>NC_090274.1:118778909-119403909 GCF_040414725.1 Anabrus simplex
GGAATCTGCACGATTTTTATTTTGGCCTCTTTCATGATTATATTTTAAATCGCATTAAATTTGCCTCACAAACAGCTTCTGCCTATACCTCCTTATATCAACATATTCAAAACTACCTAGACATATATCACCCTTTTCATTATCGCAAATATAACAATACTACTAGACGAATTAATATTCACTGGTGGAATAAGCAATGCGCTGCTATTGAAACGAAACGCAGCCTGCTCAGAATTTAAAATCAATATTTCACACCTGCTAATTATTTGCAATATAAAAAGTACACTGCCCATCTGAGAAAAGTATTCAACGAAAGACGAAGAGAATCTTGGAAATGTTTTATTAACTCCCTCCATAGAAACACCTGTTTGAAGGATATTTGGGCTGCTACAAAAAAACTAGCTCATACGGGATGCAATAAAATCGACCAACCACACTTCGAAAGCATCTCCCAATTTTACGACACATTAACTCTGGATTTCGTTGTTCAAGAATTTCAGCAGTATACTACAATGCCTCTTTCAGATAAATTTCTCACACTCTCCCAACCTATATTCCAGCAGTATACTACAATGCCTCTTTCAGATAAATTTGTCACACTCTCCCAACCTATATCTTATCCAGAATTTATTAACATACTCCAAAAGAAACCTACTTCTGCTCCTGGACCGGACTATATTACCTAATGCTCTCCCATCTTCCTTATCATGCACATGCAATAATCGTAGCGTATTACAATAAAATACTAAACTCAGATGCTCCTCCTTCTGCATGGAATACATTTACGCTCGTACCCATACCGAAACCCAAACTCTCGACTACCAATCTCATCGAATATAGAGGAATCGTTTTAGGATCATGTTTAAGGAAGGTCTTCCTCAGTATTCTTTTGGAAAGGCTTTTGTGGTGTCTAGCTTATCACAATTTGCTACCGGTCTATCAATATGCCTTTATAAAAGGGAGAAGCACAGCGGATCCCATTAATATATTATTAACGGATTTGCAACTAGCAAAACAACGCAAACATGGAACAATTGCTGCTTTCCTCGATATCAAAGCTGCCTATGACAACGTGCCCATACACATGTTACTGTCGAAACTTCATAACTTACACCTCCCTGCTAATTTTATTAAAATACTCCAATATCTTTTATATTTTCGGCGAATGGAAATCACATGCCAATCCTCTACGTCTAATGTACGATCCGCGTCTAATGGGTTGCCTCAGGGCGACATTTTAAGTGGCCTGTTATTTGCTCTATACTTAAAGGATTTAGAAGGTGTCGTGCTTCGAGATGCAAGAATATGACTTTATGCGGATGATATAGCCATTTATTCTTCTCATGAAAGTCTGGAAGTCTGCACTCGAGCATTAACTGCTGCTAAAGCATGGTTAAACGAGCATGGTTTGGAACTTTCCTCTACTAAAAATGTGGCCATGATTTTCACGCATAAACGCAAGTATAATACAGACTCTTTCAGAATTGCAGATATTACAATTCCGATTGTCCGGGTGCACAAGTATCTTGGTATATTTTTAGATAATAAATTGTCCTGGAAACCCCATTTTGAATACTTTTCAACAATGACTCAAAAATTTACTAATATTTAGAAATTAACAATTCGACGAAACTGGGGTGCTGATCCCGTAACGGCTTTATTACTTTATCGGCATACAATACGCTCGCACTGAGATTATGGATCCTTTTATTTTTATATCGCATCCTCCACTCTTATTCACAAGCTCAACGTAATTCAACATCGAGCACTCCGACTATGTATAGACGCTTTACCCTCTACCCCAACTAATGCGTTACTTGTTGAAACATGTGACATGCCTCTCCACTATCGCCGTTTGTATTTAGCTTCTAAATTTTTATTGCCCCGAATGGCGCTAGCTAGACATCCTATTCTACCCAAACTACAATTAATGGAGAAATATCGTCAACGTTCTCAACAGCAATCACGAACTCCAGCTTTGTTAGACGCATTCAACTTGACGCGGCAATATCATACTGGCATTCAACAAAATGCTTCGCTTCCATACAATACAATGCCATACAATATTATGCACTACAAACCAAATATTGTAGTGTCTCAGCATATTTTCTTTAATAACAGCACAATGCAATTTTCTGAAATACCTCAACTAACACCTAAAATGGCAATAAACGATCTAAATCCTACTCTCACAATATATACAGACGGATCCAAACAACATGTAGGCACGGGAGCCGCATATTACATTCCGCAGTTACACGTCCGCGAGCAATACACACTTCCAAACTATGCCTCAATTTTTACTGCTGAGGCTTTCGCTATACGACAAGCTTTGATATACATAAAAAATAATCATATCTCCAAAGCGATCATTTTTACCGACTCCTTAAGTGTACTTCAAAGTTTAATGCCACACAAGTCCTATACAAATTGGTATATCTGCAATATTCGACGCCTTTTATTTGAACTCGATGAAAATGGTGCTGATATAACTCTAACATGGATAAAAGGTCATTCGAACAACGCAGGTAATGATCAGGCTGATAAAATAGCAAAACAAGCTGCATACGGAACCGGAATCAATGCTTCATTAGCCCTTGCCTACACAGATTTCACGCCGATTATTAAACTTGCTGTTCAACAAAATTGGCAGCACAATTGGACACAATCGGCGAAACTCAAAGGAAAATATTACTACCAGCTGCAACCAAGTATTGCTAGTCGCCCATGGTTTTCAACAACAAAATATTCACGCAGACATATTACAACACTTATCAGATTACGCTTTAATCACGCTCTGACTCCGGCTTATAAATTCAAATTAAAGTTAGTGAATTCACCCTTGTGCCCATGTAATAATAGTATGGCCGACATTAATCACATATTCTTTAGTAGTATAATGGGAGAGTTCTGCGGCCCCCTCCCGCAGGAAATTTGAATTCTGGCGGGAAATTTGAATTTTGGTAGGAAAATTGAATTTTGGCGGGAAATTTGAATTTTGGCGGGAGATTTGAATTTAGTGGGAGATTTCAATTTGTAAACAAAGCCACGTGCTTTTTGACAGCTGTCATCGACAACAACGCATCGCTAACCTCACTGCTGCCATCTTGACGGGCCTAAACCTCAGTAGTGCCAACTTAACCTAACTAGCGCGAGGTAAACAAAGCCACGTGTTTTTTGACAGCCACGTGCTTTTTGACAGACAACAACGCATCGCTAACCTCAGTACTGCCATCTTGACGGGCCTAAACCTCAGTAGTACCAACTTAACCTAACTAGCGCGAGGTAAACAAATCCCGTGTTTTTGACAGCCACGTGCTTTTTGACAGACAACGCATCACTAACGTCAGTACTACCATCTTGACGGACCTAAACCTTAGTGGTACCAACTTAACCTCACTAGCGCGAGATAAACAAAGCCACGTGCTTTTTTGACAGCCACGTGCTTTTTTGGAAGCTGTCATCCGCCATCTTTAAACTACAGAGCACTATGCTGCCCTCTTTATCGTAGTAGATGTAAATTCGTCACCTGTCATCCGCAGTGCTGCTATCTTGGCAGGCCTAAACCTTAGTGCTACCAACTTAACCTCACTAGCGTGAGATAAACAAATCCACGTGCTTTTCTGACAGCTGTCATCCGCCATCTTTAATCCATAGAGCACAGTGCTGCCCTCTTTGTGGTGGCGGATAATTTGAAAAATGCTTTTTGACAGCAACCATCTTTGAGCACCGTGCTGCCCTCTTTAGCTACTTACCTTTGAAATGTGGTGGCGGTAAATTCCACGTGCTTTACAAACCTATATGCTTTTCTGACAGCTGTCATCCGCCATCTTTAATCCAGAGAGAACAGTGCAGCAATCTTTAGTTGAAATATGGTGGCGGCAAATTCCACGTGCTCTTGTTTGGAAACAAATCAACATGCTTTTTTGACAGCTGTCAACCGCCATCTTTAATCACCGTGCTGCCCCTCTTTAGCTACTTACCTTTGAAATGTAGTGGTGGTAAATTCAACGTGCTTTACAAACCTATATGCTTTTCTGACAGCTGTCATCCGCCATCTTTAATCCAGAGAGAACAGTGCTGCAATCTTTAGTTGAAATGTGGTGGCGGTAAATTCCACGTGCTCTTGTTTGGAAACAAATCAACATGCTTTTTTGACAGCTGTCATCCGCCATCTTTAATCACCGTTCCGCACTCTTGCGTCAGCTGTCATCCGCCCAGCAATTCTCCTTCTATATAATAATTTCGTGTGGCTATTTCTAGCTAAGTGCAGTCTAAAAAAAATAATCCTAGTCTTGTTACATCAGGAAGGGTAACTGACTGAATCCTGGTCTTTCAGCGTCAGGAAGGGCAACCGGCCATACCGTGAAACAATAGTGTATGATGTAAGAGGCTAGATACTGCTTTTTAAAATCTAAGAAGTGCATCTAGCTGTAAAACCCCGATTCTCATGTTAAAAAGAGCATCTAGTTGTAAAACAGATTCTTAATCCCAGTTCTTTGACGTCAGGAAGGGCAACCGGTTGAAAACAATAGTGTATGATGTAAGAGGCTAGATACTGCCAGTTTTGCGTCAGGAAGGACAACTAGTCTTAAAACAAATTCTTGCGATTTAAAATCTTAGTTTTGCGTCAGGAAGGGCATCCGGCTGTAAAACAATAGTTCGTGATACAGCGATTTAAAATCTAAGAAGAGCATCTAGCTGCAAATCCCCGATTCTCGTGTTAAAAAGAGCATCTAGTTGTAAAACAGATTCTTAATCCGAGTTCTTTGACGTCAGGAAGGGCAACCGGTCGAAAACAATAGTGTATGATGTAAGAGGCTAGAAACTGCCAGTTTTGCGTCAGGAAAGGCAACTAGTCTTAAAACAAATTCTTGCGATTTAAAATCTTAGTTTTGCGTCAGGAAGGGCATCCGGCTGTAAAACAATAGTTCCTGATACAGCGATTTAAGATCTAAGAAGAGCATCTAGCTGTAAATCCCCGATTCTCGTGTTAAAAACAGCATCTAGTTGTAAAACAGATTCTTAATCCGAGTTCTTTGACGTGAGGAAGGGCAACCGGTCGAAAACAATAGTGTATGATGTAAGAGGTTAGATACTGCCAGTTTTGCGTCAGTAAGGACAACTAGTCTTAAGACAAATTCTTGCGATTTAATATCTTAGTTTTGCGTCAGGAAGGGCATCCAGCTGTAAAACAATAGTTCATGATACAGCGGTTTAAAATCTAAGAAGAGCAACTAGCTGTAAATCCCCGATTCTCGTGTTAAAAAGAGCATCTAGTTGTAAAACAGATTCTTAATCCGAGTTCCTTGTCGTCAGGAAGGGCAACCGGTCGAAAACAATAGTGTATGATGGAAGAGGCTAGATACTGCCAGTTCTGCGTCAGGAAGGGCAACTAGTCTAAAAACAAACTCTTGCGATTTAAATTCTTAGTTTTGCGTCACGAACGGCATCCGGCTGTAAAACAATAGTTCGTGATACAGCGATTTAAAATCTAAGAAGAACATCTAGCTGTAAATCCCCGATTCTCGTGTTAAAAAGAGCATCTAGTTGTAAAACAGATTCTTAATCCGAGTTCTTTGACGTCAGGAAGGGCAACCGGTCGAAAACAATAGTGTATGTTGTAAGAGGCTAGATACTCCCAGTTTTGCGTCAGGAAGGGCAACTAGTCTTAAAACAAAATCTTGCGATTTAAAATCTTAGTTTTGCGTCAGGAAGGGCATCCGGCTGTAAAACAATAGTTCGTGATACAGCGATTTAAAATCTAAGAAGATCATCTAGCTGTAAATCCCCGATTCTCGTGTTAAAAAGAGCATCTAGTTGTAAAACAGATTCTTAATCCGAGTTCTTTGACGTCAGGAAGGGCAACCGGTCGAAAACAATAGTGTATGATGTAAGCGGCTAGATACTGCCAGTTTTGCGTCAGGAAGGACAACTAGTCTTAAAACAAATTCTTGCGATTTAAAAATCTTAGTTTTGCGTCAGGAAGGGCATCCGGCTGTAAAACAATAGTTCGTGATACAGCGATTTAAAATCTAAGAAGAGCATCTAGCTGTAAATCCCCGATTCTCATGTTAAAAAGAGCATCTAGTTGTAAAACAGATTCTTAATCCCAGTTCTTTGACGTCAGGAAGGGCAACCGGTTGAAAACAATAGTGTATGATGTAAGAGGTTAGATAGTGCCAGTTTTGCGTCAGGAAGGGCAACTAGTCTTAAGACAAATTCTTGCGATTTAATATCTAAGTTTTGCGTCAGGAAGGGCATCCAGCTGTAAAACAATAGTTCGTGATACAGCGATTTAAAATCTAATAAGAGCATCTAGCTGTAAATCCCCGATTCTCGTGTTAAAAAGAGCATCTAGTTGTAAAACAGATTCTTAATCCGAGTTCTTTGACGTCAGGAAGGGCAACCGGTCGAAAACAATAGTGTATGATGTAAGAGGCTAGATACTGCCAGTTTTGCGTCAGGAAGGGCAACTAGTCTTAAAACAAATTCTTGCGATTTAAAATCTGTAAAACATATTTTAATCCCAAGAGAATCGAACCCGAGACTACCGGGTGAGAGGCATGCACACTAAACCAAACTGTAGGCTATAGGTTACATTTTTTTGTTCCACAGTCTTTGAAGTTGTATCGGCGCAGTCATTCAGAGCGACGTGCGGAATGCATGTGTTGGCTGAAATTGTACACGCATCTTCCGGCTGCACTAACCTTGAACGAAGACACGGTGTGCTGATAAGGTACTTGTAACTCACGAACGTCTTCTTAGCTGTGTACCATTTAGCCCGTGTAAGTTAATAACATAAAATATCATGATTGTACGGAGAGGTTAAAACACAGTGCCAGCATATAGCCCACTAATATCGAAAGAGCCTGCACGACGCCGGCATGTGGGCTACTCCTGTTGAAGGAGCCTGTACAAGGTTTAACACCCCTCCATCAACAGCCCTTACTTAATACTGGCTTTTTGCATGCCCTCGAAACTGCCTAAGAATGTAATATACTACCGTAGGGAGAGGGTAAAACTCGGTGCCAGCACATAGCCTACTCCTACCGAAGAAGCCTGCACAAGGCTTATTGCCTCCATCCGACAGATGAATCACCATCAACGTCTTGTACTCAAAATCATTTTCGAAGGAGCCTGCACAAGGTTTAACGCCCCCTATCAACAGCCCTTACTTAATGCTGGCTTATTTGCACACCCCGCCTCTTAGATCATACACCATAGTTTTACGACCGGTTACCCTTCCTGACTAGGATTTTAAATCGCAGTATACGCGATAAATTTGTTGTAGCGGGTTTTATAACTAGATGTCCCGGTACCGGCACTTAGCCTTCTCCTACCGAAGAAGCCTGCACACAGCTTAACGCCTCCATCCGACAAATGAATCACCCTCAACACTCTTCAATCATTCCCGCTACTTCGGGAGATAGCAGGTTCGAACTCCTACTGTTGGAAGCCGTAAAAAATAGCAAATGCTAGGCGAGGGACCTGCGCGATCGTCATAACGTGTAATTACATGATCTAGCTAAATGTAGTTTTAGCTCAATACCTTTAAGTGCCTACAGGAAAGGAATACCGCGGATGTAGCCTAGTACCCTCCCGTTTATGTCCAGAGGTCGAGGATCGCGCGCTAACTTTCCAAGGTTCGATCCGCTGCAGAACTCTTAAATTCTGACACCTCGGCATCAACAGGAGGTTCGATTCCGGCTTAAATATGTCAGCCTGCGGGACTCAGTGTAAGACCTTCAGGAGAGCTCTTGTTGCATAAACATTTAGTTCCAACTGTACTGCAGTTGTCAGCGATTTTCACATCCGCTTGGTAACAAGCAGCATATTGACTCGCTGCAGTCTGCGTGAAGCGCTCACAGTTCTCTGTATGCGTTTATTACGTACACATCTCCCGTCTAAGTACTGTCTGCTGTGAATATTATTCTTCAGCCTTTATCTTAAGGTAAGCTAGAACTGTTAGTTACTGTTTGCAAAGCAACTTCTACGCTAGGTAATAGACATCTACATTCATATATATTTGTTCTTTTCCTTTTTTTAGGTACCGTTCGAGTTACAGGCTTGAAAGTACTCATTTTATTCATCCGAGTAACAGTCTGCAGCACGTGCATTTTTAAGGTATGTTTTCGAACTTTGAGTTGTAAAGATAGCTAGGTTAACTGATGCACCCTACACTACATTCATATATGTTTGTTCTTTTCTTTTTAGATTCGACCAGAATATTATCATTCGAGTTTCAGGCTTGAACGTACGCATTTTATTTATCCGAGTAACAGTCTGCAGCACGTGCATTTTAAAGGTATGTTTTCGAACTTTGAGTTGTAAAGATAGCTAGGCTAACTGATGTGCCCTACACTACATTCATATATGTTTGTTCTTTTCTTTTAGGTACGACCAGAATATTATCATTCGAGTTACAGGCTTGAAAGTACGCATTTTAATCATCCGAGTAACAGTCTGCAGTGCGAAGATTTTAAGGTATGTCTGACCTCTATTCGTTGAAACTTGGTTTCTTCCGAACATCGTAACTTTAAGCTAATCATAAATAGTTGTTCTCTTCAATCCTCATGCTATAGACGGGGTTAATCTTATAATTTCAAAAACGCACACATAGCTATGTCTGTCCTCAACAGGCTGAAACTTGGTTTCTTCTAAAACATCGTAACTTTAGCCTATTGATAAATAGTCGTTCTCTTCAATCCTCATGCTATAGACGAGGTTAATTTTATAATTTCAAACACACACATAGCTATGTCTGACCTCAACAGGCTGAAACTTGGTTCCTTCTAAAACATCGTAACTTTAGTCTATTGATAAATAGTCGTTCTCTTCAATCCTCATGCTATAGACGAGGTTAATTTTATAATTTCTAACACACACATAGCTAAGTCTGACCTCAACAGGCTGAAACTTGGTTTCTTCTAAAACATCGTAACTTTAGTCTATTGATAAATAGTTATTTTCTTTAATCTGCATGTCGTAGAAGAGGTTAATCTTATAATTTCAAACACACACACATAGCTATGTCTGACCTCAACAGGCTGAAACTTGGTTTCTTCTAAAACATCGTAACTTTAGTCTATTGATAAATAGTTATTTTCTTTAATCTGCATGTCGTAGAAGAGGTTAATCTTATAATTTCAAACACACACACACAGCTATGTCTGACCTCAACAGGCTGAAACTTGGTTTCTTCTAAAACATCGTAACTTTGATCTATTGATAAATAGTCGTTCTCTTCAATCCTCACACTATAGATGAGGTTAATTTTATAATTTCAAACACACACATAGCTATGTCCGTCCTCAACAGGCTGAAAATTGGTTTCTTCAGAACATCGTAACTTTAGTCTATTGATAAATAGTCGTTCTCTTCAATCCTCATGCTATAGACGAGGTTAATTTTATAATTTCAAACACACACACATAGCTATGTCTGACCTCAACAGGCTGAAACTTGCTTTCTTCAGAACATCGTAACTTTAGTCTATTGATAGTTATTTTCTTTAATCTGCATGTCATAGAAGAGGTTAATCTTATAATTTCAAACTCACAGCAATGTCCCGCCTCTATACCTTGAAACTTGGTTTCTTCCGAACATCTTAACTTTAAGCTAATCATAAATAGTTGTTCTCATCAATCCTCATGCTATAGAGAGGTTAATCTTATAATTTCAAGCTTACAGCAATGTCCGACCTCTATACATTGAAACTTGGTTTCTTCCGAACATCGTAACTTTAGTCTATTGATAAATAGTCGTTCTTCTCAATCCTCATGCTATAGACCAGGTTAATTTTATAATTTCAAACACACATAGCTACGTCTGACCTCAACAGGCTGAAACTTGGTTTCTTCTAAAACATCGTAACTTTAGTCTATTGATAAATAGTCGTTCTCTTCAATCCTCATGCTATAGAAGAGGTTAATCTTATAATTTCAAACTCACAGCCATGTCCGACCTCTATACGTTGAAACTTGGTTTCTTCCGAACATCGTAACTTTCGCCTAACCTCTATTGGTCGTTCTCTTTTCAGATGTTCCCCTGCTGTGAGGAATGTAATGTAACGTTTACAAGGCGAGATAACTTCATGCGCCATATGAAATCAAAACACCCTAGCATAACATCTGCTTTATGTAAAGTTTGTAGTGTGTATTTCGCTAACGTAGAGCGATACGAGGCTCACTTAGTAGAGGTACATCAAATATCTACTTGCCCTCAGGTAGTAGTAGGGAAAAAGCGTGCAGCTACTGATGTAGCTGAAGAAAGTACTAGTTGTAAAAAACCTAGAAAAAATCGTGAACTTCAAACTATTCACTGCGAGCACTGTAACACTGATGTACCATCTTCGCATTTTCAGGGACACTTACGGAGTAATGCACATAAAAATAATGCGTGTAGAAGTGGTAGTAATGCAAACATCGAGGAAATTAATAGAGCATTTAAAAGTAGGATTGCTAGTTACAGAATTCGCACCAGTCAAAAGTTTCAGAGCACTTCAAACTTTTTAAATTGCGTTCAATCGGATGTACAACAGCTTCTTGCTAAATCTTTGTCCAATCATAGTTTATTTAAAGTTAATTTTGAACTTTTCGCCTTGTACATTAAAAGCACGGATGAATCCGAAATAACAGACATTAAATCATTTAATACGAAGAATTTTGTCATAAGTGAGTCGACTAATTTTGGTGATGTACTTAGGGATGTCTCTAACATTATTTCAACTAAGAGCGAGGAATTTCCGGAAAAGGAATCAGGGTGGGCTTTAGTTGAAATAATGTATCTAGAAGTTAACATCAATAAGTACAATCACATGCGAGGTTCATCGTACATCGAGCTGCCGACATGGATTCAGCAAAGAAAAGCTGTTGTAAACATCCAAAACAATGATGAAGCATGTTTTGCATGGGCGGTGATGTCGGCTTTAAATCCTGCGAAATCAGACGTAGCTAAGAGAACATCATCGTATCCACACTATTCAACGCAGCTAAATTTTGATAGTATAGAATTTCCTGTGCAGATAAAGGATATTAAGCGCTTTGAGGAACTAAATAACATTAGCATTAATGTGTATGGTGTAGAGAAAAAGTCTGTAGTAGGTCCTCTGTATTGTACATGTCATAAGAAGAGTACTCATGTTAACTTACTCTATATTGAAAACAGTGAGAATAGCCACTTTTTCTGGATAAAAATCTGAGTAGACTTGTTGGTAGTCAGTTGTCAAAACGTAATGGTAAAAAGTGGCTATGTGATGGATGCTTGCAGTATTTTAGAACTGAAGATCAGTTAACGAAGCATTCCAAGAATGACTGCAATCATGTACGTACAGAGATACCTACTACAGGCAATAATGTTTTAAAATTTACAAATTATCACAAGCAGATTTGGGTACCGTTCGTGATTTATGCAGACCTTGAAGCCATCCTCACGCCATGCAACACATGCTCACCTAATCCTGACAACTCTTTCACTAATACCACGCACATGCATGTCCCGTATAGCTTCGCGTATTACATCAAGTGTAGTTACGATAGTACGCTTAACAAGTTAGAGCTGTATCGAGGACATGGTGCTGCTAAAGTATTTTTAGAAAGACTTGAAAGTGATGCAGTTCGTCTCGGTCGTATTCTAAATAGTAATATTCCTATGAAGCCACTCACCGAAATTCAGTTAAATGATCATGAACGTGCTACAAAGTGTAGCATTTGTGATGGGGAATTTTCCGAAAATGACCCTAAAGTTTTTGATCATAATCATTTAACTGGTTTCTACAGATGTGTCGCTCATTATAGCTGTAATCTTAAGTATAGAGTTCCTAAATTTATCCCTGTAATTTTTCATAACTTATCTGGTTACGACTCTCATTTCATCATTTCACAATTTGGAGCTTCAGATGAAAAAGTAGATATAATCCCTCAGAATAAAGAGCGGTACATTGCGTTTGCAAAGTCTGTAAAAGTAGATGCTGAGCATTCTATAAAAATGAGATTCCTTGACTCGTTTCGCTTTATGGCGAGTAGCATCGATAAACTTTCTAGTCATTTACAGCCTGAACAATTTACGGAAATTCGACGCGTTTTTCCCGAAGAAGCGCAGTTTAATTTACTTCGGCGTAAGGGTGTTTTTTGTTATGAATATCTCGACTGCTTAGAACGCCTCGAAGAACGTGCCTTACCATCGAAACAATCCTTTTACAGCTCGCTGAATTCAGCAGATATTAGTGATGATGAATATTTACATGCACAACATATCTGGGAGCAGTTCCACATTCAAACGCTGGGTGAATACTCCGATTTATATTTAAAGACAGATGTACTTTTGTTAGCTGATGTTTTTGAAAATTTTCGCTGTGTTTGCAAGAAAACCTGCAGCCTTGACCCATGTCAGTATTTTACTGCGCCTGGGTTAAGTTGGGACGCGATGTTAAAATACACGCAGGTGAATTTCGAGCTGCTAACTGATATTGATATGGTGCACTTTATAAAATCATCTATTCGAGGCGGTCTAAGTCAGTGCAGCGGGCGGTATTCCAAGGCAAATAATAAGTACATGCCGAGTTTCGATTCTAGTCAGGAATCTCAGTATACCGTTTATCTCGATGCTAATAATCAGTATGGGTGGGCGATGAGTCAGCATCTACCGGTGAGTGGTTTCCGCTGGCTAACGCAGTGCGAAATTGATGCTTTACAGCTGCACGCCCTAGGCGATGAAGCTGATAAAGGCTATTTCCTCGAAGTTGACTTACAGTATCCTAAAGAGTTACACACTTCTCATAATGACCTACCGTTCTGCCCTGAAAATATGAAGCCCCCGTACATCGCATCAACGACGAAAATGCTAACTGCTAATTTATGCGATAAATCTAAGTATATCATTCATTACCGAAATTTAAAACAGTGTTTGCAGCATGGTTTGAAGTTATCCAAAATTCATCGCGTACTAGAATTTAATCAGTCACCATGGCTAAAGCCATATATCGATCTGAACAATAATTTAAGAACGAATGCGGTTAACGAGTTTGAAAAAGATTTCTACAAGCTCATGAATAACAGTGTGTTTGGTAAGACTATGGAAAATGTTGACAAACGCGTTGATGTAAAATTGATTACAAACTGGGAAAATATTAAGAAAAGGTATGGTGCTAACTATTTAATAAGTAAACCAAATTTCCACAGCTGTACCATCATACATGAGAATTTAGTTATTATACAGATGAATCGTGTTAAGGTTAAGTATGACAAACCTACCTACGTCGGCTTCGCAGTACTTGAATTAGCTAAAATACTCATGTATGAATTCCATTACGATTATATGATGAAGAAGTACGTGCATAATGCGCAATTGCTCTACACAGATACCGATTCGTTTATTTATCAAATCAAAACTGATGACTATTACAATGATATAAAGCCAGACTTGGGTAGGTTTGATACAAGTAACTATCCTGCAAATAATCAATATCATCTACCGCTAGTGAACAAAAAGGTTCTAGGTAAAATGAAAGATGAATGTGCTGGGAATATTATCGATTCATTTGTAGGTACTAAATCCAAGTCATATTGCATAAAACTCTTAAATGAATTACAAATAAAGAGATTGAAGGGGGTTAAAAAGAATGTCGTTCAGAATCAGCTAAGTTTTGAAAACTATAACAATTGCATTAAAAGTAATCCACCTGTTTTGCATAAGGAAATGTCTGTCATTAGAAGCAAGAAGCACCAGTTGTACACTCATTTAATTAGTAAGGTAGCCCTTAATAATGTTGATTGCAAACGGTTTGTCATTCCAAATTCTACCAACACTCTAGCCTGGGGGCATAGTAGTATTGATAGGTACTACTTTACATAAAGCAGATGTGTGTGTAAACATTATGCTAGAGGTGTGTACTTACGTTACGCTGTCTTACATCACAATTCACTGTACATATTGTAGGGAGACGTACGCTGAGAGCGTAGTACGGCAAGTTTAAACTTGTACATTCAAGAATTGCATCGAGAAGTACGCAAACATCACTAGGGTAAAATGATTCGAGATAAAACTTGTACATACAAGATGTAAATAAATAATGTAGAATTGGCATATTCTTTTATTTTAGGTTAGGTATTACCTTCCACCCGCTCCTTATTTGCAAGATAGAGTTTTTGTTTATTACTCAAAGAAGAAAAGCAAGAAAGAAGGTGTTGAGCAGATTCGTAAGTATGTTATTGTCTAGCTCATGTTGAGAAGAGAAATCTTTTTCTAAATAGTGTTTGATTGCAATACAGTGTTCAACAACATCGAACTATAAACGGTAGTATGTGTTCAAGTCTAAACTTGCAATACTCTTGCTTTTGCAATGCACGTTCGATAGAGATGTAGCTTGATAGAGGAAGAAGAGCAGTTAGTAAGTATGTTGAGAAGATATTTTGTTTTTCTTTCTAAACAGTGCTCGATTCTAGTTATACAATGCAGTGTTCAACAACATCGAACACTAGTATGCAGTTCAAGTTGTAATAAGTTTGGAACAGTAGTATGTGTGTGTGTTCAAGTCTAAACATGCGTCACTGCGGGTATGCGAGCGGATGACAGCTAACGAAATTGCCCCGCATGAGGGCAGCACGGTGCTCTGTTCATTAAAGATAGCGGATGACAGCTAACGAAATTGCCGGTTTGTTTCCAAACAAGAGCGCGTACAATTTACCACCACCACATTTCAAAGGTAAGTAGCTAAAGAGGGACAGCACGGTGATTAAAGATGGCGGTTGACAGCTGTCAAAAAAGCATGTTGATTTGTTTCCAAACAAGAGCACGTGGAATTTGCCGCCACCACATTTCAACTAAAGATTGCTGCACTGTTCTCTCTGGATTAAAGATGGCGGATGACAGCTGTCAGAAAAGCATATAGGTTTGTAAAGCACGTGGAATTTTCCGCCACCACATTTCAAAGGTAAGTAGCTAAAGAGGGCAGCACGGTGCTCAAAGATGGTTGCTGTCAAAAAGCATTTTTCAAATTATCCGCCACCACAAAGAGGGCAGCACTGTGCTCTATGGATTAAAGATGGCGGATGACAGCTGCCAGAAAAGCACGTGGATTTGTTTATCTCACGCTAGTGAGGTTAAGTTGGTAGCACTAAGGTTTAGGCCTGCCAAGATAGCAGCACTGCGGATGACAGGTAACGAATTTACATCTACTACGATAAGGAGGGCAGCATAGTGCACTGTAGTTTAAAGATGACGGATGACAGCTTTCAAAAAAGCACGTGGCTGTCAAAAAAGCACGTCTTTGTTTATCTCGCGCTAGTGAGGTTAAGTTGGTACCACTAAGGTTTAGGTCCGTCAAGATGGTAATACTGAGGTTAGCGATGCGTTGTTGTCTGTCAAAAAGCACGTGGCTGTCAAAAACACGTAGATTTGTTTACCTCGCGCTAGTTAGGTTAAGTTGGTACTACTGAGGTTTAGGCCCGTCAAGATGGCAGTACTGAGGTTAGCGATGTGTTGTTGTCTGTCAAAAAGCACGTGGCTGTCAAAACACACGTGGCTTTGTTTACCTCGCGCTAGTTAGGTTAAGTTGGCACTACTGAGGTTTAGGCCCGTCAAGATGGCAGCAGTGAGGTTAGCGATGCGTTGTTGTCGATGACTGCTGTCAAAAAGCACATGGCTTTGTTTACAAATTCAAATCTCCCGCCAAAATTCAAATTTCCCGCCAAAATTCAAACTTCCCGCCAAAATTCAATCTTCCCACCAGAATTCAAGTTTCCCGCCAGAATTCAAATTTTCCGCGGGAGGAGGCCGCAGAACTCTCCCATTATAGTACTTTCTTTCAATGTTCCCATTTCACCCTACATAAAAAACGTTTCTTCCACACTTTACGCTCGCAAAACGTACAAGTACCCACAACAGTCACTCGCCTCGCCTGTACCCTCACCTGTTCTTGCTATTCAAGAATTTTTGGATAATTGTACCATTAAACTCTAAGTTCTTTTGACTAGAGAGTCTTATGAGCTTCTTAACTCGCATCCTCCTCTACATAACTGTAACTCAATCTCTTTGCTGTAACCTATGAAGACGTCACGTTCTCGACCTGTAACCCTAGTGTTTATTGAGTGTTTCTACAAGTGTTGATCAACTCTATCAGTCATAAGTAAAACTCAGTATATATTTCTATTGAAGATTTGTGATAAAATAAGTGTTGCGACTGGGTAATGGCTTTTTAGCAGCGCCCAAGAAAATCCCAAGAGGAAGAAGAAGATGTTAAGGGCCAAAAGCATGCGCACAGCATACATACATACATTGTATTTACTTCTAAATTTACATTTACTACTTCTGTTCTAAATTTGGTAACTTACCCATCCACACGATGTATTGTAATTCATTACTATTGGTGGTTGGCTCATAAAAATTATTGTGTCGGAAAACATCACGACACGTTGAAACTTGTGCGTCAAAATTATCCACGGAATCCCTCTTGGAACATTTTCCGGTGCTGTTTCGTTTTGACTGTTCAAGTGACGCCATGCAACTTGCACGTACGCGATTAATGCGTGTTTGTGTGTTTAGGCCTGAAAAATTATTTTTGGTCTTGTAGAACAATATTCTGTGCTCCCACATATTTCTGCTATAGACATTTTTGCGCGATTTTCCATCCATGCAACTATATCTGATGAGCAAGAATATGTGTGATAGTTATAATTGTTTACTGCACTTTGTACTGGTATGATAAGGTTGCTGTCAACTTGTGCGATGTGTGGTGGAGCGCTGGCCACGTTGCATCTCTTCCTGGTCACACTTAACGTGTTCATCTACTGGCATATGGTGAAGGTCTGCTATTCCTCAACCAAGTAAGACTATTCCATGTTTACTGTACTTAAAATGTTGGAATATGATCTTCTGTAATCTACGTGTGAAGATTTGATTTGGACACTGAAATTGTACCATGTAATCTTGTATCCAAAGTCTCAAATTTCGCCTCCCCGTGTTTTGGCTTTCGGAGGGGAGAATCTGTGACATGAATTAAAGCTAACCTCATTTATTTGTCATAGGTATTTGTGTGTGGGGAATTCATCTACCATTGTTTGAATTGCCGTTAATTTATGTGATTGAACTATGCCTATTTCAATGTGTAATCTGCTATTGATACGTCAGTAGCTTCGATGTTTCCCATTCGCTCAGTAAGCTAGTTGATTTGCGCGCGCAGGCGCACTATTCCCTTGAACTACGCGATGTGCTTCTTGCTCGCTGCAAACGAGTCATTTGGTAGCCAAGTGCCATCATGGACGCTTTTACTAACCGTGTTCTGTGGAAGATGCGATTGAGAGTTGGTGGAATGGAGCGCGATACCCCTGGCTGATAGCCATGTAAACTAAGTCATTTGCCTTAGTTGCAGTATATTTGGTGTTTTAATATTTTTTATTTACCGTTCTTTAGTATATGAGTGATTGGAATATCTGAGCGAGCGTGCTTCATTGCAAAATGGCTTACCAACGTAAGCTATCGTATTATATTAAATTGGACACCCAGTGATGTAAGTACAAGTATCCTTTTAATTGTTTCGAAACTGCTCTTGTTATTTGGAGAAGGAGAGTCTGAGTAACACGCTATCATTGACATGAATATTGCGGGAACTTTCGGCAACGCTGTCAGAATTGTATCAAGCCAACCTCGCAACTGTAATTCGAAATTACGCCTACTTTTTCAAGGACCCGTCGGCGACGGTTTATTCGTTAATTAAAGTGGGACTTCTCTATCCTCAAGATTTTAAAATGTAACACGTTTGTAAAATTCAATATTCCAATTGTAATTGATAATGGGGTAATTCTGGAACTCGGTATATGCGCGGATGAGAGGCAAATTTCTCCATTCATTTTTATTTCATTGAGATTGTCGTTGTGATACCTTTTCTGTTCCTTAAAGTTATTGAGATTATTATTATTATTAATATTAATTTTAGTTGGCGGATTTCTTTCTAAATTTTCTGGTTCAGGGTTGCGGTCTCTATAGCACTGTTATCAATGCATTGTATGATGCTGTGTGCTAGTATAATTTACGTTATGGGATCATTCTTTAACTCCTTACTGGGATGGTTTATTTCCTGTCTTATTCGCACATAACCGTATTCCAGGGTCTCCTGAAAATGAAATTCAGTAACCGGCATTTTAATCCACTATTAATAGTTTGTTGGAGGAAATGACTGTCACACATAAAATACTTACCGATGACGATATTTAACGCGGAAGGGAGAAGCCCACTCCAAGAGTAGGTTCATCAAAAGGCCGGGAACAAGTACTCACCTGAAGTTTTAACCCTCATTATTATGTCAAGTGAAATGAGCCTCACCATTAAAGTTAAAAGATATTAATCAACATATTCATACCTACAGATGCATTTCAATTTCTACTAAGTAACTGAAAAGAAATATCTTGTCAATTAAAATTAATATTGTGAAACAACTGAAACCAGAAGTTGAAATATTTCTTAGATCAAGATAAAAATTGAAGGTTGAGGTACCTCAAAACAACCTTAAATATATCCCTAATATATTATTATTATCACTATTATTATTGGAGTGTGTACAGTATCCGGAACCTCAGAATTAGAACAGGCCTTGGTTTACTAGGCAGAGAATATTGTTAAATAAAATTAATTTTGGTACTTGACATGCACAATCAACTGGCAATATTAAAAAAACTGACTAGGACAATTAATTCAATAAATAGATTTCACATTTAACTGACTAGCTAGCAGAATAAATGACAGCCATTAAACACAATTCCGTCTATGAGTAATATTCGGAGACGGTCATCTATTTTTCAACAAGATAGGGCAGAGAAAAAGAAAATCATCATCAAAGAAACTCGTAACCGGGCAAACGGCCATGATAATAGGCAAGGCAATAAGCTTAAATAAATCTAGCCTTACGGCCATTGATAATTTTGAGGTTTCGTTTACATTAGGGAAGAATACCACGAAACGCAGTTGTGAACTTTTAGGCCTACAGTCATCATGCGATGTTCACATAACACCTTTAATTATCTTAACCTCGAGTTAGAACCATGATATAGCTTTTAAAACTTACTAGAAGGGATGATTATTGAATTAAGGTTATCATTTTAGCACATTTTAAGAATTCTAAACAGAATAATTGCGAATTACAGATGTAGCATATCTGCCGATCAAACGGCCACTGGAATCAGTTCCACACATAAATTTTAACTCATAGCATACAAAAAGGTTACATATTTACCTTGAGGTTCGGATCACAACACTACCTGATTAAAAATGGAAATTGAATGAAATAGTTTACCACATGGGCACGTGAAACGGATGAAAATGATTTGCCCTTCAAGAAAGAGAATATTCGTGGTAAATCAAACAATAACGGCTAGTGCTGACTTGAAGAAAACATCATGGAAACACGAAAAGCCACAAGGGTTTTTATTCAGGATCAAAAATCCTTCTTGCACACATTCTTATCTGTCGCACAACCCAATTTGCTTCCGATTCAAAAACCATCTTGCTCGACTACAGAGGAGTTCAGTTCAGCTGTCTTATTGTCGGAGTTCCGACTGGCAGCTGCGTGTAGCGCCACCAACTAGCTGAGTCTTTATTAACGAGGAACGCCAACAGGCTGCGCAGCGATGCACACTCGTTTCAATTCATAATTTGACACGAATCTCAATTTACCTGCGAAAGGAGCTAAAGTTCCTTAATAATGTCACCATGACAAAATTAAAATTCTATACCTTATTATTGTAATATCGTGGTTGTAGGGAACTGAAATTTGTTTCTGCCATTCCTTAAAGATACCAACGTTTACGCTCCTCAGACTATTCATGTCCGTGTTATCCTTTTTTCTTCCATTATGAAGTGTCATTTTTCTTATCTCCCTCTACGCTACATTTGTGTGGGCCTTGCCTTTTGTTTGATGATTTTATGTTAGCTTGGCTTGGGAAGCTGTAGGCTTCATCGTGTGTACGACTGTTCAGTTAACTGTGGAATATAATACATAGGGTTAAAGTGAACATTATTAGTGTAGGAGTTAGTAATTTTTTGATAGACTTGAATGTAAATTTTTAAGGTAGAATTTTGAATTTATTTAGGGTTTAGAATTAGTATACGAAGCTTTGAAAATTGGATTATAAACTAGGATTAGATACCCTATTATTCCAACTGTAAATACCATTACTTGAGTAGTAATAGTTATGTTCTTGAAACTCAAAGAATTTGGCAGTGTTTTAGTCTTTTCAGAGGAATCTGTCCTGTAATCGATAATACACGTTATAATCGACTTGATTTTGTTATCAGTTTGTATACCGCCGTCGTAAGATTATTTTCTCTTTTAGGAAATACTGGCCCTTCTTTAATTTTCTCTACACTATCTATTCTCCTTAACGCCGCGGTATTTTGACCGTGCAAAGGTAGCATAATCATTTTTTTCAAACATTTAGAGTATTACAATGTTAAAGTTTATATTTCTGATTGTAATTTGTAACTAATTTGGGAAATATTTTTATGTGGAATTTTGCAGTTCTCTTGTCTCTTCATTTAATTATTTATGTATGGAAAATTTGGTTTGCGACCTTTGGTTTTAAAATTGTGCGTGTTACCGTGATTCTGGGATGATTGAAATGTTTATGATAAACTGGCCAGTGGTGTATTTAATTCTTGACGTACGGATCCGTCTTAATATTTGTCATTTATTGATTCTGATGCGAGCTGCAACTACACTTATTTCTCTGTATTGTAAGAGTTACTTTAGTTTGTATTGTGAGTGGATTTTCACATTTTTAATTTTTCTAAGTAAGAAATTTGTCTCTTATTTGAATAAATTTAATAAGAAATATTTGCTTTTGGGGGGTATAAGTTCTCTGACTTGCTTATTTTATTACATCATAAGGATTATTTTACATTATTATCTGAGTGTGCTATCATAATTTTATTTATGTAAAAACTGAGTATTTAATGCATAATTAAAAGAGTTGATTTTATCATTAAATTATTTGCTCTTAATTTTGTTCATTTTTCAATATATTGCAGAAAGTTTTAAATCGTATTTAAGTATCATTCATAATTTTTCTTTTCCAAATTTTTAAATACATTTTTATTATCTGAATTTTAATTTCGCTTTTATTTAGTAGTTAGCGATATTGACATGGCCACCCCTCAAGTAGTAAGCTAAGATCCTGTCCTATTATCCTTTAGGTCCTGGGTCCTCCACGTCGGAACGTTTAATGCTGCAGCCCCCAAAGGTATGTATTTTGCGTCTTGTGCTCACTTTGTCATTTCATGTGATCATTGTTGTGTATAGGCTTGGGCGTTGCAGAGGGTTTTGGAACAGAAGCAGCAATCCAGAAAGGATTGAGGGAAAGCTACAGTTTGTCACCCTCCTTTTCAATGTTTACATAGAACAGACAGTATAAGATATCAAAGAGGAATTTGGAAAGGGATTCACAAGCCAACGAGTGGAAATCAAGACCTTGAGATTTGCCGATGATATTGTTATTCTATCTCAGACTGCACAAGATCTCGAGAAGCTGCTGATTGTTGTGGACGAAGTCTTGGGTAAGGAGTACAAGATGAATATAAATAAGTCCAAAACAAAAGTAATGGAATGCAGTCGAACGAAGGCAGGTGATGCAGGAAATATTAGATTAGGAAATGAAGTCTTAAAGGAAGTAGATGAATATTGTTACTTGGGTGATAAAATAACTAACGATGGCAGAAGTAAGGAGGACATCAAAGACAGACTAGCACAAGCAAGGCAGAGCTTTCTTAAGACAGGACATTTGCTCACTTCAAACATTGATGTAGGAATTAGAAAGATGTTTCTGAAGACCTTCATCTGGAGCGTGGCATTGCATGGAAGTGAAAAATTGACGATAACTAGCTCAGACAGAAAGAGAATAGAAGCTCTTTCAAATGGGGTGTTACAGAAGAATGCTGAAGGTGAGATGGATGGATCGTATCACAAATAAAGAGATACTGAATCGAATTGGTGGGAGATTGATTTGGCTAAATTTGACGAGAACAAGGGACAGAATGACAGGACAAATCTCAAGACAACCAGGACTTATTCAGTTGGTTATTGAAGAAAGTATAGGCGGTAGGAACGTTAGAGGTAGACCAAAGAAAGAATATGACAAGCAGATAAGTGCAGATGTTGGATACAAAGAGCCGCATTTAACCAGTCTGACAGATGACTAAAAAAACAACATTAAAATGGCACCCAGCATGAGGTGTTTGTGTATTTGATTGGATAATTTTAGTCATATGGCGATGTTTATTAATGACTTTGTTACTAACGTATATTATAGTATACCCAATTTGCACTCTTCAAGATACTTCCTACCACATCCATTACGACAATGTGGCGCTATCCAAAAATCGCAAACATGTGTGGTCAATTATCAGATTAGGTTGAAATATTTCGACATTGAACAAAATGATGTGGACGTGTCTAATAACCGCTGTCTTTTAACACGCAACTAAGATTTATATAACCAAATGCATATTCAACTCGGACTTCTGGCCAAAGCTGTTACACACATCGATCTCAGCAAAGAGGAATAGATGCAATATATCTTGTGTTTTCGAAGAATGGAATAGGTAACTAATTATCGCACTGATCAAATGAATGTAGACGCACTCCAGTATCAGTCAGCGTATGTTGTCGAAGAACTGCCTTTTTAGAAAACTTCTTTGCAGTCATTACCAGAACGGGGACTCTCACTAGTATGGATAAGCAGGTGTTGCTGACTAGACGTCTTGTCTGAACGCTCACGATGAATATTCTTAGAAAGCTTATTACCACATTATTTTCACAATGTGGTCGCAGACCTGTATGTTTTAGAAGGTGAAACTGAATATGTGAATTCTGGGAAAACGTCTGACCACAGTGTTTACAAAAATGTGCATGCTGAAGTCTATGTGTTACAACGTGCTTAATAAGACTTGACTATAAGTAAGTAAACTTAGAAAGACATTGATCACAGGAATATGAACGCTCACCAATATGTATAAGAAGATGACGCTGAAAACTCGCCGTCTCAAAAAATGTCTTACCACATTGTCTGCAGGAAAAAAAGGCTAATCATTATTTGTAAGAAGGTGACGCCGAAGATGCGACTTCTGAGAGAACCTCTTACCACACTGATAACAGGAATATGCTCGCTCTCCAGTATGTGTAAAAAGTTGACTTTTGAGAATGGACTTTCAAGAAAACGTCGCAAAACATTGCTTGGAGGAATGTGGACGCTCTCCAGTATGTGTAAACAAGTGTTGCTGAAGATTTGACTAATTAGTAGAATTAGAACTAGATTGATCACAGGAATATGGACGCTCACCAGTATGTGTAAGAATGTGACGCCGAAGGGTCGACCTCTCAAAAAACCGATTACCACATTGTTTACAAGAATGTGGACGCTCACCAATATGTGTAAAAAGGTGCCTGTTGAGATTGGCCTTTTGAGAAAACGTCTTACCACATTGTTTACAGGAATGTGGACGCTCACCAACATGTGTAAAATGGTGCCTGTTGAGATTGGCCTTATGATAAAACCTCTTACCACAATGTTCACAAGAATATGGCCGCTCACCGGTATGTGTAACCTGGTGAATCCGGAGACTAGCCTTTTCAGGAAAATTGGAACCACATTGATCGCAGGAATATGGACGCTCACCAGTATGTATAAGGAGGTGACGCTCAAGATGCGACTTCTGGGAAAACTTCGCACCACATTGTTTACAAGAATGTGGACGCTCACCTATATGTGTAGAACGGTGCCTGTTGAGACTGGCCTTAACTGAAAACCTCTTACCACAATGTTCACAAGAATACGGCCGTTCACCGGTATGTGTAACCTGGTGAATCCGGAGACTTGCCTTTTCAGAAAAATTGGATCCACATTGATCGCAGGAATATGGACGTTCACCTGTATGTTTTACAAGGTGCCTTTTGAGATTGGTTTTATCAGAAAATTTCGCAACACATTCTTTACAAGAATATGGACGCTCACCACTATGTTTAAGAAGGTGACGCTCAAGATGCGACTTCTGGGAAAACTTCGCACCACATTGTTTACAGGAATATGGACGCAGACCAGTATGTGTAAGAAGGTGACGCTGAAGATGCGACTTCTTGGAAAACTTCGCCCCACATTGTTTACAAGAATATGAACGCACACTAGTATGTGTAGCAATGTGACGTCGAAGGTGCGATTTCCGAGAAAACTTATAACCACATTTATTACAACATAGTTCCCATTTGCTATTGAGATGGATTGGACTTGGATCAGAGACACAGGACATGTGTAGGTTGCATCCATTACATGTGGACAAAATGCACATTACCTTACTTCCTTCTTTCGTTATCTTGCACCTACTGCTACATGTACCCACTGGACCTCCAGTAATTAATGGAACATTCCCAAATCTAGAACATGGAAAGAAAAGTTATTAAATTTTACAATTAAGATGACAAAATAAAATACAATAATCAGAGGTAAACGCAATATATGTACCAAAATTGCTTCTAATCACATAACATAGCAGACCAAATCTCAATAATTTCAGATAAAGGCTCTAACACATAAGCCCATATCATTTCCATGTGCCAAATAGAATATATGATACATCTGCACTTAACCACAGCACAGACAAACAATTCAAGAGGGTCCTATATGGAAGTAATTATTGTGAGAATGCTTCCCTTAGTGGTTTCCTTACCTGCATTCTCAACTTCATTTTAACTGAGACTCATCACTTTTAAGATGTCAAATAACAACTAATAATTTAATGGCTTCATCCTTAGTGAGATTATATGTTGTCAGGATTTCTCTATCATCTACTGGACATTGGCAAGGGCTTCTGGCCAATTTGACGTCCAATTTCTGAGATACACATGTGTACTATAAAGCCGGGAAGAAATATCTGACTGAAGCCCCTCAGCCTCCATCTGAGCTAATACCTGTCAACACATAAAGGTAGAAATAAGAATATGCAGTAGAGTGACATTCTTTGTGTTCGTCAGCAAGCTGAACTATACATTTCGGAGCAAGAAATGGGGCAGAATTTACACGCTGGTAGTTCTCTTCATCACAGGATTCACAGCACAAAATATTCCGAAGACTCCTGTGGTCGGGTTGTATTAACACAAATTTGTATATCTTAGGAACATCAGCTGAATGAGTAACAAGATGGGTTATGAATCTTAAAACAATAGACAGGAAGTCAGGCTAAATTTCAGGGTCAGCCGTTTACAAAGTGTTCAAAAACTACCCCATTTCAATATTCACAACTTCTGTCAAATTCAATAGTTGGGTTGGTTATCATACTAGAATCTTTGAGTACACAATGATGGGGCATATGTATGCTTGATGAGTTAGAAGTCATAAGGGGTATATTTTCCATGTGTCCCGTTTTACTGTATTCACGCATGAAAATTACATTACCTTACCTTACATTACATTACATTACATTACCTGGCATTACCTTGCAAACTTACTTTCAGCGTGTTCGAGCATTTTAACAGCATTATGCTTAAACTGAGGTACAGGTGACACTTCAGGACGAATAGGAAATTTGCCATTAAACCTGCCAGAATCATCCATTTCATCATTGTTCAAAAAATATTCTTCACATGCCCTTTCTTCAGAAGTAAGGAATGGTTTATGGCGTTCTTCAAGCTTCCAAAACCTCTGCAAATTTGTGTAAAGAGAATCGAGATTTATTAGCCTGGCACACCGAACTTTGGCGATATTCTTAACATAAACATCAGGGATGGTGCCTGAAAATCCCCAACCAAATTTGGTTATCTAACAAAGTGCGATAACCTTCCTTATGCAAGGTATTAGAAGACAAAATAACATAGTAGACTTCAACTCTTCGGAAGATATAAGAGGAAGAACGCTGCTTAAATATACTAACACTTAAAACGACATCACGAGCAATATACCAACTGGAACAATCAATTTGTTGTGCAGGAAGTTGGCTTGTGGTGTATTCACAACTGCACAGTTCAACTTCAATGTATAATCTGACACATTAGAGAACGAAACAAGGTTGCATGTGTATCATGCAGGCGATATATCAGTATTGCCTATACCAAATACAGGTAGCTAACAAACCTTCGTACAAATGCCAAACTTCGTGGCAAGACTTCAAGACACTAAGGATAAATGTCTCCCCCAGTCCAATAAAATCTTCAAGTAGTACAATCTCTCCTGATCAGTTCTTCACTGCTATACACGTTGTGGTTAACTAAATATTTGTGGGCTGGCACAATTGCAGAACTTCTAACAGGTATATCATTATTGGGAATTGTTTGGTCTTTACAAACCAATAAGGTGTGGGGTCCATTGTACCGGGGACACTTGTGTCACTTACACTGTATAAATACATGAGAAGCAAAAAATATAGATACCAAAGGTTACTTTCCCTCACAAACTTGCAGTGATAATTAATGTTTGTTCGAACTTTCTACAATCGGAATTGCTATGATTATCAAGTTTTCAACATTCACCATTAAAGGAAATGCTCTTGTTGGTATTGTGTAATAAAATCTAAAACAAATGACAATGACAAAAGGGCCATGAATGAAAGAAAATTAGTGGATCCAATTCACAATGCCTTATTTTCGGAGATAATGCTTGTTGTCCAGAAGGGTCCAAAATCCATGCACTGAACCTTGCAACTGTATTAATTACTGGTAAAGTAGAACCATGGCCTTCCTCCTATAGTGGTACAAATCACACATGTCGTACTCATGGCGTTCCTCTCATGGTGTACTAATCACAGGTAATATAGACACAGAGCATGCCATACATAATGGCACACCTCAAATGTAACACAGACCGATGGTGTTCCTCACATATTGGGACTAAACACGGTCACCGACTAGATCAATGATGATGATCATGATGATCATAATTCTTGTTCAAAGGGGCCTACCCGCTAGGTAACCAGACCCTATTGGTATGGGGTGCAACCAAATGGAACAATAATTAAAACATAAACATGTATTCATCGGCAAGATTCTAAAGTAAATGATGGTGAAAAATTAGCATGAATTCAAAATAATCAGTGGATCCAAATGACAATGCTTTAATGACTTCACTATGCAGGGTAGGATTAAAGAGAACTTTATTATAAAACATACAACATAGCTTCGAGTCTCAGCGCTCAATGCTGCATCAGCCTGTTTGCATCCCGGAGTCAGCGTGCTTTCCTCCTCCAAAGAGCGCGTTTGCTACACGTTTTTAGGTCCTATAGCCAAGAACATCCACCCGATGGATGATAAGTTCGAATCCGCAGTTAAGAAGATAGTTTTAAAATGGTTTCACATTTTCATACCTAGCTGGTTAACATGTCACTGTACTGTGAAACTCCTTCTCCTCAAAGACGTAATAGCGCTTAACCTCTGCCTTATGGACAGAGTACTGTATGACTTCTTCGTACCTAGTACTCATTTCTGTTACAAAATTGAGAAAACCTCAGATTTATCTCTCACACCTCTTAACAGACAACCAAACATACACCTTTATGGAACAGACCTACATGAATTGCTGTTAAAATGTATACTTCATCAATTCACATTAAAATAAATGCCTTCCTCACCACCACCATTAAGGAACAAACGCTGAATCTCCGTGTTCTGAGATAGAGATTTGAACCCCAAAAACTACAACAAAAACTCCACTCATATTCACTTAAAGACGAGTATTGATATAATCGTTTTACAGAGAATCGGTTCATCATGGGATTCGACTACTGAGTTGAATGACAATTATAATTAAACTTACGTCTTAATGGTCCACCTTTTCAATCCTATATTATGCAATGTGCATAGACTATATAGTATTGGAAAGGTGGACCACTAAACATAAGTTTAATTATTACTGTGATCACAATACAATACGGATCAAAAACAAGTAATTTATATCCTATGATATTGAGTAGTATGGCAAAGCAACTATAAGCTGCGACATAACAACTTCAACAGAAAGCAACAGAGAGCACCATCAGTTAGAAATATACCACCTGCGGGAAAAGCTTCTTCTATGGTGTCCGGAAATTCTACACCATCACCACCACCATGATGACAACAAATTGCAATGGAGAAGAATGCAGGGAAGCAGGCTAGGAGCCTGGAAGACAGTGATTCTCCAATCCCAAATAATTGCATGTAGCTTGCTATTCCTCCAGAGGAATAATTTCCATTTGTATTGTTGGGCAGAACACACACAGCACTCTCAATCAGGCGGCATATCACATCTCAACATCAGAGTGATATTCCTTTTGCTAGTTGCTTTACGTCGCACCGACACAGATAGGTCTGATGGCAATGATGGGACAGGAAAGGGCTAGGAGTGGGAAGGAAGCGGCTGCGGCCTTAATTAAGGTACAGCCCCAGCATTTGCCTGGTGTGAAAATGGGAAACGACGGAAAACCATTTTCAGGGCTGCCGACAGTGGGGTTCGAAATATGCACAGCCCTTACCTGTATTTATGTTGAGAATGCCTTTCAAAGGAATGATATGTAAATTCCATCATCTTCCAGTTCCAAAGACAATCACCAATTCCCTAGCGAAAATCAATATCCAAAACACATTTACCTACAACTCTCCAATTAAAGCATGAGTACAACAAGGTTCCCACTGTCACCACATTTGTGTGTCCTGTTTTGTAACAATATTACCCAACCTATACCCCCACTTTCATTGTGTCAGTTTGCTGAACACACAGCACTACTGGCTGTGGAATCCAAGAACTGATCCTTGCAATCCCGTCATCAAACGAATTTAAATGAACTCGAACAATGGCTCAATCTCTGACAAATCAAGATTAATGTCAGCAAAACATGTACTTTTTTCCTAATCGTAAATGTAGATGCCGTCCCAATAACAAACCCTTTCTAACCTTAAATAATCAACCCTTTGCTGTAATGACCACACTTACCTACCTAGGCATAACGTTTCAAAATAATTTTCAATGGGATGTACATTTGGACCAAATTTATAAAGAGGCATCCCACAGGATACAGATCCTCCCCTGGCTGTTAGGTCAAACCTGAGGATTAAAAGGCATACAAATCACACCTCCTACCAAGCACCACTTCCCGCTTCCAAGTCAGACGATAGATACATTTAAACTCAAAAGGGAATTATGGACATATACAGATCGCACATTCTTGGGGGAAGTTCTCATTGTTATTTTTTTCCTCAGAAATTATGAAAACTTGGCTTATTCACATGAAGAAGAATTCTTTAATAATTTTATGTCATTGATTGTATACTGAAACTTAAAATATATATAAATGTATCTAAGTAAAGATATAAAATATATTTAACATTGATTCACTTCGAGAAAAACAATGTTTTCTTTTCTGTTATTATATTTGTAGTGATTCAATACTTTGACAAGAAAACTATTTTTATTTCCTACAACGTGTTTTACAAAAGCAGAAGAAAAGTTTTTAATTTAATTCCATAAAACAGGTGAAATTAGCACACAACCATAACTAAAACAAATATCTGTAAATGTAATTGGCCAAAGAGTCCATTTGTTAGACTGATGGCTCGCTCCTGTAGTGGGGAGAAGGAAATAACTATTAAACTAAGAAGATTGGTTCATCTTTCTTTGCCTCTCTCTGCCTTTAGGAAAATATTTACCATGAAACAAGCCGGGTTATATTTGCATGGATTGAGGAATTACCTTCCTCTGGTGGTACAGCAAGACTTGCTTAAGATGTCATGTAGTGCAATTTTTTGGTGCAAACACTGTAAATAATAATATTCTTAATGCAAATGGAAATACACTTGATCTTATAATTACGAATATTAACACATTAACAGTATACAGATATGAGTGCCCCTTATTTAAGGAGGATAGTTATCATCCTGCAATTGTAGTCACACTAATATTAAACAGATAGTGTAACCACATTTCACAACAATCTAAACAATCTAAGCAGTTATTTAACGTTAGAGGGGTTAAATTCTTTCAAATGTATAAATGTTTGAGAAATTGGATTGGTCTAAGATTGTAGAATTTGCAAACGCTTACCAGGCTGTTGAGTGTTTATTTTTATTTTTTTGCTCAGGTGCACTCGGTATTTCGTGAAACAGTACCAATGAAGAATTTTCACACAAAGATAAAATATCCTCCATGGATTTTTAATTAGAAATTCAAGAGACATCACTAACACGTACGTACTCACCGTATTGTTCAATAGTATTGTCTGATCAAAACTTGCGTATTCATGTATAATTTGGTCTCCATGATATAATGTTATCAAAATCAAGTTGATGGAGTGCAGAAACGCTTTTAAAGATATCTTTATTCTAAAAACATACGAAATTCTGTTTTAGAAATTATGTTTCAAAATAATTTTTGTTGAATGAATTTAAATACATATCACTAGCCAGTGGGTGTGTAACAGCTCATCAAGTATATCTCTCCAAGATTATTAATGCATTAATTGACGACAACAATTTGCTTTACGAGTTGTGCTTTAACGTTAGAAAAAATTATTTAAGATTTTGGCAATTGTTCATAACTCCAGTCTCCGAAACTGTATTTTGTAAGAACTCTCCATTTATCAATATGTGTGAAACACAATAACATAATTAATACATATCATATAGATCTTGACTTTGTGTATGAATGTGACACATATGCAAATATATTAAAAGAATTGTACTCATCAAAGTGATTTGTTAATATGTATAATATTTACATTATTTGGTTATAGTTTATTTTTTAAATGTAGTAACAGACTTCTGTATAATTTATGTGAAGCTGTTTCACCCATTTCATCATCTCATTTACATAGCATTTTCATATTTTCTTCTTTTTGGTATTTCTGTGTGATTTGTGTCAAATAATTGGTAAAAGCTACCTATAATTGGAGTGTGTCTCTGTTGGTGGCACATTTCATAAATAAATATAATATTACTTTTAAAGTTCACTTCTGACTATCATTCTTAGATCAGCCTTTTACGCTGATGGCAGTAGAGTGCTCACCTCCTATTTTAGTCTACACAGACGTGAAATGCTGCAATGTTTCACCTTCATCTCTGTCCAGTGATCCATAGATCAGCCCTTTAGGCTGATGACAGTGGAGCGCTCACCACCTATTTTAGTCTACACAGACGTGAAAGGCTGCAATGTTACAACATCACCTCTGTCCAGTGATCCACAGATCAGCCCTTTAGGCTGATGACAGTGGAGCGCTAACTTCCAAAGTTAGTCTACACAGACTTGATAGGTATCTTTCAACATATATTTAAATTCTGCAGCCAAAACTTTAATCTCTAAGTGATGTAAACGTTATGGTATGCAATTAGAAGTCTCTAAATTTCCAATCTATGAGCTCAAAAATTAAAAATCAACAAGTGAGTGACTCCGTGGTCGCTCAGTTCTGAAATTGACGTTCATTACGTCCATATAAGCAATCCAAATATGTAAGGCCTTACACCATCTCCGTATTCCCATTAGCAAAATGTGTAGCTACCATCTTGTTGGAAGTCCAGCACTGAGTCTCGAAGATCACACTCGAATCTTTCCCCTCTATAAGTCAAGCATATGTATTAAGCCTTACAGCCTAGTCTCATTAGTATAATGTGTCGCCGAAATTTTGTTCCAAGGTCCGCTCCAAGGGAGCTAATGCTTCTGCACATTGCCTATGCAGTGGCCTCCACGGTATGCGCTAGCCTTGCATTTTGGTAGGTGTGTTAAGTACCAACTGATGTGCCCAACTTAGCAAACAAGAGTGAAACGCAGGCAACCAAGAATGAGTTAGCTGCAAAATTTATAATGTCCAATAACGGACCATTATATTGGTGCCAACTAGGCGGCCTACTGATCACAGGCTGACTTACTTTAATTTTGTGTAATTTTCTCATGAGCCATGATCAAACCAACAAGTTCAGACCATGAATGAAGTACAGGAGACAGAATTCGAGAATGATATGGATGGACATGTGCTGCCTTGAACCCAATATATTGGGATACTGAGGACTAAACTCCACCTCTTGTCTGCAGAGGGAGCTACTCAACATATAAATAGCAAATTCCATATTGTTGAGGTTTAGGGGTGTAAAATCTAATTAATCTAACCAGTACTTACTTGTCTTCTTCTTTGAAACAAGTGACCAACTGATCCACTGTGTGTTCATCCACACTTATTTCATTCTTAATATCGTTGGAAGGCTGTAAAGAACAAATATGCAAAACAAAGTAAGAAATGTAGAGTAAACAGATAACTAGAGTAAATGATTATAAAAAGACATGGCATAGCTGACAAAATAAACTGCATAATTGCACAATAAAATATAAATTTATTCTCCCAATGTAAAAAGGAAACAAGCAAACAAGTGTCAAGTCAAATTTATATTAAGAACAAGAATAAGAGAAGGAACTCGTAAAAGATAAAGTGGAAAGCACCGGAAGAGAGAGCAAAAGAAGAAGGAAAACTTGAAGGACAACAATAATCTCTGCACATTTCTTCTTCTCTTCCTACAACTTCCTGTCATCGTGTTCATTGTATTATGTGTTCTTAAATGACTGGTCACTTGTTTCTTTCTTGTGTTCCCGCAGATGACTCTGATTGTCAGAAAGACATACATTGGATCTTAATATGAGAAAGGTCAAAGTCTTGCCTACCATGTTCAATTTCGTACAACAAATAGTTAGTTGTTGGACTTTTCATTGACTCTAGACAATCTGAAGGCTTTATTAATATAGACTTACAACATTTACATTCAGATTTTAAAGGACAATGATGGCCATGTCTCTACGGATAGCAAGTACACCTCATTCCCGGAAGCCACAGAATTGATTCTCGGACAAGTTAGAGATTATTATCACACTCTGACGGCTAGTTGCTGGTCCAGTCAGGCTGTGTGAGAACAAAGAAGTTGTTAATTGATAGAGAGGTAGAGTCCTTATTCTAAGAAGCCATGAATAATTGCCAAGAAAATTTGTTTTGCTCACCACACACTGACTTATAAACTGCCGGACATCAGGCTGAGCAGGGGTCGCTTGACAGGGTAATGCCCATCAGAGTTGTAGAGCCAGAGGTTTTGGTCTTAAAAGGACTCTGTTCAGAGAGTTTTAAACTACCTAGTATGTTTTCTAGATATGACTCGAAATGCCTAACAATTTAAAAAAAATTATCATTCAACTGAAGTAGCCTACGCTTGACTTTGTATGCAATGTTAGATTAATGTTATCTCTCGGGTTTTTTGAAAAAGAGAAACCTTACACTTTGCTTCCTCACAAGTGAATCTTCCACTGTTCTAACAAAGGTGAAAGGATTCGATTTAGTTAAATGTCATTGATTATTTCATCAATAGAGCAATATTCAAATGAATTCATCAATCTAAACCTAACTAATAACAGTTGAAGGATCATAAATAATGTCGTGGATTTTGAAACTAACAACCAGCAAAACAGAAGAAACTCCCATTGTCCTGTGTAGCAAATGCTGCAAAAATGTCAAGGATCCAAAGCACATGGATAATATTTCCCTGGAAAATCACAAGGCTCAATTCATCTCAGATGAGTCTCTTCAGGATCGGCTGCATCTACTGATATGCCACGAAGCACATGTATGTGGAATTATATTGACTTTAATGTAAAATTTTATATCGGAAAGGCAAACCCGTTTGTTCACAACAACAAAGCTTTAAACAACAATCTATATTAACTTCATGAGAAGAAACATGCTTGAAACAGGCGATTCTCCAGATATATCCATAAAATATTTTCAACGGACTGGTCATATGAAGATTAAGTGGATGAAGACAGAAACGATGTTTAATTAGCTCTAGTAAATGAAGGCAAACTGACGTACTGGAGACAAGATGGTTCGAACTTTAAGAGGGACAATACTGCTGATGAGACGCTATGCAATGGAATCTAATAATGACACTGACAGCACACGTTAGTTTTATACCTACCTTACCTTAGAGCATACCTTCTCACATCACACGCACGCAAACTGGCATAATAAACACAGTCTCGGGTTAGCTGTAAATTTAGGTCAGTGTTGTCACGATGTTTTGTAATCGTACAGCACGAGAGTGTCCTCAAGATCTTCAAGAAGCTTGCAGCGAAGCTGCATAGCCTTACAGGACAGTGGCACGGTGGGTAAAAGCCTTTAACGAAGGACGCCAATAAGTGGCAGACGTGTATCAGTCATGTTATCCTAGTGTCAGTGAAGGGGAAGTGCATGTTCTTGCCGTGTTAATGGACACTGCTCGATGTCATATGACATGTGAGCTGGCCCGAGACACCGGGTCAACTTGGTGCTTCAGGTGAGTTTCTATTTACAAAAGGAATTCCTCGTTGTCTCAGCTTCTGTCACGCTAATACGCAATTGATTTCCTTCCTTTAGGTCCGCCTTGGATCGAAATCTTTCTAGATCCTCCAAAAATCCTTCTGAACATACTGTGTTTTCAAAAAATCTTGGCCGTCAATCTACAATTCTCAAATTTATGGATATTTATTGCTACAGCTTTCAAAATATAAGATCAATATAACGTGAAAAATATACTAATGTAATTTAATTTACAGTATTCACACAAGATATTAGTCTCTATACTCTAGATAGTATCAAGACAAACTCGAACATTCTACACAGGTCATTAACATAAATACTATGATTTTTTGTTAAGAATGAAGCCATGTTTTCCAGTGTTGACTAAGTTCAATGTAACAAAGGCTTTTCAGTCCGTCAAACACACAGCAAATACAATGTAAATTATAACACTATAAACATACCTCTAAAATACACACTAACATACAAAGAATGAGATGCTTCGTTCTACAAGAACATCCTCGGATTCTATTAAATCACTTAAAAACAAACTTATATATGTACAGTATTGTTTACGTAGCGTAAACTTGTCAATGATAGAGAGTTTAGTGATAACATGAAACAGTAATGACAAAAATAAAATATATACAATTACTAATATAATGAAAACTTACGCAATTATCTAGACTGCCGATGTTAAGTCCGTTGTCACCAAGCACTATCTCAGGACTGTGATCGTGGAAAGTTTTTGGTGAAGCACGCTGTGCGTGGAGAGGCGAGGGCAAGAAAGGGAGGGGCCTTGGAGAGCGAAGATCTCTCCTATTGGATGACTAAATCGAGTACACTATACAGTAGAGAGGGGAGGGAGAAGTAGGGCGGAGCGACTGGAGCGCTGTGGAACCTTCCATCAACATTGAAGAGGGGAGAGATGTTATTGACCTATTTCATGTTAAATGTACCTTTATGTAATATGGAGGAATGCAATTTAATAATTATTTTTTAAAGTAAGGAACGGTATTATTATTATTATTATTATTATTATTATTGATAAAAGCAATTTAATGAGTAGGTTTTGTCAGATATTATGTGAGTAGAGCGAATAGGGGGGAATTATTTGAATGTGTATGCTCATTCAGGTTATTTGCATTACCATTTTTTTCGACGTAAACTTCTATTGCTTCTTTTATATTCAAATATTTTCTTTTATTTTCGAAGTGTAAAATTTTTAGATTAGTGATGACGTTTGTGAAATGGTGTGAACAGTCGTATAAGTGCTCCCCGAAGGCTGAATGCCGAATATATCTGATCGCGTTGTTGTGTTCTTTGTATCTTGAATGGAAATTAAGTTTTGTTTGACGCCACATATATATGTATTTTACAGGTATGTTTATAGTGTTATAATTTACATTGTATTTGCTGTGTGTTTGACAGACTGAAAAGCCTTTGTTACATACATACTACGAGGAGCTGTTTTACCAAAAACTTGGTGCTGTAATCTGATTTTCCCTCACGTATAATGACTTTTAATATTTTATCAGCCAATTTTACTGTGTTAAATATAATTAAGAACGTTAATAATTTGATAAGGCCAATTGAATGCCTTTAATGTCAAATTAAGATATATTTTATGAAGAGTATTTACAAAAACTCAATGCTGTACTCAACCTTTATAACATCCACAAGCAATTTGACAACGTCATTTACTATTTGTATATTTGTATAACCCGTTAGAGGAGAGATCCTCACTTGGACTATGTGTAAGTAGGGTAGCATCCTGCTTCATGAATCTACCGAGCTCAGAACATTTTAAGCAAGCCTCGGACCTATGGGAGTAACGGAGTCCCACTCCCATTTGACAGGCGAGGGACTCCTTGGAAACAACTTGGCAAACGAAATGGAATTCGATGGGGAGCCATCAATATTAATGGGGCTTATGGAAGAAAGAAAGTAGAACTGGCTGAGTCAGCAAACAGGATGCATCTGGATGTGCTAGGAGTAAGTGATATTCGGGTAAGGGGAGATAACGAGGAAGATATAGGAGATTATAAAGTGTACTTGACGGGTGTTAGAAAGGGAAGGGCAGAGTCTGGGGTAGGGCTCTTTATCAGGAATACCATTGCACGGAACATAGTTTCTGTTAGGCACGTAAAAAGCGAATGATGTGGGTAGATTTGTCAGTTGGAGGAATTAGGACTAGAATTGTGTCCGTGTATTCACCATGTGAGGGTGCGAATGAGGATGAAGTTGACAAGTTTTATGAAGCATTGAGTGACATCGTGGTCAGGGTCAACAGCAAGGATAGAATAGTGCTAATGGGCGATTTCAATGCGAGAGTTGGGAATAGAAGTGAAGGATACGAAAGGGTGATTGGTAAATGTGGGGAAGATATGGAAGCTTATGGGAATGGGAAGCGTTTGCTGGACTTCTGTGCTAGTATGGGTTTAGCTGTTACGAATACATTCTTCAAGCAAAGGGCTATTCACCGCTACACATGGGGGGCTAGGGGTACCAGATCCATAATAGACTATATCTTAACAGACTTCGAATTCAGGAAATCTGTTAGGAATATACGAGTTTTCCGCGGATTTTTCGATGATCTGTATTGAACTAAGTATATCTAGGCCTAGGGTAGAGAAAGTGAAATCTGTCTGCAAACGCATAAGGGTAGAAAATCTCCAGGACGAGCAAATTAGACGGAAGTACATGGATATGATTAGTGAGAAGTTTCGAACAGTAGACAATAAGCAGGTTCAGGATATAGAAAGTGAATGGGTGGCACACAGGGATGCTGTAGTAGAAACAGCAAGGGAATGCCTAGGAACAACTGTGTGTAAAGATGGGAAAAGGCGAATATCTTGGCGGAATGATGAAGTGAGAGCAGCTTGTAAACGTAAAAATAAGGCTTATCAAAAATGGCTCCAAACAAGGGCCGAAGCAGACAGGGAGTTGTACGTAGATGCAAGAAACAGAGCGAAAGAAATAGTTGTTGAATCCAAAAAGAAGTCCTGGGAAGATTTTGGTAACAACTTGGAAAGGCTAGGTCAAGCAGCAGGGAAACCTTTCTGGACAGTAATAAAGAATCTTAGGAAGGGAGGGAAAAAGGAAATGAACAGTGTTTTGAGTAATTCAGGTGAACTCATAATAGATCCCAGGGAATCACTGGAGAGGTGGAGGGAATATTTTGAACATCTTCTCAATGTAAAAGTAAATAATCCTGGTGGTGTTGTGAACAGCCAAGCAAATGGGGAGGAGGAAAATGATGTTGATGAAATTATGCTTGAGGAAGTGGAAAGGATGGTAAATAAACTCCATTGTCATAAGGCAGCAGGAATAGATGAAATTAGACCTGAAATGGTGAAATATAGTGGGAAGACAGGGATGAAATGGCTTCATAGATAGTAAAATTAGTATGGAGTGTTGGTAAGGTACCTTCAGATTCGACAAAATCAGTAATTGTACCTATCTATAAGCAAGGGAACAGGAAGGACTGCAACAACTATCGAGGTATCTCATTGATTAGTATAACAGGCAAAGTATTCACTGGCATCTTGGAAGGGAGGGTGTGATCAGTTGTTGAGAGGAAGCTGGATGAAAACCAGTGTGGTTTCAGACCACAGAGAGGCTGTCAGGATCAGATTTTCAGTATGCGCCAGGTAATTGAAAAATGCTACGAGATGAATAGGCAGTTATGTTTATGTTTTGTAGATCTAGAGAAAGCTTATGACAGGGTACCGAGGGAAAAGATGTTCGCCATACTGGGGGACTATGGAATTCAAGGCAGATTATTAAAAGCAATCGAAGGCATTTATGTTGACAATTGGGCTTCAGTGAGACTTTATGGTAGAATGAGTTCCTGGTTCAGGGTACTTACAGGGGGTAGGCAAGGCTGTAATCTTTCACCTTTGCTGTTCGTAGTTTACATGGATCATCTTCTGAAAGGTATAAAATGGCAGGGAGGGATTCAATTAGGTGGAAATATAGTAAGCAGTCTGGCCTATGCTGACGATTTGGTCCTAATGGCAGATTGTGCCGAAAGCCTAGTCTAATATCTGGGAACTAGAAAATAGGTGCAATGAGTATGGTATGAAAATTAGCCTATCGAAGACTAAATTGATGTCAGTAGGTAACAAATTCAGCAGAATTGAATGTCAGATTGGTTGTACAAAGCTAGAACAGGTCGATAATTTCAAGTATTTAGGTTGTGTGTTCTCCCAGGATGGTAATATAGTGAGATTGAATCAAGGTGTCATAAAGCTAATGCAGTGAGCTCGCAGCTGCGATCAACAGTATTCTGTAAGAAGGAAGTGAGCTCCCAGACGAAACTATCTTTACATCGGTCTGTTTTCAGACCAACTTTGCTTTACGGGGGCGAAAGCTGGGTGGACTCAGGATATCTTATTCATAAGTTAGAAGTAACTGACATGAAAGTAGCAGGAATGGTTGCTGGTAAAAACAGGTGAGAACAATGGCAGGAGGGTACTCGGAATGAGGAGATAAAGGCTAATTGAAGGGTCAGGGGAAAAAAGCAGGAGAGTCAATATTTGTACAACTTGAGAAAAAGCAACTTTTGTGCTTGACTTCCCTAGTTCTTTCCTTTAACGGTGAAACTTTGAGTGCTAATTTCTCCTGACTCACTTGCTTTTTTTCCATTTCTGACCTCGCAATAGATGTGCATGATCACTCTGAAGCGGACTGTAACAATATCTCAATTTCGATGAAAAAGTGACTTACCTGTTTTTTTCCCCCGACCCTTCAATTTAGGAATGAACTCGATGGATGAAGTTGTACGCATAAACCGGCTTCGGTGGTGGGGTCATGTGAGGCGAATGGAGGATAGGTTACCTACGAGAATAATGGACTCTGCTATGGATGGTAAGAGAAGTAGAGGTAGACCAAGACGACGATGGATAGACTCGGTTTCTAACGATTAAAAGATAAGAGGTATATAACTAAATGAGGCCACAACACTAGTTGCAAATGGAGGATTGTGGCGACGTTTAGTAAATTCACAGAGGCTTGCAGACTGAACGCTGAAAGGCATAACAGTCTATAATAATAATAATGTATGTATGTATGTATGTATGTATGTATGTATGTATGTATGTATTGTATCTCATAAGAATTATTCTAGTCTTTGTATTTTAAATATACAAATTTTATGGTATACACCCAATACAAAAACTTATTTGAAGAACAAGTTCTAAATACATACAATTTTAATTATATTAGTTTAGTTTTCAGAATGCCTTGTACCGGGCGAGTTGGCCGTGCGCGTAGAGGCGCGCGGCTGTGAGCTTGCATCCGGGAGTTCGTGGGTTCGAGCCCCACTGTCGGCAGCCCTGAAGATGGTTTTCCGTGGTTTGCCATTTTCACACCAGGCAAATGCTGGGGCTGTACCTTAATTAAGGCCACGGCCGCTTCCTTCCAACTCCTAGGCCTTTCCCATCCCATCGTCGCCACAAGACCTATCTGTGTCGGTGTGACGTAAAGCAACTAGCAAAAAAAAAAAAAGAATGCCTTGTATCAATTTTATTAGGCTGATAATGGCAACTATAAAATAAAATAATGTAAATAAATATGTGACGTATTAATAACTTCACAACTTTGTAGTATTGTATAGGTTGAACAACTTACGCATATTTCCTAATGAAAATCTTGATTCTATATGGAAAAAAAAGGAATTTTTTTACATTAAATAAGGCGACTAATGTCAGATATCGGTCTTGCTGTGGGGTGGTTACCCTTGATAGACTTGGTACCGGCCTATGAGTAACATTTCCTGTGTCTTGAAATCGTCTTCAAAACCTGGAAATGAAACTTTATGACACATTCAAGGATACGGCGACTTCGGTCCGTGTCTGGCCTGCTTCCAGGCGGCCGAGTATTCTACCCTGCAAGACGGGGTCCAAATGGCGTCGTTGTGACTTTATGTTGTCACGATCACCATGAGGCTACACTCAGCGCACTATAACACGGCAAACACGACTGAGGGAATATGGGGCGCAGGCACTGGCTGGGTTTACCTTGCGGTTACACCACCAGTCAAAGCTGAGAACACTCCTTTCCTATACAGAGTGAACACGTAAGGTTGGTATGTGCATATCACAGAGATTTATTGAATAATGGTGCCGGTTTCAATATTTAAGTGCCATCATCAGCCATAAAATACTTTAATCACACAATTGAGAAAGGACATGATAATTAAAATTGACGCTATTATACATAAATAAATACATAGTCTTTTAAGGATAAAAGATGAGAAAGTTTTGACATGTTATCGACGTATAAAAGTCTTTTGAATCGCTTATTTACACTGTGTGGTGAATAAAATTGCAAAAAAACTCATACCAATCACTTGATACAATTTTTCTGCTGATCTGTTCATGTACAAATACTCAAACCTTCGCGTCATATTTACGGTTGCATTTGAATCTTTGGCGATAATTTGCCCGTTCTTTAAGGCAATTGTTATTCGAATGTTGTCAAAGTGAAAACGTAATTTTAGTTGATAACACCTTGTTCATGTAAAGAACTTGTAGAAATATGCATTAGTATATCTCATTACACTCGTAGTCTCGAAAGGCTTGTTGTGTTCGTTAAAATTATACAATGATGTATTAATAAATGCATTATAATACCCGTGGGGACACGTTTCTAAGCCTCTTAACAGCACAACTCTGGCCTGGCATTTTATTCCTTCTCGCTAAATGTAATTGCATCTTCTCCACCCGCGGGGCTATATTCCATCGTTCATATACGATGTTTCCTGATCTCATGTCTCTTGTCTACCGGTCTGATGTCGGACCAGCCGGAGAGCGAGTCTTAATTGGCCCGCTCGCAGTCCTAAGTTCTTTTACTGTACATCGCCGGGTAGCGTGAAGTCAGTTGATTGTCGAGCGCCATGAAGGTCAGAAGCTTAATGTGGTGGCTCTTGGTTAGAGCGTCTATCTACCTCAGCATGCCTGGATAGCATGTAAAGGATTAGGGCTAACGCCCTGAAGTGTTGTTTTCATCTTATTTTCTTTCCTGGAGTGGACATCCGCTACTTATTCTACTTAATTCTATCTCTATGAATTTGTAAGTAACCTGCATCGCAAATGACGCCATGCGTTAGTTTCCACTCATGGACTAAAATGTAAGTCTACATCAAGATGATATTATTTTCCTTTTCTCCTGGAGCTCGATGACCTCGTCTTGGAAGTTTATATAAAATTGCAGTTGCATGCTGTCGGAGAAATACCGGATTGATGGTTCTTCTGTTCTCACAAATTTTTAAATGTTGTAACATGTTTGATTTTCGGCCTACTGTCTGCTCTGTTTAAACCTACTATGAGTAGAAGAAAACCTTTTCGACGAGATGTTCTTGGCACTAAATAATGTTCCTGTTTCGGATTTAGTTGAAGAAGTTAGGAGTGAAATAATTTAATAATGTGAAGTCATCCATTAAAAGGATTGAGATCGCGAGATTATCTCCGTGGATCGGGATCTATTTCTTTCTTTAAATTTTATCTTTTCTGTCTTTCTTTTACACTTCAGTACTGCTTACTGTTGTTGTCGTCTCCATGGCAACCGTCGTACATCGGACCTACTGTTTTGGATTATTGATAAGGATTAATTATGTTGCTGAATTAATTAGTTTTGTGAGGAGCGTGCCATTAAGTTGGGAGCTGTTGGCTCTTAATTCTTCGCCTTAGTTGATTTATGAATTGAATGTGCGAGTTCTTCCTGGTGGTTTGAGCTGGATTGCTCTTCATTCTGATTTCATTTTATGTGTACTTTTTTCTTTTGTTGATTAGAGCTGCTTACTGTGATAACCAATGACTGATTTCTAATTTTTGGTGGGCACGTTACCATTCTGGTACTATCTTGCTTTTCCATTTCGAAGCACGGTGAATTTTTGGGGTCGTTTCGTGACCTGTTGAATGTCTATCTATCTTTGTGAGCGCCTTCGGTTTTGGATATGCTTTCTGTGAATGTTAATTAATTTTCCTGTTATGCCTATTGCGACCCGGTTCATACGATGATCTAGCAGCCTCACCTTAGCAGTGTTTCACCTAATGTACAAAATAATTCCTTTTGAAAGATTAAGATTTTGCCTCCCAGGCACACACTAAAGTTTAGTCCATGGAAATTTTCTGACAACCAATGATCTTGTAATTTAATCTCGATTTAAGTCTATCTATTAATTATATTGAAAAGGGCCCCTCGACACTAGGTATACATTTCTACTCAATTCAGAATTATTTAATAAACCCATTTAAAATATTAATTCATCTCAAATCCGAGTTTATTTACTTCATCAAATTATCATATTAATTCATTATCTCAATTCAGCGTTTATCTAATTAATCTAATTATCATATTAATTTCTTATCCCAATTCAGTATTTACTTTATTGATCAATTTACCACTTTAATTAGTTAAACCGTTCGTCTTTGTGAAGGTGCACCTGTAGTTTCAAGGGAGTTTTCTTTTCCTATCATATGTAACTTTCTCTTACAGCAGAAATTATATAATTTGGTTTTTTAAAAGCTCGCAAATTTTTCTTTCAAGGTTTCTAATATTTCCTACCGTGCAAATCTTTTGGTTCGGTCTGAGTTGCCTCTGGTTTATGGCCTGTTACTGAACTATTTGGTGAGTATTCTCTGTTTTCCTTCTTAAGTTCTTTAAAAAAAGGAATATTTGCTATCTCTTGCTCTTTGTTTACTTGTACGAGTAATTGCCGGTACGACTCGTATACCCGTTATATTTAGCTATAGATCGAATTGTATTTAACATGTTATTCCAATTTTCTCAATTTAGCGGTATACTGAATGCCCTGTCTACCATATTGCTGTAGGTAGCACATTTTTGACTTTGGGAAGGAAATAAAATTCCTTGATGGTAGTAGCGGCCTGTGTCGGATTCCTGTATATATTGTATTCTATCGAAGAAGGAAATCTGTTTAACGTGAGATCTAGAAAATGTATGCTTCCAGTTGACTCAGATTCCAGAGTGAACTTTATCTATGGATCAATATAGCTTAAAATGTTTAGGGTGAAGCCTGCATCAGTAATTCTTTTGTCAAGGATAACGGGAGTGTCACCTGCAAACCTGGCCCAAAATTTTATGTTCGCAAAGTCACTATTGTTATTAAATGCCGTATGCTCTAAATAGTCAATGTATATTTCTGTAATATCCCTGAGGCCGGCGACCCCATAGCCAAACCATCCTGCTGATATATGCAATTATTAAAAAGGAAGCAATTACCCTTAACTACTAGTTTCAAAAAATTCATGAAATCTAGAATCTCGAATTTACTGTGGTAACTATTTTTATTTAAATTATTTTGGATAATAGGAAAAAGTTTCTTTGTACCGTCACTCGGACACTTTTTTGTTGTATCGACAGAATGCAACGAGCGGAAGCGCTGTATTTCAAAGGTCTCCTGTTTTTTAATTAACTCAATGGTATTTTTCACAGAATTATTCGACAGAAAAGGATCATTCTTTATTAGAAATTTCTGGATAAATTGTGTTAATTTATACAACGGACTTGGCCTATAATTGATGATGGGGCGTATGGGGACGCCAGCCTTATGGATCTTAGGTAAAGCTTTCGCTACTGGCAGTCCGGGGTTCATAGTTATTAGTTTTATCTTCTCGTGTTCTGTAAATAACAACGAGGTATTTTTAGTATTGATTTTAGGAGACGTTGTATCTATTGGGTCGGATCTTTTTTAGTCACAAATATTATAATAATATTTATAGATCCACCTGTTCAATAAAATTCAATACAATCCACTATTTTGTGTGGTTAAAATATATACATAATACATAAAAGTCATAGGTACATGTTTCACCGTTTTTACGGGCTTCATCAGCCTATATCAATCTTAAAAATTCATGGATACGGGATCTTTCTAATGTTATAAACTATAGAGTAAAATGTTAGACAATGATCTCATAAAATGCTGTACTATAACATGTAAAATAGGGATATTGCACAGAAAGTACGTTAAAAATACTGTGAATTAACAGTTTTTGAAGATTATAACGTGGTTAATCATGAATATTTGAGCGTTTAAAACCAAAATGGATCCTCTTTTTATACATCATTAGAACAGTGACGGCCTGGAGTGTAAGAGCACAATTATCCAAGGGGGATGTATACTCCATTCCCATAGCATGAGTTCAAGATAAAATCAATGTCAGTTATTTAAAACAGAAGTGCGCCCGTATCAAATGTATTAAAATATGTACAGTTGATTTATCAGAAAGTCATAGAAGAGAAGATGGGACTTCTTGTGGAGGCGTTGCTAATGCTAAAATGTTGTGTCAAAGCTATCTGATGTCAGTGTTTAGTTATGTTAGTACGGTAATCAATTGGATCCAAAAGACGGTCAAGTGGGTGTTAACCATGCCGAAACATTTGTTCGAAGAAATGATCGAGTTTTACCTGAAACAAAATGTTAAAGACAGTTAGTTAAATAGTATTGTGCATGAGACTTTCCGTACGTCAAAAATGCATAAGGCGGTGTTTACTCGTACAGTGCGTGTTAAGTACGTCGGGCTGTTCCAGCAACGCTAGCTTGATTGACCTTTCTACTGCTAGTATTATACCGGTGTGGCTGAGGCGGTGAAGGACACGGGGGGGGGGGAAGGGAGCGGATCCTTGCGCGCAGGTGTTGTTGTTAGAGGGCTGTTAGGAGCAGAATGGGCGGGCCTAACATTTGGCGAGGTGGTGGGAACTTAAGAACAAAAAGTTCTAAAAGTCTGCGGGATTGTATTATGTTTCGACTTCACAATACCTAATAACTTTAATGTTAGCTCATATATAGGATATTTTGCCTCTGTGGCATCTTTGTTATAGGCTTGGTCTAAAAAGATGTAAAGACTCTAATTCATTCATAAGTTTTCCTTTGCCTATACATCTTAGAATAGTGAGATCATTATCAATTGATGCAAACTGGTGTCCTATTTCACACATATGTTAGCCCATCGCTGGATATTTGTTATGTTTGAAGGCATTGTAATGCTCCATATATCTCGTACAGAAGCTGCGCCCAGTTTGACCAACGTAACTAAATCCACACTGAGCGCAAGTCAGTCTGTAAATACCAGATCTCGAAAAACGGCTGTTTGTATAATTGACTTTATTATGATTTAAAAATATACTTTGATTTGTATTTACTGTTCTGAAGGCAATATTAATGTCGTATTTCTTCAGTGTGTTTGCGATCTGGTGAACGGCTGGGTTGTTGTACGTAAACGTGGCATAACTAGTTTTTTAGGTTCATCCGGAATGAGATTCGTGGATAGTTTATATTTAACTTTATCAATTAACCGGTTAATCATTTCCACTTTGAACCCATTAAGTTTAGCCAAGTTTCTTATATAGTTTAATTCAATTTTTAAGCTGTGAGGGGAGAGTGGTATTTTCAAAGCTCTGTGTATTAAATTATAGAATGACGCCTGTTTATGAGTATTGGGATGTAAAAAGGAATTATTTATGGTTATAGGAGATTGTGCGGTTTTCCTGTATATTTGAAAATCAAAAGTATTATTGACGCGCGTGATCGTTATATCTAGAAAATTTACGGACTGTTCAACTTCGTCTTCCTTAGTGAATTTTACATTAGGGTCAATTTTATTTAATTTCTTTAAAACTTCTTCACTGTTAGCAACATTTTTGTCAATAACCACAAAGGTGTCATCCATGAATCTTAGCAATACATATAGCTTTTATATGCGCTTTGATGTTCGTATGCTACCTTGAATCCATGAAATGTCAGCCAAGATGCCGTACAAAAGGTCACCCATGGCTAAGCCAGTCTGTTGATAACTCTTTCCATTAAAGGATAAAAGTTGTTATTCAAAACAAAATTCAATATCTTTACACATTCATCAATTTCCAGCTTACTCAGGCTGCTATGTTTTGAAATATTGCCATAGATAATTTTGACCGTTTCTTCAGTAGGTATATTTGGATACATGTTTATGACATCATAGGAACACATTATGTGGATAGGTTGTAAGTAAAATCTACTTAAAATATCGCAAAATTTGATTGAATTCCTTAAATGATGTTTATTATTAAACTAATAATGTTGTTTTAGAAAACCGTGGATATATTTAGAAACTTTATAGGTAGGGCTATTACGGCAATTAGTAATCGGACGTACAGGAATCTTGTTCTTGTGGATTTTAGGTAGGGCTCTGGCTACTGGAATGCTGGGGTTAATATTGATAAGTCTCTGTTGTTCCTGCTCATTAAGACGGAATGTGGAGTTCTTCATTATAGATTTTAAATTGCATTGTATTATTACAATAGGATCTTTGCTAACGATTGTACAAATCTTATCCTTAAAAAATTATTCTGTTTTATTTATGTCTGTCCTTATCCAATAATACTATAGACCCTTCTTTATCAGCTTTTGTGACTAAGACGTAACTATCTTCTTTTTTAGTTCTCAAAATACGTATTACTGTTTTTATTAGAATCACATTTAGCTTTAAGTCCTTTAGCCAGGGTTGGTAATTTCTTTTTATTTCAAATCTAGTGTCATTTTGAACGTCAAAGGGGAGTTTAGAAAAGTTAGCTCTATCTCAGCTACTGTGGTAATTATATCCAAGTTCCTTTTTATTCAGTAGGCCAGTTATAGTTCGGACCCGTATTTACGAGTTCCACTTCGAATTCAGAAAACTGCATACTGGTTAAATTAACAATTGCAGGTGTGTTGACACGTGGAGTACTTGCTTTTGTTTATCTGCATTCTGTACAATGAACTGTGTTTGGGAATCTTTTAAATGTGTTAACTTCTTATCTAATGTAGTCTGTTTCTTGTCCAGTAAAACCATAATTTTGTAGTCTACGTGCAGTTGGAAAGAGTTTCATTCCAATGGGAGCAATGCCTGGGTCACTGTTAAATGAATTTTATATAGTTTTAAGTTCAATTGCGATTTGTTTTCATGTAGTGACCTAACTTCATTCCTTAACCATATTTCACTTACTTTGTTTTGGATTTTGTTCATACTTGGAATGGTTAAGTTTCTTCTTTGTGTAAGTTTCAAAAATTTTGGGATCAATTTTAGTTATAAACATTGCTTCAAAAATGTTATATATTTAGACAACTTGCATATTTTAATTTTGAGATTGATAAAACCTATTTAAATGAGTTTTGCCTGGTTGGCTACTAAGTTACAAGTAAATATTTTCATTTTGATTGCGTACTGAAGATGACGTATATCACAAATATCATTATAATATTTATAGATCCACCTCTTCAATACAATGCAATACAATCCACTATTTCATGTGGTTAAAACATATAAATAATAATACATACGTCACAAGTATATGTTTCACCATTTTTTATGGGCATCATCAGCTTATAACAATCTTAAAAATTATGGATACGGGATCTTTCTAATCTTATAAACTATAGAATTAAATGTTGGACAACGATCTCATAAAATGCTGTACTATAACATGTAACATTGGAATATTGCACAGAAAGTATGTTAAGAAATACTGTGAATTAACAGTTTTTGTATTATAACGTGGTTAATCATGAATATTTGAGCGTTTAAAACCAAAATGGATCCTCTTCTTATACATCATTAGGACTGTGACGGCCTTGAGTGTAAAAGCACTATCATCCAAGGGGGATATTTACTCCATTCCCATAGCATGAGTTCAAGATAATAAAATCTATGTCAGTTATTTAAAACAGAAGTGTGCACGTATCAAATGTATTAAAATATGTACAGTTGATTTATCAGAAAGTCGTAGAAAAGAAGATGGGACTTCTTGTGGAGGCGTTGCTAATGCTAAAATGTTGTGTCAAAGCTAGCTGCTGTCAGTGTTTAGTTATGTTAGTACGGTAATCATTTGGCTCCAAAAGATGGTCAAGTGGGTGTTATTAACCCTGCTGAAACATTTGTTTGAAGAAATGATCGAGTTTTACCTGAAACAAAATGTTAAAGAGAGTTAGTTAAATAGTATTGTGCATGAGACTTCCCGTACGTCAAAAATGCCTAAGGTAGTACTTACTCGTACAGTGCGTGTTAAGTACATCGGGCTGTTCCAGCAACGCTAGCTAGAAGTAGAATGGTCAGTCAAACCAGTGGATCCATAAATATTATAATAATATTTTTTATACGTCATCTTCAAAACGGAACCAAAATGAGAATAGTTACTTGTAATCGTTTTTAGTCACTGTAAAAGAGCTTTTCTTGAAAAATTCCTCATTTTTTGGTGTAATCTGTTTTTTCCATTATTACTGTCACGTTCCCTTTATCTTCCCCAGTGATAATGAGGTTATTTTCTCTAATTTTCTCTTTGAGGTTTATTACCTATTCCCATTCTACAAAATATTCTTGGTTTCTATTGTTACTTGTAGGTAATGCTTTTCTATTTGATACACGGATTTTGTTCAGTTTTCTCCTATTATCGAATCTGACCTCATCTTGTATTTTTGGGGGCATTTCATTAACAGCTACTTCCGACTCAATAATCACTTTGGTAGTGGCATTGATTATATTCATTTTCGACCTATTGTGTTTCGGACCTTTTTCTAGTATCTTGTTTTCCTGCTCCGTTAGTACTGTTTCTGACAAATTTATAATGGGAGGGTGAAATTTCTCAATCAAGTTGTTTAAATTGTTATGATTTTCTGTTTTGCTTTTGTACCCGTTTTTTGTCGCATTAGCCTTAAGTGTGTTGAGATTTCTGTTAAGTACGAGCTGTTTTTGGGCTAATATTTCCTGCTCTCTTCTTGAAAATTTCTCCTTTTCTCACAAGAAGAGAGCAGAAAATATTTTAAGTTCAACATTGTGACTAACTTAATAGGTGTTCTTTATTTATTTATAAATCAAAAATTATTCTATTTCAAGTGTTTTATTAAATGACAAAGCAAACACAAAGAAACATTTTATTCTTTTTCAGATTTAAATAAGGATTTGAGTTCCAAGAGCAGAGCAGATTTAAAATTTCAGCATATAGTGACTAATTTAATAGATTTTATTCAATTATGATTTGAAAATTTCTATTTTAAAGTCTGTAATAAATAACATAGTAAGTAAGTAAAGTTGAAACAGAAAGAAATTTTTAACAATTTCAAAGAATTATCTATAATTGTCCTGTTGATACGTATATTTGTCATAATGCACAAAGTCCAAATGTTATTGAATTTTTGGCACCGCTGAAGAAGAGAGTAGTTAGCTCTAGAAACATGTACGGTAATTAAGTTAAATAAAATATGTAAAGTACTGACAAGGCGGAAACGTGTTTTATAAGTCAATACGGACAGGATTAATCAACGTGGTGAAAATGATCCATGCTAATAATATTCTCGCCATATAATGGAAAGAGAGGATGTGCATTTACTTTCACCTGTTGATAAGGACTTGGACTTTGATGTGAAAATTCAAAGAAAATGAGGTTGAGGAGAGGAAGTAGTGAAAAACCCCAAGGGTACTGGAAGATAACAACCAGTAAATGAATACAGTATATCGTCAAGACCAAGCCCTTGCATATTTCCCTGTAACGCGATGGACTATGCTGTATCTATTGTATATGGCTATCTTCAATTCATACATTGTGTTCATGAAGGTTACTGGCAGGTGGCTGCATTATACAGAATTTCTCAGAGCATTTGCCAAGCAATTGTAGCAGAGTGTTGGTCTCCTGACTAGGACAACAAAAGGAAGATCACCCGGTCAACACAGCCACCTGAGACTTCAGGCAAATGTATGGGGCATTTTCCAGTGCCTATTCCTCCAACAGAAAGGAAGAAACATCCTTCTAGGCCCTGCAAAGTTTGCAAGGGTCATAAATAAGGTCCGAAGAGAGGTGGCTATGTGAAAAATGTGATATTGCTCCATTTGGACTGGAAGTAAAATTTGTGAGCACGTAAATTAATTTGAACATCAGTAATTTCAACTGAAGGTTTATTTGATTATAGTGACAGTGATGGAAGCAATACTGAAACCGCGAGAGAAAGTGGTAATAAAACTACACTGCCAGCGGAAGTGAAATAGGCATGAATACAGAATATGATGAAACAGTGGGAGGGGCATTTTCTAAGAGATTTAGTATGCCTAGATATAGTGACAGTGAATGATCCATAGTCTTCTATCAAGTGATTAACATACTGAGTTATGTGTAATGTGCAGTTATGTGTGTAATTATTGGAAGGATTTGCGAAAGGCTTCTTAACAGGAATACTATAATTTATGATGAGATTGTACATTTCATAAGGCATGCATTGTACAATATCCTCTTATACTCTCCTGTGTATGCTCGAACCTAGTCCTTGTCACCTTCCACTACAGCGCACTTCCCGTCCTGCACTTAAATGAATGTTCTCCACAATTTGCAAAAGCTGTACCCAAAGATTGTGACTCAGTCCTCAACACAACAAAAGTATAGAAAAGAAACCTACACCATTAGGAATCCTCCTGATGTACAACATACAGGCAGACAGGGTAAAAAGTATGGTGTATCTAGGGAGTAACATAGGACCATTGTGCTGTAATTAAATGCTGAAGAAACCAGAGACTATCTTCATTAGCAAGTGGCAACTCCTATCCTGATACGATCACAGAATCAAGCTCTTAAAGAGGATAACAAAATGCTGTATCCTCTCTTTCCTACTAAATACTGTAGAGCCCTATATATTTTATTATCCACAGAAAAGAGAATCCAAACTTTCAAGATGTGGATATATAATGGCAAATTGTGTAATTCATGTGGGTTATTTTCATGTCGCACCAATGGAGATAGATCTTATGCCGACAAAAGGGTAGGAAACGGCTAGGAGTAAAAAAGGAAGCAGCCATGGCCTCAATTAAGGTACAGCCCCAGCATATTAATGATAAGAAAATGGGAAATAAAAACCATCGTCAGGGCTGCCGACAGTGTAGTACTCCACACGAGCTGTCGACCTCAACTTATCAAGACAATTTAACTCAAGAGGCTGAAATACACATATCACATTATGAGGACTCCTAAAAAGGGCAGTCAGTTACAAGTAATATTTAGAGGAAAAAATTTAGGCAGCAGAGGACTTAAAGAAGACGGACATCTCGGATCAATATTTTGAAGAAATGGGTTGGAGCTCTTTGGCACATGACAAAAGGAAGATAGCCATGGTCATAGCCTAAATCCAGTTAGGATAAGGTACCAGCAACAGTGAAGAAACCAGCCAACAGATGCCGTGCAGTGGAGGGACTTGAACAATAATAGCTGCTATGTATTAACTAGCATAAAATTTCAAGCTACCTGAAGAAATTATGAAAATCCTTTCAAATAATGGAAATCTCACTATACATCTTTCCAAGGATCTTCAAAATATCTGCTCAAAAATGAGGTTTTGCTCAATTAAGTCTATTCAGCAGTGTGTTAGATTTTCCACTATCAGAAAAATGACATCAAAATATTAGATTACTTCAAATGTGTTCACCTGTGTTTCTGTTGGCACTGCCAACTCTGATTTTGGTTCTTCTTTCAAATGCATCTCTTCTGATATAATTTTGTAATTGTCATGTGGAAAAGTTAATATATTAGGCAAATTTTTCAGACACATCTGGAAATGTATTTATATATGAGTGGGCTTAACAATTCATCATTTCCTAGTAAATAAGAGAGTTTCAGTTTCAAATCTTCATTATCATTTATCAGAAAATCTCCATGTTGTGTATCCATAAAAGCATGACAATTATGAGACCTTCAGAAGTGGAGGATAAATGCTAGATTTAATTTTGAAGAGTAGAACAATTATATAAAATTAAACCTTTTAAAATAACACCGAGTGATCAGGAAAATGTACAGACATACTTACAATAATCTGCTCATTATAAAGAAACCAATACTGAAATATTAAGAACTTCACAATTTATCACTGTTATCTTTCACAGCCTGTACCAACAAATACAGCTCAGCAGGAAAATGTATCTTCCATATTTCCTCTTCTATATGAAGTGCTCAGCTTGAAGGCAGGGAGGATCCTCAATAGCCCTACCATCAAATGGCATAGAGACCTAGGTGTCACTGAGGAGGCAAACTAAGGAAATGAAGAGTAAGGTAGCTTTCCATTGCGTTCCTCTTCCAGCCAGACAGTGCTGTTACATACCAGTCTCTCATGAGCACGGTACTGTACACACAGACCAGCTATTTCACACCTTTTCCTATAGGATCTGGCTGTATTAGGAATGGTGTTGCCCGTACTGCTCATATCTCAGTCACTTTCATATCGTAAGAGCCAAGAATGAGACTGAGACCCAAAATACAAGTGACAAACTTGTTCTGGGCCAATCCGGAAGACAACAGGTATTGAGCACACAGTATCTCACCAGAAATGGAATAGGGCAGGCCACCTCATATGGAAGTCATAAGCCCTAAACAATTTAAACCATACCCTATAGGTTATCTACAATATCATAGAGGGCCTGTATGCCTGACATCAGTGCTCCTTGTGCAGGTACGAGTACGCTTTACATTGCACCAACACAGATAGGTCTTTTGGTGATGATGGGATAGGAAAGGGCTAGGAGTGGAAAGGAAGTGACTGTGGCCCTAATTAAGATATATCCCCAGAATATGCCTGGCATGACAAGAAATCACAGAAAGCCATCTTCAGGGCAGCCAACAGTGGGTTCAACCCACTATTTCCCGAATACAAGCTCATAACTGTATGACCCTAACCGCATGGCCACCTGATATATTGTGCATTGTGACAGGACTTCGTACGTATTGAGAAGCAAAAGGTCAGATTGTTGTCTCAAGAATGCCAGCCCTATGTTCAGCATATGCCTGCACAAATCAGTATAACTAATCCAAGGACACATTTTGTTTTAAATAAGTGTTACTGGATTCCATTCCTGCTAGTTAATAAACCTACTTTAATACTTTAACAGAGGAAGTACTGTGAGACAGAGTTATTATCAATTTGATCATGTTACTGATTTCCTTTCTAAAACCAAGGAATTAACTCAACAATGGGTTGTGAGGATGAAAGGAGACAAATTGTATCCCACCCAACAGAGTCATTTAGGCTGTGCATACTTCGAAGTTAAGTACATGTATCAAATGACCAGTGGCTATTACTGCCAAACATGGCATGGTTCTAAGCATTTTATTTTTCCTCATATTCGCAAACAAAGAAAATATTGTGCTCACTGCCAATAAAACATAACGAAAACCCAACAGAGGCAACTTGTTAAAATTAAAGTTGATATTGTGTAACACTCCAAAAATGCAAATACTGCACATATTTCATTGATTTAGTGATATATTTTACACACTATTAAGTTAAAAGAAGATATATGATGGTTCAACCCTTTTATACTATTAAAAGAAGAAATGTAATGTTTACATTCCTATTTAATTATAACTGGTACCGGTTTCGACCATTATTCTTGGCCATCATCAGCCGATCACAAATACGTATAAAAGACAATGCCCAGGCAAATAAAATGTGAAGTTTACATTATTCATTCAGTAGCTGTTTGTGAAGCACTAAAAAACTTTAGGGAGCACTGAGTGTTGAAATTTCAGTCGATCACTAAAAAGAATAGAAGACAACGAATAGAGTCTACGTAAATGTAGTACGGAGCAAGTTCTTTAAGAGTAGCAAGACATATGTGCGGATCGGCACTGTGCTTCATGAACTACAACTAAAAATACATGTTTCATCCTAGACTTCTCCATAACATTGAAATTCCAACACACAGTGCTCCCTAAAGTGTTTTAGTGCTTCACAAACAGCAACTGATGGAATTATTTAAACTTCACATTTTATTTACCTGTGCATTATCTTTTATACTTATTTGTGATCGGCTGATGATGACCAGGAATAATGGTCGAAACCGGTACCAATTATAATTAAGTAGGAAAGTAAAAATTACATTTCTTATTTTAATAGTATTGAAAGGTTGAACCATCATATATCTTCTTTTAATAGTGTGTAAAATATACCTCTAAATCAATTAAATATGTGCAGTACCTGCATCTTTTGCAGTGTTACATAATATCAGCTTCATATCCATACTGGCAGTACTAAATTATTCACCTACAGGGCTTCATTACATCCTTCTAATCAACACTAACTTCAGGCCAACTTCACTGATAACTTAAGGCCATGCTGCCAATGGGGGAAAACACAGACACTGCACTAATGCAATTCATATCTTGTATTGAATATGAGGATCCAATGGAGTCCATTAAAGGTATAATTCCTTTGTAGTGCACAAGCACTGACACATGTAGAATGGTGCAGCGTAATGAGTCTACATGAAACATGTCCTTTTCTTATCATCATGGTTGTGATCCACAGTATGGAAGATATGACACATTTATCATTCTTTGCCTCAGTACTTAGACATTCAAGTTTTTCTATAGGGGTCAGTTCAAAAAATATGCAACAGAGCATGTTAGTAGTAGTAGTAGTAGTAGTAGTAGTAGCAGCAGCAGCAGCAGCAGCAGCATTATTATCAATATTCGGAATGGCTAAATTAAGATGAGAAGGACCATTCATTCAAAATCTTGTTTCATTCTTATTCTAATAGCAAGACTCATCCTTAATGGGGCAGACTGATCGAAAACACCATCAAGGTGGTGAACTAAAAGTGAACCAACACTCATTTTTGTATATCACGTAATAACGCAATAAATGATTTTATGTAAGAATGCATTTAGTGTTTTGTACTGCATAAAGAACAGAGGTATCTTCTGGATAACTTCAGAACTTGCTGCCAATAGTGGCAAACACGGACACTGTGCTAATGCCGTTGTTATTCATGAGCACGTTATGAAATGTCCAGTTACAGGAATAGATACATACATACATATTCATTATAGACTGTTATTCTTTTTGGTGTTCAGTCTGCAAGCTGCTGTGAATGTAATTATCACCACTGCAATTTCCTACTTCTAACTAGTTCTATATCTCTTATCTATTCATGTGAAACAGTCCAATCATCATCGCCTTGGTCTCGCTGTATTCTTCTTACCCTCCATGACCGACTCCATCATTCTCCTAGTTAACCTATCCTGCCCCATTCATCTCACATGACTGCACCACAATTCCCTCCATGACTACAGCTCCATCCATTGCGTTCAATCCTAACTTAGCTCTTATTTCTTCATAACAAGTACCCTACTGCCATTGTTCACACCTCTTTTTACCAACAATCATTCTTCCTACTTTCATGCCTGTTACTTCTAAGTTGTGAATAAGTTATCCTGTGTCTACCGAGCTTTCACTCCCGTATGCAAAGTTGGTCTAAAAACACATCTATGTAAAGATAGTTTCGTCCAGGAGCAGACTTCATTCTTCCAGAATGCTGTTGATTGCAGCTGTGAGCAGACTGCGTTAGCTTGATTCAATATCACTTACTATATTACCAGCCTGGAAGTGCCCACATCCTAAAAATTTGAAATATCTACCTGTTCCAACTTCGTTTCCCCAATCTGACATTCACTTACCTTGGATGTCTTACCTACTGACATCAATTTAGTCTTAGAAAGGCTAATTTTCATATCATACTCATTTTACCTATTTTCAAGTTCCAAGACAGTAGACTGCAGGCTTCAGGCAAAATCTGCCATTAAGCTAAAGTTGTCAGCATATGCCAGATTGCTTACTAAATTTTCACCTTACTGAATCCCTTCCTGCCAATTTATACCTTTTAGCAGATGATCTATGTAAAATACGAACAACAAAGATTTTTCAAAATTCTGGCAAATACAGAAAATACATATCTGACAGTTCCTTTGTGGTCCGAAACCACACTGCTTTTCGTCCTACTTCCTCTGAAACACTGACCTCACCTCCCTTCCCCGTTGCCAGTAAACACCTTGGCTGGTATACTGATTATTAAGATACCTTGATAATTGATGCAATCCTTCCTCTTTGCTTGCTTATAGGTAGGTGCAAATACAGCTTCCACCCAATCTGAAGGTACCTTACTAACACTCCATGATAATCTTACTTTATGAAGCCATTTCAACCCTCCCTTCCCACTATACTTCACAATTTCAGGACTAATTTGATTTATTCGTGCTGCTTGATGACAATGGAGTATATCTACCATCCTTTCCAATACGTTAAGAATAATTTCACCAACATCATTGCCCTCTTGACACAAGAGTTCAGAAACAATAAGGACTGCAAGTAATATATGACACAGCAATGTTGCAGAAAAAAGACTGTGTACTATGACTGTGAAAATTATTTGTGTGAATTAATTTGATGAGTATGATGCTGAACTGCAAGAATGGGCTAAATATGGTATTGCTGAAGAGAGATATTATGAAGGGGCTAGACGTAAAGGTTACATTCTACTTCATCAGGTTGTATTTAAGGACAATGCAATGATGTGAATTAGACCCACATTCGACACATCCAGTATAAGGAAGAGGGAGTTGTCACTGAATTACTGTATGACAAAGGTCCAAACTTAATAGAAATTCCCTCTCTTCTGTTCAGGTTTAGAGAAAGGCCAGTAGGTGTTAGAATATTACACACTGGCAATCGCACATCACTGCTGCACTTGGGTGAAAGATTTTCAGTTATACAAGGACGAAGGAGAAGCCACACAGACCATGCTGTCAAGATGTGTGAGATAAAAAATGGCACCAAGCTAAGAAGGCGGATGTTGATTCTGGAACTCTATCGGAAAACATGATAAAATATGCTGTGGTATTTGAGGCGACAGGTGTAGACCTTGCTGGACTCTTGTCACAGAAAGTAAAAAAGGAAGGCGCGAATTATGATCTTAACATGTGCTGTGTATACGCAGTGCACTGGATCTTGTAAGCAATTTCATAACGAATGGATTTTTACTGAGTTTTCGATGGTTCATTACTCGATGGGAAAGACCAAAAGTGTCTACAACAATAGAACAAATTTCACTGGTACAGATAACTTGTTTTGATAGATAGATAAAGCCTTTATTTTCTGTGGCGAAGTTAGGGCTCTTGGCCCTTTCTTACACTTAAGCACACACATATTGTTATTATTCCATACAATGACATTGATTAACTTAAAATACCAAGAACTACAAATAACACTAATTTTTAAGACAAAATATGAATATATACACGCAAAGAAGAAAGAAAGAAAAAGTAACTCCTTACATAATACAGGTTTGAAAAAAAAATTCAATACACAACGAAAGAAATACGAATGTAACAATACTAGTAAGCTTAATAAAAATATTAAATGAAATCTAACTAATTGTATCCTTGCAAGACTAGATCTAAGTTAAATACTGTACTTACTACTAGCTATTTCTGGCTACTTCTACTTCGTAAATACAGCACGGATGCTTTTAATTTAAATTATCATATTAACTGAATATTTTTTGTACAATAATCTTATATCATTTTTCACAATCACTCGTTCCACTCATACACGTACCTTGCTGGAAGCACTTAACAAGGAACTGCTGGTAGGAGGTTTTAAATATGCTTTTTGATGCAGCATCCTTGATGTCTTTGGGAAGAGCATTCCACCATCCCGAAGCGGGGATAGTAAATGATTGATGGTATGTGGTTGTTCGGTGGACAGGTATTTCTACGAGGGACACTGACCGAGTATCATGGAGATGTAAAGAACCAAGGTGACAAAAATTGCTGGAGAGATAAGCAGGGATGTCTTCCATAAGTACCTGGTATATACGAGTATTTGCATGTAGTTTACGCCTGTCGTCTAGTCATAACCAAGATAATTGTTTATAGTAGGGAGAAACTCGAGCGTCATACCGTAAATCCATAGCATATCTAAGACAAACATTTTGAGTGCGTTGTAGTTTCAAGCTTAATTCATTTGTTATATCCGTAAGAATTACATTACAGTAGTCAAAAATAGGAAATAATAATGACCGAACAAGTTGAATTTTTAGTGATCGAGGGAAAACATTTCTGAACCGTTTTAAGGGGTGCCACAATAAACCTTTATGCAGATGTTCTTAACTTGCGCTGACCAGTTTAGAGTTTCCGCTATAATAACACCAAGGTTAGAAACTGATTCACAATAAAGTATAACAGTATTATTTAAAGTTACGGGAGGAATGCAATTTTGTTTTAAAATGTGAAGATTCTTTGATGTACCGATGATAATGGTTGCGTTTTATGGAGGTTTAATATAAGGTTGTTTTTAATTGCATAGCTATTAATTTGCTCCAGGTCAGCATTTACATTACTATTGCTTGTTGTATATTATTAGTTCTAGTGTGGTAATAAATTTGCAGATCATGAGCATAAAGATGGTACTTGCAGTGCTTAATTGATCTGGTGATATCATTTATATATAAAGTGAATAGGAGAGGGCCTAGGACTGACCCTTGTGGAACACCAATATTTTTTGTTTGCCACGTTGATTTATTGTTATTTGCAATCACACACTGCCGGCGGTTCGTGAGGTAAGAATAGAAAAATTCCAGCACTTTCTGACTAAAGTTTAAGGACTGTAATTTTGGAAGAAGCAACCTAGGATCAACAGTATCAAATGCGCTACTGAAACTTAAAAGAGGAAGTATTGTCACTTGTTTGTTGTCCATTGCATATCTAATGTCATCTGTCACTTTCACCAGAGCTGTCATGGTACTATGTTTTTTCTTAAAGCGTGATTGGTAAGAGTCAAGTAAAGCATATTTATGAAAGTACGTAAGGATTTGCTCATGTACCAGGCGTTCCAGCACTTTGGACAGGGGTGGCAGGATAGAAACTGGTCGGTAATCTGAAGGGATACTGGGTCCATCCTTTTTTGGGATTGGGATGATGAGGGCATCCTTCCACACCGTAATGAAAACTCTCTGGGTTAAACAGTAGTTAATAATGTGTGTTACGATCGGCAGAATGGCGCCAATGATATATTTGTAGAAGGACAGCGGTATGCCGCCGTGTCCAGCAGCATTTGATCTGAGAGAATACATAACTCATTTTACGTCATTTCTACCAACCTCTTTCAACACAAATGTATCTTGAATTGGCATAAAATGAACATTATTATTATTGTTATAAAAATTATTATTATTACTTGTACAGTTATGAAAATTGTTATTGTTATTATTATTATTATTATTATTATTATTACTGTTATAAAATTATTATTATTACTTGTACAGTTATGAAAATTGTTATTATTATTATTATTATTTTATTATTATTATTTGCTCTTACAGTGGATTCGGCAGACGTGAAGTGTAAATTGAAGTCATCAAGGGATACATTCAGCGCCTGCTTTAATAACTTTCGACCTATACCCATCGTTCGTAATTGTTTTCATACTTCTGTCGAAATCTTGCATTTCGATACTTGACATATGTGTTTATATTTACTGTTTTTGATTAACTGTTTAACCTTGTTCCAGAGAACGCGGTAATTTTCAAAGTCATTAGCATTACCCCTTCGTTTAAACCTTCTGTACCATGAGTCACACTTTGCCTTTTCTGATTTAATCTCACTAGTCAACCACGGAGAAGGTGGTCGAGTTACCCGGATCTCTTTCTTGGGAGCAAATCTGTCATACAGATACAGATACTATACACCAGATCAGATAGTTTATTTATTTTTACGTCAATATCATCCATGTGTAAAATATCGTTCCACGGCAGATAATATGCTTCGTGTCGTATTCTTCCCTTGTCCAGATGTTTTATATCCCTGCGTGTTATATATTTAGTTTCGTATTTTGGCATCATTAATGAATAGCAGACATATATTAGATCATGGGTAGAAATACCTGGCACTGCAAGCTGTCCGTGTTTTAAAACTTTCTGAGTATTGTTAGTTATGATCAAGTCAACCAAAGTATGAGTCATCCGGTTAACTGTATGTAGATGATTAGTAGCGTTTAGAGGTAGGATGTTCAGGTCTAAGCTAAAGAACATATTTTGTAAATGTAATGAGTCGTTCGTCGCAGTCAGCAGATTTGTATTAAAATCTCAAAGTATAATTATATTTTCGTACAGTGGAATTAACTTGGCTAAGCAAATTTATGTCTTACGTCTGGGGGTTTATAAACTACTCTGGTCAGTACTTTTTGATTGTTAGCCAAAACTTCTATAAACATAAACTCACGTCGATTGGGAATTGCCTGGTCTGAAGTAGCCACTATTTTACTTTTGAGATCATTACGACAGTATATAGCACACCCTCCCCCTATAAGTTTTCTGCGGTCTAGACGATGTAAAGTCATGTTATTTAATTCAACAAGGCCTGAGTTTAGTGAGGGTTGTAACCAAATCTCAGTTACACATATGCAGTGAAAGGTATTACTATCATGAAAGAGTGATTGTATTTCGTTAATGTGAGCCATTAACGATTGCACGTTAATATGACAACACTGTAGGGCTCGCCGATATCTTGAAAGACATTCCCTGAGAATGTCTCCCGCTGACGCTGTTGAAGGGTAGGGTGAGGGGGGCGACTGGGGAGGGGGTGGGAGCGGGTCACTGGCATCAAGGTCACTACAATCGGTAGAAATAACACTCGTATTATGACTAGAAATTATCTAGGAAATACTTCTGCTTACTCACCTTGTTTTCTCCACAAGTACTTCCAGGGGCACAATCACATTCACTCACACACATACACGCATATTTACTTAAAACTACAACATCATGCATTAATTCCATCTCAGTAATGAGTCCGTAACAATGCTCACTCGTGTTTTACATTAAAATAACAAGTTGTACCATTGTAGTAATTAACACCTTTCGTCCATTGTCACATAGCACAACAATGCGACCGTCTTGGCTCCAGACACGATTTAAGCCAAAGTGATCTCGTGCACGATTTAAAATGTTTTCCTGGTACCCGTGAGCCATTCCGTTAGGAGAAGGTGCGTGCGTTTTAGCCCACGTTTAGCCCTCCAAATGCGGTGACGATTCTGGTACCGCAGGAACTTAACAATCAAAGGGCGTTTACCCGTGGCAACCACATCAGCCGTTGTTCACTTTGGAACACCTAGGCGATGGCAACGGTCAATGTCTGACATATTAAACTCGATATCCAGTTATTCTTTAATAGTTGATAATACTTTAGCGTACATGTTTTCACCTGGTGCTTCCGGGACGCCATGCAAAATTAGACAGTTTTGGCGGCTGTATTGTTCCGCTTCGTCCATCCGTTCACTTTGCTCGTTCAGCTTTTCCTCTATTTTTAAAATATTGTTTTTTATGTATTTCATTTCACCAGACACGTTCTCTTGAAACGCACAGAACTTCTCCTCCAGCCGCTGTAGTTTCTCCTCCCGGTTGGCGCTGCTGGTCGCCTCCTTGAGTTGGGCGCGAAAATGCTGCATTGCATCTTCAACTGCCGATACCTTTTGAACTACATCCCGTAGCGTCATGTTTTTTGTCAGTATTGGACGGTGATTATTAAAACTATGGAGATTAGGTCACGAATGGCACTTAGTTGCTGTTTATCTTGCAGATTTACGAGTTTGCCTTGACACACACTTTACACTATGACTCAGCTCTCCACGATCTTGTAATTGATAAACTGTCAACTAAAACCACACAGAAAGAGAGTCCACAATGCAGCGAATAGAGTAAAGCATTAACCACGCCAAAGCAGGCTGGTGGGGTGGTTGGTGGCAAAGTCTGATTCAGATAGTAAAGAGAAATTTGAGATGAGTCCTCGGGAGAGCTTCACTGTGTTGCGATGAGATGACGACACTACTGTGTGAGTGTGAAGCCGTCATTAATTCCCGTCCTCTTAGCTACTTGCCTGAGAAGCCTGAAGATCTCAACCAACTTTCACCTTCAAGTATTTTGCAAGGCGATGTCTGCATGGGAATACCATATTTAGATCAACTGGATTCTGTGAAGTTGTCAAAGAGATGTTGATTTCTACTACAGTTGCAACAAGATTTTGAGAAGGGTAACTTACCTAAGTCAGTTGATCAAGAAAAAAAATAAAATGTCTATAAAAACTGGAGGAGATGTGGTGCTGGTTGCAGCTGATGGAAGAACTGGATCGAATGGCCATTAACACGGGTGCTAGAAGTGTATCGTGGGAAAAAGTTGGAAACAGTGTCATGTGAGGTGACTAGTCCACACCAGTGACTTCTGAAACTGTGAAGGAGGATGCTAATGACTGCCCCAGTAGCTTTCACTCTCATAAACAGTCTGACTCATCACTCCTCAAACTGGTATTATGACAGCACTTCTACCGTTTCATATGAATATAAGAACTGATTAAATCCGAGTAATTTACAATAAATGTGAAGTTCCTCACAGGTAAAAAGAAAGTTTCTCACAGGCTATGTGCTTTAGGAATTAAGACTGTAGGGCATTCTGAAAATATATCTCCATCATTAATCCACCTATCAAAATAGTGTACATGAGCAGAAAGTTCTACAAGCAGATTTCCTGTAAGATTGGTAGATTTCAAATACGGATGGCCATGTATATTTTTGGGAGAGTAAAATTACTGTTGCAATCTTCACATAAATCCCCAGTCAATTCATGGATGTTGAAATGATACTGAACTTAAAAACTACCCATGGATAAGAGGATTCTAAATGTGGGTTAAAATACATCCAGTAGTTTTTCAGTTACAAGAACTCAAACAACAACAAAAAAGAAAGGCACAACCCCTAAGCTGAAAATATTTAGGTACATTATTACACCTGAAATGGATAACTAAAAGAAAATGCTGCCAAAATAATCAATATATAGATTCACAGTTGTTACATTTTTTTATATAGATTACAGTCAGTACTAATATGCATGGCTTATCAGTCCATGGACTAGAATGATGCAGATTTCCATTTCAATTTATCCAGTCCTACCGGCTTCTTCTCTATCTAGCGCAGTGTTATCCGAGAAATTTTGTCAGCCGGGTATAAGGAATGAGTGGCTACATAGGGAATACTACGCATTAAAATGGATATAAAAAATGTTTAATTTATAGCCCTCACGGCATTCGTATTAACAGTAACTGCAAAATTGAACTATTTTTAGTATTTTTACCCTAAATTAGACAACAGAGAATTTTGAACTTCTAGTGTTCTATTGCTCATTCATAATCTTTCAATTTCTGGGATTACTATTCAATTGCTATGGAATGCCATACGGGTTTGTGACATCATTCAAAACTGCTAAACAACTAAACTCTGATGTAATTATGCTGAAAATAATGATTGATCATTTAATTAAACAGTGCATATCTTTATGTTAGCTGGGCAGTCAGTAAACATGGCAGGTCAATTCACCCATTAAGAGGTCTTAGGGATAGCATTGTAGTTGAAGTAACATTTACTACAATTCTTATATCATATTAACATCATGGCATGCCCTATCACTCTAAGCCTCTAGATTTGCTCCTAAACTAAATTAATGAAACCCTGCAGGAATTTGTTTCTAAAAAGATAACAGGTTGTTATAACATTCCTTCAATTGTGGTAGATTTCATAGAACATTAATAAAGCTGGACTCGTGGTGTAGGGAGCACTCCTGTCACCTGGCGGCCCCAGGTTCGATTCCCAACTGGGTCGGGGTTTCCAATTTTAAATGAATAATATCCCTGGCCTGGGGACTGGGGTTTGTGTCATCCTTAAAATCCTTTCCTTGCATTCAACACTCTACACTGACTCCATTCCAATTATATGCAGGTTCATAATAGATGGTGCAATTAGGGGCGAAGACCTCTACAGTTCGATGCCCCAAACAGCATTAAAAATAATAAATAAAGTTGTTGCAGTACCTATAGCCACACAATCAGATCAGGTGATACCAGTGTTGTTACATCATGGTAGAAAAAGAGGTGGTCAACTATTTTGCCATTAACTGGTTTTTAAATAGGGTATAAGATGACTTTTTCACTTCAATGGAGTACTTAACCATCTCACTATCCACATGAGTGCTGTACATTCCTCACCCTAACAGGGAATAAGTACAGTATTCCTCTAGATTTATCCCTCTGTGCAATCTCAAAAGCAACACTTTAGGAAGCTTTAAGGGTATTGTCATAGTGAAAAATCCAATTATCAAAGTTGACCATCAATAATATAAAAAGTTTTCAATCAGGAGAAAGGATGAGTAAAAATCACTAATGAGCAAGCTCCCCATATAAACGTTAATTTAAATCTATTCGTGCCAAAGAGGGTAATATAGAATTATCAATACCGCATTAATGGTCACAATCCACTCATAATTTTAGGCAAAAAAAGAAGTGACCAGTCAAAATCAGTAATCTTATCATGAACAATATCACAAAGGTCACTCGAGTAGTTTTACCAAATGAAAAAAGTCCATAGCACTGATAGGATCCAGAATCAGCACTAAATTTCAGGTACTGATATCTCAAACTCATTGGAAATCATACTGGGGCCTTGTAGGTAAGATAAACGTGCTCATTCTTTAAGGAATAGGGCCTGCTCAGTTAATTTACACTGAAAATAATAAGTGTTATGTAACTAATCATGAAACTATCCATGGGGATAAATAATGAAAACAAGGTTCCAATGCCAACAACTATCTACTATTTCCAATAACAATGAATGACATCCAGCACATAATATACTACGGGTGATGGTTTGGTCTGCCCTCTCAATATATTATCATTTTCTAATTTTGTAAAATTATTTCACTCGTACATGTATCAGGAGCCTCAACTCACTTCATCAGCAATTTCCACATCATATATAAATATTCCCCATATCATAGGATCTAACATTATTCATCTATAAATAAGATGTCATCAATATATACCATTATTTTTAATACATACACACTTAATGACCATATCTTGATAATGATTGTTGTAATGGAACCATTTTAACCTGAATGGAACACTTTAGAACATTTATGAAAGGTTCAACTGGTTATACTTATGTTATGTTACTCTTTAGTACACGTATTAAAATGCCAGAATGTTTCCTCAGAAAAACTGATCAGTGATACAATGTTTCTTGCTACTGTTTGTTCTGTCATACCCCACATAAGCGTAGACCTACTAAAAAATTAACTATTATACTACCAAAATTAACATTCTTGCCTTGTTATTCTTAGAATGCTTTCTAGAATGAACTGGTTTACCATTGAATTATTTGACTCCTTAAGATCTAAATGAGCAATTCATTATATCAGGTCAGATGGAATCTTTCTATGTTTGTGTTGGACTGGAATTTCGACGGAGAGGATCAAACCTCCCATCATGTCCTTGAATTCGTGGCTATTATATGCTCTTCTTATTGTAAATTATTGATGCAGAGGAAGACTACCCACTCACCAGCCTAATACTTATTGATTCTGTCATGCAAACTAGCTTTAAAGGTTTCGAAACACTAAGATGACGGAAATCATTTCCACAAGAGGCTAATGTATTTGAGCATTTTTAATACCATCGGGGTGATAAAGGATTTAATATGCAAACTCGAAATCAGAAGGCAAGACCTCCACAACATAAGCTACTAAGACTGCCATTTTTCCTGACAAGAACTACAAAGCAAAGAGAGATGTAGAGAAACCCACTTCTTCAGCTTTAACACATGCTGTGCCAAATAAAAGATGCATACCTGTAAATTCTGCATTCATGTAATCATAAAAATATACTTAATCAATTTGAGATTAATATGAAAATATATACGTGCATTAAGAATAGACAGGAAGTAACTCATATATCTCCCGAACATCAGATAAAAGTAGAGTTATGTAACCATTCAAACTCAGACGACTGCTAAGGGTTTAATTGTAGTCACTATAAAGTTACCTAGAATCATACTTACGCATGGAGTATTTGATGTTTCCTCACAGCAGATTGGTTCCTCTTTGATATTCATTTCCAAGTCCATTGTAAATAGCGCGTGGAGGTGTAGACGATTTTGAGATGTAAATTACTTCCACAGATCTTTCACTGAAACATGAGCGAAAAACACTATTATTGCTCTTTTGTAGTCAAGTCTGTAACTTTAGGTGACTGTTGATATTGTGCTCATAGCCACAGGGCCTCCAGTTTTACCTGGAAACTGAACCTCAGTGATAAACATTTTCAATGAAAGAACATCCCACACCCACAGAATGGGATTACTTTGCACACCCCTTGTGAAAAGCCTGTGACTATGCAACTTACATATCACCCACTAAACTGGGAATCCAATCACTTGTTTGATGTACCTTCTTCTTTTACGATATGTTTACATCACACTGACACAGATAGGACTTATGGCATTACAGCTAGGAGTGGGAAGCAAGTGGATTTGGCATTGAGTAAGGTAGATTCCCAGCATTTCTTTGGTGCAAAAATGGGAAAACACAGTAAAGTGACCCTTGGGCTGTGACTTCCTTCCCATTCCTAGCCAATTCCTATCCCATGATTACCAAAAGTCCTATCTGTGTCAGTGCAATGTAAAGCCAATTGTAAGAAAAAAGAAGATATCTTTCAACCAAACCTTCGAAACTATTCATTTCTTGCTCAAATTGCAGGGCAAGATAAGCATTTAGCCATTGTGAAGACACAATCCCCGTGCCCTGTCCCCCCACTGGCTCTATTGGCCGTGTACATTTTGTATTGCTCAATATAAACATCACTCTCTTTTCACTAGAGTTCAGCAGTGGTTCAGACACAATATAAAATTTGAAAGTCACTAATGGGAATGTTCTCATATAGTACCTTCAATTTTTGCTTTCAATCCACGAACCTTAGGATAGTAAGTGGTGAGCCCAGCCTTATTCATAACACTTACAAATTATGCAAATCATCCAGGATGTTAATAATAATTGTGGGTAAGCCCTGCGCATTATATATTTTATCAAGCCCGTTTCTTACACAGGTCTTATAGCCATAGTTCTTCCCTCGATGCACAGTACTCACCTGGGCTAGCGCCTCTTTAAGAACTACCATGCAATATGTTGAATTCAGTAGTAGTTTAGCCAGATTCCTTATTGATCAAACAAATGATTTGATAGAAGACAGCCATGTACTCATTGGCAACTTTATCCAAAAAGTTGGAACCATTACTGATTATGCTACAATATAATTATACTGTATGTCCATTACAACAAAAAGTTTCGAACTGGCTATGAAGTCCTTCAAAATTACTTTAATGAGCATACATGAATAAGCATGCTTCTAGAACTGATTGTTAATAATGGTTTGTTAGAAGTAGTAAATGGCATTTGTGAACTGTATCACCGCCATCTACTAATTGTTACAAAACGTTAAACAATGGATGACGGAAAACCCCATTATTCCAACGAGAAGTACTGCATGTAGTCACACCATTTACTCGTCAAATCAAATGTGAATATATACAACATGGTACTGAACCTGGTATTCAACGCGCAATGCTAGCATTGGCTCTGAAATGGTTCTGAATATATTTAGAACAGCATGAATTCAGAACTCACAGTTCAGAAGCAGTTCTGAATTTCTGTCGGAAGAGCATGAACAATGGCACCAAAAAATATTGTCACAGACACCTTTTCACATATAATATAATTGTATGAATACTAACAACATTATGTGTATACCATTAACCTTTACTTTTTCTAAACACAACATAACACACGTAATCTATTAAGTTAGGGTTTTCTCCCACTCAAGAAAATATTGGCACACTTTTCGTCATTTTATACGAGCTTTACAGACAGCACTACGTGTACCAGATTTGTGCAATTGGAGATGACGAACAGTTGAGCCGCTTGCCCGACGCCAGTGTATGGGTCAATCACTTGTCACAATGAATCTGAACACAAAGGAGTATTCCATGTCACTCTGCATCAAGGTGCTTTTCTTACATTTGCAAGGTAATACTTTCCGTGAAATTGGTAAAGAACTTTCTGTTACTTATTCAACAGTGCGGGCAATCATCAACAAGTCTCAGGAGACTGGTACAACAGACAATAAACGCAGACCTGGACGTCCAAGAGCTCTTACATGTATGGAGCGTCGAGGCATAATTCGTCTTGCTCTAAAATACAAGGTTGATTGTATCGGACATCCAGTCAAGGCCCAATAAACAGGTCAGTTCTCAAACGATTATGAATGTTTTGAATGCAGCTGATATTCATGGGTGATCTCCCAGAAAGAAACCATTTATTCCGGAAATTAACCGAAGAAATTACCTCCAGTTCGCCAAAGATTATGTCAAAAATTCAATTGAATTTTGGAATTTTGTAATATTTTTTGATGAATCCAAGTTTTAACTTGTTTGGGTCTGATGGAAATGTAGATGTGTGGGGCAAACCAAATGCAGAACTCCAATCACAACATGACCTACCTACAGTAAAACATGGGGAAGGAAGTATAGTGGTTTGGGGATGCATGGGAATTTTTGATCTTGATGACTTAGCAATTATTGAAGGGGTCATGGATCAGCGTAAATATACCGATGTGTTGCGAGGCCATTTATGTAGCAGTGCACAGAAACTGGGTCTTGATGTCATCTTTTACTTTAGACAAGACAATGACCCGAAACATATGGCTCTGCGAACGCGGGATTGGTTACTGTATAATATACCAAGAAGAGGTTTCACTCCACACAGAGCCCTGATCTTAACACAATAGAGCATCTTTGGAATCACTTGGAGACAAAAGTTTGAAAATGTCTTTCTACAGGGAGGCGCGAGTTTCAGATGGTGTTGTTGGAAGAATGGTTAAAGATCTTAGGAGAGATAATTTGCAACATGGTTCCCTCGATGCAAAGACGCCTACAAGCTGCCATCAGTATGCACACAGGCTACTAGACTTGAGTACGTGAATTACAGAGACCTTAATTTCATTTGTGTATAGGTGTGCTAATACTTTTTTGATGTGTAGAGCAACTGATTTTATTTTGTAAACTATTACTTTTGTTGTGAGAAACCATTTATACTCGAAAAACCTTATATTTACTACTGTACATTTCAATAAATATATCGATGTCTTGCCATCACCCTTACTCTTTGGTGCCAGTGTATACTAATGCACATTAAGCAGGCTATTCAGAATCAATTCGGTAGCATGTTGGAACAAATTTGCATGTATTATCACTAAGAATGGTAGCTGAGATATATTTAATGTAGACAGCTCACAGTCGGCTGAGAAACTGAATTATCTGCCGCTGATCTTTTATGTTTAAATACGAACTGAACAAAAAAGCTTACCTTATTTCCTATCACGTAAAGTACGTATTTAATGTTCCATACGGAGATGTACAAGACTGAGACTCCTTTGGACACGGTGAAAACGTAAGAAACTGCAATTACCTGATGTAGATAATCTTAAGAGAAACAGCACATTCGACAGGATAAACCTGCACCTGCACAAGCAGCCGCAATCAATGTCCGAGATGTACAGTACAAAACTGCTTAATTCGAACATTACTTAACGACAAGACAACCACTTCGAAAGTAAACCGAAAATAGCGAATAGGTCACACAAATTTAAATCAGTGCGTCCTTCCTCGACCTAATACCTACACAGGCGGTATAATTCACTTATCTCCAGCTAACTACTGCACATGGACAGAAGTCAAAAGTCATCTGGGACAACCAAAACCACAATACCGAGAAAATGTAACAAAGGCTTTTCAGTCTGTCAAACACACAGCAAATACAATGTAAATTAAAACACTATAAACATATCTGTAAAACACACACGAACATACAAAGAATGACATGTTTCGTTCTACAAGAACATCCTCAGATTCTATCAAATCACTTAAAAACAAGCTTATATATGTACAGTATTGTTTACGTAGCGTAAACTCGTCAATGATAGAGAGATTAGTGAAAACATGAAACAGTAATGACAAAAAGTAAAATATATACAATTATTAATATAATGAAAAACTTACGTATTTATCTAGACTGCCGATGTTAAGTCTGTTGTCACCAAACACTATCTCAGGACTGTGGTGTCTGTGCGAAATCGGTACGAGTCACTCCAGGTAGAACAACAGAGGGAAGATGAGGGACAGGGAACTGTTGCTGAGATGCGTGGAAGTAGGAGGAAGGGAAAAGGTAGGAAAGGGAAATGTAGAGTAGAGGATAGGAAAAGACAGGTGGAACAGGGTCATGGGAAGGAGAAAAGGGAGGAGGAAGCAGCTTCTGCAGCTATCAGGAAAGATAGGGCTGACCAGGAGGGGAGGGGATCAAATGAGGTGGGTAGGGTTGAGGCTCTGGTCATGGGGGATTCCATCGTTAGACACGTGGGGAAAGTGTGTGGAGGAAAGGGAACCAGGGTAGAATGTTATCCAGGAATTAGGTTGAGGCAGATGTTGAGGAAAGTAGGAGAGAGGGAGGAGGGGAAGGAGAAGGTGGTAGTGTTTCACGTTGGTACCAACAACGTAAGGCAAGCTGATATAAGTACCAACATAGTTGGAGATGTGTGGGATCTGGTAAATGCAGCACGGGTGAAGTTTAAGAAAGCGGAAATTGTTATTAGTGGAATACTGTGTAGGAGGGATACTGACTGGAGGGTGAGTGGGGATTTAAATGAGACTATGGAGTGGGTATGTGGGAAACTGGGAGTGAAATTTCTAGATCCTAATGGGTGGGTAGGAGAAAGGGATCTGCGCTCGGATGGCCTTCATTTAAACCGCAGTGGTACGTATAAGTTAGGAAATTTGTTTGGAAGGGTAATAGGGATGTACATTCAGGGAAACGGGATGGCCTAGGGAGCGGTGATAAGGGAACAGGGAACTGGAAATCAAGTAGGGATGACATAAAATTATTAGTGTTGAACTGTAGAAGTATTGTAAAGAAAGGAATAGAATTAAGTAATTTAATAGATATATATTTACCACATATTGTAATTGGAGTTGAATCATGGCTGAGAAATGATATAATGGATGCAGAAATTTTCTCACGGCACTGGAGTGTGTATCGTAGAGATAGGATAGGAAAGGTGGGAGGGGGAGTTTTCATTCTGGTGAAAGAAGAATTTGTAAGCTACGAAAAAGTTAAAGATGAGACACATGAAATTCTAGGTGTAAGGCTCATTTCTAAAGATAATAGGCAACTTGATATATTTGGAGTGTACAGATCGGGAAAGGGTAGCACTGATGCGGATTCGGAATTATTTGATAGGATAGTCAGCTATGTGGGAAACGACATGGAAAGAAATGTGATTGTAGCGGGAGATCTGAATTTGCCAGATGTCAATTGGGAAGGAAATGCGAACGACAGGAAGCATGACCAACAAATGGCAAATAAGTTAATATGGGAAGGACAGCTGATTCAGAAAGTGATGGAACCAACCAGAGGGAAAAATATTTTGGATGTGGTGCTGATAAAACCAGATGAGCTCTATAGGGAAACTGAAGTAATAGATGGTATTAGTGATCATGAAGCTGTTTTTGTGGTAGTTAAAAATAAATGTGATAGAAAGGAAGGTCTTAAAAGTAGGACTGTTAGGCAGTACCATATGGCTGATAAAGCAGGTATGAGGCAGTTTCTAAAAAGTAACTATGATCGGTGGAAAACGGTAAATAAAAATGTAAACAGACTCTGGGATGGGTTTAAAGAAATTGTTGAGGAATGCGAAAACGGGTTTGTACCTTTAAGGGTGGTAAGGAATGGTAAAGACCCACCTCATTATAATAGAGAAATAAAGAGACTAAGAAGGAGGTGCAGACTGGAAAGAAATAGAGTTAGAAATTGCTGTGGAAGTAAGGAGAAATTGAAGGAACTTACTAGAAAATGGAATCTAGCAAAGAAGGCAGCTAAGGATAACATGATGGCAAGCATAATTGGCAGTCATACAAATTTTAGTGAAAAATGGAAGGGTATGTATAGGTATTTTAAGGCAGAAACAGGTTCCAAGAAGGACATTCCAGGAATAATTAACGAACAAGGGGAGTGTGTATGTGAGGATCTTCAAAAGGCAGAAGTATTCAGTCAGCAGTATGTAAAGATTGTTGGTTACAAGGATAATGTCGAGATAGAGGAAGAGACTAAGGCCAAAGAAGTAATAAAATTTACGTATGATAACAGTGACATTTACAATAAGATACAAAAGATGAAAACTAGAAAAGCGGCTGGAATTGATCAGATTTCTGGGGATATACTAAAGACAATGGGTTGGGATATAGTACCATATCTGAAGTACTTATTTGATTATTGTTTGGTCGAAGGAGCTATACCAGATGCATGGAGAGTTGCTATAGTAGCCCCTGTGTATAAAGAAAAGGGCGATAGACATAAAGCTGAAAATTACAGGCCAGTAAGTTTGACATGCATTGTATGTAAGCTTTGGGAAGGCATTCTTTCTGATTATATTAGACATGTTTGTGAAATTAATAACTGGTTCGATAGATGGCAATTCGGTTTTAGGAAAGGTTATTCCACTGAAGCTCAACTTGTAGGATTCCAGCAAGATATAGCAGATATCTGGATTCTGGAGTTCAAATGGACTGTATCGCGATTGACATGTCTAAAGCATTTGATAGGGTGGATCATGGGAGAATACTGGCAAAAATGAGTGCAATTGGACTAGACAAAGGAGTGACTGAATGGGTTGCTATATTTCTAGAAAATAGATCTCAGAGAGTTAGAGTAGGTGAAGCTTTGTCTGACCCTGTAATAGTTGAGAGGGGAGTTCCGCAGGGCAGTGTTATCGGACCTTTATATTTTCTTATATATATAAATGATATGAGTAAAGGAGTGGAATCGGAGGTAAGGCTTTTTGCGTATGATGTTATTCTCTATAGAGTGATAAATAAGTTACAAGATTGTGAGCAACTGCAACGTGACCTCGAAAATATTGTGAGATGGACAGCAGGCAATGGTATGTTGATAAACGAGGCTAAAAGTCAGGTTGTGAATTTCACAAATAGGAAAAGTCCTCTCAGTTTTAATTACTGCGTTGATGGGGTGAAAGTTCCTTTTGGGGATCATTGTAAGTATCTAGGTGTTAATACAAGGAAAGATCTTCACTGGGGTAATCACATAAATGGGATTGTAAATAAAGGGTACCGATCTCTGCACATGGTTATGAGGGTGTTTAGGGGTTGTAGTAAGGATGTAAAGGAGAGTGCATATACGTCTCTGGTAAGACCCCAACTAGAGTATGGTTCCACTGTATGGGACCCTCACCAGGATTACCTGATTCAAGAACTGGAAAAAATCCAAAGAAAAGCAGCTCGATTTGTTCTGGGTGGTTTCCGAAAAAAGAGTGGCGTTACAAAAATATTGCAATGTTTGGGTTGGGAAGAATTGAGAGAAAGAAGAAGAGCTGCTCGACTAAGTGGTATGTTCCGAGCTGTCAGCGGAGAGATGGCGTGGAATGACATTAGTAGACGAATAGGTTTGAATGGCGTCTATAAAAGTAGGAAAGATCACAATATGAAGTTAAAGTTGGAATTCAAGAGGACAAACTGGAGCAAATATTCATTTATAGGAAGGGGAGTTAGGGATTGGAATAACTTACCAAGGGAGATGTTCAATAAATTTCCAATGTCTTTGAAATCATTTCGGAAAAGGCTAGGAAAGCAACAGATAGGGAATCTGCCACCTGGGCGACTGCCCTAAATGCAGATCAGTATTGATTGATTGATTGATGATTGATTGAAGTTTTTGGTGGGGCACGCTGCGCGTGGAGAGGGGAGGGCAAGAAAGGGAGGCGCCTTGTAGATCGATGTGGATCTCTCCTATTGGATGATTATATCGAGTAGACTATAGAGTGGAGAGGGGAGGGAGATGTAAGGCCGCGCGGTTGGAGCGCTGTGGAACCTTCCATCAACATTGGAGGGGGGAAGATGTTATTGACCTATTTCATGTTAATTGTACCTGCATGGAATATGGATGAATGCAAATTATTTTTTTTAATAGGTGAATAAAGTAAGGAACGATATTATTATTATTATTATTATTATTATTATTATTATTATTATTATTATTATTATGAAAAAAGCAATTTACCTTCCGTCAACATTGGAGAGGGGAGAGATGTTATTGACCTTTTCCATGTGAATGTACCTTTATGTAATATGGATGAATGCAAATTAGTAATTTTTAGGTGAATAAAGTAAGGGACGTTATTATTATTATTATTATTATTATTATTATTATTATTATTATTATTATTATTATTATTATTATTATTATTATTATTATTATTATTATTATTATTATTAAAAAAACAATTTCCCTTCCATCAACGTTGGAGAGGGGAGAGATGTTATTGACCTTTTCCATGTTAAATGTACCTTTTATGCAATATGGATGAATGCAAATAAATAAAAAAAATTGGTAAATAAAGTAAGGGACGTTATTATTATTATTATTATTATTATTATTATTATTATTATTATTATTATTATTATTATTATTATTCTTTCTTCGTTTCGGCCTGCTGTGGACCACGTTATTTCAACCGTTTGCATCCTTGAGCTTTAATTCGCCCCCAGTACTCACGCATTCTCATTCTGTGAGCCTCCTTTCTTTCATCAGTCCACTTCTTGCCTGTTTTCAACTTTGGCCTTTCTTGGAACCTCTTGTATCCCTGGAGCTTTTTCTGGAGAGGAGCACGTTTCTGGATGTCTTCGAGTGTGATTCCTATTTCCTGAAGGTCTTTTTCAACTTCGATAAACCAGGGTCCCTTGGTTTTCTTGTTAAGAAAGTAGGAAAAGATCCTATTGGTCTGTCTCTGTGTGCTCATGCGTCCTATATGGCCATAAAAATGAATCCTCCTTTTCCGAATCGTGTCCGTTATCCTCTCAATATGCTGGTACAGATCGCTGTTGTGTCGTCTCCTGTACTCACCATTTTCTTTGATTGGTCCAAGAATCTTTCTCAGGATTTTTCTTTCTTTAGCTTCTAGCTTCTCCATCAGACATTTTCTGATCATTGCAAGGCATTCTGCTGCGTACAGTGCTTCCGGGCGTACAACCAAACAATAATGCCTAAGCTTGGCGTTGATGGACACTGATCTTTTGTTGTAGACATTCCTAGTCAGCTGATATGCCATCTCCATCTTGTTGATTCTGTACATGAATGCTTCTTTCTCAGAGTTGTTAGGTACTACCCACTCACCTAAGTACTTAAACTTTTCCACCTGCTTGATTTTTCCCTGTTCCACAATGAGCTCTCTGGGAGCTGGCTTGATGTTGGTTAAAAACTCTGTTTTTTGGAAAGAGATTTGGAGGCCAGATTTTGCTGCTTGGATTTTCAGTTGGTTAATTTGTTTTTCAGCAGTATCTAGGGAATCAGAAAAGATCGCTAGGTCATCTGCAAGAGCTAGGCAGTCTATGATAAGATCATCTTTCTTATATCCTAATCTAAGGCCATTCTCAACCTCTTCCTTGCACATCTCCTTGCGCCATTCCTGAATGATTCTCTCTAGAACGCAGTTGAAGAGAAGGGGCGATAGTCCATCCCCTTGCCTACCACCAATCTTGATTTCAAAGACATTCGAAATTTCTCCCCTGAATTTCACCCTGGACGTAGTGCTGGTTAAGATCTGTTGAATTATAGCTCTCGTTTTGTTGTCTAAGCCCATTTCCTTCAGAATGCGGAGGAGAGTGTGTCGATCTATGGAGTCATAGGCTTTTTGGAAGTCAACAAAAGTAACTACAAAATTCCTATTCCTGGATTTTAGGTACGACAGGACAGACTAAAGGTTCATGATCTGTTCTGCACAAGATCGTCCTTTTCTAAAGCCTCCTTGGTATTCACCCAACTGTGAATCTAGTTGCTCTTCTGCCCGAGTTTGAAGAGCTTTGGAAAGAATTTTGTATGTTACTGAGAGAAGGGAGATGCCGCGGTAGTTGTTTACATCTGTTTTCTCACCTTTCTTATGTAGGGGATGAATCAGGGCTGCTGTCCTATCATTTGGGATCCTCTCTGTTTCCCAGATCTCGTGAATGATCTCAGTTAGATTATCGATCGCCTTTTCACTTGGATACTTCCAGAGTTCAGCAATTATCGCATCTTCTCCAGGTGCTTTGTTGTTCTGTAATGATGTAATTATCTGTTTGATTTCCTCTTTTGTGGGGGGAGAAGAGTCTGGGTTGGGATGTCTGGATTCTTCAAAGGTGAATTCTGATTCTGGTTCTTCTCAGTTAAGAAGAGATTCAAAATATTTAGCCAAGATTTGGCAGTTATCCTTGTCGTTGTAGGCAACCTTTCCATTGTGATCTCGGAAATGTAGACTTGGTGGGGTGTACTTGGTGAGGTTGCGTATGAAGGTTCTATAGCAATCCCTAGTATTATACTTATTGAAGTCCTGCTCGGTCTGTGTCAGTTGGATTTTGTCAAATGCGCGCTTTATTGGCGGATCACTTTCGCTGCATGTTTCCTAGCCTTCAGAAAGTCTTCATATCTTTCTGGATTCTTCAGGGAATTCCACCTTTGCCAAGCGATTTGTCTTTGTGTTATTATTATTATTATTATTATTATTACGATAGAAGCAATTTAATGAGTAGGTGTGGTCAGATATTATGTGAGTAGAGCGAATAGGGGGAATTATTTAAATGTGTATGCTCATTCAGGTTATTGGCATTAGCATTTTTTGCGACGTAAATTTCTATTGCTTCTTTTATATTCAAAGATTTACTTTTATTTTCGAAGTGTAAAATTTTTACATTAGTGTTGATGTCTGTGAAATGGTGTGAACAGTCGTAGATGTGCTCCCCGAAGGCTGAATGCCGATTATATCTGATCACGTTGTGCCCGTTCGCATCTCGTAGACCAATAACAAAATGGCGGCGTAGGAAGGTATGGCCCATGTGATCTACTAAGTCAACGAACTTCAAATCAATGCAGCATACAGAAGGCTATGTACGTCACGGAAAGGATAAATTTCGAAGACACTGCAGAACAGTAGAGGTTCATTTGAATTGTTTTAAAAAAATATAGCAGCGGGAGGATTGTTTAATGGGATTCTCTAAAAAAATTACTTACGGAAGTAAGACGCAAAATACGAGCGGAGCTACGAGTTGAAGGATATTCGGAGTAACTAAGAAGAATATTATCTATATATAACGGAGACATCGTGAGAATAAGTTATTCACCGGCGTATGCTACTGTAGAGCCGAGAGAAATAGATATAAAAATTAATTTTTGGTGAAATACGACGGACTTGGTTTACCCAACAGCAACTCAGCGATCGGAAGAAACGGAATTCACCATTTAATAATAATAAACATCTTCATTCGTGAAAATAGGAACTACCGTAGCGGTAAATCAAATAATTATTACGGAGAAATATTTTCACAGAAAAGAAAACTTCGACGATTGCCGTAGATAAAAAGAAATATGAATAATATCATGATTAATTACTGCGCATATGGAATTCTTTTCGTTGTCTTCAGATACAAGATGATGACTGTCTGCTAATTTGACAAGATGGACTAAACTGGGGAAATGTACTGTCGAGCCAGATGACCAGCTGTGGAGGATTGGACCGGCCAACCAGTGGACGTGATGACGTGGATGAACACCCACCAGCCAATAGACCGGACGAGAAGGAGAGATCCGACAAGCGATGTGACCAGCTGATGACCATGAACGTCCAACCAAACCAGAGATCCAGATCCGATATGAGGGTCTAGCCGCAGCCGAAGGATGGAACAACAACCAGATCAGATGTAGCAACTGACGAGCTAAGTCCATACATTTCTTTAGTAGAGTAGTTTCTCATAATCTGCACCCTCAATCTATTTGGCATGTGCTGAACATATGCTGATTTATGAAGTAATTAAGAACGCGTGTGTAATATAAATAAAGTGTGAAATACTTAAGGAGTAAGATTAGATGGAAGTATGGAATTAGAATATTTATATGACATATACAGGTTACCGCACTAGCATATCAACTGTGAAATTATTATCGGATAAGAGAAATGTGTGATACTTGTGTAGACTTAGAAGTAATGAGTCTAATTTACAGTAAGATGTCGATTAATCTCGTTTACCTGAGTATAGATTACGTCACGAAATACCTGCGCGATACGATAATGATTGTCAAAATTAAGTATTCCTTTCATCCGTGAAAGAGGGCATTGAACTCGTAATACAGTTGTTAAGAAGGAGGTTATTGATTATGTATTTTTGCAAGGCAATTCGTAAATATTTAGCACATAGTTTTGGTGTTATGGCTACGTGCATACGGCAATATGAAAGCCGATATTATGTTGAAGTGTCTATGGAATAGTGTTGAGAAGTGAGTATTTAATAAGCGTATTGATGAATGATTATAGTAAAGTGATTAGTTTATATTCGACGGGAAGTGTAAGAATTGCTATACGATGTATTAATGTTATATTGGTAATACGAGGTGAGTTTCTGTGCCAAGTTTGAGAATATATGACAAGGAGAGATTGTCGCGCAGATGACCATGTCAAGGTAAGATGAATATGTATTACGTAGAATTGAGTGTCGTGACAGTGATATTTATGTCTGTCTTTGATGAATAACAGGTACTGCGTATGAGAGAGTGATCTAATATACGATTCGTTAGACTCATGATTGAATATACATTTAATATTTCACGATGCGGTGACGTAACACGATAATATGAAATAATGTAATTCTATGCTATCCATACGAGTTCAGTAGCACATATAAATACGAAATATTGAGACAGTGCGGATTATAAGAGTACATTGAGCCAATTATAGAGGAGTGTGCCGATTAGAAACTACTTGAAGTAGCAGTTAGATGTTTATTTTTTTTTAAATTCATACATAAGATTTTGACTCAAATAATTTAAATAGGAAATATTTTATAAACGTTAGTTAGGAACCAAATGTCCTAGGTATGAGGGTGGTATTGGTTTAGCTCGTAAGTGGTTACCACTGCGTATTCGAAATACGTGACCAATGATTCAGAGTTCAAACTTATGAGAAACCATAACTTATAAATGGAAACTTGGAGGACACTTTCACAATTTAATACTCACAGAGAGTATATTTGGAACTTAATTATGCAAAGATATTAGATGATTTGCGTTCATAATTTAACCTTTTTTCCCAGGTAATTTTATTTCGTTTTCAAGTTAACGAATCATTCATTTTTGCTCAGTGATCTCGAATATTAAGAGAAAAGTGTAATATTCTCGGAACATGGCTACGAATATTTAATTATGTATTATTTACAATTTAAACATTGGTTATGAGAATATGTTAACAGTTAATATCTTTAATTATTTTATTTTTATTTGAGGAAGCGCTGACTCAAGTCTTTTAAATGATTAAATATCAGAAAATCAAAACTACCCAGATTTCACTATATCCGACATCGTCATCATTTTAATCAATAAATATTCTTATATTTATTTTCTTTTATAAGTGACTGTGTTTTAATTTCTACTCGAGTAAGGTTTAGTTGTAAGTTAGTCTATAAGTTTTCTTGATGCAAGCGATTGATATGTCTTCAAACGTAATGCGAGATTTTTTCAAGTTATCGGTCGTAGGTCTCTACTTTGGCGTATAGCTATTTCAATGAAGCGTATCCCAGCGTCTAATTTCTCTTCGAATCCACGTAAAACAATTACATATAAAATCTCAGATTTTATGGGCGGAAAAAGGACACCCTGAGAAGAAACCAAGAGCTACCGGGAAATCTTGTCACTGATCGCTACAAGAGCGGGTGCAAGTAATTAAATGGCGCTCCAACGTGTAGCATGAAGAGAAAGACACCGCGGGAACGTCAAATAAAGAACCGCCTAAGACAAGTAATTTAATGGCTGCACAACAGTGAGCAATTGAAGAGAAACACACCGCGGGAAAGTAATTAAATGACGCCACAACAGTGGAACGATTGAAGAGAATGACACCGCGGGAACATCGAACTAGGGACCGCCAAATGTATAAAAATTTTCAACATGATAACTGAAGAGAAAGACATCGCGGGAGAATAAGAGATTGTCCGACACATCACACTATTCAATCGGCAGTCTTGTGTTGAAGCTCGAAATGTAGGTATCGGGCAGAGAAAACGAGTCACCGATGCATTGAGCAATTTATTTAATTATTACCACATTGCTGGACCTCTGAAGATATATTGATTAGGAATCATTGTTATTTATTTGATGATTGCTTTTCTATAATAATAATAAGCTAGGATAAGGTGATTTTAAGTTAATATAAAATGAAACTTGCTTGATTTCAATTATGGTATAGGCTGATGGCCATGCATATAAATATGGGATGCCGCATAGCGGAATTTTAATTTCTCTATTTCGTAACATGTTCCGAAATCTGAACGAAATCATAGGTTTGAACTCTTGGTCTGGTTGTTGATGGTCTATCTGGTGAGATGGTACCGATCTCCAGGAAGGTCCATCTGCATTATTATTCATTGAATAGAAAACTTGAAACTAGTGCATATAGTGCAAACTTCGAACTATTTCAAACCTTATAGACTAAGTTATTGTGGTGTGTGAGATCTTTTATGTGATATTCTGTGAACTTAGTGGATTGATAGGCAATCTAGAGTAATATTTTTACAAAATAGAGAGTTTACTAGTAATTTTGAAAGATTATAACGAATATATATATATTGAATTCGACATAAAATGGCAACACAGGGCAGAGTACAGACAAGAAGGGAACAGGAAGAGGAAATGAGAAGAGCACAAGAGAAACAAGAAGGAGCTCCGTTATGGTTCCTCGAATATTTGAAGCAGCAAGAAGAGAAAGAGAAAAAACAAGAAGAAAGAGAGAAGAAGCTTGATGAAGAAAGACAGAGAGAAAAGCAGGAGCGTGAAGAGAAAGAGAGAAAGTTGGAAAAAGAAAGACAGAGAGAAAAGCAGGAGTGTGAAGAAAAAGAGAGGAAGCTGGAAGAAGAAAGACAGAGAGAAAAGCAGGAGCGTGAAGAGAAAGAGAGGAAGCTAGAAGAAGAGAAGGAAAGAAGACGGTCGGAAAAAGAACGAAAGCAACAAGAACAACGCGAAGAAAGAAAGAAAGAACATTATGAGTTGATGCAAGAATTGCACAAGAAACAAGAAGAATGGCAACAGAAACAAGAAGAGAAAGAACAGGAAAGGGAATCAAGATTCCAGAGATGCATCATTGAGATGAGAGAAGAAAGAAAAGAAGATCTGCTAAAACAGAAAGAATCTTTAGAAGAATTCGTTAGAAAACTAGAAGATGAACACAAAGCAATGATCGATGAGCTACGCAAGAAACAAGATGAGGCGACTGAAGAAACAACGAAAACACGGACAGAAGTATATGAAGTCAAGAACGAAATCCAAAACATGCAGACGAGGTTGACGGAAACCATGGAAAATAGAAACAGAGAGATGCATGAGGAAATAAATAAAATAAGTGAAATGGTAACCGAGAGCCAGGAAACAATCCGAAAGTTGGAGGAAGAGAAAATAAACGAAATAACAGCGGGTATGCAAGGATTAAATCTAAGGCAACAAGACTTAGATGAAAAATATGATCAGGCTGCAAGCACAGTATCACAGAAAATTGATGAATTAAAACAGAAGATAGAAGATAATAAGGAAGAATCCGAACGAAAAATAGAAAAGACAGAAGAAGAAATGAAACAGATTAGAAGAGAAATCCAAGAGATGAAGCTGGAATCACACACGGCGAAATCGATGGCCTCAAGCTCTAATGATAGGCAAAGAGCAATAGAAGTACAGATTAACGATAGGGAAAACACACTTTCAGGGATAAGCGACCCAACTAGAAGAGATATAGAAATATTGAACGGTAGTAACCATAGTGAGGGAAGCACGATAATCAATATAATTAAAAATTATGACGACCGACCAAAACATTTTGACGGATCAGCTAAGACTTCACCCAAACAATTCCTTAGAGACATGGAGGAATATTTTAGGGAAGGAAAAATTCAGGAAGAAAAGAAACTGAGAATTATAGAAAAACATCTGGACGGGAACCCAAATATTTGGTTCCAGGCTTTCAAATACACCTTCCATAATTATGACGAATTTAAGGTTGCTTTCTTGAGGAAGTTCTGGGATCCTGAGATCCAACAGCAACTAAGATTAGAGCTGTACTCGAGAAAATTTTCGACCGCAGGCCAAACACGCTACAGTGATTTCTTCTCCCTACAATTTCATCGTTTTCAGGACTTAGATTCTCCACCTAGCGAACTGGAGGCGATCAAAACTATTCAGAGGCAATTACCTCTTGAAATACAAAGATTACTAGCGGCCTCTGACATACAAACTGCTATTGACATGGAGAGACGATTAAGACAGATCGACCTAACATCATCATGCTTAATAGAGAGGAACCCCAGGAATATAAGACAAATAGAAGCGGTTAATACGCTTAGTCCTGAAATCACTAACCACGGACTAAATAAGGGTGATGAAATTAGGACAGAAGATTGTATTAGGGCCCAAAGCAAAGAACCGAGAAAATGCTATTGCCAGTATAGTGGTCAACAGCACGGAAGATGTGGACAAGTTGGAAATAGAAATAGTTTCCAGTATAGGAATAATGCACGATATGGGAATAATAGAAGTCAACCATATCAGAGGAACAGGAGGCGATACGATGAGAGGAGAAGACCTGCACAATACAGTCAAAATGAAGAGAACAGGCGATATCTTCAGGAGCTGAGAGAAGAGAGACAGAATAAGAGCCGATGGGAGGAAGCTATTAAGAATAAAGACATAAATGGCGACCTCGAAGGCGCAGAGAGTCTCGAACTTCAGAATTATAAACGAAGAAGACAGGAAGAAGGCTGGAAAGAAAATGAAAACCAAGGGAACACGGACAATTCCCAAACATCGGAGCGAAAAAAAAAAACGCCGATGACGAATTAATGAGACATGAAATTGAAAATAGTAAACCGAATGTAAATATTGTCAAAATTCGCAGTTGGGTAGTTGCACAAATAGATCACTGGGACATTCAACCCGAAGATTTAGTTGAAGAAGATGCCTGTCACGAAACCCAATCAAAATTTAAATTACCTGTAATAGTTGTGAGAGTGTTCGATACCCGGTTATACTGTTTAGTGGACTCTGGAGCTAGCATAAGCGTAATGTCACATACCTTGTTTCAAGAGCTAAACCAGAAAATAGAGATACCAACCATACCTGTATCTGGTGTAAAAATCCGTGGTATAATTCCTGACAAGGCAGTTGAATGTAAGATACAAGCCTACTTAAGTGTTAAGATTGGAAAATATGAATTTGAGCATCCATTCATGGTCATGAAGAAAATTAAATACAACATAATTTTTGGAATAGACTTCATGATAAGTTCTAGGATGACAATTGATATGGAAAAGGGTGAAATTCGATTCCCGGTAGTGGAAAATGATGGAAATAGAACCGTAGAAAGAGTACAAATTAGTAGCACACTTGAAGAGAACGAATGGTTAAAGATCGAGGGAAAAGAAGTGGATCTATTAGACGAAGAGAGCCATGAACTAGAAGAAAAAGATCTAAGTACAGAATTAGAGCCAGAATTAATTATGAGAATTGAAGAAATCGTTGCAATCGAAGAGGAAAGCTGCGAAAGAACTGAAATTTGGGAAGCAATTACTCAAGCCGCAGTATCTGCAGAAGAAAAACGAATATTGTACAACATCATCAATAAATATATTGAAGTTTTTAGTGATAAACCTGGGCAGATTCCTAATTACAAGTACAAACTGATAGTTACTGACTGGACGCCATACAAGGGAAAAATATACGACGTGCCGGAGAAGTATTTCACCGAAGTTAAACAAATTATCGAGGAAATGCTAGTTGATGGATTGATCGTAAAAACTACCACTCCATTCCTCAATCCTATAGTAATTGTAAAGAAAAATAACGGAAAAGTGCGCCTGTGCCTCGACGCGCGAGTCCTAAATTCCAGACTAATTCCAGAGTATAGTCAGGCCCCTAAAATTAAAGATATTGTGAAGAGATTTCGAGGTCAGAGATATTTTACAAGCATGGACTGCACAGCTTCATTTCATCATATTGTCCTTGAAGAGAAGTCACGGTTATTAACAGGTTTTATGTTTAATAACCAGACATATGCCTATTGTCGGTTACCATTCGGGCTAAAAGTCAGTTCGGCCGTATTGATAAGGGCACTAGACAGAAGCCTAACAACCGAAGTAAAGGACTTTGTAAATTGTTATGTTGATGATTTAGTCTTCGCGAGCTCTACTTTCGAAGAACACTGTGAAAAATTGGAAAAGCTATTAAGTAATTTACAGAGAACTGGCTTCAAAATAAATCTATCAAAATCTAAATTTTGCCAAAGCCAAGTACTTTTTGTAGGCCACATGATCGATGGAGAAGGGATAAGACCAAATCCCGTAAAAATAAAGGCAATATGTGATTTCCCGAGACCGAGTAAGGTAAAGCATATAAGGCAATTTCTTGGGATGACCGGATTCTTCTCAGACCATTGTGAAGGTTACACAGAGACGGCTGCACCATTACAGAACCTGTTAAAAGTCAACAATAAATGGAAGTGGAATGATGAGGCAGAACAAGCTTTCATCAACATGAAGGAGCTTATGAAGAAGAGTATTAAACTGGGATATCCTGATTATCAACAAAGATTTATAATTCAGGCTGATGCATCGCACGTTGGTGTAGGAGCTTGCCTATATCAAGAAGATGACGAGACCAAAAGACGAACTTATTTGGCATTTACCAGTAGAAAACTTAGAAAACATGAGCAACACTATACCACTACTGAGCTTGAACTACTAGCAATAGTGCATGCATTACAACAGTGGAGACGTATAATTTATGGCTATCCAGTAACAATACGGACAGACCACAAGGCGTTGACTTTTGGGTTAAAAGCTGTCATGATCAGTGAAAGGATAACGCGGTGGATGTTATTCACGCAACAGTTTGACCTAAAAATCGAACATTGCAGTGGAAAGGAAAACGTCTTAGCTGATGCGTTAAGTAGAAACCCACATGAAGGTGAAGAACATGTGCTAGCAATCGAACTGGATACTCAAGATGAACAACTCCTAAGAAAGTTAGAAAATCTGAGGGAATATCAGGAATCTGATCAGAAATTGAAAATCATTATCGATAAATTGGTTAACAGGGAATCATCTCCAGAAGTCACAAAGAACTATGAAATCGTAGATGGAATACTTCTGAAAGTAGTGGACAAGGTCAGTAACATCAAAAGAATTGTAATACCAGAAGAGCTACAAAAAGAATTAATCTGGCATACACATAAGATGACTGGTCATGCTGGTATAGACAAAGTCATTGGAACAATAATGGAAAAATTCACATGGAAAGGGTTACGAAGATCAGTAAGAAACATAACGAAAACATGCGATGTGTGTCAGAGAGTGAAGCATAACAATTACACGTGTGGACACAAACCGATTCCAATTATACCATCTAGAGCTCAGGAAATCTATGCAATAGATATTTTTGGAAAATTGCCAACTGCTAGGAAGGGAAAGAAATACATACTAGTGGTCATTGACATATTCTCAAAATATATATCATTGCAAGCAATTCAAAGAGCCAATACTAAACAGGTTTTACACGGCCTCATCAATAAAACATTTCAAGAAATGGGAAAACCCGAAAGGATCCTTACTGATAGAGGAACACAATTCACTTCAGTTATGTTCCGCGATCGGATAAGAAATGAGGGAATCAAACATACGTTATGTTCAGTTCGACACCCTGCAGCTAATCCCGTAGAAAGATATATGAAGGAGATCGCTAAATTCGGGAGAATATATTGTAGTCAACAACATTGGAAATGGATAGACATGCTAGATATCATTGCTGAAAGTTTAAACAACACCATAAATCAATCAATTGCCCAGATTCCTAGTGTAGCACATAAGAATGTCCACCCACAGAGGACATGGGACAGCATTTTTACTATGCAGCTAGAGAAAAAGCTAGATCCTTTAGAAATAAATTTAAAGATCCAGCAGAGACTCAAGGATCAGTCTCAAAAACGATTAAGAAGGGTACGGAATAAAAAGTTCCATCCGCATTTCAAACAAGGAGATCTAGTACTAGTTAAAACCGCACCCATATCAAATGCACCAGCAAAAATATGTGCTAAATTTCTGCCGTTATACAATGGTCCCTACAAAATAGAGCGCGTAATTGGGAACAATGCCTACGAAATAGCAAGTTTAAATGGCAAATATCATAACATACACAATGCATGCAATATTAAGTTGTACTATCAAGAGAATTAGCACATGCAATAAGAACTTATGGACAAGAATGTCTAAAGCCAATAAACGACCTACCATCGTAAAATACGCCTGGAGGAAGGAATAAATATCTTTATTAGAACCATTAGAATGAAGAAAAAATCAGCAGCTAAATACATGGTTACGGGACTTGTAAACAAACTAATGCGATGAGGACAGTATCGATACCAATCTGCTGATATTCGATAATCGCATAGAAATATCACAATGGCAGAGAATATACGAGATGCAAAGTCACATTTGAGAGTCAAGTCAACAATGAGAAAATATATCGTGACCAATATTTTTTCTTTGTGCCGGGGGATAAAATGTGCCCGTTCGCATCTCGTAGACCAATAACAAAATGGCGGCGTAGGAAGGTATGGCCCATGTGATCTACTAAGTCAACGAACTTCAAATCAATGCAGCATACAGAAGGCTATGTACGTCACGGAAAGGATAAATTTCGAAGACACTGCAGAACAGTAGAGGTTCATTTGAATTGTTTTAAAAAAATATAGCAGCGGGAGGATTGTTTAATGGGATTCTCTAAAAAAATTACTTACGGAAGTAAGACGCAAAATACGAGCGGAGCTACGAGTTGAAGGATATTCGGAGTAACTAAGAAGAATATTATCTATATATAACGGAGACATCGTGAGAATAAGTTATTCACCGGCGTATGCTACTGTAGAGCCGAGAGAAATAGATATAAAAATTAATTTTTGGTGAAATACGACGGACTTGGTTTACCCAACAGCAACTCAGCGATCGGAAGAAACGGAATTCACCATTTAATAATAATAAACATCTTCATTCGTGAAAATAGGAACTACCGTAGCGGTAAATCAAATAATTATTACGGAGAAATATTTTCACAGAAAAGAAAACTTCGACGATTGCCGTAGATAAAAAGAAATATGAATAATATCATGATTAATTACTGCGCATATGGAATTCTTTTCGTTGTCTTCAGATACAAGATGATGACTGTCTGCTAATTTGACAAGATGGACTAAACTGGGGAAATGTACTGTCGAGCCAGATGACCAGCTGTGGAGGATTGGACCGGCCAACCAGTGGACGTGATGACGTGGATGAACACCCACCAGCCAATAGACCGGACGAGAAGGAGAGATCCGACAAGCGATGTGACCAGCTGATGACCATGAACGTCCAACCAAACCAGAGATCCAGATCCGATATGAGGGTCTAGCCGCAGCCGAAGGATGGAACAACAACCAGATCAGATGTAGCAACTGACGAGCTAAGTCCATACATTTCTTTAGTAGAGTAGTTTCTCATAATCTGCACCCTCAATCTATTTGGCATGTGCTGAACATATGCTGATTTATGAAGTAATTAAGAACGCGTGTGTAATATAAATAAAGTGTGAAATACTTAAGGAGTAAGATTAGATGGAAGTATGGAATTAGAATATTTATATGACATATACAGGTTACCGCACTAGCATATCAACTGTGAAATTATTATCGGATAAGAGAAATGTGTGATACTTGTGTAGACTTAGAAGTAATGAGTCTAATTTACAGTAAGATGTCGATTAATCTCGTTTACCTGAGTATAGATTACGTCACGAAATACCTGCGCGATACGATAATGATTGTCAAAATTAAGTATTCCTTTCATCCGTGAAAGAGGGCATTGAACTCGTAATACAGTTGTTAAGAAGGAGGTTATTGATTATGTATTTTTGCAAGGCAATTCGTAAATATTTAGCACATAGTTTTGGTGTTATGGCTACGTGCATACGGCAATATGAAAGCCGATATTATGTTGAAGTGTCTATGGAATAGTGTTGAGAAGTGAGTATTTAATAAGCGTATTGATGAATGATTATAGTAAAGTGATTAGTTTATATTCGACGGGAAGTGTAAGAATTGCTATACGGTGTATTAATGTTATATTGGTAATACGAGGTGAGTTTCTGTGCCAAGTTTGAGAATATATGACAAGGAGAGATTGTCGCGCAGATGACCATGTCAAGGTAAGATGAATATGTATTACGTAGAATTGAGTGTCGTGACAGTGATATTTATGTCTGTCTTTGATGAATAACAGGTACTGCGTATGAGAGAGTGATCTAATATACGATTCGTTAGACTCATGATTGAATATACATTTAATATTTCACGATGCGGTGACGTAACACGATAATATGAAATAATGTAATTCTATGCTATCCATACGAGTTCAGTAGCACATATAAATACGAAATATTGAGACAGTGCGGATTATAAGAGTACATTGAGCCAATTATAGAGGAGTGTGCCGATTAGAAACTACTTGAAGTAGCAGTTAGATGTTTATTTTTTTTTTAATTCATACATAAGATTTTGACTCAAATAATTTAAATAGGAAATATTTTATAAACGTTAGTTAGGAACCAAATGTCCTAGGTATGAGGGTGGTATTGGTTTAGCTCGTAAGTGGTTACCACTGCGTATTCGAAATACGTGACCAATGATTCAGAGTTCAAACTTATGAGAAACCATAACTTATAAATGGAAACTTGGAGGACACTTTCACAATTTAATACTCACAGAGAGTATATTTGGAACTTAATTATGCAAAGATATTAGATGATTTGCGTTCATAATTTAACCTTTTTTCCCAGGTAATTTTATTTCGTTTTCAAGTTAACGAATCATTCATTTTTGCTCAGTGATCTCGAATATTAAGAGAAAAGTGTAATATTCTCGGAACATGGCTACGAATATTTAATTATGTATTATTTACAATTTAAACATTGGTTATGAGAATATGTTAACAGTTAATATCTTTAATTATTTTATTTTTATTTGAGGAAGCGCTGACTCAAGTCTTTTAAATGATTAAATATCAGAAAATCAAAACTACCCAGATTTCACTATATCCGACATCGTCATCATTTTAATCAATAAATATTCTTATATTTATTTTCTTTTATAAGTGACTGTGTTTTAATTTCTACTCGAGTAAGGTTTAGTTGTAAGTTAGTCTATAAGTTTTCTTGATGCAAGCGATTGATATGTCTTCAAACGTAATGCGAGATTTTTTTCAAGTTATCGGTCGTAGGTCTCTACTTTGGCGTATAGCTATTTCAATGAAGCGTATCCCAGCGTCTAATTTCTCTTCGAATCCACGTAAAACAATTACATATAAAATCTCAGATTTTATGGGCGGAAAAAGGACACCCTGAGAAGAAACCAAGAGCTACCGGGAAATCTTGTCACTGATCGCTACAAGAGCGGGTGCAACGTTTTTGTGTTCTTTGTATCTTGTATGGAAATTACGTTTTGTTTAACCTATGTATTTGGCGTTGCAGTTAGGTTCTTGGCACTTGAGTTCATACACTCCTGACTTTGAGAAAGGGTCCTTTTTTTTAGGTTGCACCTGCTGAAGTGTCTCTGTAGTGTGTTATTCGTTCGAAAAGCTATTTTTAAACCTTGTTTCTTGAAAATGTTAGCTACTTTGTATGTGTTATTGTTAACATAGTTGAGAACCACGTAGTTTTCTTTGTCGTGTGTGGTGCTTTCCGGCGACTTTTCTTATGTTTATTTAATAGTTCATCCACTGTGCCTGGAGGATGGTTGTTTTCTTTCGCGATTTGTTTCATGATTTGCATCTCTTCATTGAAATCTGTTGTGCTCATTGGTATGGAAATAGCTCTATGTGTCATTGTATTCAGTCCTGCTATTTTGTGTGTGCATGGGTGGTTCGAGTCGCTGTCAATAGTGTGCGACGTCTGAGTGGGCTTTCTGTATACTTTGTAAGATAGGTTGTCATTATTCCTGTTGATTGTGATGTCTAAATAGTTTATTTTCTTGTTATTTTCTGGCTCCATTGTGAAGCTGGTGGATTTGTGTAAAGAATTTAGAGTGTTTAATAACTGGTCTGCATTAGTGACGTCATTATCATATATGCATATGACGTCATCCACAAATCTGCTCCAATGTCAGATTCCTTTTGAAAACTGGCCCATTAAGAAGATGTTCACGATGTTATTCAGAAAAATGTCTGCTATTATACCTGATAACGGTTTGGCAATAGATTTTGTCGTTAAATGCAAAGCAAATTTGGTGTAGTGTTGTTCTAAGAAGGTTAATAATTTCTTTGGTTTCTTGTAGAGAGGTGTTTTCTTTAAGAAGGTTTTCGATAATTTTAATGGATTCATCTATTGGTATGTTGGTGTACATGTTAGTGATGTCAAAAGATATCATACGTGTGCTCTCTGTTATTGTAAGTTTATTTAATTCTTTAATTAGTTCTTGGCTGTTTTTAATTGATCTGTCTCCTTTAAGTGAAATTTTCTCTTTTAGAATCATGTTCAGTTGTTTGCTTAAATAGTAACTTGGCGCATCTTTAAAATTTACTATTGGTCTAATGGGACACAGCTCTTTGTGTATTTTGGGCAGGGCTCTCAGTGTGGGGAGTTTAGGATGTTTGATGGTGAGGCTTTCTTTTTCTTGTTTTGTGAAAATTAAGTCTGTTTCCTTGATAGCTTGCTTTATTTGGTTTTGAAATTTAAACCTTGTTTCTTGAAAATGTTAGCTACTTTGTATGTGTTATTGTTAACATAGTTGAGAACCACGTAGTTTTCTTTGTCGTGTGTGGTACTTTCCCGGCGACTTTTCTTATGATTATTTAATAGTTTGTCCACTGTGCCTGGAGGATGGTTGTTTTCTTTGCAATTCTTGAATACCGTTGTTGTTGATAAATTCTATTGTTTTTTCTATGTATTCATCTTTCTTCATTATGACTGTTGTGTTACCTTATCCGTTTATTTAACTAAGTCAACACTGGAAAACATGGCTTCATTTTTAACAAATTATTCGGCCAGTCAGGCAAATTACGAAGCCAAAAACTCAAATCACTTAAAATTAAAATCATGAACATAGACAAATCAATTACATTTAATAAGAAATGTCTGTAAATAGAGCTCGTTCCTAAGTACATACCCATTAAAGCTAAACCCACAACAACTTCGGATAAAATATCAATATCTCAATCACAGTTACTATGGATCAGAAACGAAATCAAATTCGCGTACATAAAGAAACAGCAAATCAATAAACAAATTCTACGCATCCATTTAAACCTAAGCAACTTCTGGCACCGCACACAATGGACATCCTATTCCAACTTTTTACACGATTACATTAAAAAGGAAGCAATCCGGAAACAGAAGGTTATTGACAATAAAATACGTAACATAATGATTAAACAGAAAAGTCCAGAAAACGCTAAGCACAACAAACTCGCGAATTTTCACCCTAGATTAATTAACAGATCAGAGACTACCTTTTCAAAGTATGAAATAGATCTGCTAGAGAAATGTCTCAAATTCAACTGCCAGGAACGTCATAACGAAAACAACATAAAACAGCTCATCACTGACGTAGAAATTGCCTTCGACAAAATACCCTCTCCACAAAGAGAAATAATAAAAAACGTAGCCACCAACGAAGCCCTAAAAATAATCGCACATGAAAATTCCACTAAGCAACCGAATTACGCCACTCAATACTCGGCATTGAAAACAGTTAAGAACAAAATTAAAAACGACAACCTTATCATCACGAAAGCGGATAAAGGTAACACAACAGTCATAATGAAGAAAGACGAATACATAGAAAAAACAATAGAATTTATCAACAACAACGGTATTCAAGAATTGCAACGCGACCCTACAAATAAATTTCAAAACCAAATAAAGCAAGCTATCAAGAAAACAGACTTAATTTTCACAAAACAAGAAAAAGAAAGCCTCACCATCAAACATCCTAAACTCCCCACACTAAGAGCCCTGCCCAAAATACACAAAGAGCCGTGTCCCATTAGACCAATAGTAAATTTTTAAGATGCGCCAAGTTACAATTTAAGCAAGCAACTGAACATCATTCTAAAAGAGAAAATTTCACTTAAAGGAGACAGGTCAATTAAAAACGGCCTAGAACTAATTAAAGAATTAAATAAACTTAAAATAACAGAGAGCACACGTATGAAATCCTTTGACATCACTAACGTGTACACCAACATTCCAATAGATGAATCCATTAAAATTATCGAAAACCTTCTTAAAGAAAACACCTCTCTACAAGAAACCAAAGAAATTATTAACCTTCTTAGAACAACACTACACCAAAATTGCTTTGCATTTAACGACAAAGTATATTGCCAAACCGTTATCAGGTATAATAGCAAACATTTTTCTGAATAACTTCGAAAACATCTTCTTAATGGGCCAGTTTTCAAAAGGAATCTTACACTGCAGCAGATTTGTGGATGACGTCATATGCATATATGATAATGACGTCACTAATGCAGACCAGTTATTAAACACTCCAAATTCCTTACACAAATCCATCAGCTTCACAATGGAGGCAGAAAATAACAAGAAAATATGTATTTATTTATTTATTTATTTATTAATGCCTTTTTTTCAGTGGCGAAGTTAGGGCTCGAGGCCCTCTCTTCCACTTAACCACATACTAATCAAAACCATACATAAAATTATGAGATCTTTAAAATAGTTAAAACCAAACAAAAATTAATAGAATTGAGAGCAAATTTAAATACATTACTAAGTTAATAATAAAACTAATTAAAAGTAAGAACCCTTAATAATGACTTATCCTCAGGCGCGCACACATTCATACTTCAACCATTCAGTTAGCTGTCCTCAGCAGGTAGTCTCGGCAGGTGACCTTAAACCTTTGTAAAGAGCTAGTTTCTCTGACCTGAGCTGGCAGGGAATTCCATAAGCTGGCGCCGGCCACTACAAACGATCTATTAATTTTATTCGTGCGGTGCACTGGGATAGAAAGAGTGGATCTGGAACGTGTATTTAAGTTGTGAAATGATGATATAAAGGTGAATTTAGAAGAAATATACAGTGGCTGACTTTCCGCTAGTACTCTAAATACCATCGTTAAAATGTGTAGCTGCCGACGTTTATCAGGCTTCAGCCATGAGAGAGTCTTACAGTATGGAGTAATGTGAACATCGTACCCAATATTGTAAATAAATCGCAGGCAGGAATTCAGTGCTCGTTGAAGTTTAAGTGTTTCTTCTCTTGTCATATCAACTAGAACAACGTCACAATAATGAAGAATAGGGAGAACCAGTGTCTGTATTAGTTTGGCCTTAAGCTCAAATGAAAATACATCCCTTTGCCGTTTAAGAGGGTGTAGCGCTCCAAAAATCTTTTTACAGATGAATTTCGTGTGATCAGACCAATCAAGTGTTTCATTGATAATTACGCCGAGATTTTTAACTGTTTTATTGTAGGGAATAATGTTACCATTCAGTAGGATAGGCGGGATTGCAATATTGTTTGAACAGTTCAGTAATTTTCGTGTTCCTATTATGATTGCCTGAGATTTTGTGGAGTTTAGTATAAGAGAATTTCGTTGTGCATATATACTGAGTCGTCGGAGGTCATTGTTAATATCTTGTATTGTTTCATCTAAGTCTGAAGTCTTGCAGTGTCGATAAATCTGAAGATCGTCAGCATAGAGGTGGTGTGTGTTATTTCCTGTCACCGATGATATGTCATTGATATAAATACAGAAAAGTAAGGGCCCTAGAATACTGCCCTGTGGGGCACCACTAAGTTTCATTTTCCATTTAGAGACCTTGTCGTTTACTGTTACACGCTGCTGACGGTTACTCAAATAAGAACTAAAAAAACTTAAGCGCAGCCAGGTCAAAATTTAGTAGTTCCATTTTCTTTATCATAGTCTGAATGTCTATAGTGTCAAAGGCGCTACTGAAGTCAAGAAGGATAAGTATAGTAAGCAGTCGTTTGTCCATAGCATTTCTAATGTCTTCAGTAACCTTCAAAAGTGCTGTCGCGGTATCGTGCCCCTTCTTAAATCCAGACTGTAAAGGGTCCAAAAGAGCATTTTTATTTAGGTACTCCAGAACCTGCTCGTATACCTAAAAAGAAATTATTTATTTGCATTCATCCATATTACATAAAGGTACATTAAACATGGAAAAGGTCAATAACATCTCTCCCCTCTCCAATGTTGATGGAATGTAAATTGTTTTTTCATAATAATAATAATAATAATAATAATAATAATAATAATAATAATAATAATAATAATAACAATAACGTCCCTTACTTTATTCACCTAAAATTTACTAATTTGCATTCATCCATATTACATAAAGGTACATTCACATGAAAAGGTCAATAACATCTCTCCCCTATCCAATGTTGACGGAAGGTACATTGCTTTTTTCATAATAATAATAATAATAATAATAATAATAATAATAATAATAATACCGTTCCTTACTTTATTCACCTATTTAAAAAAATTAATTTGCATTCATCCATATTTCATACAGGTACAATTAACATGAAATAGGTCAATAACATCTTCCCCCTCCAATGTTGATGGAAGGTTCCACAGCGCTCCAGCCGCTCGGCCCTACATCTCCCTCCCCTCTCCACTCTATAGTCTACTCGATATAATCATCCAATAGGAGAGATCCACTTCGTTCTCCAAGGCCCCCCCTTTCTTGCCCTCGCCTCTCCACGCACAGCGTGCTTCACCAAAAACTTTCCACGATCACAGCCTTGAGATAGTGTTTGGTGACAACAGACTTAACATCGGCAGTCTAGATAAATACGTACGTTTTTCATTATATTAATAATTGTATATATTTTACTTTTTGTCATTACTGTTTCATGTTATCACTAAACTCTCTATCATTGACAAGCTTACGCTACGTAAACAATACTGTACATATATAAGCTTATTTTTAAGTGATTTGATAGAATCTGAGGATGTTCTTGTAGAACGAAACATGTCATTCTTTGTATGTTAGTGTGTGTTTTACAGATATGTTTATAGTGTTTTAATTTACATTGTATTTGCTGTGTGTTTGACAGACTGAAAAGCCTTTGTTACATTTAACTAAGTCAACACTGGAAAAACATGGCTTCATTTTTAACAAAATACTTACCGAGAGACGGGAGACGAATGGGAATCACCACCAATTACCAGTACCGGTATGCTCATAGGCTGTCTTAGCATACAAGTTGGCCGTTACCCTTCCTTATTGTTGTCAAACTTGTGTTTGCAGTTTCGATATGTGGATTCTTAATCAGTTTATCAATCAATCACTACTGACCTGTTGTTAGGGCAGTCGTCCAGGTAGCAGATTCTGTCTGTTGTTTTACAAGCCTTTGCTTAAATGATAGCAAAGAAGTCGGAAATTTATTGAACACCTCCCTAGGTAAGTTATTCCAATCCCTAACTCCCCTTCCTTTGAATGAATGTTTGCCCCAATTTTCCCTCTTGAATTCCAACTTTATCTTTCCTGCTTGTAAAGACACCACTCAAAGTTATTCGTCCACTAATGTCATTCTACGCCAGTAGTATAATAGGCGGGTTCGGGCGCCACCGCCACCGCAGGCTCCCAGAGGCCACCTCCACCGCCACCACAGCCAGAGGCCTCCCAGATGCCTCCTCCACCACCACTACAGCCAGAGGCCTCCCAGAGGCCTCCCAGAGGCCCCCTCCACCACCACCACAGCCAGAGGCCTCCCAGAGGTCTCTTCCACCACCCGCGGGAAATTTGAATTTGTAAACAAAGCCACGTGCTTTTTGACAGCTATCATCGACAACAACGCATCGCTAACCTCAGTACTGACATCTTGACGGGCCTAAACCTCAGTAGTACCAACTTAACCTAACTAGCGCGAGATTTGAATTGGTAAACAAAACCACGTGTTTTTGACAGCCACGTGCTTTTTGAGAGACAACAACGCATCGCTAACCTCAGTACTGCCATCTTGACAGGCCTAAACCTCAGTAGTACCAACTTAACCTAACTAGCGCGTGGTAAACAAAGCCACGTGTTTTTTGACAGCTGTCATCCGCCATCTTTAAACTACAGAGCATCGTGCTGCCCTCTTTATCGCAGTAGCTGCAAATTCGTCACCTGTCATCCGCAGTGCTGCCATTTTGGCGGGCCTAAACCTTAGTGCTACCAACTTAACCTCACTAGCGTGAGATAAACAAATCCACGTGCAGCTGTCATCCGCAATCTTTAATCCAGAGAGCACAGTGCTGCCCTCTTTAGCTACTTATCTTTGAAATGTGGTACGTCACAGCTGTCATCCGCCATCTTGCATCCGAAACCTCAGTGCTGCACTCTTTAGCTAGATACCTTTGAAATGTAGTGGTGGCGATTTGAAAAATTCTTTATGCTCTTGTTTGGAAACAAAGCCATGTGCTTTTTTGACAGCTGTCATCCGCCATCTTTAATCCAGAGAGCACAGTGCTGCACTCTTTAGCTACTTACCTTTGAAATGTGGTACGTCATAGCTGTCATCCGCCATCCTGCATCGCAAACCTCAGTGCTGCACTCTGTAGCTAGATACCTTTGAAATGTAGTGGCGGTAATTTGAGAAATTATTTATGCTCTTGTTTGGAAACAAAGCCACGTGCTTTTTTGACAGCTGTCATCCGCCATCTTTAATCCAGAGAGCACCGTGCTGCCCTCTTTAGCTACTTACCTTTGAAATGTGGTACGTCACAGCTGTCATCCGCCATCTTGCATCGCAAACCTCAGTACTGCACTCTTTAGCTAGATACCTTTGAAATGTAGTGGCGGCAATTTGAAAAATTCTTTATGCTCCTGTTTGGAAACAAACCTATGCGCTTTTTTGTCAGCTATCATCCGCCATCTTTATTCCAGAGAGCGCCGTGCTGCCCTCTTTAGCTACTTACCTTTGAAATGTGCTGGTGGTAAATTCTACACGCTCTTGTTTGGAAACAACCCCATGTGCTTTTCTGACAGCTGTCAACCGCCATCTTTAATCCAGAGAGCACCGTGCTGCCCTCTTTATGCCGGTGGCAAATTCCACGTGCTTTACAAACTCACGTGCTTTTTGACAGCTGTCATCCGCCATCTTGCATCACAAACCTCAGTGCTGCACTCTTTAGCTAGATACCTTTGAAATGTGGTGGCGGCAAATTCCACGTGCTCTTGTTTGCAAACAAATCCACGTGCTTTTTTGAGAGCTGTCATCCGCCATCTTTAATCAATAGAGCACTGTGCTGCTATCATGCGGGTAATTTCGTCAGCTGTCAACCGCCATCTTTAATCCACAGAGCGCCGTGCTGCTCTCTGTAGTAGCGGGCAATTTGAAAAGTTCTGTTACTTGTCATCCGTCATCTTTAATCAACAAAGCATCGTACTACTATATTTAGCTACATACATTTAACATGTGGTGGCGGATAATTTGAAAAAACTTCCGTTAGCTATCATCCGCCATCTTTATTCAACAGAGCATCGTGCTGCTATCTCTAGCTACATACATTTAACATGTGGTGACGGCAATTTGAAATTCTATCTAGATGCCATCTTTAATCAACAGAGCGCCGTGCTGCTATCCCTTTGAATTGTTGTGACGGATAATTTGAAATTCCGTTAGCTATCATCATTAAACATTAGTGCATCCGCTAACCTAACCTCTCATCTACTATCTTGAAGGAGACTGTACGACACCTCCTCTACCTCCTGCTCTTCCTCCTCCTCCTCCTCCTCCTCTTCCCCTACCACCCCCGCCTCCTCCTCCTCCTCCTCCTCCTCTGTCAAGGCATAACTTTATCGAACACGCATCGCGAAGGCAAGAGTGTGCAGCGATATGCATGTTTAGACTTGCGGATTATGAAAGAAACATAACAAGACTTGAATCGAACACTGCACTCGATGTCGTTAACTTCAACATGTGATTAAAACATTGTCTGGTGTGTTCAGAACACTACATAAGTGATCAAGACTAGAATCGAACGCTGTACTTAATACAACATGTTAGGGGATACCTTTGTTCTAAGAAGATCAGATTGAAACATAACAAGACTAGAATTGAACACTGCACTCGATGTCGTTAACCTTAACATGTGATCAGAACATTAATTGATGTGTTCAGATCACTAAACAAGTAGAACCGAACACTGTACAACATGTTAGGGGATACCTTTGTACTAAGAAAATTAGATTGAAACATAACAAGACTAGAATCGAACACTACACTCGATGTCGTTAACCTTAACATGTGATCAGAACATTGATCGATGTGTTCAGATCACTAAACAAGTAGAACCGAACACTGTACAACATGTCAGGGGATACCTTTGTTCTAAGAAAATTAGATCGAAACATAACAAGACTAGAACCGAACACTGTACTCGATACAACATGTTAGAGGTACCTTTGTTCTAAGAAGATCAGATTGAAACATAACAAGACTAGAATTGAACACTGCACTCGATGTCGTTAACCTTAACATGTGATCAGAACATTGATTGATGTGTTCAGATCACTAAACAAGTAGAACCGAACACTGTACAACATGTTAGGGGATACCTTTGTTCTAAGAAAATTAGATTGAAACATAACAAGACTAGAATCGAACACTGCAGTCGATGTCGTTAACCTTAACATGTGATCCGATACAACATGTTAGGGGATACCTTTGTTCTAAGAAAATTAGATTGAAACATAGCAAGACTAGAATCGAACACTGTACTCGATACAGCATGTGATTAGAACATTGTTTGATGTGTTCAGAGCAAAGGTACAACTTCAATGATTTACCTAGTGTAAAAATCAAAAACACACACTGTGCACATATCGCATAGCTATCTCGCCTATCACTTGCCTAGTATGAAAATCAAAAACACACTGTGCACATATCGCATAGCTAACTCGGCAACAATTCAAATGATTTGCTTAGTATGAAAATAAAAAAATCTATACCGCGTAGCTAACTCGTTCATCGCACTGCTAAGACGCTTAGAATTTGCAAAATCAAGAAAGTACACTGCGTAGCCAACTCGCCTGGTCACTCGCTTAGTAATTGCAACACGACTAGAACACTGATACACGTTACTCTTTTTTTCTCGAAACACACACACGGATAAGAATGTTGCGAGATACTACATACTTACATGTTTTTTTTTTAAAATAGGGGGATGAAAGATCATAAATTATATGTACATATGTTGTCTCCTCCAAGTTGTAAGACGAAATAGACGCAGTACTGCGAGTTTCCGCTATAGCTGGCGAACGGAAGTAGCATGATATCTCAGCAAAAAAATACGCGTGAGCTTGCATACACGCAAGTCAGACACAATGATGGATACTGCGATTGAAATCCTGGCAACTTATGCCGTCAGGAAGGGCATCCAGCTAGATCATGTAATTACACGCTATGACGATCGCGCAGGTCCCTCGCCTAGCATTTGCTATTTTTTACGGCTTCCGACAGTAGGAGTTCGAACCCGCTATCTCCCGAAGTAGCCAGAATGATTGCGGGTACAAGAGTGTTGAGGGTGATACATTTGTCGGATGGAGGTGATAAGCCTTGTGCAGGCTTCTTCGGTAGGAGTAGGCTATGTGCCTGTACCAGAACATCTAGTTATAAAACCCGCTACAACTGATTTATCGCGTATACTGCGATTTAAAATCCTAGTCCTTTAACGTCAGGAAGGGTAACCGTTCGTAAAACTATGGTGTATGATCTAAGAGGCGGGGTGTGCAAAAAGCCAGCATTAAGTAAGGGCTGTTGATGGGGGTGTTAAACCTTGCGCAGACTACTTCGAAAAATGATTGTGAGTATAATATGTTGATGGTGATTCTTCTGTCGGATGGAGGCGTTAAGCCTTGTGCAGGGTTCTTCGGTAGGAGTGGGCTATGTGCCGGCGCCGGGTTTTACCTCTCCCTACTGTAGTATATTACATTCTTAGGCAGTTTCGAGGGTGTGCAAAAAGCCAGCATTAAGTTAGGGCTGTTGATGGGGGCGTTAAACTTTGTGCAGGCTCATTCAACAGGAGTAGCCTATATGCCGGCGCCGTGCAGGCTCTTTCGATAGGAGTGGGCTATGTGCTGGTACTGGGTTTTAACCTCTCCGTACAATCATAATATTTTATGTTAGGAACTTACACGAGCTAAATGCTACACAGCCAAGAAAACGCTCTTTGAGTTACAAGTGGCTTATCAGCACGCAGTGTCCTCGTTCAAGGTTACTACAGCCGGAAGATGAGTGTACAATTTCAGCCAACACATGCATTTTACACTCCGCTCTGACTGACTGACTGCGCCGATACAACTTCAAAGACTGTGGAACAAAAAAAACGTAACCCATAGCCTACAGTTCGGTTTAGTGTGCTTGCCTCTCACCCGGCAGTCTCGGGTTCGATTCTCTTGGGATTAAAAATATGTTTTACAGCCGAGTGCCCCCTCCTGTCGCAAGAGTTTAAATCACAAAAATCTGTTTTACAACTGGATGCCCTTCTAGGATTTTAAAAAGCAGTATCTAGCCTCTTACATCATACACTGTTGTTTTACGGTCAGCTGCCCTTTCTGACGCGAGATTTTAAATCACAAGAATCTGTTTTACGACTGGTTGCCCTTCCTGACACAAAACTAGCAGTATCTAGCCTCTTACATCATACACTATCGTTTTACTTCCTGACGTCAAAGAACTGGGATTAAGAATCTGTTTTACAACTAGTTGCTCTTTTTAACACGAGAATCGGGGTTTTTCAGCTAGATGCTCTTCTTAGATTTTAAAAGCAGTGTCTAGCCTCTTACATCATACACTATTGTTTTACGGTACGGCCGGTTGCCCTTCCTGACGCGAGATTTTAAATCACAAGAATCAGTTTTACGACTGGTTGCCCTTCCTGACGGAAAACTGGCAGTATCTAGCCTCTTACATCATATACTATTGTTTTCGACCGGTTGCCCTTCCTGACATCAAAGAACTGGGATTAAGAATCTGTTTTACAACTAGTTGCCCTTTCTAACACGAGAATCGGGGATTTACAGCTAGATGCTCTTCTTAGATTTTAAATAGCTGTATCATGAACTATTGTTTTACAGCCGGATGCCCTTCCTGACGCAAAACAAAGATTTTAACTCGCGATAATCTGTTTTACTGCTAGATACCCTTCCTAACGCGAGAACTTAGATTTTAAATCACAAGAATTAATTTTACAGCCGGGTGTTATTTTTGATGAGAGAAACATGATTTTAAATTGTGTCCCACACCACAAACTATTGTTTAATAGCTACATGCCCTTCTTGACTCATAAACTATTAGTATCTAGCCTCTTACATCATACACTATTGTTTTACTGTCGGTTACCCTTCCTGACGTCAAAGAACTGGGATTAAGAATCTGTTTTACAACTAGATGCTCTTTTTAACAAGAGAATCGGGGTTTTACAGCTAGATGCACTTCTTAGATTTTAAATCGCAGTATCTAGTGTTATACTTCACAAGAATCTGTTTTACAACTGGTTGTCCTTCCTGACACAAAACTAGCAGTATCTAGCCTCTTACATCATACACTATTGTTTTCAACCAGTTGCCCTTCCTGACGTCAAAGAACTGGGAATAAGAATCTGTTTTACAACTAGTTGCCCTTTCTAACACGAGAATCGGGTTTTTACAGCTAGATGCTCTTCTTGGTGCAGGAACTAAGATTTTAAATCGCTGTAACACGAACTATTGTTTTACGACCGGATGCCCTTCCTGACGCAAAACTAATCGGTTAGGTGACTGGTAGTTGAGGTTTTGACGTGTTATCCTAACATCGCTATGAGGAACGCTAACCTAACCTCAGACGTGTTCCATTTGGCGGAGTCAAACTAGTAAGGTGAGATGTAGGTGTGGTCAACACGTATGTTAGGGATGATGAGGTAAATAACCTTACCCACCAGGGTGAGCCTCCCCCTTATAACGTTTGGACTGGCCTTGCGCCCTAGAATATCTGTGTCAATTGGCTGCTCGGAAATATACCGTTTTAAGCTAATGTATCTAGCGCGCCATTGTTCTGGCTCCGTGAGGTTGCGCGTACTGCGCATGCGCCCGCCGGTTACCAAGAGACTTGCTTCTTCCTCGCGTCTGACGCGAGAGCCAGTTCGCTTGGGTCAGCCATGACGAGCGCTTCTGTAATTGTGTGTTGCGCCATGGAGTGGTGGATTACCAGAAAACCTCCTTAGTTACTTCATTAACGGGGATTTCCCCCGTGGAACTAGTTGGAGACCTCCTGCCATTTCTTCTGATCATATTTTTGCATCTATATTTCGTCTCGATACTCGGTAACAAGGTCTGATGCTGGTCGTGTGACTGCATTCTTCGTCAACAATGGCCAGGTTTGAAATTCTCACAATTTCTTCACCACCAAAGGTATGTACCAGTGTTTGAAACATTTTAAGCGTCGTCCAGAAGAGGATTTTGATATTTTCGAAGATTTCAGGAATAATAATAATAATAATAATAATAATAATAATAATAATAATAATAATAATAATAATAATAATAATAATAATAATAATAATAATAATAATAATGATTTGAACTTCGTCGTTAAATTGGTACCTATTTGGCGTGTGCAGTTGTGAAAATCTGAAAAACAGTTTCGGCAACTAATCACAGCAATGTGGAAGGTTCACAGTGAACCGAATTGGGATTTTTAGTTTAAAATTTAACTGAGTTCTTTTTGGCACTTTAAATTGTAACCTTCCTTGTGAACCAAGGGACAGTCTCCAAGGTAGCGGGCTTTACTTTCTTCGGCTTTCTGTTTGCTTTCCTGTGTTTGTTTTCCAATTCGTTTGGTATGTTTTCTTCTCCCCTCCCCCTTCTGGGGTTTTTGGTGAATTAAAATTTTCTCTCGCCTGTTTTCCTCCTTGTTTTTTGGAGGCGTTGCTTTTGTTGGGTGGTTACCTTGGCAACGGTTGTGTGGGTATTGTTGTCGGGATTTAATGTTGTCTGGCGCATGGAGCCTGTGTGCATCTTGAATTATATATTTCTGAGTTGAGTGTATCGTTCACTGTTTTAATGTTAATTTATTAATTTTGACCACCCTTTAAAGTTGTGTTACCATTTCCTTGCCCCGGGTGGTGTGTTTCTTTACGTAAAATTCTATATGTCTTGGAAACTGTCCTTGGTGGAAACTGAACGTTTTTAATTTTGGTAATTATGAGAAGCTTCTTCCTCGCGTCTGACGCGAGAGCCAGTTCGCTTGGGTCAGCCATGACGAGCGCTTGTGTAATTGTGTGTTGCGCCATGGAGTGGTGGATTACCAGAAAACCTCCTTAGTTACTTCATTAACGGGGATTTTCCCCCGTGGAACTAGTTGGAGACCTCCTGCCATTTCTTCTGATCATATTTTTGCATCTATATTTCGTCTGGATACTCGGTAACAAGGTCTGATGCTGGTCGTGTGACTGCATTCTTCGTCAACAATGGCCAGGTTTGAAATTCTCACAATTTCTTCACCACCAAAGGTATGTACCAGTGTTTGAAACATTTTAAGCGTCGTCCAGAAGAGGATTTTGATATTTTCGAAGATTTCAGGAAAAATAATAATAATAATAATATTAATAATAATAATAATAATGATTTGAACTTCGTCGTTAAATTGGTACCTATTTGGCGTGTGCAGTTGTGAAAATCTGAAATCTGCGAACCATGTGACCTTGCCGCGGTGGGGAGGCTTGCGTGTCCCAATGATGCAGATAGCCGAGCCGCAGGTGCAACCATATCGGATGGGTATCTGCTGAGAGACCAGACTAACGAATGGTTCATCGAAAGGGGGGTAGCAGCCTTTCGGTAGTTGCAAGGGCGGCAGTCTAGATGATTGACTGATACGGCCTTGTAATCATACTCAACATGGCTTAGCTGTGTTGATACTGCTACACGGCTGAAAGCAACGGGAAACTACAGCCGTAACCACCTCCCGAGGACATGCAGCTCTCTCTGTATGAATGATGTACTGATGATGGCTTCCTCCCGGGTAAAATATTCCGGAGGTAAACTAGTCCCCCATTCGGATCTCCGGGTGGGGACTACACGAGAGGGGGCGATCATCAGGAAGATGGATACTAACATTCTGCGAGTCGGAGCGTGGAATGTTAGAAGTTTGAATCGTTGTGGTAGGTTAGAGAATCTGAAAAGGGAGATGGATAGGCTAAAGTTAGATGTAGTTGGTATAAGTGAAGTACGTTGGCAGGAAGAACAGGATTTTTGGTCAGGCGACTACCGAATTATCAACACGAAATCAAACAGGGGTAATGCAGGAGTTGGTTTAATAATGAATAAGAAAATAGGGCAGCGGATAAGCTACTACGACCAGCATAGTGAAAGAATTATTGTCGCCAAGATTGACACCAAACCAATGCCCACCACAATAGTGCAGGTCTATATGCCTACTAGTTCAGCGGATGATGAAGAAATTGAAAGAATATATGAGGAGATAGAAGATTTAAGACAATATGTCAAAGGTGACGAGAATCTAATTGTGATGGGAGACTGGAACGCAGTGGTAGGCCAAGGAAGAGAAGGTAGCACAGTAGGAGAATTTGGATTGGGACAAAGGAACGAAAGAGGAAGTCGGCTGGTTGAATTCTGCACTGACCATAATTTAGTCCTCGCCAATACTTGGTTCAAACACCACAAACGACGGCTGTATACGTGGACGAGACCTGGAGACACTGGAAGGTATCAAATAGACTTCATTATGATTAGGCAGAGATTCAGAAACCAGGTGTTGGATTGCAAAACATTCCCAGGAGCAGACGTGGACTCTGACCACAACTTGCTGGTCATGAAATGCCATCTGAAGTTGAAGAAATTGAAGAAAGGAAAGAATGCGAAAAGATGGGATCTAGACAAGTTGAAAGAAAAGAGTGTGATGGATTGTTTCAAGGAACATGTTGCACAAGGACTAAATGAAAAGGCCGAAGGAAACACAGTAGAGGAAGAGTGGAGAGTCATGAAAAATGTTAGGAAGGAAGAAAAGATCAACTAAGAATCAGTGGATAACTCAGGAGATACTAGACCTGATTGATGAACGCCGAAAATACAAGAATGCTAGAAATGAAGAGGGCAGAAAAGAATACAGGCGATTAAAGAATCAAGTGGATAGAAAGTGCAAGGTAGCTAAGGAAGAATGGCTGAAGGAGAAGTGCAAGGATGTCGAAGGCTGTATGGTCCTGGGAAAGGTAGATGCTGCATACAGGAAAATCAAGGAAACCTTTGGAGAAAGGAAATCTAGGTGCATGAATATTAAGAGCTCAGATGGAAAGCCACTTCTAGGGCAAGAAGACAAAGCAGAATGATGGCAGGAGCATATCCAACAGTTGTATCAAGGTAACGATGTAGATAATTTCGTTCTGGAACATGAAGAGGCTGTTGATGCTGATGAAATGGGAGACCCAATTTTGAGGTCAGAGTTTGACAGAGCTGTGAGTGACCTAAATAGGAACAAGGCACCTGGAATTGATGATATTCCCTCTGAATTACTGACTGCCTTAGGAGAAACCAGCATGGTAAGGTTATTTCATTTAGTGTGCAAGATGTATGAGACAGGAGAAGTCCCATCCGATTTTCGGCAGAATGTTGTTATACCTATTCCCAAGAAAGCCGGTGCTGACAGGTGTGAAAACTACCGCACTATTAGTTTAGTATCTCATGCCTGCAAAATTTTAACACGTATCATTTACAGAAGAATGGAAAAACAAGTTGAAGCTGAGTTGGGGGAAGATCAATTTGGCTTCAGAAGAAATGTAGGAACACGTGAAGCAATCCTGACTTTACGTCTGATCTTAGAGGATCGAATCAAGAAGGACAAGCCCACGTACATGGCATTCGTAGATCTAGAAAAGGCATTCGATAATGTTGATTGGACCAGGCTATTTATGATTCTGAAGATGATAGGGATCAGATACCGAGAACGAAGAATTATCTACAACCTGTATAAAAATCAATCTGCAGTGATAAGAATCGAAGGCTTTGAAAAAGAAGCAGCAATCCAGAAAGGAGTGAGGCAAGGCTGCAGTTTGTCCCCTCTCCTTTTCAATGTTTACATAGAACAGGCAGTAAAGGAAATCGAAGAGAAATTTGGAAAGGGAATCACAGTCCAAGGAGAGGAAATCAAAACCTTGAGATTTGCCGATGATATTGTTATTTTATCTGAGACTGCAGAAGATCTCGAGAAGTTGCTGAATGGTATGGATGAAGTCTTAGGTAAGGAGTACAAGATGAAAATAAATAAGTCCAAAACAAAAGTAATGGAGTGCAGTCGAACGAAGGCTGGTGATGTAGGAAATATTAGATTAGGAAACGAAGTCTTAAAGGAAGTAGATGAATATTGTTACTTGGGTAGTAAAATAACCAACGATGGCAGAAGTAAGGAGGACATAAAATGCAGACTAGCACAAGCAAGGAAGAGCTTTCTTAAGAAAAGAAATTTGCTCACTTCAAACATTGATATCGGAATTAGAAAGATGTTTTTGAAGACTTTCGTGTGGAGCGTGGCATTGTATGGAAGTGAAATATGGACGATAACTATCTCAGAAAGAAAGAGAATAGAAGCTTTTGAAATGTGGTGTTACAGAAGAATGCTGAAGGTGAGATGGATAGATCGAATCACGAATGAAGAGATACTGAATCGAATTGCTGAGAGGAGATCGATTTGGCTAAATTTGACGAGAAGAAGAGATAATATGATAGGACACATCTTAAGACACCCAGGACTTGTTCAGTTGGTTTTTGAAGGAAGTGTAGGTGGCAAGAACGGTAGGGGTAGACCAAGGTATGAATATGACAAACAGATTAGAGCAGATGTAGGATGCAATAGTTACGTAGAAATGAAAAGGTTAGCACAGGATAGGGTGGCATGGAGAGCTGCATCAAACCAGTCTATGGACTGATGACTCAACAACAACATGAGAAGCGGCCGCGTTGAAGATCCATTTTATTGAAAACTTGTTAACTGAGTATGTTTTTTTTAATTAATTAACTATCCGTGATCGATCACATTTTATTTCAAGGTAGTATTTATGTAAGGAAGTCAATTGGTTTTCCGTTGTTTTCTGATCACACTTTATTAGGTACGGAGGTTATCCTTTTCTTTTCTTTGTTGTTTTCATAAAAATTTCAATTTATTATCTGTTAAAGAGTATTTATTTACCATTAATTGTTAATTAATAATGAATTAATTTTTCTTTTAAACCATACCTGGGTATATTCTGATTTATTTTATTTATTGTTAATTACTTTTCCACTTTTCAACTTTACGTTGAATTTATTTACATTTTGGCTTTACTTCTTAAAATAAACGTAGGTTTTATCAACTTAATGATTTGGTTGTTACCTACAATTTGCCCTTCAATTAAAATTCTTTAACTTCATTTGAGTGCTGGTTTTCATTCGCCACGTTCGGTGGAGCACTGTCACCGATTTTCTTGTGTATTTACTTCCACGGCCTTAAGTCGTCTTCCTCCGCTGCTTCCGGTAAGTGTGGTAACTTCATTCTTTGGTTATTTCTATGGTTCCTTGCTTTTTTATTGTGCTTGGACCTTTGTTGTCGTTTTTCTTGTGCCCATCATTCTCCCTCGTGTTCGCTATAACTCCCATTTTGGGGCGGACACGCTAGCAAACTTCCCACCAGGGTCTCTATCTCTCTCTCTCTCTCTCTCTTCCTCTCTCTCTGTCCTTTTTCCCCTCTCTTCTACTCTCACCCTGGTGGGTAAGGTTATTGACCCATCATCCCTAGGTCGTACCGGGGACCTAGAGGGTGGTGAACGGTGAGAGTGGTATCAGAGCGGTGGTTGTTTGTTGTTCCACTGTTGTTCTGATCCCGATTTGAGTGGTAGCAGACCTGTTGTTGTTGTTGTTGTTGCTCTGCTGCCTAATCTCAGTTGTTTCTGCCTTGCGCAACCTACCTTTCCTCCCCTCCTACCCTTGCTTGGTGCAGTGCTGTGGCGAATGTTGGTGGATGGAAATCAAAAACTAAGAAACTAAAAGTGTTATTGTCAATAACTATTGTGAAAGGGAGTGCAAGGATCTTGTGTAATTTTTTTTAATTATTTGTTCCATGTTTGCTACCATGGCGCGTGCCGTTACGAACCCCTCCTTCCTGCGTCGTGCCGAATTGGAGTACGAGTTATCCATTCGTGGCCTTGAACCTGCCCGTACTGTCGCTGAATGCGCTGCCTTGCTATCAGCCAACTCCCAGGTCCCCATTAATGTATTTTCTATTGACAGGAGTCGAGTGGGTGAGTACCTTAACCTAATCTGTGACAATCTTAACGAAATTAACATTATTCGTGAAGAATTTATTGAATTGCCTCCGTCCAAATCCCAAGTAAACCGGCTGAGGGCCAGAGCTGACCACTACTCGGGCCGAATTCAGGATATATTATCTATTAAGCCTGATTCTGTTTTTGTGTCAGAATGTGCTAGATTGTTAACGGTGGTTTCTGGCATCACCTCTGATTTAGATTTGCTGTTAATTAACAGAGATATGGAGAATTGTTCTATTTCTACTGGACTTAACCCTACTGTACCCACCCTGAGTGTCCCTTCCCACCAAATTGCGTCCTCGACCCATGCCCAAGGTCCGTGTTGTGTGACTGCTCCTTTACTGGAAACCTTAGTCTCTAAGCTAAATTCGGCGTCATCGCCTAACTGTTTAAAGGAAGTTTTTCGCGGAGTGAGGTCGTTTTCTGTAAATTCTATCCATGAGTGTATTCGATTCCTACGGTTTCTGGTGGAGTTGACCGAGACTGGTAATGTGTACTCAGTCGATGATTTGGGGATTTTCCGCGCCCTCTTCCCTCATTGTGAAGGGATTCTAAAGAGAGAAATTTCTAAAGCTATCTTTAAAAATTTATCGATTAGCACCTTTCATGAACTTGTCCTTTCCAAATTTATTCCCTCTCTTGCTCTCCAAAGTCTTGTGCCCCAACACTGTTTCCGGACCCAGTTCCTGCATGAGAACTTGCTAACTTATGTGGTGGATCTGCGATTCTTTTGCAAGGTTTTTAGAATTTCTGTGCCAGAATGTGAAATGGTCTCTAGAATTTTAAAAGGAATATCTCCTGCGTACCGCTCCCATCTTTCCTTAACCCGTTGCCCTACTACCTTTCAAGAATTGGAAGAGGCCTGTTCCTTTGCTGAAGATGTCAAACATGGGGATGCCTCCAGACCTGTGAATTTCCCTCCCCCTACTACTACCAATTGTCCCGTCCTTCCGTCAACACCTAAAGTAGTGAAAGTCCGTAAATGTTACAACTGTGGGTCCCGAAATCATCTAAGAAATTCCTGCCCTGACGTTAGACGTGGTCCAGGCGCTTGCTATTCCTGTGGCTCTAAACAGCATGTTAAAAGAAATTGCCCCTTGGTAGACAGAAATGGTACTCAATGACTAGAAAGGGAAAGGGCAAGGTCTGCCCATACTATGTTGGTAAACCATGAATCTCGTAAAAGACCGGTGTGTCCCCCAAGGTGCAATAGTATTTCTGCTCATGCCCCCTCCTCTGGCACGTGCACATTTGTCGAGGTCAACAATGAACCCGTAGATGCCCTTCTTGATACTGGAAGCGTGGTATGCTTGATGAATTATGCCTGGTATTGTCAAAAGAAATCCTCGTGTAAACTTCCGGAAATAAAACCCACTAATCTAAGATGCGTTTCGGCTAATTGTCAGTTTTTAAATATTTAGGGTACTGTGAAGGTCAAGTTGAGGATTGGGAATTTCAATTGGAAGATCAAGTGCTTGGTGACATCCAATTTATCATGTAACATTATTCTGGGTACCAACTTTCTATCTTGGGCCGGTGTTGCTTTGGATCCTCAGTGTCGAAATTTCTTTTTAAAATTTTCTCCTGACCTGAAATTTGAATTGATTAACGTTCCCTTGAAAATGCCTAAAGTTTTGTGTGCGGGTTACCCTGAGTCAGATGAGTCTAGTGACATCGATCGGCTTGACCTGAATCATTTAGGACATGCCGAAGCACGGCAAGTTCGTGATCTTTGCAAGGAATTTCCCGATGTGTTCACTAGCAAGTTAGGCTTGACCGACGTACTCGAGTATGACATTGAGTTGTCTGACCTGCAGCCTGTTCGATCCCCTCCTTATCGCCTTTCCCCTCCCCGTATGTTGGAACTAAAGAAAATCATTGAGCAAATGGAGAGAGACGGAGTGATCAGACCTTCGACTTCCCCGTATGCGTCTCCTGTGTTCTTGGTACCCAAACCTTCTGGTGGTTATCGTGCTGTGATTGACTATAGGGCCCTAAATAGTAAGATTGTACTCCAATCCATTCCTCTACCTGACCTTCATACTTGTTTTGGATGGTTCTCGGGTGCGAAATTTTTCACTGTCCTGGATTTGAACCAGGCATATTACCAAGTGCCTTTATCGAAGAGATCAATTCCCCTCACTGCCTTCATCACCGACTGGAACTTGTATGAGTTCCTCATACTTCCGTTCGGGCTCAGTTGTGGAGCAGCCGTGTTGTCGAGGTTGTTAAATTCCATTCTCTCTGACATTAAGTTCAGCTATGTCTTTAATTACCTGTACGATTTGGTAATTTATTCGAATACCTTCGAGGAACATATGGTGCACGTTAGGGAAGTATTGCTACGGTTAAGGAAAGCCGGCCTTACAGTGAAGTTATCAAAGGTAGCTTTCGCCAGACCCAGCATGTCTTTCTTGGGACATGTAGTTTCTTCTGAAGGGGTTTCCATAGATCATTCCAGAACTCAAGCCATTAGGGATTTTCCACCCCCCAAAGATGTCAGGGGAATTGCTCGATTCATTGGTATGGTCAATTTCTTTAGAAAATTCATCCCTAACTTTGCTGAAGTGGCTGCCCCGTTGAACGACCTTAGGAGAAAGAATGTAAAATTTACTTGGGGTAAAGCCCAGGAGGAAGCTTTCAATTCATTGAAGGTCGCATTGACTAATGCACCTTTGTTAGCTATTCCTGATTTTGAGAAACGTTTCATTGTCCAAACTGATGCCTCCGGGCGTGCTATTGCTGGCGTTCTGTTACAAGAACATGAAGATGGGCGTAGGCCCGTGGCCTACGTATCCAGGGTCCTCAATGATCTGGAGTCTAAGTACTCCATTTATGAACTAGAGTGTTTAGCTGTGCTGTTTGCTCTGGAAAAATTTCGATCATTCATTGAACACGTCAACTTTGATCTGGAGACCGATACTCAGGCTCTTTCTTCGGTGTTGAACCGACCAAAAAGGACCGGTAGGAAAACTAGATGGGCATTACGGATCTCATCCTTTAATTTCAATGTTCGCCACATTCGTGGGTCTGAGAACGTCATTGCCGATGGCTTGAGCAGGATGTTTGAAGGTAATCCTTGTGCGGAAGCCAACCCGTGTGTCGATGAGCTTGCTGTCAATACGGTTGGAGTTAGTGCCATCCTCATCGATTCCCCATTGCTGTATCAAGAAATCGGAGATCATCAAAAAACTGATCCGGATCTGAAAAGGATCATTGACACAATCAGTAGCGGGATCGAAGTAAAACCTTACTCCTTATCTAAGGGCGTTCTCTGTTGTAAGGGTCGCAAGGACCATAATTCCAAAATTGTCGTTCCTAAAGTTCTGGTACCTGTCATTTTCAAGTATTACCACTGTTCACCCCTTGGCGGTCATCTAGGAAATTCCAAAACTCGTTTGAAAATCAGGCAATTCTTTGTTTGGAAGAAAATGGATAGTGATATCAGGAACATGGTCAAATCTTGTAAATCTTGCGCCATCAGCAAACCTAATTTGAATAATCGGGTGGGATTATTGTCTTCAGCACAAGCGTCGCGCCCCATGGAGCGACTGTTCATCGATTTCGTAGGACCCCTCCCCCGATCTTCCTTGGGAAACACCCACATTTTGGTATGTATAGATGCCTTCTCCCGGTTCTGTTGGATCTTTCCCACCAGGTCCACTAATTCACGTACCTCTATCTCCTGTCTAAATTCCATCTTTGCATCGTTTGGCCCACCTAAGTTCTTGGTATCTGACAACGCTAGTTCTTTCACCAGTAACTCCTTCAAAAGGTATCTGTTTGAGTTGGGCATTTCTCATGTCACCACTATTCCATACTATCTAAATCCTTCTTATGCAGAGAGGTTGAATCGGAACTTAAATCTGCATTGATAGCGTATCATCATGACAACCAGTCCAAATGGGACTCCTGTCTGCATTGGTTGGCCCATGCTTTTAATTCCGCTACTCATGAGTCCCATGGTAAGACGCCTATGTCTTTAATGTTTGGCTATACTCCGTACTCCCCTATGTCTAACCTGCTATGTATTGAGGATCTTCTCCCAGACCTATCTAGGCCTAATGATGTTCAAAAGATCTGGAACGAAGCAAAATGGAATCTAGCTGTGTCATACGAAAAGGTCAAAAGGCAGTACGATAAAGGTAGGAAACCGTCAAAATTTAATGTTGGTGATCTCGTGTATGTTAAGTGCTACCCAATGAGTAAGGCCGTGAATAAGTTTTCGGCAAAGCTTGCCCCTAGGTACCAAGGCCCGTGCACTGTGTTGGAGTTCTTGTCTCCCGTTTCAATTTTGGTAAGTGACCCTGTAGCAAAACGTATTAGGCGCGTTCATGTTTCTCAAATTAAACCCGGTTGATCTGGCCAATTGTACCGCATCTTCCGCTGGATGGATGCACCTTTGGTAACTGGCCTGTATCGTTAGTGAATTTAGCACACATACTGTGGGATGGCGAGCGAGTCAATCTGGTCCTTTCTGTGCCTCGTGTTGGTGACTCTAATTTAGTACTCCTTGTATGTTACTGTTTCTAGGTGTGGATACTTGTAGTTAGAAATTGTCTTTCCTTAATTGTCTTGTGATGGTGGCATTAATACCTTGGAATAGATATCCTCGTTATGTAACCTTATGCTTTGGTGGTGCGCTACCGAAGTCCCATTGGGGAAATCTAATGACATCTAACTTAAATTGTGCTTTGTTGTCCCTCTGTTTTCTCTAGGCGTTTAGTATGTAATTTCAAGGACTTGTTTCTTCTGTGGCTCCGCATCGGATTCCTTCCGCTGAACCCTTCGATCATCTTGTGACTTAATCATTGCTGAGCTATGGTGTGCCTGGGATGGAATGTAAGGGAGTGTGTCTGGTGCCTGAGTGTTTACCATTTTGTCATCCTTTCATTGTGTGCGTGTGTCTGAAGATGTGTGGTGCTTTGTCATGATTGGGTTGCTATTTGTGCCATTTTAGTATTGTACGATTTCTGATTGTGGTGTGTTTCGATCTATCGGTGTCGGAAAAGTTCCCTGCTTGCCTTCTGCATGGACTGCGTGTCTTAAAGGTGTTTCTTTTCCGGATACTGATGTTTGTATTCATCCATGATTGAGTGATCTGACACTCCTCCTTTTGGGCACTCTTCGCGGCTGTTCTAAAAGTGGTTTTATATGCGTGAACCATCTATATTATTTTTCCTGTAATGGGTTTTTGGGCTGAATTTATCTTCCTAACCTTTTGATTTTGGGTGTCGTTTTGGGGTTATGTAGAAAATCTGTCTCCGATTTTTTTCTGTGGGCGTTCGGTTGGTGCACTCCTGCCAGCATTATGGTTGTATCTCCTGTGTTGTAACTTGGTAACGTTGTTGTGAGTTGTTTGGATCCTTTTGAATTGTGGACCGTTAGTAACGTAGTGTAATTTTCCTTATCTACCGGTTGGCGTGTGGAGTTTTCGGTGGTACGGTCGGACTTCCTTCCTGAGGATATTTCTCCTTTTGTGTTCCTGTGGGATGGACCTAGTCCTTAATCTGTACCGGGTTTGCGGTTGTAATTTCTGCTTTGTATTGTGCTGTTTTGTTGTGGTCTGTGAGCACGCGTTGAGGATAGCTATCCTTTATCTCTCTATGAGTGACCCGTGTTGCTAGCTTGTCATGATTTATGTAATCGTGTTTGGATTACGTTGTTTGGCTGTCAAGACACCTTGGTTGGGATGTGATTTGTCCTTTAATTTACCTCTGTGTCTCGGTAGATTTGGCTGTTGGTTTGGTATCCACTACTCCGAGGAAGTACACCTTCGGGTGGGCAATTCTTAGTTATCTGTTAGCTCTGGGATTTTCGACTTGTTCTTCCTCACGCAGAATTAGGTTTGTGGTTACTATTCTGTACCACGTTGCCCCGTGCATTTATTTCTTGTAGTTGTACTTTGATGTGGCCGTTATGGATGACTGACTGATCGCGATTTTTCCATCTGGTAACCTATAGGAGTCTCCTGCTTGCCCATCGATGCTACTGTTGCCTGTCTTACCTCTCTGTAACTCGAGTGGTTTCTGCGTCCCTTCTCTCTGATGGTTTTCCGTTGGTCTGTTCAAAAATTAGTTTTCTATGCTTGAGTCCTTCCCTGTGTTTGGTTGGTGAACTAGGATAGTTGCCGATCCCAGTTTGGTTTGTATTTTGCTCAACCCCTCGTTCTTGACCCTTGGACCGATTGACGAGTTCGCCACTCTGTGGTTGTGTGTGTGTCACTCCAATATCTAAAAGTGTAATTTGATAGGTCATTCATGTGTCCTCTTAGTTTAACTCCTGCTATTCTAAACCATATGTTCCAAGGACGTCTATTCTTTGGAGTGGTCCTGTACCTTTATTAATATTTTTTTTCTTGGGGTGATTTGTGCTTGAGTAATATTACCGCTTTCCCTTCCGTTATGTTCATGATCTTTCGGGATATCTGTCTTAGTCCTAGTTGGTATTAAGTGTTGGATTGTACCCTATGTTTCTATGTGCTCTTGTTAATTGTTTCTCTACGTGTCATGGCTAAGTGTCCTTCGTGGCAGAGTAACATGGTATATTTTATGTAGTTTCCCTTTGATTTCTTAATTGTCGTTGAATGGACCCTTCTTTGCCTTCGGTGCTATATCGGACCAAGTGGAAAGCTCTGGGCTTCAGCTAGTTTGTTGGTAACTAGCTTATGTAAAGTTAATTGGCGGATCTATGGATCCTGTAACTGAAAACTCACCTACTTTAAATTTCCTGGTTTGCTTTTTTTTTCTCCCTCTTCTTGTGGTTTTGCCCCCATTCGGGTTTTCCGGTGCGTTTCATTCCCCTGTTGTCACCTGTTTGCAACACGAGATCATGCATTTCCTTAATATCAAAGGAGATTTGTAAAGGTATTCGTGCATTAAAATTAATTTACCACCGTGCTTGAGAAAAAACCTGGATGCGTGGACTAATAATCATGTGGTTTTCGTTTGATATTTGTCAGTATATCTGTGATTAGTGTGAGAGTTGCCAAACTTCAAAGGTGAACTGGGTCGTGTGTCAAAACTATATCATTGTGAGATGCATTGAAATAATGTGTATTGGGTGAACCTGAATATTTGGTGAACTCTGGTCATTGTGCCCTCTATTTGATGAAAAACATTACTCTGGTGATTTTCCGAGTGCTCGGTTAACGTTTCTGGACACTGATGTTGATCGCACCCCGCCTATTATTTCTAAAAACAATGTGATATGGACCTGTGTCTTAAACTATTAACCTGGTCAAGTGAATTCCTAACAAAACTAGTTAATCTTGGTGGTCGTTTTCTGTTGGACTACTTCGCCCAAATTTAGTATATGTGTGACCACCACATCATTGATGGCATATGCATGAGATTTTGTCGTCGTTTCGGGGCGGGAGGGCTGAGACAATATTAAATAGTGTGAGCCTCCCCCTTATAACTTTTGGACTGGCCTTGCGCCCTAGAATATCTGTGTCAATTGGCTGCTCGGAAATATACCGTTTTAAGCTAATGTATCTAGCGCGCCATTGTTCTGGCTCCGTGAGGTTGCGCGTACTGCGCATGCGCCCGCCGGTTACCAAGAGACTTGCTTCATCCTCGCGTCTGACGCGAGAGCCAGTTCGCTTGGGTCAGCCATGACGAGCGCTTGTGTAATTGTGTGTTATGCCATGGAGTGGTGGATTACCAGAAAACCTCCTTAGTTACTTCATTAACGGGGATTTTCCCCCGTGGAACTAGTTGGAGACCTGCTGCCATTTCTTCTGATCATATTTTTGCATCTATATTTCGTCTGGATACTCGGTAACAAGGTCTGATGCTGGTCGTGTGACTGCATTCTTCGTCAACAATGGCCAGGTTTGAAATTCTCACAATTTCTTCACCACCAAAGGTATGTACCAGTGTTTGAAACATTTTAAGCGTCGTCCAGAAGAGGATTTTGATATTTTCGAAGATTTCAGGAAAAATAATAATAATAATAATAATAATAATAATAATAATAATAATAATAATAATAATAATAATAATAATAATGATTTGAACTTCGTCGTTAAATTGGTACCTATTTGGCGTGTGCAGTTGTGAAAATCTGAAAAACAGTTTCGGCAACTAATCACAGCAATGTGGAAGGTTCACAGTGAACCGAATTGGGATTTTTAGTTTAAAATTTAACTGAGTTCTTTTTGGCACTTTAAATTGTAACCTTCCTTGTGAACCAAGGGACAGTCTCCAAGGTAGCGGGCTTTACTTTCTTCGGCTTTCTGTTTGCTTTCCTGTGTTTGTTTTCCAATTCGTTTGGTATGTTTTCTTCTCCCCTCCCCCTTCTGGGGTTTATGGTGAATTAAAATTTTCTCTCGCCTGTTTTCCTCCTTGTTTTTTGGAGGCGTTGCTTTTGTTGGGTGGTTACCTTGGCAACGGTTGTGTGGGTATTGTTGTCGGGTTTTAATGTTGTCTGGCGCATGGAGCCTGTGTGCATCTTGAATTATATATTTCTGAGTTGAGTGTATCGTTCACTGTTTTAATGTTAATTTATTAATTTTGACCACCCTTTAAAGTTGTGTTACCATTTTCTTGCCCCGGGTGGTGTGTATCTTTACGTAAAATTCTATATGTCTTGGAAACTGTCCTTGGTGGAAACTGGACGTTTTTAATTTTGGTAATTATGAGAAGCGGCCGCGTTGAAGATCCATTTTATTGAAAACTTGTTAACTGAGTATGTTTTTTTTAATTAATTAACTATCCGTGATCGATCACATTTTATTTCGAGGTAGTATTTATGTAAGGAAGTCAATTGGTTTTCCGTTGTTTTCTGATCACATTTTATTAGGTACGGAGGTCATCCTTTTCTTTTCTTTGTTGTTTTCATAAAAATTTCAATTTATTATCTGTTAAAGAGTATTTATTTACCATTAATTGTTAATTAATAATGAATTAATTTTTCTTTTAAACCATACCTGGGTATATTCTGATTTATTTTATTTATTGTTAATTACTTTTCCACTTTTCAACTTTACGTTGAATTTATTTACATTTTGGCTTTACTTCTTAAAATAAACATAGGTTTTATCAACTTAATGATTTGGTTGTTACCTACAATTTGCCCTTCAGTTAAAATTCTTTAACTTCATTTGAGTGCTGGTTTTCATTCGCCACGTTCGGTGGGGCACTGTCACCGATTTTCTTGTGTATTTACTTCCACGGCCTTAAGTCGTCTTCCTCCGCTGCTTCCGGTAAGTGTGGTAACTTCATTCTTTGGTTATTTCTATGGTTCCTTATTTTTTTATTGTGCTTGGACCTTTGTTGTCGTTTTTCTTGTGCCCATCATTCTCCCTCGTGTTCGCTATAACTCCCATTTTGGGGCGGACACGCTAGCAACCTTCCCACCAGGGTCTCTATCTATCTCTCTCTCTCTCTCTTCCACTCTCTCTCTGTCCTTTTTCCCCTCTCTTCTACTCTCACCCTGGTGGGTAAGGTTATTTACCTCATCATCCCTAGGTCGTACCGGGGACCTAGAGGGTGGTGACCGGTGAGACCTCACACAGACACTTTGTAGTCTCCCCTTTGTAGTAGTGGCGGAGCTGTGACGTAATAACCGCGGGCGATTTAAAAATGCCTGCTTATCTTTACATAACCGAACGCGCATGTCTCCTGCTGACAGAGCTGTGATATCACAGCATGACAAATTACTATCAGATCCCGCTACAGACATAACAGTGCGCTCTCGCTGCGACTTGGAAAAGCAAGGCTCTTTAGTCTCCAGCTAGTTCTTCCGTCCGGTCCCGTGCATTTAGGGCAGTTGCAAAATTCTCATCATAAAACATTTGTAAAAGTACGAACTGCCTATATTTGTAACAATCAGTAGAAATGCATCTTTTTGGTGCGGCTCATTTGGTTGTGTCGTTGTCCTTCTGAGTCCGAGTTCGCAGATTCAAATCCCGGATTGGGAAGATAGCCCTTAAAAGGGTGTTGTCATGGCAACAGCTGCGGGTCGTTGGTTTCTGGCAGCTCGCGAACCCCGTACTTTCTACTTACAAACATCCCGCATGCACTATTGATGCATGGGATGCCTAATCACTTACAGCATTTTCGAAGGAGTGATACAACGTGCTGAATTTCGGACGTTGTGCAAGGAACAGCTGTCATTTAACCGCACATGTTCCATAACAGGTGTGCATTTGTAAATACACTAAAGATGCAGAAAAGGAAATTTTATAACTACTTTTACACGTGCAGATATTCCATTATATAAAGAGTTGTTTATATGGAACTAATACTGTTTGGCGAAATACGATTGCAGAAGGCGGACGTCTATATGGAAACTCCTATGCATATCGTCTGGGAGCTTCGGCTGCATTCCGACCAGATTCTCCATAAATAAAAATGATGTCTGTGTATTCGTCGTTGTTAAACAAACTAGCCATTGCCGACAGCAAGTGTAGTGCCGCTGTACCATGCACCAGCCTAGTACTGTGCGGTAAGAAACGAGATTTATTAATGCAAGGGGTTACATTAGACGCCTAGCGCTGAGGAACATGCTGCGACGACCGTCCGTTTGTTAACACTTCTATTTCTGACGTAAGCTGCCTCCTGGTAGTAGCGCCCCTGTGAAAATGAGTTAGTGGAATCCCATTCATCGTTAGTTTAATGCGCGAATTTTATAAGTAGAAAGTACGGTACTCGTATATTAGCGTCGCAAAACCGTAACTTTATGCTACTATATTCTGTACCCCAGGCTTCCGAAGGAAACTAATAGGACGAGGTGAAACCTACCCAGCATAGGTTGTGACAGGTATTTTTCTTTACCAACTTACAGAATATCTACACCTATAAGCCTTTCTTCGCCACATTTGTATAAAACATCGCTTCTTTATAGCTTATCACACGACCTTTATTACAAAAACGGTACCGTATTTATTCTAAACGAGAATATTACATCTTTACTCAAACTCTTTATTCTTACATTCATTTCACTTGTATTCGGAATATACGAGGATGAAATGCTGCAGTTATGTGGGGATGGGAATAACAGATTAAGACGAGGACGTATCCAGAGTTGGGAGGGGGTCCAAGGAGTCGAGACACAACCGGAGTTTTAACGAATGTACTTTTATTAAGCATTTTATATATAACGTATATTATTATTTCGAGCATCCGGAGTCCGCCCCAATCCACCGCTCTTACTTGGAGCCAAGGACACTCATTTCCTTAATAGGTATTGTCTATCACATAGACTCTCTGGAAGTTTGGACAACTATCAAAATGAAATTCTGCATGAAAACCTACCTTAATGGGCACCCTTCCAAACTGAAATACTGGATACGCTACTGCTATAAGCATTGTTTATCCATAACACCCCCTGACCCGCCAACCCCATCGGCTGATCCCGGGTACGCTACTGAGAAACTGATATACGTCACACGGAAGCAGAAACGGGAACAAATGATGATGATAATTTTTTTGTGCCAGTTATTTTCTATGTAAGTAAATGGTCAAATTATTTGAAAGGTTACAAGTCATTGACAGTAATACAGTAATGTGGCTACCTTTTGGGAAACTGCGTGTTATTTTGTTAGTAGCATTGTCCCTGAGAGGAGGAAATTGAACATTCAAGGTTTAAGATAACCGATCCCCTCGGGAATCGAACCCAGAGCCTTTTCAACCGACGACTACACTGACCATTCAACCAAACGTACAATAAAAATAATGGGAGCTAAAGGTAATTAATTTCGAATGTCCCAGACTCACCTGGTGATGAGCACTATGCTAAAATAGCATATTTTCCATGCGAACATTTGTACCGTTACTGTTAGTAGCGTTCTGTAAATTAAGTGTAGTTGAAATTGAGTAAGACGTTTCTCAGCCCGATCACTGCCTCTATCACTTTACATCCACTGACCGCCGTTCTCAATCTTGTAAACAGGTTTAAACATTTTTTGAAAGGTTGGCATTATCCACCCGCATTATGTGACTCTCCTCTTCCTGGTCCTATCAGACATTCTTTTGAGTTTCCTGAGGCGCTTCATTCTCCCTGTGTCTGAACTCCCCATTTCAGTCTTTAATGCGCCCCACATTTTTCTTAAAATCCTTCTTACCTCTTCCTACAGCTCTTGTATTTCTGCTGTTTTCATGGAGAACGTATACTCCGTAGCATAGAGACTTTCTGCTTTAATTAACGTCGTGTAGTGCCTGATTTTAGTTTTGATGGAGAGTCTCTTCTTATTATAGGTGTGCTTGGTCATTTGGTAGGCTTATTATAATTACCTTGCTCTTGATTTATTTGCTCCATAGTCTAGACCAGGGGTTGGAAACCCGCGGTCCACGGGGCTTACACAGATTTTGTCATGATATAATGAATAAGAATAGTATGAACACTACACTGAATAAAACACTTCAGATGTCCTGCGACATCAGGGAATCATAGAACATGTCTCAGCCTCCACCACAGCGGTGATCTTCAGTAACTCAAGACATTATTAGATATTTCATGACTTATCAAGGTTAATATGTGATAGATTACCAGTGAGAAAGGAAACTGATGACTAATTTGGTACATATTCTCTTTTGCGGTGTTCATGAGAGCATGCCTGACATGTACAGACAGTGGCAGGTGGTTGTGTGAAAACAGCAGGGAATAAGGTGCAAAGCCTGACAGAAGTAAGTAAGCCATCATCATTGCTATTATTATTATTATTATTATTATTATTATTAGCCCGCGTGGTGGCCATGATCTTTAAGGCGTTAAATCTGTATTGTGTGACACGGTTCGTCTCCCGGTGGTCGAAAGAAATTCACATTCAGAATGTTGTCAAGCAGGGTAGGCCTTAAGCGTGCCTTAAGCCTGGATTTAAATCCAAATATCGCTGCAGTATTCACAAGGAGGGATGGGTGACGGTTCACGAACTGTGACTTCTCTCTGATATATAAAAATCAGGAGTGACGATTCTTACTTCCTACACTGTCACTGTGATTAACCGAGTGCTGATGTAACGGTATCCACGTAACGTCAGCGTCATCACCATGGTAGCCAACAGTGTGCCTATTTGTAGTTGAGGAATGTTATTGTAAGAACTTAAACCTCGTCATGGCTGGTAGTATCAGTTTAGGATTTTTCATGTTGACCAGTAGTGTGTTATTTATTATTATTATTATTATTATTATTATTATTATTATTATTATTATTATTATTAAGCGCACGTTCGAGACAATGCCTGCTAGGCAGGACTTACAAACACTTACAGCCACTAAAACACGAAACATGTCATTCTTTGTTTAATAATGTGGTATGTCGTAGTGTAGTATTTATATTGAACTTGACTGAAAAGCTTTTAGGTTACATTTAAAGCTGCACTTGACATAAAACTCAACTCACTCTTGTTTGTTAGATGTTTATGAAGAAAGTACTGATCAATTTGTAAATTCTAGTTGATGTTAACAATCTATATACCGTATCTTTGTGGTAAAACTCACAAAATTCTGGCGATGAGCAGGACTAAACTCTATCTGCTAAGACATTATTCACTTCTCATGATGCTGTATTTAAAAAAGTAATTTTTTAGTCAGCCAGTAGTTATCGTCATTTAAAACCAAAATCATGCCCAGAACATTTCAGCGAATATTCATCTCAATGAATGTGGCTGTTCATAATCCTAGTGAAAACTTGCCTCTTTTAAAGTCCAGCATTAATTGCACTAGGTACTAGGTACAAGTGAAAAATATGTGGCTAGTTTATAGGAAGTTTGGGTATGTAATGCGGAGTACAGTCTACAGTGGTGGTGAGCTCAATGGGATTGCTTGTGTTATACATCAGCAGCAAAAAGTGTTGTGGCATTCCTAGTGCCTCTTTATTTGGTTCATTTCAGCAAATTGTATCCCTTACTCCTGTTAATAATTTCATGGGTGAAGACCTAACATCCTACACAACTGAATCCTGCTGAAGCATGGGAGCTTAAAATTTGTGTGATAATTGCATACAACAACAGACTGAACATGTAATGTTTAAGAACCTGTCAACATCTGACAATTATGAAGGTCATCACTCAGGATATGATTTTTGAGAGTGTACATATCCTAAAAATTATCATAATCAGCCGAGCTTAACCAAACAGACTCTGAAAAAGCTTCAAAGTTTCCGTCATTGTATTAACATGACAAAATAATAGTTGCCAAGTTCTCAGATATCAAACAACAGTGAAGTACTGATTCAAGAATTGCACATTTTCGGGAAAAGGTTTCTCACGAGTGGAAAATAATGAGTATTTAAAATAAGTAATTAAATTTGTCTCTGTTGAAATAAAGTGTGTATAAATATGTCATTCAGTAAAATATTTTATGGTAATCTAGCAACCGTGCGGGATGTGATGTGAAGTATTGATGGAGAGCCTCTATTGCTTGTTCATCTCCCTTTATACAGATCCATGGCCTGCACAACTATCAAGGTAGCAAATTAACAGGACGTCAAAAATTCTGAGATAGAATCGGGGTGCAACAAAGCTTGTGCAGTGAACTGGAATTATTCTCTAAGGTGAAAGTCAGGTCCCGCACAACACTATCGTTGTGCCTGTCTGTTTGCAGACCAGTTTTGTTGTACGGGAGTGAATGGTGGGTGAATTCAAAGTATAAGTAACACACATGAAAGTAGCGAGAATAATCTGTGGTAAAAGTAGATAGGAACAATGGCAGGGAGTTAGAGGGAGGAGATAAAGTCTACGTTATGAATGAACTGTTATGGATGAAGGAAAACGCGTATAGCAACCTTCAGTGGAGGGGTTATGTGAGGCAAATGTAGGAGAATAGGTTACCTAGGAGAATACTGTACTAAGTCGTGAAAGGTACCAGAAGTAGTAGGAGACCATAATACCAATAGTTAGACAGAGTTTCCATTTATTTAATGACAAGAGGTATAGACCTAATCAAGGCCTCAGAGCTAGTTACAGTAAGCTAGAATAACATAGAGAGGCGGAAGTGCTTTCTGGCTGAAGTTAACTTAACGTACGTCCACCATATTTGCTGTGGTCACGTAATCAAAGGGACGTGGTTCTCGAATGACGAAAAACGTTAAAAATATACATTAATAAATCACGGGTGAAGAATTAGAGACCATTAGTCGATCAGGCCACGAAATCGGAATCCTGCATAGCTGTTGCGGTTAAGAGTAAATTTCATTATAAATTAGTATTTGTGACGGAAATCCTTGAAAAATGAAGGAGACCTACGATAGGTTACAACCTCATTGGGACCATATTTCATTCCCGTGAGTAACACTACAATGGTTCAATGTCCTCACGATATCGGACTATTTGCTACTTGTTTAACGTCGCACTAACACATGGAAGGTTTTCGGTGAGGGTGAGATGGAAAAGGGCTAGGACTGGGAAGGAGGTGGCAGTGGCTTTAATTAAGGTATAGGCTGGCGTGAATATGAGAATCTTCGGAAACCATCTTTAGTACTGCCGACTGTTCGATTCGAACACACTATCTCCCAAATACAACCTCATAGCACCCTTTGTGAGTTGGGGTGGTAGAATAACAACCACCTATCCCCTGCCGGTCGTAAGAGCCGACTAAAGGGCGCCCAACGGGATCTTCATTTGGGATTGTGGGTTGGCCACCACAGGGCTCTTAGCTGAGTCCAGGTATTGCCTCCACTTACTTGTGCGAGTCTCTTCACTTGCATCTATCCTACCCGACCTCCCTTGGTCAACACCTGTCCTTCTCCGTCCACGACGGTATTAGGTTTTCGAATACGTAGGAAGTCTTTAATTTTATTCCCTTCGTCGCATTTGCCTCTTAGGGGAGATGTAGGAAAAATATATGACTCGAAAATCCATGTTTCAAAGAAATTATTTTTGCATAGCACAGAGTCTCATAAACATATTCCCAAAGTTATGTGGCGAAAAAATGTACCTAAGTGCCGCAAAACAATGAAAATTCACGTACGTGCGTTTCTGCCACGCCCACCTGAAAAAGAGTAATTGCCTGCTTGTAAATTGTATTCCCATTTCCTGCAGGTACTACTTTCAAAAAGTGTTATTTCTTTGCACTATTCTTGCAGGTAAGACTGGGGCTATGATCTAGAAGGCTGTGCGTTTGTCCTTACGTGATTTGTTATGGTTGAAACTGTTTCCATGTAAACATCAAGTAAAATACGTAAGCTAAAATATTTTGCTATCAGTGTATTTGTTAATCAGCTATGGGTTGATTATCTAGGATTTTTAAGAAAGTTAAGAAGACTCAAATAGGGAATATTACATCAAGAAACAAGACCCGTTTCCCAAACTAGGTTAGAAATCCTACTTTACCAATGAGGGGTGACTTTGCTGGAGACAATGCTGCAAATATCGTTCCCCCAGTGAAAACCACACCACCAAATTCCTCCCGTCAGAAACTGAAACTTGGACTGTTCGGAGAGCGTGTGAAATGTGACGTAGGCCTAAATAGTTGACATTGAACTTCTCTCTGCTATAAATATTGCATGTTGTTTTACACAGTGTTGACAATAGAATAGGTCTTGCTTGTAATCTCCAAATAGTGTGCAATAACTGCAAAGGTAGTAAGTCAGTGAACACTTCAAGGTCTGCTAACTGGCAATATGAAGTAAACTTCGATTTGTGTACGGAATGAGATGTATTGGAGTATTTTGTGGCATTATGAATATGCCGCCAACTCGTGCAAGATTCACTGCTCTAAGAACTGCCATTCGGAAGAGTCTGACTGTGTACATCTTGTGGTGGCACATGGATGAAGCGAGGCCACCAGTCCCTTCATGGTGTATCGAGGGTAGTTTCTTTGGACAGAGGCAAAGTGTCGGACATAGAAGCAATTCGCAAGCACAGTCCTATGTGTGCTGTTAGGAACAAACATAATGACAAGTAATAGGAAATCGAGTAGAGTAAGAAACATGAAGTGACCTGTGGTTAAAAGTTAAATGGTTCAAGTGGCAGTATGGAGACCGCTGGAATGAAAGAAATATTTAGTCGTTCTGTCCAAAAGTACAGTGTTCGGTGTGTAAGATAGTTCGGAGATGGCGATTCAAGTGTTTAATACGCAGTGTGTGAAAGCCAACCGTGTGGAACTGACTGTGTATTTGAAAAACCGGAATGCATACAGCATATTAAACGGATGGGAAGTAGGATGAGGAAGGCCGTAGCTGTTTCGAAAGGGGAAACTCTGGATGATGGGAAGCCACTTGGTGGTAAAAATAGACTCAATGTCAAGAGAATAAATTATATTCAGTGTTATTATGGTATGGCAATCAGGAACAACATACAGGATGTGAAAGCAATGCAAAAAGCTGTGTGAGCTATTTATTTCCACTTGCTGTCAACAGATGAGTACCGAATACATGGTTTGTGTCTGGAATGCTTGTGCAAATATAAAAAAGCACAAATCAATGAAGACTCGTTTCAGCATAAATATAAACTTCTTGCAGCCGTGATGAATGAAATAAAGCCTACTTTTAGAGTCTTTGGCACCCAGACTTGCCGAAGAGTTGTGTCCATGGAAGAACGGATTTTATCTCGGGTTCATAATGTAGACTGAAGCCAGACACTAATGTGCCCACCAAACCCATCTCAGTCGCATCATGGCTGATCGTTCACTCAACACGGCAGGCTAGCCCATACCAAACAGAAGCCTCTCCAAGCCTGCCCAAGCGCACCAAATGAGACTCGGGACCGCACAATATTACTCGTCGTGAGTAAATTAAATATATGATACATTAAAGATAAACATACCTCGTAGGGCGGAGAGAATATTTCCGGTCCCAAGATATAGTGGAAGAGGTCTAAACACACGTCATCTAGGTTACAAGGCTTGCCGACTGAATGCTGAAAGGCTTAACAATATATAATTAAGATGTTTGTATGGTTGTGAAAATGTGTAAAATTTACTTTGTACAGGAATACTCTGGAAGCAGATTTCAGTTATTCAAATGATATACACCTCACATTTCTTTAATATTTCTCATCATGGCTTAACCGTTACATAACACTTCATTTGAGCCATCGCTCACTAATGACAGATACTTTCAACTGTCACGAGGGAAGCTGAAAACCGACAACGTTGAGCAAACATTTAGCTGTTACCAGTAGCTTTCAGGGAGATAATTATCATATATCAGTCACTCAGCTCATGGAATGGGAAATAAAAAACACGACGGTGAACGTGGCATGTATAAACGACATTATCACTCTGATACACGATATACTCAACTAATGGTTGCTCACTTAGAGGCATTTGACAATTCCTGGTGTATAAGTTAGTTTTTCACGTGTGTTGGTGTTATTTAAATTACCTGTGGCATTAGTGACGTGATTTCAGTTAATTTCTTCCAACTGTTCCGAGTCCTGAAGTGCAGACATATTGTTTAACTTTTCTTTGACATTCAGCATGCACTTGGAAGATAATCATCTACAAAGCCGCGCTCCGAAGTGAAGAGTAATACAAAACAATACGGCATCAGCAAGTTGGCAAGAACTCAAACTATTGACTGTTAGATAGCACCGTCGCAATAATCTCTTGCACAATCCATGACACGCCATTTCTCTTTTAGCACACGAATAGCGCTGTGTCGGAACAACTTCACATATCGTGCCGAATTCCCTGACCAGGAGAACACTGAAAGCAGAATTTTATTACGCTTTAAACGACCACAGAACACTTTTATGCCATCTCTTCCTTTCCTTCTGGATTTGCTGGTGGAATGGATTGCCTTCATCCGTTGGTCCTGAAATACCTTCCCCAATGTCAAAAGTATGATTCTAAGGAGCAACTCATGAGATCTTCCCGAGGTCTACTTGACTTTATCATTTCTGGCGGAGTCCCATTCGAGCTTCGCCTCTATTTTTTGGTTCCTCACTCACCGCTTTGAAGAATAAATGTGGTGGCATTCGCCCTACTGCTGTCGGTACCGGTTTGGGTCGACTAGCTGCGAAAGTCTTATGTTACAGAATTCGTATACCTGCTATGGACATCTTATCACCCCACCAACTTGGGGTGTGTGTTCCCAATGCTTTCCGTGCCGCACATATCTATGGATAGTCTCCTCATCATTGCCAGAAAGCTTTAGTAATGCTTTCAACGAGTTCCATCGTGATGCTATGTTGTTGGCAGTGAAGAATGACTTTCCTTGCTTCCATCCATCCTTGTGTATATCAGTGCAGCTAACAGACAAGTGATCTTTCCCTTCAATGTGGAGTTCAACAATGTGACGCACTCGGTGCAGTTACTCTTCAGTCGATTGTCAACTCCATTAATACCGAGTTAAACGTTTGGTATTTGGATGAAGTTACCATTGATGATGAACCTGACTACGTCCTTTCATCTCTGGATTACATTCCCACACAAGCTGCAAACATTGGTCTACATCTTTAATTTTCTATGAGCGAAGTGGGTTTTCTTGGCGTCCATTGTACGAGAAGTTTAATGCTTCTTCACCTTGAATTCGTCTTTTAATAACAGCCGATACTTTCACAGTTGGCGCAGCGCCATCCCCTGGAGCTCTGTGCAAATTATTGGCTGAAAGTACGACGAAACTTTAGCATTTTATCACGTCTTTCCATGGTTTCGTCACATTAAGCCTTCTTCTTGCTCCGCACTTCGTTTTCCAATCCGTGATTGATGTACTTCCCGCGTTGAACGCCGTCTCAGCGTGAGACCCCAATATTGGGAGAATTCGATTTTGTGTTCAAAACTGGGCGCGAAACCATCCTCAAGTGCTCCGTGAGTGGAAATGCTTGGCCACCGTCTGTTTTCCTCTTCATTCTGAAGGCCTCGGCATTTGTCGTGCTGCGGATATGGCGATTCCGCCATTTTAGCGTCTTTCCACGTTTCTGTTCGCCTTGTCGAGACTCATCTTCAACCTAGTGGATGCCTGGACCCTGGTGCTGCCCTACAAGAGAGCGCATATTGGTGGTCAAGCTTGGTCGGCGTAATTCCCCCGGATATTGGCAAAAGAATTATTCAAGCTGCTTGGGATGCTGCTCTTATCAGTCATCACCACTCGCTTCTGCAGCAGCCAACTAGTAGTCTTCAAGACAAAGCCTTTCTCCTCGCTGCTTCTTCTCCTGAATCGGCTGCATTGCTCCAAGCATTGTCGTCGCCTTCTCTTGGTCTTCATCTTTCCAATGAGAGTTGTGGCTTTACGCTTGGGAGCAGCCGTCTTCGAACCTCACCGGTGCTCAGCTTTTGTGCCTGTGCTGATCGACATGGCCTCCATGGCCTTTCCTGTTGGGAAGACACATAGGCCACTCCATTATAAACGATGTCATCTTGCGGGTTCTGATTTCGGCAGACTTTTCTCCTGTGCGAGACCCTACTAGCTGCTGCCGTTCAGACGATGAATAGCCAGATGCTATGACAATTGTGCCATGGTAAAAAGGTAAATCTCTCTTGTGCGATTTTACCTGTGCCGACACATTTGCCCAGTATAATTTTCCCCTTTCGTCACTGACTGCTGGAGGAGCACCCGCGAATAGGAAATATGCTAAAAAAATAAAATACAGGGATTTGTTGCACAAACTCTTCGTGCCAGTAACCGTTGGAACGAATGCTATTTGGGGTGACGAGGTCTTCAATTTTATCAAAGAGACTGGCCAACGGAATGCTCGTATTTCCGGCGATACGCGATCAACTGCTAAACTTATTCAGCGCAACATCATAGCTCTAATGCGTGGTGACGTCGCATCCATTCTCGAGATATTACGACCTGGTAAAGACTTGGATGACGTTTTTCTTCTTTAATGAGTGACTTTGTATTTTATGATATCCAGGATATATTAGATTAATATTTTAATAAATATTTATACATATTTAAACAGATAAAATACGTTTCTTTCAATAATTCATGTGATTTGACATTTTTACAAAAGGAACAGAGGTGTACTGTACCGATGGCTATTTAGGATGAGAGATTATCTATAATGAGCTGTATTTGATACACTACTGAACCACTTTCTTCTACCCAAGTTCTTCTCATGAAAATCAACTGTAAAATGCATCCAATTTCCTGTAATGAATACGTAACTATTTAAGAATAGGCGTTCCAGTTTAAAAATACCAGGAATTTTTACATATTTATTCATAAAACCTTACAATAATATAACAATATTTTGGAACCGCATCACGAGTCATAATAATGGAAATTCAGGATAGAGGAAAATTTCAGTTGGTTTATAATTAGGCCTAATCTTACACTTTTCAGGGAAAAGAATACACTTCAATGGCAGCTCACCGTTGGATCTTTCTCTGGAAGTGAATGAACAACATGCGCATAACCTAGGGGTACTGGGATTGATAGGCATATATTCACCCTTCTCATCACCACATTATTCTCACTTAATTTGTTCAGAGCTGTTGATTACCTAGTTGAAATTCCTCTCGAAACAAAAATCACCACCGCAACCAGCTGACTTTCTAATATAGATTCAAGCGAATTCGCCCACCACTGATGGATATACACTTCAAGATTCCTAATACCATATTACAAATATATCCCCGGTTCCACTACCTTGTATTGCTATCAGTTCCGTATACAGCATTAGTTGAGGCTTGCAGCAGAATTTATAGGAAATGTACAATCAATAATAACGGTATCTAAGGTAAAATAGGGTATTCGAATATATAATTTGAGGTTATACTGTAATACGCATTGTTATATTGAACTGAAATATACAATGTGAACGACAAAAATAATGTAAGAAATACACAAAGTGTTTGTTTACACGTTCCTACTTCAGTCTGCTGGAGGTCAAATCATCCAGTCTCGTGTATTAGATTTTTATTCAAGGTAAGGAACTGAGGGAAGGAATTTTGGCACTCTGTGTATCTCAAAAAACACTAAAAGGTGATATAAATGCGTAAAACTATTGTTATGCAATGGTGGAATTAAAATATCCAAAAACCAAGAAGGAGTTATGCTATATTAACGACTGATGGGACGTGTTTACACATGTGAAAAATGAAGGTGATTCAAATTCCCCGCAAATCGCATTAGCGTGGCCCTAGTAGCGGCCATATGACTTTGCACATCAGGTTGCTTTACAGGCTGTACTGTGAGAGAGCGTTAGTTACCTGTGAGATTGGACAGAGTGACTGTGAGTGGGTCAAGAATGCCTTTACGACGACGAAGAGGCCAGTATGAACAGCTCACTGTTGATGGAGGCCGAATAAGAGGGATACGTGAAGGTGGATTTTCCTTCTGCGCTACTGCAGAACGACTAGGCCGGAATGTCTCCACTGCGCATGCGTGCAGGTAGCATTGTTCCGACAAGGTTCGCTCACCAGAAGACCGGGCACCACCGGGAGCGAGGACCGCCGTATTTGGCGTATGGTTGTGGTGCAGCGGACTGCGTCTGCAGTTAGCACTATGGTGTTCATTCCACTTTTCAACACAAATTCCGTCTTCTCGCTGCAAAGTGGCCATATGAACCATTCAGTAACAAGTTTTTGTCCTAATATCCAAGATGAAAAGAGCGAGTGTTCACTTTATCCATTCTAACGAAACCGCTCATGTTCTTTCCTCCTACATCTGACTACACTTCTACAAGTGCACAATAATAGAAAACGAGTAGAACATGGTGCCTACAGGCTTAGAATAACCGATTGCGTTTAGGGAATGAAATCTCTTGCTTTTTGCAGAATGTCAAGCGAGACCTCATTGGTGTTTGGAGTGGAGGTCCACTGTGTTTTTAGATTAAAGCCGGTTCTGTCTCGGTGCCAGTGATGGGCATGTATTGGTTATAAGAGGCCTGGTGAGAGCCTGCACTCCACCTGTCTGTGGCTTCGACACACTGAACTTACACCGGGAGCACTCTAGTGGTTATCCCACGCACCCTCACTGAAGCTGTATACGTCCGTCCGTCTGGTGATTCGACCCGTTGTGCTGGCGCTCATGACCTGCATCCCCGGGGTGTTCTCCAGCTGCCATGCTGCTGTTGTAACCCAACGTGTTCTACAAGGTGTCGAGATGTTGCCTTGACCGCTGGATCCACCCCATCTATGTGACATCACTGGACAACAACTTCAGCGTCATCCACAACCGGCAATATCCGTCCCTGAATTGATCGACCAAGTGCGAAAGGCATGGAACTCCAACCCAGCACCCGCATGCCACAGTGAATGTACATCTGCATGCCTGCATTCAAGTTTAGGGCGATTATACCAATTATTAACGGACCAGCATTGCACATTTGCGAAGGCTCTTCTCACGCGGATATTAACATATAGTCTTGTACCTTAAATCAATGTAATATGTTACCTTGACAACATTTCCGTATGCTGCATTCCTTACTTCATTGTGTTTGGAAATATTTTTCGCCAGTGTCATATTATTATTATTATTATTATTATTATTATTATTATTATTATTATTATTATTATTATTATTATTATTATTATTATTATTATTATTATTATTATTATTATTATTATTATTATTATTGTTGATAGTACATAAACTTACTCTCAACATTCCCTAAAGCTATCCTTTCCCACATAATTCTGGAAAAATTAACAATCATACACTTACTATTAAGAGTTTGTTTGTTTGCGGATTTCAACAGAGTGTCAGCGCATTTTCATCGGTGCTGCAGGGCAGACTAAATTTAATGATAAAAAGGACCACATCGGTTGATCCGAGTATGTAGCAAAGTTGCAAGTTGGATGAGGCTGAACGAGACAGATTTGATGGAGGAGTAAAGTAGCCCAGCAGCAGTGAGACACCTGCCGTCGTGTGCTTGCCGGAAGTATGGATGTTTTTCAAGTATGTAATTTCTCAAAGACAACAAAGTGCACAATAATATAAAATTATACGAGTAGAACGTGGTGCCTACAGGCACAGAAACAGGATGAAGGGAGACAAGGTCTTGATAAACATATTGAATAACCGATTACGTTTACAGAATGAACTCTCTTGCTGTTTGGGGAATGTATTCAGTGCGGAACACACACTATAACCTGCATCACACAACTTACAGTGTTAGCGTATTTAGACAATCGTGCTGTGTGTACTGACTGCAAAGTAGTAAATCTATCTTCATGAAGAACTTTATCGTTGAATAAAAAGGTATTACTCACTGTAGAGGTGCGTGCTGAAACTGCGCCGAAATTACAATTTGCACATCAAAAATATCTGAACGCCAGGGTAATTATTTTAACAATAGATATATTCTCTGAACACATCACGACCGGAGGAAAGCTCTTGTGGACAGCGATACTATCAGGCCTTCTTTTCCGAGCAGCCATTTACCCAAATATATAAAGAACTGAAATTGCAACAATTACTGTTGGAAAGGGAATACTGAAACAACTAATACCAACAGATTCCAAACGAGACTTAAAATTCTAGCACACAAGGAAAAGATCACGCTGGGAATTGCTTTCCAGACAGCACTAATTACATACTTATTTCTCAGTGTAAAAGCTGGTCACAAAATAACTGCAAAGTGGCCGTATGAAACATGCAGGGCTGATTTTTATCCTAACATCCAAGATGAAAAGAACGAGTGTTCATTTTATCCATTCTCAGGAAACCGCTCATGTTCTTTCCTCCGACATCTGACTACATTTCCAGTAGTTGTCAGCTTGAATGTTAATCACGGCACTGAAACTTAACACAAAAACCTATATGAGAGAAATTACGAAGCCTACGTGCTGTTGGGTAATCAAATCTCCTCGCACGAGATTGCAGGAATAAAGTTTATATTTATAAATAAAGTCGCCAGCTGTTAGGATATGATCTGTAGTGTTTGCAGGTTTGGTATCTCAACTCTGGGCTCCGTGGTCAACTTCAATTTGTCCGTGTAAAATAGTTAATAATAATATTATTGGCTTTACGCCACACTAACTACCTTTACTGTTCTCGGAGGCGCCGAGTTGCCGGAATTTACTCCCGCGGTACTTTTTCGTGCCAGTAAATCTACCGACAGGAATCTGACGTATTTGGACTCCAAATACCAACGCGATGACCCAGGATCGAACCTACCAAGTAGGGTTCAGAAGGCTAGCACCATAACAGTCTGAGCCATTAAGCCGGGCAAAATATTGAATAGTGTTGAAAGGAAAATACTTACGTTTATTCATCTTCTTTGTGTATTGTTGGCTGTCATAGTGGGATGGAGTCATCTGTTTTGTTGCTACCTGGATTGATAATCATCAACAACCCAAAGCTACCCCAAACGAAAGAGTAAGGCTTAATGCATACAACGTAGATACTTTGTCCCTTATGCGAGCAAATCAGACAAAATTAATTAAATACAAAACAGCCTATACATAATATCATATCTAACGTCGAGTTGTAGATTAGGTGCACCAGAATGAACCACATAAGCTAATCAGGATCGGTGAGGATCGAGTCAAGACAGTCTGTCCTCTCATTTGAAGATTCCTCGTGTGGCAACACATACGTTGACTGTGAAAATTAATAACTTCACTGCAAAATAGCGAAGGTTCAATTACTCGTCCTCTCTTAAACATCACTTGAGAGCATGCCGGAACATTCCAGGTTAAATGAGACTTGGGTGTTCTATGATGAGTGTAGTGAACTCGGGAGTGTCCTCCAGAAGATTTGCAAGTAGGAGAAATATTACGATAAAGTACACTTATATTTCATTCTTACGGACCTTGTTAATACGGTCTTCGAATTCATAGCTGTGTCACTGTAATTGTCTCCACCATCTACACATGTAGGTACATTAGCAGAGAAAATCTGATGTGTTAACAGCAAGACAAGATTCATATTGCGATGAAATTTATGAAAGTGAAAGGTACTTTACCGTCATTTAAGAATTCGTCTCTTTATTGACCACATTGCACAACACTTCAAATATTTGCCATCTCCGGTGTGCTGTTATTTTTTCACTACTTTCTCGATTGTGTTAATTATAACGCCAGATGTTTCCAGTCGCGTTATAGATTATGGAAAATTTCCATAATCGGCCTTTGTCCAACAAATGTTCTGAACTCATGGGTTGTACCTTTGTAAAGGCAACTTATTAAGAAGTTACTGAATAAATGGTTTTAGTGATTTTGCTGTAATGTTCTGCGTATTACAAGTTCGCTTTAACTCAAGCTGATCATGTAGTAAGTACAGGCTGTGCAGGATGAGTAATACGCCGCGAATTGTCCCACATTTTAATATATATCGTTTCATCTTTAAGTTTGCCCATCATATTGCCACAACAAACATGTATGTGTTTCCATGTAATATTGGTACGCCTGGGATTGTTATAGCAGCTGAATCCTTAGCATTGAGTTATCAACTTGTGAGATTTAACCGATATGTTCTGCCTATCACAACGTAGCATTAAACCAAGTGCCTTATCTTGTAACTATACGATGAGGTGGTATTTTGCATTGTTGTATTAGAGCCCCGAGCCATGCGGACAATTCTGTACGAATGCCCTTACTAATAAGCTACATAAAAATTGGATGGAAGCAAAGAGCAAATCTCGTTATTCACCAAGAGAAAATTACGTCAGACTGATAGAAGTATAATGAATTTATTGAACTCGACCAGGCAATGATCCCATGACCCAATACAAAGTGCTTTTATCGCGCCGATTACATTGATCAGTCCGTGAACCAGTAGCCCACAACGAGGGAAGGCTCCGTTTCTCAACCGAGGTAGACAAAGAGCAGGGCGCGTCAAGCCCCACTGTGTGAGAGAGAAACACACAAGCGAGACAGTCGCAGAAATTGAATAACGCAAGCTTGTTCAATTTGTTCGGGGAAATACAATTGCCAATTGTGAGGAGGAAAATATGAGATGCTTCAATGTTCGAAAACCCAACGAACTGATTTCTGTCCAGCACGGGCACCCGATATGGTCGAAACGAAAAGGTAAAACAGCCAAGATATAATTACTTGCTGAGAACGAAAGAGTTACAATTCAAAACATGAATTTTTGAGATTTTTCTGTCAATGTCTACCATATGCCGACCTCTACAACCTCCGAAATAATAACACAACATCTAATGCATTCAAACAGTTTTCATTGTTCTGAAATTCGTCGCTTTTCTTCATTCAAAAGGCTAGCCTTAAGAGTTGTAACTCTTTTCCACATTATAACAACCAAATCATATTCGCTCACACATCAATTTTCATAAAAATTATGAAACATGTCAATTTTTGAGAAGCAATGTTTAAACTGCTAAATCTCTAAACTCTCCTCTTGAAAAGCATAGATGTTGAATTGTAACTCTTTCGTTCTGGGCCACCAAATTATGCAGCCATGCCCAATCATGTTTTAATTCATCATTCTGGTAGAAGATATGAAATAACAGGAGGTCGGCTGCCCGCAGAAAGAAATGTTTGTTAGTGTCTGTTGAGGGGGCCGTGACTTCAAAACTTTATTACCGGCGTAATAATTAATACCCTCCCCATAAATATTTTAGTACTGGCCGCATGGCCATTGAAATTCGGGTCTTTAAAGTGTTTACTCCTACGTTATTCCTCAAGTGATTCATGGTCACAGATACCATGGCCTTCATTATTTATGAACATAAGTTTCCGCCGGCTTGAGTCATTAAAGTATCCATCGGCTGTGTGTGGGGAGCAAATGTCGTCTACAGTATTCTCCTGCATTCTAGTGTCGTCGGTATGAACTACTCGCCCCCCTCCACCGAGCGAGTATGCGCACATAAATATTGCAACTGTGGACTGACTCGTAGCCTTCTGGGTATTCGCCATTATCGTTTTGTGAGTGAGGCGGGATGGAAGGACAGCATGCTTCTCTACTTGGCGGGATGGACATTGTGTTTATCATGCATCCAGGGTGAAGATGCTTATGCCCTCGTGAACTTCGAATTTTTATTATACTTTCACTTTCCCCGCCTGGAACTTTTGAGTACCTTCTAAGGATTTCCTCTACCATACGTAAGTAAGGATATGAGGCTGAAGCGACCTCACGACTACGGCAAGATGCGTACACTGTAAGCGTTTTTCAACTCTCCTTTTACTGATTCCGTGTGGGGAACTGAATATTTCGAAATGTGAAGTGCGAACTGGGACATAATGTAGCTTTACGTCTTTTAATTTCTGTACCTTAGCCTGGTGGTTTTCGAATATTCTTCGGGTTATAAAAATGGAACTTATATGTAAACCACCTTTGTTTACTAGGTACTTAGTCTACTGTAAATTAATATTAATTCTTATTCTTGGATATTGTAAATTTAGTACTTAATGTTTGGTTGTGGCTTTCTACGCCTAATAAGTTGGTGGTAAACGCAATGTTTTGGCAGGAATACCAACCAAGCGAGTTGCTGCAATGGTGTGGAATTTTCGTTCGTATTCCATTATAATGTTACCTTGATTTCCTTCTTCTTAATTTAATTTTTAAATTAATTTGTTTAGTATGTGCGTGATATTTCGGCGTCCTGTTTTTATTTTGTCTCTTAATATGTATTTGCCTATTGTTGATTGGTGGCCTATGATTGGCCCTTTTCCTTAACACAGCGCGTTTTCGTTGCCATGGGAATGCTAATATTGATGGATGGTGATGCTGATTGTTGATGGATGTGGGTGGAAATGAATTGATGTTCCTGTTATGAATTTAGTATTGTGGATGGTTTAACCTGTTTTTCTTTTAATTAAATTTGGCTTTTTTCTCTCCCTGCTGGCATATTTTCCTATCCCGTGTTGCGAACCTGATTTTTATTTTATTATTATTATTTTGGGGTAAACTTATTCTTGGAAACTTGATCGTGATATTCCACCCTTCTTTGTAGGAGTTCCTTGGAATATCCCCGCAAATAACGTTTTAGTATTAAGAAAAACTCAAGTGAAAATTGTTTTAAGCTTGAATAACTTATATGTTGGTGGTATGAGCCTTGCAAAAAATGTACTGGCAATTAAAGGATATCTTAAGGTTGAAGAGGCGATTAGAATTGTGTGTAGTCTTTGTTAATTTATTCATTAATTTATTTATTTTCTTATGAACGGTCGACCGTAGGATTTTGAAATTTGAGCACTAAGATTTTATGGTTTATTTCCAGCGAAGATTATTTTTTTATTTAAATTGTAAGCTACTTAAAGTCTATTATTAAATCTCTCTTTGTTTCCAAGTAAGAGGTTGTTCTTTTTTGAAGTGCGTAGATATTTTACGATGATGACCAAGTCTCCATGTTATCCATCCCTCTGGTGTCACCGGGTCATTTATGGTGAGTACTTGTACATTTTTCTTATTTGCTATTTGTTTGGACTCACACGTTTCCACTACTCTGATCTGTACATATCCATTTCATGCATGGTCAGAGCATTTGTGCTGTCACTTGGTGTAATTGTGTAGTTAAATGCGTTATGCGGTACACCATGAGAGTGCGATGCTTCGCCTTTCTTCTGCGCAGAGCTGCTGCTAGAAGTGCGTGTCGCCTGTCGAGAAATCGGAGCTCGTTGTGAGTTGTAAATTTTGCTCATTGCTCAGAGCGGTTAGAGAATAGAATCCAGTAATTAGTATGGAAAAGCTAGAGGTGAGGACAGTGGATTAGAAAATAGATTCAACAATAAACGCACCCGTTAATGTGGGCGCTGAACTATACAAGCTTATACAATTTGTACTACGGAATATGTACTTACGATTGGACGAACTAAGACCATGATGATGATGATGCTTGTTATTTAAAGGGGCTCAACATCTAAGGTCATCGGCCTCAACTAAGACCATTAGGTGTTATCTGCTTATGTGTGGGCGGACTAATTCCAGTGAGGCAAGTAAGCACACCAAACACTATCTCGTACTTCTTCGGATCAGGAGCCCTCATGTTCGAGTGTCACGCGCGGTAAAAGTGCACCATAACGTTTGTGCTCCCGCTAGTTGGGAGAAGTGTAAGTGTAATATGAATTAAAGCTACCCTAAACAATTGGACATATTTATTTTGTACTGAGAACTCATCTCCAACTATCGTCCATTGTTTGAATTGCCGTTAATTTGTGAGTCTCAACTATGTCTATTTAAATGTGTAATCTGCAATTATTACGTCAACAGCTGCGATTTTCCTCATTCGATCAATAAGCGCGTGCGCACGTCTCTCTGCGCTTGCTTCTTGCTTGCCTGCGTTCAGTGGCGTTGTAGAGGTGGGCTTTGTGTGAAACAGTTTCAAAATAACTGTTTCGAATAGCACGTGCTTTTTTGACAGCTGTCTTCTTGACGCACCCTAACCTCACTTTGAAGGACAATAGAGCGTCGCTAACCTCACTGCTGCCATCTTTACGGCGGTAAACCTCAAGGCTGCTACCTTATGCATGTTATAGCGCGGAATTTAAAATCCAACAACGGAACATTGTTAACCTCACTCTTGTCATCATTACGGCAGTAAACCTCAAGGCTGCCACCTTATGCATGTTGTAGCGCGGAATTTATAATCCAACAACAGAACATTGCTAAACTCTCTGCTATCATCTTGAAAAGTTCAGTGTTCCAAACACTAGTTCGAAAAACGTAACTCATCGCACCTCGGGGATTTTATTAGGTAAGGCGTAACCCCTAGGTTCCATTCCTTGTTCTGAACATGAAACCATTTACAAATAAAGATTAATTTTCTACACTTAACAAAGTACAAGCGTTCTTGCTGATAGCGATCGATGAGGTTGTTGCTCCTTTAGCCCTTTAGTCCCTTAGCCCTTTTGCCCATTAGCCCTTTTGCCCATTAGCCCCTTAGCCTATTAGCCCTACAAGGAATGTGCGGTAAACTAATCTTCTTAGAACAAAGGTATCCCCTGACATGTTCTAAACACATGTTGTATCGAGTACAGTGTTCGGTTCTACTTATTTAGTGTTCTAAACACTTCCATCAATGTTCCGATCACATGATAAAGTTAACGGCATAGAGTGCAGTTTTCGATTCCAGCCTTGTTACGTTTCTTCTGTGATTTCCAAGTCTAAACATGCTTAATGACGTCATCACTGCAGCACGTGCTTACTCTAGCTATTCCGATGCAGGTTTAAACTTGTTCGATACAGCTATGCCTTGACATAAGAGGAGGCCTTAACAGCTTATGAAAAAGCACGTCGAATTTTTCAAATTACCCGCCACCACATTTCAAAGGTATGAGGTTTAGTGCTGTAAAAATACCTGCACGATGCAAAGCTAGCTTTCTTCATCAGAGCAGCCACCATCTTGTCTAAGCACCTCTAGGCCGTATCATAAGCAGCTGTGTATAGTCATCGTCTTGTCGCTGCTACCTCCCGCAAGCACCCCTAGGGCGTCTCATAAGAGCAGCAGTCATCTTGTGCAAGCGCTCTTAAGCTGTCTCATAAGAAGCTATGTATAGCCGCCATCTTGTAGAAATAGATAGCTGCCAATGCCAAAGGGCCTAAGTAGGAATCGAACCGTCGATCTCATCATTAGACTATGTTTTTCTTATGCTATCATGTTCCTGAAACTGCAAACCTAGGTATCAGGTAGAAATATTTTGTCCGTTTTCGAGATATTTAACATTTTGCATTTAAGCCCCAAATGTAATGAATCGAACCTGCACGGTACGTTATACTCTCTACCATAGCTAGACTTGATCATGTTACGAAGACTTGCTTCATTACGAGCTGAAACAGAGCTAATGCCAAAGGGCCTAAGTTAGAACCGAACCGTTGATCTCATCATTAGACTATGTTTATCTTGCTCCCCATACTGCGAACCGAGGTATTGGGTAGAAAAATTTTGTCCGTTTTGCTCTACGATGCGCCGTTTTCTAGATATTTAACATTATGCATTTAAGCCCCAAATTTAATGAATCGAACTAGCACGACACGTTAGCCTCTAAGCTAGCTTTCTTCATAAGAGCAGCAGCCATCTTGCGCAAGCACCCTTAAGGTGTCTCATAAGGAGTCGTGTATAGCTACCATCTTGCGTCCGCCATCTTGCGCAAGCATCCTTAGGGCATCTCTAGCCATCTTGTGCAAGGACCCTTAAGCCGCCTCATAAGAGCAACCGCCATCTTGCGCAAGCATCTCTAGGGCGTCTCATAAGGAGCCTTGTATAACCGCCATCTTGCGCAAGCATCCCAAGGGCATCTCATAAGAACCTATGTATAGCGGCCATCTTGCATAAGCACCTTTAAGGAGTCCTGTATAGCCACCATCTTGTGCAATTAGTGTCGAGAGATGGCTGATGTAGAATTTTTCTTTTTAAATTATCCGCCACCATATTTCAAAGGTATGTACCTAAAGAGTGTAGCACTGAGCTCTATAGATTAAAGATGGCGGATGACAGCTGACAAAAAGCGCGTGAGTTTGTTTACTAAACAAGAGCACGTGGAATTTTTCAATTTGCCGCCACCACATTTCAAAGGTATCGAGCTAAAGATGGCAGCACGGTGCTCTCTTGATTAAAGATGGCGGATGACAGCTAACAGAACTTTTCAAATTGCCCGCTACTAGATAGAGGACAGCACGGTGCTCTGAAGATTAAAGATGGCGGATGAAAGCTGACGAAATTGCCCGCATGATAGCAGCACAGTGTTCTATTGATTAAAGATGGTGGATGACAGCTTTCAAAAAGCACGTGGCATGTTTCCAAACAAAAGCACATAGAATTTTTCAAATTGCCGTCACTGAGGTTTGTGATGCAAGATGGCGGATGACAGCTGTCAGAAAAAGGCACGTGAGTTTGTAAAGCACGTGGAATTTGCCACCGCCACAAAGAGGGCAGCACGGTGCCCTCTTGATTAAAGATGGCTGCTGTCACGTGGAATTGCCTGCCACCACAGGTATCTAGCTAAAGAGGGCAGCACGGTGCTCTCTGGATTAAAGATGGCTGCTATCAAACAGCATTTTTCAAATTATCCTCCACCACATTTCAAAGGTAAGTAGCTAAAGAGGGCACCACTGTGCTCTATGGATTAAAGATGGTGGATGACAGCTGTCAAAAAAGCACGTGGATTTGTTTACCGATTCAAATCTCGCGCCAGTAAGGTTACGTTGGTAGCACTAAGGTTTAGGCCCGTTAAGATGGCAGCACTGCGGATGACAGCTGTGACGTACCACATTTCAAAGGTAAGTAGCTAAGGAGGGCAGCACTGTGCTCTATAGATTAAAGATGGCGGATGTCAGCTGTCACAAAAGCACATAGCTTTGTTTCCAAACAAGAGCACGTTGAATTTGCCGCCACCACATTTCAAAGGTATCTAGCTAAAGAGGGCAGCACTGTGCTCTCTTGATTAAAGATGGCAGATGACGGCTGTCAAAAAAGCGCGTGAGTTTGTTTCCAAACAAGAGCATGTAGAATTTTTCAAATTGCCGCCACCACATAGAGGGCAGCACGGTGCTCTCTTGATTAAAGGTGGCTGCTGTCATGTGGAATTGCCTGCCACCACAGGTATCTAGCTAAAGAGGGCAGCACGGTGCTCAAAGATGGCTGCTGTCAAAAAGCATTTTTCAAATTATCCGCCACCACATTTCAAAGGTAAGTAGCTAAAGAGGGCACCACTGTGCTCTATAGATTAAGGATGGCGGATTACAGCTGTCAAAAAAGCACGTGGATTTGTTTACCGATTCTAATCTCGCGCTAGTGAGGTTAGGTTGGTAGCACTAAGGTTTAGGCCCGTTAAGATGGCAGCACTGCGGATGACAGGTGACGAATTTGCAGCTACTGCGATAAAGAGGGCAGCACTGTGCTCTGTGGTTTAAAGATGGTGGATGACAGCTGTCAAAAAAGCACGTGGATTTGTTTGTCTCACGCTAGTGAGGTTAAGTTAGTAGCACTAAGGTTTAGGCCCGGCAAGATGGCAGCACTGCCGATGACAGGTAACGAATTTACATCTACTACGATAAAGAGGGCAGCACAGTGCTCTGTAGTTTAAGGATGGCGGATGACAGCTGTCAAAAAAGCACGTGGCTGTCAAAAAGCACGTGGCTTTGTTTACCACGCGCTGGTTAGGTTAAGTTGGCACTACTGAGGTTTAGGCCCGTCAAGATGGCACTATTGAGGTTAGCGATGCGTTGTTGTCTGTCAAAAAGCACGTGGCTGTCAAAAAACACGTGGCTTTGTTTACCACGCGCTAGTTAGGTTAAGTTGGTACCACTGAGGTTTAGGCCCGTCAAGATGGCAGCAGTGAGGTTAGCGATGCGTTGTTGTCGATGACAGCTGTCAAAAAGCACGTGGCTTTGTTTACAAATTCAAATCTCCCGCCAAAAATTCAAATATCCCGCCAGAATTCAAATATCCCGCGGGAGGAGGCGCCCGAACCATCCAATTATACTACTATCCTAGTTTAACTTAAATGACAGACACACAATAAAATGAATTAAAGAAAAACAATGATGTTAACATCGTCTCACTAGAGGGGGAGATGTAACAGATTTAAACAAATTTAAATTCTGCTTGTATAATCTGCAAGGATAGTTGTAAATATATACGAGCATGCTGAGAATATAAGTTAGGCCTACATTAGTTTTTAAAGAGTAATCAACATTTCATGTAATATTTTATTTTCAAATTAAGATTAAATAATATAAAACTAATTACCAGAACATTGGAATACTTGACTTAAGTTAATATGATTCATTGTATGGATAGAAGCTATCCTTGTTAAATGATCTACATAGATTTAACTGGTAGACACAATAAACTGAATTAACATAAACACTATATTGGTATAGCCTTACTAGAGTGAAATACAAGTAATTTGAATTGTAAGTCGATCTGGGGAGATATTTACGAATACAGGCCTATACAAGCATGTTAAGAATGTACCTACATAATTTAAGGGCAGGGTTACATTATATTACAGTAATATTGCAGCTAACATTTTATGTACAAATTAAAATTAAATAATAGAAAACTAATTACCAGAAAACTGGGGTACCCGACATAGTTAATATGATTTAATGTGTGAAGAGAAGATATCCTTGTTAAATGATCTACATAGATTTAAATGGCCGACACAATAAACTAAATTAATATAAATTCTGTAACTTCTGTTGCTCATTTATCTCAAGTTGCCATCGCATTTGTGATGCTTTCCAGCACATGAATTCCAATTCTCCAATAATTCAAATTCTCGTTCACTGCTGTACGAGGGTATTTACTCCTCTTATGTTCCTTCATAAAATAACATTTTAAACAATAATTACCTGCTTCTGCCCCTTCCGCCGCCCCTCATGGTATGACACATAACAATTACAAACAATACAGTTGGCTACACATTTAATAGATTTCAGACAACTTAATAATTTGTAGACTATAGCACAGAGCACTATTATAGAGAAATACACGTGCATAATATTATTTTGGAGCAACATCGAGCTTGAAGTGTGAAACTATAGGTTGCTTATCGGCAACAATATTATTATATTCATACAAGAATGCACTGTTGTTTTCACACAATTAACCTTTAGAGGTATTTCCACAAATTGAACTTCTAATCAGCCATACTCCTCAGTAAGTAGATAGAAGGGCATTAAGGGGAACTTATTGGACAAACAAACTTTCAGGCAGAGCAAAACTCCACGACACTTCTCCAGAGAGATTAGAATGTTATGTAATAATAACAATAATTTACACACCCCAGCTGTTGTTTAAAGAAAGACCTGTTAGAAAAACTTGGCGCTGTTTACATGTGAAAACTGCGACCTGAAACTTGTGTTAGTGCACTAGTAACATCGACGATTTTACCACTGGGAAAATTTACTATTGTATACATCGCCATGGATGGGCGCTGGCCCAAATCATGTGAACTCCAGAAAAATAGTGTGAAAATCGTAACATGAACGGTCAGAATAGGTGTGATACCACACATGCCAGGTGTTGTTTAAGGAAAAACCTGTTAGTAAAACTTGGCACTGTATACATGAGAAAAGTGCGACCTGAATCGTGTGTTAGTTGACTGGGTAACATGGACGATTTTACCACTGAGAAAATTTAATATTGTATACATCGCCATGGATGGGCGTTGGCCCAAATCATGTGAACCCCAGAACAATAGTGTGAAAATTGTAACATGAACGGTCGGGCTAGGTGTGATAGACCCAATAACAAAACAATTACGTAAACCGTTTTATTGACTAATTTTGCACCAAACATATTATTCAATAAAATGGTATGTCAATACCCTGAAAACGTTCTTAGAATAGTCGACTCAATTAAAAACTGAAAAATATGCATAATATTTGGGGTGCAAAACACACATGGATTTGAAATTATGTGGCAAGCAATATGTACTTAATACATCTATCTGTTAAGAGTATTGTCAAAAAATGAACACAGTGATTCTCAATATAGCAAGCAAAATGTAACATGTATACGACACTTAGAGAAGTTCCAACTGGATCACATTCGTCGGGTTCTTCTGCCTTTATCAACAAAATAACGAGGACAGTTATTTGGTTTTGAAACCTTCGTAATTACCGTAAAACTGGAATTAGCCATAGTTTTATCTCCAATGTCTCCTTCTCCTCCTTCAATAAATTAGCTCTTGGATTCAATATTAGTGGTTATCACAAAATCTGGGTCAGGATTTGAATCATCATTCTAGGGTCAAACAGTCATCAAACAAGATGAGTCTTCAGTCATAAACATATCTGCGTGTTGAATATGAGGGTGTAGCCATCCTATAAAATCTTTCCTAAGATTAAGAATTCCAGAAAATAACGTTGCAATGTACCGTATAACACGCGCGTTACCGACAGGGTCTAAATATGTGTTCCTAGCAAGTGTACTTACAAAAAGAACAAACGACCAATGATTCATAACATCAGTGTAGATATTCACTAAGGTGAGCCACAAGGTTTGTCCGAAAATTAGTATTGTAATAAAAGGTTTTTAAATCATTTATTAAAATGGCTTTATCGTTCTGCAGTGTTAGCTGGTGAGTTCTTAAGACAAAACTTCTACGAAACCTCCTACACTTATAATACAGAATCATCTATTCTGGGGACTGAGTGAACAGGTGTTTAAAAATGACCACCCTCGTTACAAGAGTGAGAGAGGTTCCACCAAAATCTTCAGAAGAACGTCCCCGTTCCACATCACAAATTGGCATATGTGGTTTCAATGCACGCTTGAGGAAATTTACATTCACATTGATAACACCTGTGTGACCGTAGCTTGGGAGGACTCACCGGTTGTTTTCTAAATTCTTCTTCCCTAAATCTTTTACCTCATTCATTACACCAGTGTGAACACTTTCCGTTATAAGTGACCTTGTGCATTTGAACAACAGGGTCCGGTATCTTCAACGAATGTTAAGTGTTAACTCTGCTGTTAAGGAGACTTAACACATATTTTAACAAAATGGTCGTCTCTTCAAGTATTGTTAAATCTAACAAATTGTAAATACATGTGTTAAATTAACCTGGCAGCAGCCCTGTGTTAAACCTCTTAACAACTGCTAAAATTTCTGAATGGAGGCATGTAGAAGACGTAAGTTTGAAGCTTTTCTGCTGTATGAAGACTATTTATAAACTGAAGAAGGCAAAGGACGACCCATACTAATGAATAACTACTTTCTAGAGTTGTCAGAAGATATATTTCTAATTACCAATGTCATAATGAACAAGATACCAGCCGATATTGTAAATAGGTTAGTTTCCAAAAGTGAGGACAAATATCATGAGGCAGGATGCACTTCGGACCACATGGAGGTGATAGAACACTAAAAAGTGAACACATTTTACACAAACTTGTCAGGTCTGCAACCTAATAATTTCCGAAAAATTTATGGATCCCCCGATTCTAATGCAACACCTATGAACTTAAAGAGTTGCAATCTCGACAAGCCAACCATTGGCCGAGTGGTCATCATACTTATCTCCGAACCGTGACGACTTGAGTTCGGGTCCCACCAGAGACATATTTAAAATACATATTATTGTTTCAGGGTATGTGAAGGTAAAATGCGAATAAAATGAATAATCAGTAGCACTTTATTTTCTACCTCAAATTAATATACTGTATATAGAAAGAGATCCAGCAGTAACTGTGAGAACGTTTAGGCGTATGTTAATTTCAGGTAGAAAATATAACTCTACTGCAATTTGCGTAATATTTTTGTTCCAATTTTTATCTTGACGTTCCCTCAAATATAAATTTAATCGTCTTCTTCTTTATCTGTTTACCCTCCAGGATCGCTTTCCTCGGACTCAGCGTGGGCCTTAAGGGAAGTGTCCTGGAGCTTCAGACTCTGGGTCAGGGATACAACTGGTGAGATGACAGTACCTCGTCCAGGCGGCCTCACCTGCTATTCTGAACAGGGGCCTTGCTGGGGGATGGGTAGATTGGAAGGGATAGAGAAGGATGAAGGAAGGAAGCGGCCGTGGCCATAAGTTAGGAGAAGTGGGAAACCACGGAAAACCACTTCCAGGATGACCGAGGTGGGAATCGAACCCACCTCTAATCAGTTGACCTGCCGAGGCTGAGTGGACCCCGCTCCAGCCCTCGTACCTCTTTTCAAATTTCGTGGCAGAGCCGGGAATTGACCCTGACCCTCCAGGGGTGGCAGCTAATCACACTAACCAATACACCACAGAGGCGGAAATATTAATTTATTTTGTTCAAAAATCATAGCTGCGACGCGACTCGAATTTACGTCTACGAGGTTCGCAGAGAAGTAAGGTGACCACTTGGCCATCACTCCGCTCCGCTGTGTTGCAAATCCCAAGTATATATGCCTTGCATTGGAATCGGGGATTCATCAATTTTTCAGAAGTTATTAGGTTGCGGACCTGACATGTTTAAGTAAAATTTGTTCTCCTTTTAGTGTTCTACCACCTCCACTTTGTCCGAAGCGGATCCTGTTTAATGATATCTGACCTCTTTTTCGAAAAAGAAAGCAAGATGACATAAACCCTTATACACGAGTTACCGTTGAGTGTCTCCCCACAGGTACATTGAAACTCGGTGAAATCGGTTGACCGCAGGGTCTGGCCTCTACTTCTTGGATATTATGCTTGAGACACTTATCATGTAATTGTAGGCAACTATGTTCACGAGTGCAACAAAAAGTGTGTAGAATCCTGCAAAGAATTCCTGCTGCCACTGTAGCATTACATTATTTTCCCCGCAATAAAATAATGCCAGAAAACCATTCAAAAGACATCAAGTATCACGTTTTCCCGGTGATAGGAATATGAGAATAGGCTATATCGAATGTTGTGATATAACAGTCCGTTCTTTTACTCTTAAGCACATTCGCAAATTTTTAAATTAGAATTAAATGAAATAAAATCTCGCATTTACGATAACGCTTTTGTTCCTCTTACTTAACATGTTTACGTCTTACCGGTTACCGCTAACCATAACCTAAAATAATGTCAACCATATGTCTGTGTGACAAAATACTATTTCAACACACCACTAGGAGCGCTTTATGTAAAGAAACAAAAGACGCTCACTGCCAAACGCGTTCAGAAATCTCACTGAAATGTGTTAATTTGTCGTTAACAATTGTTTCGTAACCAATGTTGGAAATGTGTTTGTGAAACAGGGCACTTTTAAACATAGTGCTAAAATAATAACAATTGTTAGTTAACACGTGTTATGTAAAATTTAACATGCAGTTGAAGAAACCGGGCGTAGATATCTTGAATTAATGTCACATGATTTAGAAATTTGTAGGCGCACAGCAATATGAGAAAGGCAGGTGTGGTACAAGACGAGATAAAAGGGGAAACACTCACCAAAAGAGTGCGGAAGCTCTTCAATATCTTTAAGCAGTTGCACATTATGCGTGCAATTTTCACGAAATCTCTTACCACATTATCTACGGGAGTATGAGCAAAATTCAGTATGTATGAAGAGGTGTTTCCGAAAATTATACATGCAGGGAATGCGCTACGACAGCCAAGAAAGAAGTGGCATGAGTCGAAACGTTCACCATGAGATTACAGAGGATTGCACATGTCTTTTAGCAGGTGCTCATAAGATGTGCACTTTTCACGAATATTTTTCCACAGTTACGGCAGTTTGGGCGACAGATGTTTCCGAAAAATACGAGGGCAGATCAAAAAATAAGTTGCACTTCTCAGTTATGGCCATTTATTACACCACCTATACAACAGCAACACGACTATAACGACATACACTGTAACGTCACTTTTCCACATAATTTCCAAGAGACACCAAATATTTCTGCGAACGCACAACCAACTTGTCGATGCAGGATGCATAGAAATTTTCTACAGCGTTCTGCAACCACACGGAGACAGCGGCATTCACCTCGGTCTGGAAAGGCCGACTACCGAGCTCCGTTTTGAACTTACCGAACAGATGAAGGTGACAATGCGCTGGGTCAGGACTGTAGGGTGGATGTAGCCAGACCTCCTACTTGAAACGCTGTAGCGGTTCTCTCGTTTGACGGGCCTTGTGAGGTGTTGCATTATCGTGCAACAAAATCACACCGGGGCTCAATTTCCCCCGCCGCTTCTCTTTCATCGCTTTACGTAACCGGTGCAACGTTTGAAAATACGACGCCGCGTTGATCGTCGTTCCTTTAGGCATGAATTCCACGTGCAGCAAACCCTCCATGTCAAAGAACACCGTTGCCATAACCTTACCGGCTGAAGGTTGAACCTTGGCCTTCTTTCGTTGTGGTGATGAGGGGTGCACCCATTCCACTGATGTTCTCTTCGTTTCGGGGTGACCCACGTTTCGTCGCCTGTGGATTCGCCGCAGAAACCCCTTGCCGTCTGCGGCATAGCGTGGCAAAAATGCCAGAAATGATTGGAAACGTTGTCCCTTGTGCTCATCAGTGAGATGTGGAACCCATCTTTGACACAGCTTAGGATATCAAAGGTCCTCGTGAACAATGGCGAACACACTGCTATACATGTTCAGCTGCGTAGTGATTTCTCTGTTTAATGCACCGGTTGTGTCTAATGATCGCATTCACACTGTTAACCTTTGCAGGGGTCCTGGACGTTGCGAGCCTGCCTTCGCGATGGTTGTCCGTGGTATCCGTGCGTCAGGCTTCGAATTGCTGACACCACTTTACGATATCCAGCCGGGAAATGGCCCGCTCCCCTTACACGGCACTCATTTTACGATGAATATCCATCAATTCTTCCTTTTGGCCCATAGGAATCGGGTTGTTGCACGCACCTCATAATTGGAGTGGACGTGCAGTTAACGCGCCATTGCATTTGGCCGCTGTTCGCACAATACTAGACGAGACACCACAGCGACCTGCCTAACAGACGTGTGGGCAGTGTCTGTCCCTTTTTCCGCTGTGCCCACAATTGCGACACACAACAAGATGCTGCGCCGCGTTAGTGCAACTAAACTTCTAAACTTTTGATCCATCTACGGACATTGGCGGAGAACACACTACAACATTCAACATGAGAATCCATCCATCCATCCATCCATCCATCCATCCATCCATCCATCCATCCATCCATCCATCCATCCATCCATCCATCCAACTTCGCACTGTATTCAAATGTAGGAGATAATAAAATTGCCAGTATTTGATTTATCATCATTATTTTAACAGTATATTTATTCATAATATTTTAAACTGGAAGGTATCCATATGTGATATGAGTAAATTGTTTTCTACAAACGGAGGGGAAACAGTCGTAATTACAACTCGGAAATTTGTATGAGTCATGCGGACATCCCAGGGTCCGATGAGGTGATTATGTTAACGTTGTTGTCGGGAAGTTCCTATGATTTATGTGAATAGCCCAGAGTCGGATGAGGTGGCCTTGTTGAAGTCATGAGATCCGGAAGAGGTTCGGGGAGCATCTCGACGATATCTTCTACAAGTGATTGGATGGCCAGGATCAACCCAGAAGTATCACGTAAAAGGTCTATATAGACATGTGATGTAACGGCGAGAAGCATACTAGACTTGGCTTGATACTGGAATTTGAACTTTGGTAGAGAAAACTTGACTTCAAACAGCGGAGGAGAGATGCACCTTGTAGAAACCTGGTTTTATTTTGTTTGTGAAGTGTGGTAACAACCTACAACTGTGGAGTGCTTAGGCACTTGGTATTGTATGTTGGTGAGAGGTGTGGTGTGCTGTATTTCAGACTTTCCACAATTTATGTTCTGGAACAACATGCGTGTTGCTCGAGTGTATGTATCTTTAAACCAAGTGTTAGAGTCAGTGAACACAGTATTAGTGTGATATAACAGGTGCCCATAATGAGAATATGCAAGTTGTGTTGACACACAGACAGTGAAGGGTACTTATATACGTATTGGCTTTATTCAATGGGTTGACTGCAAGCGATGGCTTGGTCCTCGCTTTTGGTCTCCCACTGGTTTTATTTATTTATGTGTAAACATGGTGTCTACCAGCAATATATTTTGAGTGTATTTTATGTATATTTTGTTGTGTTGACGAGGTGCCTATCAAGATACTTTTCAGAATACAGTTAATTATTTTGAAATCAGTGGAGTCATTGATGAAGCTAGCAGAAGTCCCTACCTCTTGAGTAAATGCCCGAAGGCTAGGAAAGGCTTGAAGAAGATGTACCAATACACAGCCTTATGTACACGCCGTAGTAGAGAAAGAATTATCGTGCTCTATTAAAATTCGAGGAATCCATTCTGGTGAACTCTGACGCCTATACCGTGAACATATGCAAAAACAATTTTATTAATTTATTTTATATTAATTGTTAGTAATTTATTTAGATAGATTTAATTGGACGCCGAAGCATTAGGCGATTAATTATTTTATTCAAATTTGAATTTACTTTAATCATATTGGAATGCTTAATTATTAACATCAATTTTCAAATGGCGGCCTGCGTGAGGCGATCAAGTATTTTGCTTGACTTCATTCTTTTAGTCATATGTATAATGGTTATTAATGATTTTAATTTTTATTCCCATATACTACAATGGGTGTGTAAGATATTGTATATCCAGTTGGACTCTTCAATTATCTTCCTACCGCATCTACTACGACAATATAGTTAATCACAATCGTTAATCGCAAAAATGTGTCGAATATTAAATTAGGTCGAAGTATTACCACATTATCAATGAAGTGGACGTGTGTAATACCTGCTGTCCTTTTTTACGCAACTAAAACATTAGATACTCAACTCAGGCACTTGACAAAAACTGTTACACTACTTGTTCTGAACAATGTGGGTGAGCTGCAATATATCTTGTGTTTTCGAAGACTGGACTTGACAATAATACTAATTGTAGCTTTCATTACAAGAATGTAGACGCTCATCCGTATGGGTCAGCGTTTGATGTTGAAGAACATCCTTTTGAGAAAACGTCTTCACAAAGTAATTACCAGAACGTGGACTGTCTCTAGTATGCATAAAAGGGGTCTACCTGCATAGAAGTCTTATCAGGACAGTATGCGTACTTCGCTGGTCAGGAAGATGTGACTTGTTAGAAAACTTACTGCCACACTGATAACAGGAATTTGGGCGACTACCAGTATGCATAATCAGGTGTTTCCGAAGTCTTGCCTATTTATTGACGCTCACCAGTATGTGTAACTACAGTGCTTCCTAGGACTTGAATTTTAAGTAAACTTGGAACCACATTTATCACAATAATGAGGACGCTCAACAGTATGTGTAACTAGATGGTCCTAAAGTTTTGATTTTCTCGAAACCCCTTTACCACACTTAAGGACGCTCACAAGCATGTGTAACCAGATGTTTCCGAAGACCTGACGGTCGAGTAAACTTAGAACCACATTGATCATGTGAATGTGGACGCTCACCAGTATGAATATATTGGTGTTGCCGAAGACTTGACTTTTGAGTAAACTTAGAACCACACTGATCACAAGAATATGGACGGACACCAGTATGTCTAACCAGGTGTTTCCGAAGATATAACTTTTTGAAAAACGTCTTACCACACTGATTACAAGAATATGGACGCTCACTAGTATGTGTGACCAGGTGGCTCCTAAGACTTGACTGTGTAGTAAACTTAAAACTACATTTATCACAAGAAAGAGGACGTTCTCCAGAATGTATAAGCAAATGACGCCGAAGACAAGACATTTCAATAAACTTATAGCCACATTGACCACACGAATATGGACGCTCACCAGAATGTGTAAGCAGATGACGCCGAAGACTAGACCTTTGAGTAAACTTATAGCCACATTGACCACACGAATATGGACGATCACCAGAATGTGTAAGCAAATGACGCTGAAGACTAGACATTTCAATAAACTTATAGCCACATTGACCACACGAATATGGACGCTCACCAGAATGTGTACGCATGTGACGCCGAAGATTTGAATTTGAGGAAAACTTTCTACCACATTGCTTACAAGAATGTGACCGCAATCCAGTATGTGTAAGCAGGTGACGCTGTAGATCGGAATTAGAAGAAAAGGTCGTACCACATTGTTTACAGGACTGTCGGTGCTCACCAGCATGTTGACGCAGGTGACGCCGGAGAAGGGACATCCGAGAAAACTCAGAACCACATTTATTACAACAAAGTGCCTTTTGTCTAAAAGGATGCATTGGGCTTTGATCAGAGTCAGACAACATGTGTAGGGTGCAATCATTACATGAGGGCAAAGTGCACATAACCTCACCTCCTTCATTCCATATGATACAACTACTGTTACATGTACTCACTGGACCCCTGGTCATTAATGTGATGTTCGCACAGCTAGAAGACAGAGAACAAAAAATTATAACACTTTACAATTAACGTAACAAAATCAAATACAATATCCAGAAGCAAACGCATTATATGTTCCAATATTGCTTCTTATCACATACCATAGCACTACAAATCTCAACAATATCAGATAAAGGCTCTAACACAATAGCCCATATAATTTCCAAATGCCAAATAGCATATATGATAAGTGTGCGCTTAACCACAGCACATCGAAACAATTCAACTTCGTTTTAACTGAGACTCAAAATATTTAGGATGCCAAATAAGAACTAATGTTTTAATAGCTTCATCCTTAGTGAAGTTACATGTTGACAATATTTATCTATCATCTACAGGGACATTGACAAGGGCTTCTGGGCCATATGGCGTCGAATTTCTGAGATACGTATGTATACTATAAAGCCGGGAAGAAATTACTGACTGAAGCTCCTCAGGTACTTCAACTGAGCTAGTACCTGTCAACACATCAACGTAAAAAGAAGAATATGAATTAGGGTGAAATTCTGTGCGCTCGTCACAAAGATGAACTACAAATCTCAGAACATGAAATGGGGCAGAAATTGTAACAGCAGTAAGGTGGTAGTCCTTGATCTCTTCATCAGAGGATTCGTGCCATGCTATATTCTTAAGACTCAGTGGTCGGGACGTATTAACACAAATTTGTATATCTTAGGAATATCAGCTGATTGAGTAACAAGATACATTTTGAACCTCAAAGTAATAGATAGGAAATCAGGCTGAATTTCAGGGCCAACCATTTACAAAGAGTTCCTAGCTATCCCATTTCAAGATTTACACCTGTCAAAGTCAACTCTTGGCTTCGTTGTCATGCTAGAAAATTTGAGCACACAATGATGGGGCATATGAAAGCTTGATGGGTTAGAAGTCACAAGCGGTACGTTTCCCATGTGTCCCGTTTCACTGTATTCAGGCATCAAACTTACATGCAGCTGTTTCAAATCTGGAGAACTAGAAAACTTATTTTCAATGTGTTCGATTATTTTAACAGCATTATGCTTAGACTAAGCTGCAGGTGACACTTCAAGACGAATAGGAAGTTTGTCATTAAACCCACCAGAAACATCCATTTGATCATTATTCAAGAAAATGTCCTTCATACGCCATTTCTTCGGGAGTAAGAAAAAGTTGATGGAGTTCTTCAAGCTTCCAAAACCTTTGCAATTTTGTGTAAAGAGAATCAAGATTTATAAGCCCAGCATACCGAAACTTGGCGTTATTCTTAACACAATACTCAGGGATGGTGCCTGACAATCCCCAACCAAATTTAGTCATCTAACAAGATGAGATAACCTTTCTTATGGAAGATATTAGGAGACAAAATATTATACTTGACTTCAGCTCTTAGCAAGATATAAACAGCAGAATGCTGCTAAAATACACTAACACCTAAATGACTTCACGAGCAATATACCAACTGAAACAATCAATTTGCTGTGCAGGAAGTTGGCTTGTGGTTGTATTCACAGCTGCACAGTTCAACTTCAATGTATAATCTGACACATTGGAGAACGAAACAAGATTGCATGTAGATCATTTCAAGCGATACACCTGTATTGCCTACGCCAAATATAGGCAGCAAGGAATCTCAGTACAAATGCCAAGCTTCGTGATAAGACTACAAGGCACTAAGGATAAATGACTCCCCCAGTCCAAAAAATCTTTAACTAGTTCAACCTCTCCTGAACTGTTCTTCACTGCTACACAAGCTTTGTTAAAATAAATATTTGAGTGGGTGGCACAATTGTAGAACTTCTAACATTTCTATAATTATTGGGAATTGTTTGTTCTTCACACACCAATAAGGTGTGGGGTCCATTGTACTGGGGTCACTTGTGTTGCTTACACTGTTTAGATAAATGCAAAGCAAAAACATAGATAACAAAGGTTATTTTGACTCTCAAACTTGCTGCGATATTCAATGTTTTTGTGAATTTCTACATTCAGAATTGCTGATTATCAAGTTTTCGACACTGAGAAATAAAGAAAATGCTCTTGTTGGTACTGTGGAATAAAATCTAAAACGAACGACAGTGACAAAATGACCATGATTTATAGACAAGAAGTGGATAAAATTCGCAATACCTTATTTTCAGATATAATGCTTGTTGTCCAAAAGGGTCCAAAATCTACGTAACTGAACCTTGCAATAGTATTAATTACTGGTAAAGCAGAACCATGGCCTTCCACTTCTAGTGGTATTAATCACAAGTATCGTACTCATGGCGTTCGTCTCATGGTGGTATTAATCACAGGTAACACAGACCAAGGGTGTTCCCCACATTGTGTGCTACTCACAAGCAATGCAGACCGATGGTGTTACTCACATAGAGGGGCTGAACACAGTCACCGACTAAATCAATGATGATGATGATCATAATCCTGGTTTAGAGGGGCCTACCCCCGTGAGTAACCAAACCATACTGGTATGAGGTGCAACAAATTGAAATGATAATTAAAACTTCAAAATGTATTAATTGACAAGAATATAAAGTAAAATAAATGATGATTAGCATGATTTCAAAACAATCAGTGGATCAAATTGACAATGCTTTAATGACTTCACTATGCAGTGTCGAATTAAAAGTAAGTTTAGGATAAAACATACAACTTAGCTAGGAGTCCCAATGCTCAATACTGCATCAGCCTGTTTTCATCCAAGGGTCAGCGTGCTTTCCTCTTCCATAGAGCAAGTTTGCTAAATGTTTCTTTAGGTCCTATAGCCAAAACATCCACTCGAGGGATGGTAAGTTCGAATCCACAGTTACGAAGATAGTTTTAAAGTGGTTTCACATTTTCATACCTAGCTGGTTAACATAATGTCACCATAGTGTGAAACTCCTTCTCCTCAAAGACGTAGCAGCGCTTGACCTCCTCTTTATGGACAGAGTAGTGTATGACCTCTTCCTACTCAGTACTCTTTTGTGTTACAAAATTGAGGAAACCTCAGATTTATCTCTTGGACATCTTAACAGACAATCAAACATATACCTTTATCGAATAGACCTAAACGAATTGCTGTTAAAATTTATACTTCATCCATTCAGATTAAAATAAATGACTTCCTCACCACCACCACCACTAAGAAACAAATGATGAATCTCTGAGTTTTGAGATAAAGATATGAACCCCAAAACCTAAAACAAAAACTACACCCGTATTCACTTAGCGAACTGGTAATGATATAATCTTTTTACAGAGAATATGTTCATCATGGGATTCGACTATTGAGTAGTATCACTATTCTAAATAAACTTATGTTTTAATGGTCCACCCTTTCAATCCTATATTATGCAATGTGTATAGACTATGTAGTATTGCAAAGGTGGACCATTAAAACATAAGTTTAATTATTACTGTGATCACAATTCAATACTCATCAAAACCATGAAGTTTATATCCTATGATATTGAGTATTATGGCAAAGGAAATATGAGCTGCCACGTATCAACTACAATACAAACCAACAGAGAGCACCAACGGAAAGAAATATACTACTTGTGGGAAAAGGAGAATGAAGAGAAGCAGGCTAGGAGCCTGGAAGACAGAGATTCTCCAAGCCCAAATCATAACACGTAGCTTGCTATTGCTCCAGAGGAATAAATTCCACTTGCATTGACTGGATGAACACACAAACCACTCTCAATCAGGCGGTACATCACATCTCAACATCGAGTGATATTCTAGAACAGTTCGATTTACGAGCTGCGAACCGCTTGTTGGTATTTATCCCATTATATATCAGGAGCTAAGCAGAGGTAGCAAAAAACCTGCACTGCTCATACAAAGTACAACGCAGTGGCACAACATCAAACACTGGTCTTCCTGTCCCATTCTGCATAGTGAAGATGAGAAATCTGAACCCGGACATCAACAACCTGCTCCAAATGTGCAATATTATCATTAAGCTTCTGCCCAATGCCACATGAAATTTTCCCCCAGAAATTCAGTAAAGCAATGATGGCTACCCCATAAAACTTCTAGAATTTTTTACACAGTCCTAGTCAACAAAACAGGACTGGCACATTTTTTACACATGCGGCACAAGTAACCGCCTTTGCATCCAGCCTCTACCTGGTCAGCGGTGGCACATACGGTTGACAGCAGCTACACGCAGGACGTTAGATATTATAGCTGGAGACTTTAATTTGACATTAATTACTGGCGAGCAAAGTATTCTTGTAAATTTTGGACCTGCACATAGATCCTTAGCTGTGTTTATGTCATTCTATCAGTTGCACTTGGTCAATAATATTCAGAATGCAAATGGAAATACACTTGATCTTATTATTACGAATGTTAACACATTAAGAGTATATAGAAGTGAGTGCCCCTTAGATGAGGAGGATTGTTATCATCCTGCAATTGTAGTCACACTACTATTAAACAGAGAGCGTAACAATGTTTCACAACAATCTAAGTAGTTATTTGCCTTTATAGGGGCTAATTTCTTTTAGATGTATAAAATGTTTGAGCAAATGGATTGGTCTAAGATTGTAGAATTTACGAACACTGACCAAGCTATTGAGTATTTTTATGCTCAGGTACACTCGGTATTTTGTGAAATGATACCAATCAGGAATATTCAAAACAAGAAAAATATATGGTGATGTCAAGATACATTGCTAGGTTAGGGCTGAGGATCAGAAATTCGGGGCTCGTGTTTGATGTAGAGCGGGTTGGAGTAAGGGAAGGGTAAGCCTGTCATGTAATAGTTGTATCATGATTTACAAGTATTTACTAGTATTTACTAGTATCCTGATTTACTAGTTGTCTATACATATGTAATAGTTGATCGTAAATAGCTTGTTGTTTTTCTGTATATGAAGTAATTTTAAAATCTGTGATTGTGATGTAAGTACTGTATTTACGATCAGTATTTGCTACAAATTTCTGAGGTGGGGAGTAGCCAGGAGGTACATAAATTGCTGCTAAAGCTATTATTTGATTTCCATTAGTGATTTCTATTTTTAAATTTTCAGAGAGATATTCTTTTAAAGAATGATAATGTTGTTCTGAAGGGATGGATTTATGAATACTAATTGCTACCCTCCGTGACATCTACTGGGGCAGCAGTCACTTTACCTTTTAAGAACACACATTAATGTCATAAATATTCATTTACTACAACAGCTGAATAGGATCAAGAATGATGCACAGTGCATTCACGTCCCAGAGAAATTTCCGTCAATGTGAGTCTGGAAGATCAATCGTGCCGCTAGCTGGATCTGAAACAGAATATCAGGATGTGGGAATGGGACAATATTCTGGAGCTAAATAGTGATGATTTTCAGAATGGTCTCAGTGGAATGAGGGGAAGAATGGAAAGGGAGGGTGGGGCAGGGATGTAATTTGGAGTGATAGGTAACACTTTTTCCGGCTGAGTGGGAGAAGTTTGACATTTACCCTTACATTTAACTGAGAATGTTGGATGATTTTCACTGCATGTGTTGCATTTGAGTGATCCCTTTCTGCTGCAAGCACTTGAGGTTTGTTGACCACTACAAATAGCACATACATTGTGAAGAGAGCAATATTAGGTTGATCATAGAACTGGCAGTGATCGCAGTGTCTGCGCTGTGGTCAAGATGACCAAGAGGCTTCCACATTATGCCGCTTCACATACATCAGCAAACCATCCCTCAGACGCTGGTTCATTGTTGCCATAATCCGGGACAGGATACTCATCAGCAAGGTGTGTCCCTTAGAATTCCGGATCAGAATGGCTCGGAATATGTGATGTCCTTTTCCTGAAGACGGCCAGTGATAACGTCCTGCTCAAAACGTTAAAATCAACGAGTGAATCCGTGGTCACTCAGCTATGATATTGACCTGCATTACGTCCATATAAGCAATTCAAATGTGTTAGGCCTCACACCACATCCTTAGTTCCATAAAAAATGTATACTCACTATCTTGTACAGCACTACACAATCAACTCCGATTCCCTCAGGTTGCCTTCAATTAAGCCCCTATCAGTATTAAACGTTACACGATCTCGCCAGTCCCATTAGCAAAATGTGTAGCCTCCATCCTCGATCTCTGTGAAGTAAAGGATGGTAATGGCTTAGCTGTGTTTGGGTACATATTCGTACTTTTCCCTCACCCATTATTGACCCCTTTAAATTTCTCACCGAACGGTGAGGCAATGGCCTCGGGGAATGCGACTATTAATGTTAAGGTAGCATGCACTTCGTGCTGATTTGCCGTATTAAGGTATTAACACATGTCACTGCTGTTGTTACTTATCAAGTTTATGTAGTTTTTGTGTGCTTCATGGATGAGTTTCTTGGTGGCATTCCTCACACATTTACATTTGTTCCCCATAAGATCGCTTGTATCCTGTTTCCATTTCCTGTAAACCATATTCCTTTTGCATATCATTTTGCCTAATATTTTGTGATCTATGAAGAGTTTTTATTGGTAACGATGGGTAGATGGCTTCTTAGAAGTTATGATAGCAGTTCCCAGCCAGCATTTTTGTAGTAATAGACTATTCTATTACATTTACTTACTGGTGGATTCTTGTATTTTTTGGTAACTGTAACTGCTAGGTGTTCGGAGGAACGGGGGATTACTGCAGTCTCCAGTACTGAGGATGGAGTGTTAGTATGGAGAAGTGTTTTCATTATACAGGTTGGTTCATTAATTAATTACTCAAGGAACATGTAGAATTCTACAACGAAAGTTGCTATTAATGGACTGATGGGAAGAGGCAGGAGGTGAGGGCGATCATGCTGCCAGAACATTTCCAAGATAAGATCACCAGCCTTCTAGATACTTTTGAATCAATATTGTATATTTTGTACATGGCTTAGAGACAGTAGTAAATCCTCTTTCATGTCACCGGTGGAGTTCAGAGCTTGGTACATGGAACCCAAATGGAACCTGCTTCCAGCGCACATGAATTCCACCAAAACAAACTCTGCCTTTGTTTCGAGCAGCTCAAAGCACACACGGTTGAATTCGGCTTTTCTGGCAATAAGTGATCCTACCCCTGAGGTTTTCTAAATACTGTATATGACTGAGCTAACATTTCTATGTCATAGATTGACAAATTCAGCCAGGATTCACTAACGCACACAATTGGTTGATCTATAGCAGCAAGAGTGGCCAGAACTGCCTGTTTACACTTCACATATTTCAGGCTGTGAGTACTAAATCAAAACACAGCAACTGTCCTGTCATGTGCAGCTTAATGTAATGTTAAATATGATTCTTAGATTGAGAACTACATTTCCAACATGACCATGCCTGCACCGCTGAGTTAATTTTCTACAGTAGAAATGTATTAATCATTGCACATGTTCTCTGGACTGCTGAGTAAAAAAATGTACGTGTCACGTATAGCTAATTCACATTATGTTTAGAATTACGCATGTTACACAGGCATTTGAATGAGACTTCTGAGTTTGGTCCTGGGTTAAATTCCACATCTCCACTAAAAGCAACTGAACACATCACAAGGTGGGGAAATGATACGGGCAGTTTGGCAACTTTGCACCTTCCTGCAATCCTCCAAACCCCCAGACGTCGGATACCCATTCCTACGGTGGACTCACATTAATCTCACATTTACATACTACTAATAAGCACTTATTAATTTCTAAATCTGTATACAATTCTCTGTTTGTCAAGCAGTACTTTGATACTACTTTTGTAGATGTTAGTACAATTTATACCATTGAACTCGTATCACTACTGAGCTACTTGCCACTGCTTTGAACTATTTTCTGGTTATTTTGATGTGACGAGCTGCTAATTTCAATATTCAAAAATAGCATTCTTGCAAAACTAAACATTCGATTCCTTCACTTTCATGCAAAACAGCCAGACACGAGACAGTGTTGCCAATATTCCTATCCCAAAATATACTTTCCACTGGCCTGAACACTCAGGATGCACAGGCCAACCTTGCTCTGAATCAACTCCACTTTTGTTTTCTTTTACTCACGTAATTTAACTGTACCAGGATGTATTCATCAAATAGGTTGCTTACCTGTTACTCATGACCATATTTCAGTTTTATTGATTTGATAGTCCTTGGAATATTGCAATGTGTGAGTGAGTGGTGTATCATACATCGCCTGTGATTGTGCAGAAATCAGCTGCTACAAAGATTGTGAAAGGGCAACAGGAGGCTATGATAAATGTTGGAGAGCAAAAAAGACTTGACATTTAGACACTTAAATATCTCCAAACAGCATGGAGCAGTTTATAATGAGGTGATAGAGGTGAAGAAGAATAAACACAATACAGATGATGGGATATAACACACCAGCCACTGTGCATCATTGTTGGATTTTCAGCTACTGGATTTAAAGATCAAATTTTCAAAGGTCAGAATAAGTTCTGAGTATGGAAAGCAAATTGAGTATATCAGAACGTGGTTTTTCAAAGGAAAATAATCAGGACTTGAAATATAAGAAAGATTCTAGGCAGGTTTTTGATGTTATTCTTCCACCTGAAACAACTTTAAAAATATGTACCTAATAACACCAAAATAAAAATCTATTATACCATAATACGAGTCATCATACTTAATGGCTTTGAAACTTAACAAGCCACTGAAGGTGACCGTAAATATACCGATATCACAGAAAGAAGGTGTATGCAAAGTCTCCCTAATGAAGGAAATAGGGGTTTTGAAAGAATCATATAGATGTACAGAGGTGAATGAAGTGCCTAATACATAGCAGGTTGATTCTCTGGACTGGTCATGTTGCAAGAATAGCCAACAGCAAAGTCACGGTCAAGCAGACACCCCAAGAACACCTATTACAATAAGGAGAAAAGAACTGGGATGGTAATTTTAATAATAATTGTACTGGCTCAGATACTGAGTGGTGCCAACTAGGCGGCCTGCTGATCACTAGATACTACAGGCTGACTTATTTTAATTTTGTGGAATTTTCTCATGAGCCATGATCAAACCAACAAGTTTGGAACACGAGCGAAGTACAGGATACAGAATCCAGGAATGATGTCGATGGATCTGTGCTCATCAAGAGTCTTCAGAGGGAGTTACTCAACATATAAATAGCAATATCCATATTGTCAAGGTTTAGGGGTGTAAAATCTAATTAAGCTAATCTGTACTTACTCCTCTTCTCCTTTTTCTTCTTTGAAACAAGGGACCAACTGACCTACTGTGTGTTCATCTACACTTATTTCATTCTTAATGTCGCTGGAAAGCTGTAAGGAACAAAAGTGCAAAACAAAGTAAGAAATATAGAGTAAACAGAAAACTAGAGTAAAAGTTTATACATACACATGGCATAGATGACAAAATAAACTGTACAGTTGCACAATACAAATATCAATTTATTCTCCCAATGTAAAAAAGAAACAAGCAAACAAGGGTCAAATCAAAATTATATGAAGAACAGGAACAAGAAAAGGAACTCATAATAGAACAAAGGGGACAGCACTGGAAGAGGGAGCAAAAGAAGAAAAACTTGAAGGAGACAATAATCTGTGCAATTTTTTCTTCCCTTCCTACAACTTTCTGTGAACATGTTCATCCTATTATGTGCTATTAAATGACTGGTCACTTGTTTGTTTCTTTGTATTCCCACAGATGACTCTGATTGTCAGATAGACATACATTGGATCTTCACCTGAGAAATGTCAATATATTTCCCACCATCTTAAAGTTCGTATAACAAATAATCAGTTGTTGGACTTTTCATTGACTCTAGACAATCTGAAAGCTTTATTAATATAGACTTACAACATTTACATTCAGATTTTAAAGGACTATGCTGGCCGTGTTTTCTACGGATAACACGTACACCGCATTCCCAGAATCCCCAGAATTGACTCTGAAAAGTCAGAGATTATTATCAGACTCTGACAGCTAGTTGCTGGTCCAGTCAGGCTGTATGAGAACAAAGAAGTTGTCAATTGATAGAGGGGTAGAGTCCTTAGTCTAAAAAGCCAAGAAAAATGGCCAAGAAAATTTGTTTTGCTCACCACACACCAACTTATAAATTCCAGGCCATCAGGCTGAGCAGAGGTCGCTTGACAGGGTAATACTCATCAGAGCTGTAGAGCCACAGGTTGGTCTTAAAAGGACTCTGTTCAGAGAGTTTAAAACCACCTATTATATTTTCTAGACATGCCCAGAAAAGCCAAACATTTTTCCTAAATTATCATTCAAGTGAAGTAGTCTACATTTGACTTGCAATGTTAGATTGGTGTTATCTCTCGGGTATTTTGAAAGAGAGAAAGCTTACAGTTCGCTTCCTCACAAGTGAACCTTCCACGGTTCAAACAAAGGTGAAAGGTTTCAATTTAGTTAAATGTCATTGATTATTTCATCAATAGAGCAATATTCAAATTAATTCATCAATCTAAACCTTGTTAATGTTAGTTGAATGATCATAACTAATGTCATATATTTTGAAACCAACGATGAGCAAAAGAGAAGAAACTCCCATTGTCCTGTGTAGCAAATGCTGCAAAAAAAAATCAAGGATCCAAAGCACATGGGTAGCACTTCTCTGGAAAATCTCAAGGCTCAATTCTTCTCAGATGAGTCTCTTCAGGCTCAGCTGCATCTATGGATAGGCTATGAAGCACGTGTAGAAATATATTGACTTTAATGTAAAATTTTATACCGGAAAGCCAACTCCATTTGTTCACAACAAAGTTTTAAACAACAATCTATATTAACTTCATGGGAAGAAACATGCTTGAAACAGGCGATTCCCCATATGTATTCATACAATACTTGCAATGGACGGGTCATATGCAGATTAAGTGGGCCACAGGTGGATGAAAACAGAAATGATGTTTAATTAGCTCTAGAAAATGAAGGCGAACTGAAGTATGGGAGATGAGATGGTTGGAACATTAAGAGTGACAAAATTGCTGATGAGAAGCCATGCAATGGAATCTAATAATGTCACTGACAGCAAACGTTACATGTATACCATCCTTACCTCAGAGCATACCTTCTCACGTCACACGCATGCAAACTGGCATAGTGAACACAGCCTCGGGTTAGCTGGCAAGCTAAGTCAGTGTTGTCGCGATGTTCTTGAATTGTACAGCAAGAGTGTGTCCTCAAGGTCTTCAAAAAGCTTGCTGCGAAACTGCGTAGCCTTACAGGACAGTGGCGCTGTGGGTAAAAGCTTTTAAGGAGGGACGCCAATAAGTGGCAGACGTGTGTCAGCCAGGTCATCCTAATGTCAAACAATGAGAAGTGCATGTTCATGCCGTGTTAATGGACACTGGACGATGCCATATGATATGTGAGCTGGCCCGAGACACCAGGTTAGCGAATACGACTGGGATTCATATTAGAAGGAACACCTGAGCATGAGAAAAATTTCATCAAAATAGATTCAGCGGAAATGCAGAAATGATTACGATACGATGCTGCTCGTAACCATTTGGAGTACTGGAAGTACAAAGAAGAGGCTTTCTTATGCAATATCATTACGCTGGATGAGACATGGCTGAACTGTATGAGTCACAGCTGAAATGCTGATCGAAGAAATGGCATCATTACGGGAAACCACAAAGATTGGGAGTTCGTGAGAATCTCAGCCATGTGAAAGTTATCGTTATACTGATGTATGACTGTGATGATTTTATCCTAATGCACTATGTTCCTCGACAGCGTACCGTCAATGCGTATTACCCATCATTTTCCACGACAATGCACGGCCGCGTACAGTGCAAACGTGGCGGATTTTTCGGTCGATTGGGCTGGGAATTGCTGTACCATATATTAAAATCTACGGATTTAAGCCGCTGTGAACTTGACTTGATTCACAAGATGAAGGAACCATTTTGGGGCCTTTGCTCCAGAACTGTTTCAGAGACTGGTCAGGCATTAAACTGCTTCATTCGAACCATCAACATAACAGGTGCTGCAATATATATCCTATGATGTCCACATCACTCGTAACACGATGTACACAATGCTGGTGACTACTCTGAAGAACAGTAGATCATGGTATAACATTCATATATTTTGTATGAGTTGCTACTATTGCTACTATTAAAATTCCAACCCAATAAGTTTCTATTTACAACTTGCTTCATGGTGCTCTGGCACAGATAGGTCTTGTGGCAATGATGGGATAAGAATGGGCTAGGAGTGGGAAGGAAGCAACCTTGGCATTAACTCATTGGCTCCGACTTACGGAACCGTTCCTTACGCCATCAATTTGGACCGAACACCGACATTCGGAACTGTTCCGTACCAACCTAGTTTTAGTTACTAGCAAGTGATAAGTATTGCGTCGCATGTAGAAGTTCAGTGAAACCTCCACATAGTGTCCAAACGAGAAGCATAATCACTAAACGAGGTCATACCGCCTGATAGGAATGTCAGACGGATTGCTGAATAAATGGAGGCTGAATCCCACACCATATGTCGCACATCATGTCCAAAAAATGTTTCAGATAGGACCAGATAGCTAAGGTACACCTTTGACACCTAACAAAACTTAGCAACGTCTTCCTGAACAAAATATGCTGCTAATAGGATAGGTTACCCCAAATGGCCACACATGCTTCGCAGCGACATGGCATTCTATCTATCAGATGGTCCAAGAGCTCTTGTGGTAGTCGATTCCATTCCTCAGAAAGGGAAATAGAAAGTCATGGAGGGTCCTTGATGCAGGCAGACGGGATGCAATTCGCCTCCCCAATGCATCCCAGGCATGTTCTTGAGTCTCCAGATCCGCAGACTTCACTGGCCAGTCCATGCGATGAATGTCTTCCTCAGCCAGAAATTCATCGACCAGAGCAGCTCGGTGTGGTGGTGCATTATCGCACATTAAGTGGAAGTCTGGACCAGCCGCACCTCTGAAGAGTCGAACATGTGGTCTCAGTACCTCATCCTTGTCTTTCCGAGAGTTAACAGTGTTCCTCGGACCACCCATGATGATGTGCAGGGTCGTACGGCCACTCAACATGACGCCACCACCACCATACAGGTCATGTTCCTGTGGTTGTATCGGCTACCCGGTTCCCTCCAGATTAATGTGTGATGGGAATCGTTCTGCAAAACTGAAACGGGATTCATCTGTGAAGAGCACATGCCTCCATTCATTCATGGTCCAGTTTCAATGATGACGGCTCCACAGTAAACGGGCCCGTCTCTGTGCTGGAGTGAGCGGGACTCACACCGCTGGACGTCGGGCAAATAGCCTTGCTGTTCTGAGCCTCCGGTACACAGTTTACCGGGAAGAGGTAACTATTGTGACAGCTGAAAGCTTCAGCGACAATTGTCTTGCAGATGCATTCCGACTTCATCAGGAGATTAAGGCGAGATATCGGTCTTGCTCTGGGGTAGTTACCCTTGGTCGACCTGGTACTGGCATATGACAAGCATCTCCTGTGCTTAGAAATCGTCTCCAAAGCCTGGAAATGAAACTTTATGGCAATATTCAAGGATACGGCGACTTCCGTCTGTGTCTGGCCTGCTTCCAGGTGGTCGAGTATTCTACACTGCAAAACGGGGTTCAAATGGCGTTGTTGGGCCATTATGATGATTCGATCACCACGAGGCTACACTCCGCACACTATAACAGGGCAAACACGACTGAGGGAATATGGGGCGCAGCAACTGGCTGTGTTTACCTTGCGGTTAGGCCGCTAGTCAATGTTGGGAAGACTCTTTTCCTATACAGAGCAGACACGGTAAGGTTGGTAGGTGCATATCACAGAGATATGTTTTTAAGGTTCAACCTCTTCTACATAAATTACGAGTTGTATAAGATATTATTTACAGCATTTATTTAATAATGGTAACGGTTTCGATATTTAAATGTCATCATCAGCCATAAAGTACATTAATCACAAAATTGAGAAAGGACATGATAATTAAAATTGACGTTATTATACATAAATACATACATGGTTTTCTTAACAATAAAGGATTAAAATGTTTTTACATGTTACCGACGTACAACAGTCTTTCGAAACGCTTATTTACACTGTGTGTTGAAAAGAGTAGTAAAAAATGATAGCAATCACTTGATACACTGTTTCTGTTGATCTGTTTATGTGCTAATACTCAACACATCACGTCGTATTTACGGTTGCATTTGAATCGTTGGTGATAATTTGTCCGTCCTTTAAGACAATAATTCTTATTCAAATGTTGTCGAAGTGAAAACGTAATTTTAGTTGATAACACCTTGTTCATGTAAGGAACTTGTAGAAAAATGCTTTTGTTTATCTCATTACACTCGTCTTGAAAGGCTTGTTGTGTTCGTTAAAATTAAACAATCCTGTATTAGTAAAATTATAACGTAAGAAACGATTAATTGTAATTGGTTGTCCTTTCGTATTCTCTTGTGATGTAGTACAGGTGAACTAAAATTGCCCAGTTCAATCAGAAGGATTTGAATCAGCCTGAAACGAAATCAATACAAAGGAATTGTAAGTACTAAAATATACTGGGCCTGGACAAGCTAAAGTGTGTGTAATGTACGGTATATGTGGCTCACGTTGGACACCGTGTTGAGAAGCTACAGTTTCTGAGAAGGTACGGACTAATAGTGACAGGTGGAGTGTAGTGAGGTAGGTTATATCAGGTGGGGAGAGGGGGATGGGGAGGAGAGTATAGGAGGGGTTTAAGGCGGGTCCCGTGAACAGTTTGTAACGTGATAGGGTATTGTGTATCGCGCTAAATATTGGCCGTCTATTGGGAAGGTTGAGACATCTAAAGACTTTAATTAAGAATCAAAGATAATATTAGTTTTATCTGAGATTTCGTTCAGGTTCAAATGGGAGTTAAATAACTGGTTCAAGTGAATTAAGCATTGCCCTGTGACGTCGAGAACAGGGCCTTTGTTTACATTCATAAGAGCCTCTACCCTCTTTCATGTTACTCAAGTTACGCTTGAAATCTTGAATGTGTTGTCCGACTGCCGAGTATCTGTTATGTTTTATGGCATTTACATGCTCCATGTATCTGATTTTGAACCTCCTCCCAGTCTGTCTGATATACGAGGACTCACAGTTTTCACATAGGAATATGTAGACACCTGATTTTTTAAAAATGTCAGTTTTATTAATTGATCTGGTATTATATATGTTGTCCATATTTCTATTATCAGTTCGATATACGATTTTAGTGTTATGTTTCATCAAAATATTTGTAATGCTGTAAATATCTTCATTGAAAGTAACGGTTGAATAATGATCAGGTTTAGTGTTCTCTATAGTTAAAGTTGAATTTAAGCGATATCTGTGTTTATTGATAATGCGCTCCATAAATGCGTTATCATACCCGTTATATTTAGCTATGGAGCGAATTGTCTTTTATTCTTTACTTAAGTTTTCTTTATTTAGCGGTAGACTTAATGTCCGGTCTACCATACTGCTGTAGGTAGCACATTTGTGTGCTATGGAATGGAAGGAACCTTTCTTGATGGTAGTAGCCATCTGTGTCGGTTTCCTGTAAATACTGTATTCTATAGACGAAGGAAATCTGTTTAACGTAAGATCTAGAAAATGTATGCTTCCATTTGACTCAGATTCCGGATTGAAATTTATCTGCGGATCAACACCGTTTAAAATGTTAAGGGTGGAGCCTGCATCAGTAATTCTTTCGTCAAGGATAACGAGAGTGTCGTCTACAAACCTGGCCCAAAATTTTATGTTCGGAAAGTCACTATTGCTATTAATTGCCGTACGCTCTAAATAGTCAATGTATATTTCCGCTAAAATCCCTGAGGCCGGCGACCCCATAGCCAAGCCATCCTGCTGATATATGCAATTATTAAAAGGGAAGAAAGTATTTTTAACTACTAGTTTCAAAATTTCCATGAAAACTTGGATCTCGAATTTACTGAGGTTACTATATTTATTTAAATAATTTTGGATAATAGGAAAAAAATTCTTACTATTGACACTCGGATACATATTTTTATGTCGTAAGAATCCTACGAGTGGAAAGGCTGTATTTCTAAGCTATCTAGTTTTTAAATTAACTGAATGGTATTTTTCACAGATTTATGTGACAGAAAATTATAATTCCTTCATAGCAATTTCTATGGTAAATTGTTAATTTGTACAATGGTCTCGGCCTATAATTGATAATGAGGCGTATAGGGACGCCGGTCTTATAGATCCTAGGTAAAGCTTTCGCACTGGCAGTTCGGGGTTCATAGTTATCAGTTTTGTCTTCTCTTGTTCTGTAAATAAAAATGAGGTATTTTTAGGGTTGATTTTAGGAAACGTTGTATCTGATGATGATGATGATGCTTGTTGTTTAAAGGGGCCTAACATCTAAGGTCATCAGCCCATAATGGTACGAATTGACGACATCAGATGATAAGTAAAATATTAAAATGTATCCATTACCTAGAGTTTAAAATAAATGGCGATGAAAAATGATTATGAGATTAAAACAATCAATGGATCTAATTAATCTAAAGAATGGAAAGTAGAGGTGATAATGGAATAAGACATTGCCTGGACATTCAGATATATACATACATGGAATGCAAGTCATGAGTTAAAATAACACATTAAAATACGCAACACGAACTAATATAGAGTCAACTGGATATGAGCACAGTCGACAAAAATACACTAAGACAAGGACAATATTACACACGGGAAAAAAGACCACTATTCCTCATAAAACGGATGACGTGGTCTGCGGACTGCTCGTCATCCCGTAGGATGAGGGAGATGGTAAGCGAGAGTTATAGACTACGGTGCAGACCGACCAGCTCCACGCACTCCGAAAGAATGTGTACCGCGGTAAGATGATCGCCGCATGTACACACCGGAGGGTGTTCTCCTTTCAATAGATAAGAGTGCGTCAGGATACCGTGGCCAATCCGAAGACGACAAAATACATCTGCTTCCGTCCGAGAAGTCCAAAGGGAAGTCCTCCATACCTTCATTGTACCGTTTATCGCTCTCAACTTATTTGGAAGAAGGAAACAGGTATCAATAGACTGTAGCGAGCTCAAGGAGTCAGTACACAGAAGAAAGTGTCGGCGCTCATCGGAGAGTGCGTACCGTAGAGCTTCACAGATAGCATAGAGCTCTGCTGTGTACACTTTACACGTTTTCGGGAAAGCAAATAGAAAACGATCAGTGTCGACAACGAACGCCTGCCACTCCAACTCCCAATGGGACGTAACCAGATGTCTCGGCCGTGAGCGAATATTACTTGCTGGAACCTTGTAAGGCAACGGGGCCAGTGTTACTGCCTCCTTGGCAGCCATATCTGCTAACTCATTTTCCTCTAGACCCAGATGGCTTGGGAGCCACAGAAACGTGATTCTGGTGCCGGCATCGGAACACCCGGCCAGCAGGTCCACCAGAGCGTGCCGAGGGAAACAGGTATCAATAGACTATAGCGAGCTCAAGGAGTCAGTACACAGCAGAAAGTGTCGGCGCTCATCGGAGAGTGCGTACCGCAGAGCTTCACAGATAGCATAGAGCTCTGCTGTGTACACATTACACGTTTTCGGGAAAGCAAAAAGAGATCGGTGTCGACAACGAACGCACAACCCACTTAAGTGTCTGTTCTCGAGCCATCCGTGTTAACGAATAAATCTGGATACCGACCAACAACGGACAGAAAGAACCTCCGATAAATCGAAGGGTCCGTGTTTTCCTTCGGGAGAGTGTGCAGATCCAGGATTATTTCAGGACGTCGTACTACCCGCGGTTGTCTGACAAGGCAAGGAACCGAAGGTACGTGAAACAATCTGTGACTGCTATCCAAGTGTATTCCAACCGAGGACAAGCAGCGTACAGCCGACAGTGTCCATTGTTGAATACGCAAGGATAGCTTGGGTCACAAGTTGCAGCATACAACAGAAGGAGCAGGTGTAAAGGTGGCACACCAGATGCGGCTTGTTCCAAAGGCTCTCGTCGCCAAGCTAACCCGGCTGTGGTGGATGCTCTTAAGTCTCGCAAGGACGCTTGGTCTTGCTGAGCCATATGCTGCACTGCCGTAGTCTAACCTGGATAAAATATGTGCCCGATAGGAGCAGAGTGCGGTGAGCAACACAATTAGTGCTGCTAAGAAACTTCAAGATATTAAAACTCTTGGTGCATTGCATTTTAGCTGCCGCATGTGTGGCGCCCACGATAATTTACTATCGAAAGGAGCCCAAGAAATCGGTCAGTGTCAACTACAGGAGTAGCGGCATTCCTAAATAAAGTTCAGAAGGAGGGTGAAGAGTACGTTGGCAATAAAAGTGGACAACAGACGTCTTAGAGGTAGAAAACCGAAGGTCCACTGCTCCACTCTTGCTTGCTGTAATTGTAGTTCTGCGACTGCCATATTACGCCAGCTATAGTGCAAAGCAAAATCGTCCACATATAGCGACGGTATTACTGCTGAACCAACAGCAGCAACAACACCGTTTAAGGCAATCCCGAACAGAGTGACAATAGGAACCGATCCGTGTGTCCATTTTCCTGAATGTGGAATTGCGAATATGTCCTCCCTACTCGGACATGGAATAGACGGAGGGACAACAAATTCGCAATAAATACCGGCAAACGACCTCGGAATCTCCATTGATGCAGGACTGAGAGGATACCATATCACCACGCGGTACCATAGGCCCTTCCTAAGTCAAAGAAAACAGCTACCAAATGTTGTCTGCAGAGAAACGCATCCTTGATAGAGCTCTCCAGGCGTACGAAGTGGTCAGTGGTCGAGCGAGCGTATCGAAAACCACACTGGTACTCGGACAAGAGTCCTTTTCCTCCAGACACCACACAAGTCGGCGATTTACTATCCTCTCAAATAGCTTACACAGGCAATTTGTAAGAAAAATCGGTCTGCAACTTCCTGCATACTTAGGATCTTTGTCAGACTTGAGGACAGGAATGACTATGCCCTCTCGCCACCGAGACGGAAAATCACCCTCTATCCAGATTCAGTTGAATACACGAAAAAGATATAATAGACTATCCTCACTAAGGTGTTTCAACATCTGGTAATGGATACTGTCTGGTCCAGGAGACGTGTCCTTCCAAAGCGATAAGGTGCTGCGGAGTTCCCACTCCGTAAAGGGCAGGTTGTAGTCCTCTGGAGCTTGAGAGGTAAAACTAAGATTATGACGTTCTGCCTCCCACTTCAGAGCGAGGAAATCACGAATGTAATTCGCGGAGCCAGATACATCCGCGAAATGACTAGCTAGATGGTTAGCAATCGAGAGTGGTTCAGTGTCGATATTGCCTGCAATGGAAATTTCCGGTACAGAAGATGATCCTTGGATACCCGAAATACGTCGAAGTTTAGTCCACACTTGAGATGATGGAGTATGTGACGTCATAGATAACACATATCTCTCCCACGAAGCTTTCTTTGGCGAATAAGAACTCGCGCCTTAGCGCAGAGATTTTTAAATGTTACCAAACTGACCACAGTATAATGCCTACGATAACGTTTATGAGCACGACAGCGTTCTTTGTTAGCTGCTGCAATTCCAGCGTTCCACCAAGGACCGAGTTTTCAGCAAGGAGTCGCTGAGAAGGAAAGAAGCAGCAGCTTAAGAATAACTTGGGTGATGTAAGTTATTTCTTCGCCGACGATGTGCCTGGTATCGTCGTTAAAGACAGCTAGTGATGTGTACTTTGGCCAATCAGCATGTTTAAGAATCCAAAGAGGAGGAGCCTCGACGGATTTTTGTTTCAACAAAGTAAGGATGATGGGAAAATGGTCACTGTCGCAGAGATCATCATGTGTATTCCACCGAAACTGCGGAACCAACGTTCGGCTGCACAGACTTATGTCTATGCGAGAATATGTGCCGTAACGTACACTAAAGTGAGTTTGTTCCCCTGTGTTCAAAATACATGTTACTAATGTTTCCAGTTCTCTTCCCCGAGGGCAAGACGTCTGAGAGCCCTACATGGGGTGATGGACGTTAAGATCTCCCAACAAGAGGAAGGAAGGTGGAAGCTGATCTATAAGATCAGTGTCATCATTTATGTTAAGAGGCCGGCCTGGTGGAAAATAAACGTTACACACTGTTGCTATGACAGGCAGCGGTACCCGCATCGCAACTGCTTCCATTCGGGTCCTTAGAGGAACCTCTTCGCTATAGGTATCAGAACGAACAAAAATATCCACGCTACCAGACACACGCTGAGCATAATATCGACCTGTCCAGTATAATATGAAATTTCTCAGGACCGTGTGATGACCTGGTCTGAAGTTTGTCTCCTGAATACAGACTATACCCGCCACTTACTCACCAATGAGCTGACGCAACTCAACAAGATGCCTGTCATAACCGTTACAATTCCATTGTAACAGTGCCATATAGTGGACTATAAAAGGAGTGTTAGGTTATGAGCGACAAGATGCTCGTGAACCTGAACACATCCAAACCTACATCTGTAGATATAGATGACAGCGCGATTTCCATCCCGTCATCGACAGACGGCGGGGTTGACGCCCAGAACTTCGACGCTTTTCGAGGGCGGGAAGTTCCCAAACGAGGGGAGTGCGTAGGGTTTGGGGCAGGAGTACCTGCTGGCGCAGACGCGTACCCTCTAGATGGAGGGCATGATTTCCCTGGTTTGAGGAGCAACAGTCGCCTTGGGCGCAGCGATCACCACGGGTAACGTTGTCGTGAGAAACGAACCTGCGAGACTCTGAGCTATCATGCTGTAGTTGAGCGTACGGGCAGGCGTATTTGTGGAATTAAACTTATGGCGCAATTCCTGGTAGGAAAGACCACCCAGGATCTTGATCTCCTGGATCTTCTTCTCACTCAGATATGTCGGACGGTTCCGATCCCGAGGAGAATGAAGACGAGAGCAGTTATTGCACTTGTACAGAGTTGTCCACTCCTCCGCGCCGTGAGCTACTCGTCCAAAAGTACCACACACAGACTGATTCGAACAACGAGATACCATATGTCCGAAACTCTGGCACTGATAGCATCGCATAGGAGGCGGGATGTACGGCCTCACATCGCAACGATAAGTTGTTACCTTGACTTTTTCTGGTAACACTGACAAATTGAAGGAGACAATTAAGGCACCAGTGGCAACGTCTTCACCGTTGACCTTGCGCGTAATGCACCGGACGTGTGTCACACCACGGTTCTTCATGTCTTCTTTCTACTCGTCGTCAGTGTTGAAAATAAGGTAACGGTGAAAGATGACTCCATGATCCAGATTCAAGGATTTATGCTCCTCGAGTTTGACGGGCCTCTCTAAAGAACCACAGAAACAAAGAAATGTCATTTGGTCCTTGTTTCAATGATGGTGAAATCCTGACATTCACCTCCCCGCGGTAGACAGGGGGCACCGATTGCATATAAAAATAATATTTTATATTCAGGCGGCTAACGAATGAAGGGACCGATTATCTCCCGGTATAAGGAGATCCCCTATACCAAGTGCCAACAGTCTCTTAGAGAGTGGATGAGCGGGTATAGGTAAGGGCACTCTACTGTCCTGGGGAAAAGAAATTGTTCCCAAAGGCGGAGGAACCAGTTTGGTCAACGGCATTAGGATGCAGAAGGCAACGGGAAACCGCTGCATTAAAGATCCTGAGAGATATTCCGGTAAATCCACATGGCATGGCTGCAACGTCAAGATCGGAGCTGGCCGTGTGGATCGTCTACCTCCTTTTGGAGACGACGGCTTAAGAAGAAGAAGTTTGACGGGGAATTCGCCAAAGTGGTAGCACATAAGCAAGTGATCGGCTTGCAGGGCTGTACGAGTCTATAAAAGTAAACTACCGTTGCGCAATTTCTTGAGATCCTCAAGTTCGCCGTAGACGCCTTCCATGTGTCAACTAAAAAGGATCGATTTTACCAGCTTAAAATCATGCCCATCGGATCTGGTAGCAACCGGAAACCTAGGGAAGCTGGATCCCATTCCTTCACGCTGCACATGTTCCCAGGGAGATGAACATCTCAGGGAAGAAAAAGTTAAAGACTTCGGTAGGGGACCAATTTGGAATGGGCGACTTCATTTCGAAGCCATGCCCGAGATCATCCTTCCCGAATGCCACCCACTCCGATCAGGGGTCTCTGTAGCCGAACCAAGCTTCCAAGGCAATAACCACCTGGTCATAGCCGGTACGCCCGGGGCCCGATGTTGGACGATGCCTAATACGGGATGACTGAGGCAATGAGAACTAGGACTCCCTTCCTCAAGTCACCCGCAATAGCATGTGCCCCATAGCGTGTACAGGGCACTAAATATAGAGAAAAATAAATAATTAATAATAATAATATGTTTTTCTGGCTTTCGGCTGTGTTGTCAGGCAGCTACTACTGCAAGCGTACATGACGCTCCCACCCGCAATTTCCCGGGTGGTCAAATGCGAGCTTTTGGGCGTAAACGCACACGTAAGAGGCCCATTTCCGAGCAGCACGCACATATTTTTTGGAAACGAGCTATAATAAACCATCAAAAAAATAAAAAATAATGGGGACCATGGCCACATGACCCTTTAGTAGCCTTCTACGACAAGCAGGGATTACCTGTGAATGTATTCAGCTCCTCTCATCCACAGGAGGTCCATTACATTGTACCAAACCGCAATCCATGTCCCCGACTAGGGCGCCCCTTACGACAGGCAGGGGATACCGCGGGTGTATTCTACATGTGCGTCCCCACCCTCAGGGGGTGAGGTTGTATCTGTTGGGTCGGATCTTTTTACTCACCGTGAAAGAGCTCTTCTTGAAAATGTCTTCGGTTTTTCGGTGTCATCTGTTTTTTCCACTATTACTGTCGTGTTTCCTTTATCTGCCCTAGTGATAATGAGGTTCTTATCTTTAATTTTCTTTTTGAGGTTTATTACCAGTTCCCGTTCTAAAAAATGTTCTTGGTTTCTAATGTTACTAGTAGGTAATGTTCTTCTTTTCGATAAATGGATTTTGTTCAGTTTTCTCCCAATATCAAATCTTACCTCATATTGTGCCCCCATCATGCCGGGCTCAGCTCGCCGGAGAGCGAGGGTCTCAAGGGTGGACCGTTCGCTATCGGCTGTGCAGAAATTTTTAAAGGCAGGGATAGATGAAGGACTAGCGACAAATGAAAGGAGACTAAAATAGGTTTACACATTTATTAAAACTGACACTCTTTAAAGAAAACAATTAAATTCACAAAATCTGGGTTTGATTCTTGAAAACATCTTCTCCTCGTGCTATCATTCATGAGGGATCTCGCTCAAATAAATTTTCAATGATTGTTCTTTCTGTAATAACAAATATAGGAATCATTAATTTACTGTAAAATTGATTGAAAAAATACAAAATAATATCTGATATCGTTCTCCTATAATAGTAATCAAATCGTTTAAATTAAAATATTCTGTGCTTATTTTCCAAGAAATTGATTATTTCCTCTTCCTTATTTAAATTATTGAAAATTATTTAATTCATTAATTTATGGTTAGCACGTCTTCCTTAGACTTTCCCTTTTATAATTACTTCATTTTCATAATTATTAATTGATTAAACTTCTTGTAATAAATTTTTACTTGAACTTATATCATCCTAACTTTTGCTCAATTTTATGCAGAAAGTGACTGTACAATAACTATTAATTAAATCTCGTGACATCAGTCCACGGACGTTGCCTTCTCTTATTCACTTTAACTTAGTAAATTAGGCCCTAATCAACCTTAAATTACGATAAAATCTTCTAAAGATTCAAAATTGATCCAATTACGGACACGCGAAATAATACAAGTCGGTCAAAAATTTGACGCACATAATGAAAATATCATCACGTAATCGTACAAGAAATATTCAAAAAAACACAGAATAGGATCAAATCTCACATCACACATTCACACATGGGTACACGGCATTATTATAATATTATTTACACGAACACTAACCCATTATTATTAATTTTAGGATTTACTGCAAATTAGGGAAATCATTCTCTAGATGACACTATCCCGCACATCCCAGGTATCAATTCAGAATGTGATAGAATTAAGGTTATCACTTATACGAAGAAATTAACTATACAACGATGTTCAAGGAATATTTTAAACAGAAATCATCCCAATTAAGCGAGTAGAATAACTATAACACAGGTCAAAATATTAGAATACGCGCTTACGGTACATGAGTTGCGGTATTTATTTTTATTCATCATAATGTCGTGGCTCTCAATTATTCTGCACAGAAGCTCGAAGAAATCATGTCCAGTGACACATCTCTTCCCAAATTTGACTCTAATGGGTGCATAAATTATTACTCAAATATATAATGCCCATCTGCAAGTCATACTCAAATTAATAGCGCAGAAAACATACATATAATTCGTCGATACTCCGTCCGGAGAATTTGCCATGTCCCAGGCTTACTTTACATAAAGTGAGCACACAATAATACTTTCCAAGAATAACTAACATTAAACCCATGACCTTATTAAATAATTTTAGCCCGTAATTAGCTTTAATTATTTTTACTCATTATTATTATTATTATATTCCTGACCGTGCATAATCTCATTCGCAAAGTTGTCGTGTGAAGTTATTCGGATGACTCTAAACAAACTCGAACCCACAAACATGTCGTACAATCGTAGAATGAAATTCTACATTAAGAAAAACACTAGAACACTGTCCTAATTTGTCTCAATTAATTTTCCAAATTATTTCAAACTACTCAAAATTAACGCGGGGTTCATTTATTTTTATCTCTCCTGCCTTCTAAATTCTTAGGACAGTTAAGGTCTCTCTCGATGACACACACTCATTTCTAGCTAATAGAATAAATACACACTCATTCCAAATCACTAACTACCTCTCACCAAAGAAAGAAGAATGAAAAGTCAAACTACTGCAAAACTAATAGAAATCTAAATGAATAAGGCAAGGCTGCGCTTACAAATGTTTTACAAAGATAGAAAGAAATTGAATTCTCAAAGAATACTCATGTGAATGGTGTGAACTGGATTCTAGCCGATGACCTAGCACGTGGTCACATCACCTTCCATCGAACGAAGTCTCGCCCATGTCCGATGCCTTACATGTTTAGTGACTCATGGAGGAGCTGACGATATACAGGAACTTGCAGTATTCTTCGCGGAACTGGATAACCATCTTGCAGTAAACTCGAACTAAGGACCTTTCTTCTTCCAAGTTCTTGTAGAAAGCTGAAACTAACAAAAGTCTTAGAAATAGCCCAGGATTCACTCACGATGCTTTATAATTTGGATGAAGACACTTATCTTAGGATAACCCTAAATAAATCGTAGCTAATTTTTCGAGTGTCTGAATTGCTGTTTATACAGTCCTCGATGCCTTCTCTAATGTAAAGTCTTCCGATGAAGCAAACGACGTCCAGTCTCTCCCGTTGCTGCAGTCAGAGTAATGCTCAAATTCAGCGTTCAGAAGTATAAAACCCTCTACAAATTTTCCTCTGGAATTACCATTAATTTCCTATCTTAAGACATGGGTGTGTCTCTTAATTACATCTAATTGGTGGATTTGTTGAATTCTAGTGAAGATTGTCACTTTTATTGGCTGCTCCAGTTTTACGTCACTTGACTTTCCATTTATTGATCGATTGAGATCAGGCTGCTCGCAGGGTCACGTGGTACGCACACATGTGTCTGAAGGCCACATAACAGGAATTACACCCTGCTTCCTCGTTCTCTCTGTAGGTCGGGAAAAACCGGTTCGCGAAGTGACTGGCTCGCACTAGCACGAAATACAGAATCTCACCCTCTTGCCGATTAAAATAATGACCCAACACGCTGATGAAATAAATCATTTTCTTTTTAATAAATTATTACCACTTTTGAAGGGGACATATTTCTCCCTTGGTTAAATAATGATTTGATCTGAAGATGGAATCATTATTACAGGAAATCTCCAATTAACATGTTCCCTGAAAATTTAGGTGGTAATCATGTGTCACCTCAATTTAGGGTTCTGTTCCAGCACGAAGCCTCGCGTTGTCTGCCTCGAGTGCAGCACCAAGCCGTCGAAGTTGATCCATTACCTTCTCTTGCAATTCACGGCATTCTTCACAAATCTCGTCTTGTAAATTTACTTGGGTCGAAACATGGTGGTAGGTTGGATCTTCATCTATATCTCGCGGTGTTTCTTCTTCTATTATGAGATTGATAGGACGACCATCTACAGGTTTAGAAGAATAATAACTTTTTAAATTCTGGGCATTATGAATACCTTCATAATTTTTATCTAGACTCTGGATTCTGTAAGCGTTATTCCCATAAACTTTTATAATTTTATAAGGACCTATAAAAAGTGGTGCAAATTTGGCGTAATATTTGCTGGTTGTTTCTGACGTAGCTGGCTTTTTCAAAAGAACATATTCATTGAGTTTGAGATGTTGGCGAAACTTTTTATCCTTCACTCTGCGTTGTCTCCGCTCAGCTTGTTCGCGCAATGAAGTGGCGGCTTTCCGAATGTTTTCTTCCAGCGTAGGCTTCAGATTACCGGGGCATTGGACAATACCGTCCCAAGGTCGATGCGGTTGTCGGTCGAAGTGAAGAGTAACAGGAATCTGTGACGTAGCCTCGTGTACTGTATTGTTCAAACATTCCATCATAATGGGTAGAACATCGATCCAAAGCCAGTGTGCATTTCCACAAAATATTCTGCAGAATTTAGATAATTCTTGCATCACTCTTTCTGCCGGGTTACTAGATGGATGTCGGATCGAGTTTAATATGTGTTTAATCCCAAGCTGTTCCATGGCCTCACGAAATTCTGCAGATGTGAACTGCGATCCGTCGTCAGTGAGAAGTGCTTTAGGTTTGCCCATATGCGGAATTAAATTACGGGTGATTCGCCTAATAACAGATTTTGAGTTGGCCTTTTGAATTGGATATAAAGTCACATATTTTGAGAATACGTCAATGGTGACGACAACATGTCGGTTACCTCTCTTTGATGTAGGAACGGGACCGAACAAATCCATTGCATACAGTTGTTTAGGCTCGGAAGGTATGATTGGAATAGGATTATGTTGCAATAAATGAGAGCTCGGCTTTACCCTCTGGCATGTGTCACAGGTTCGAACTATGTTCCTTACTATTGATCTTTGTTTGTCCCATATAAATTTTTCTTGGATGGTAGCCAGTGTTTTATCGATACCGCCATGTCCGGTAATTCGATGTGCATGCCAAATCAAAGGTTCAAATAATTTCGAAGGTACAACAATTCTCAATTTCGATTTTTCCGGATCCACAAATTTAAATAGAATGTTATCTAAATACTGGTATCGGGATGCTCTTCTTCTTATTCTATGGTATCCAGGATCTCTAGGTTTAATTTTACCCTCTAGGAAATCAATGATAGGTCTTAAGTCACTGTCTCTTTTTTGAGCTTGCCGTATATATCTGAGTTTTCTTAAGAATTCATGATCCTCGGGAACTAGTTCAAGTTGGTTGATTTCCAATACTTCCTCATTAGGATTACGGCTCAGACAGTCGGCCAGTAAATTACTCTTCCCAGAACAATGCTCCAATTGAATGTTGAATTGTTGCACAAACATTGTCCATCGAAATACTCGTTCTGATGCCATAGTAGCCTTTAGCATGAAGGTTAAAGCTTTATGATCTGTTCTAATAATGATCGGAAATCCGTAGATGATTTTCTGTCAATATTTCAATGCAAATACTATGGATAACATTTCTATCTCAGTTACGGAATAATGCTTTTCGTGATTTCGTAATTTTCGACTAACGAAGGCTAGGTAAGTTTTATTTTCCGGCTTCTCTCCGTCCTCCTGGAATAACACAGCCCCAATTCCGATTCCAGATGCATCCGTTTGTATTATAAAGGGTTTTCCAAAATCAGGATATCCTAGCTTAATGTAATTCAACAGCATCTCTTTGGTCTTGGTAAATGCCAGGTCACACTCTTCGTTCCATTTCCACCTGTTACCTTTTTTGAATAGATCTTGAAGTGGAGCTACCGTTTGTGTGTAGTTGGGACAATGGCTCGCAAAGAAGTTGGCCATGCCTAGGAACTGCCGTACTTGTTTGACACGGATCGGCCTCGGAAATTTGCTAATAGCTTCAATTTTTATAGGGTTCGGCCTTATCCCCTTTCCATCAATAATATGGCCTAAAAATAATATTTCAGACTGGCAGAAGCGTGATTTCTTTAGGTTGATGTGGAACCCAAATTTTGAAAGATTGCTCAACAGTTTTTCTAGCTTAATAAGATGTTCTTCGAATGTTTCACTCGCCATAAGCAGATCATCAACATATTTAGTAGTAAAACTCTTGACTTCATCTGTAAGGCATCTATCTAAGGCACGGATAAGAGCAGCCGCGGCATTAGAAATGCCAAAGGGCAATTTTCTAAAAACGTATGTTTGCTGGTCAAACATAAATCCAGTCAATAATCTTGACTTTTCTTCCAAAAGAATGTGGTAATACGAGGAGGTAAAATCCACTGATGTAAATAAGTTCATGCCACGGAATTTTCTAAGGACATCTTTAATTGCTGGCGCCTGGTCTCTTTCTGGTATCAGTTTGGAGTTAATATTTTGCACGTCTAAACATATTCTCAGAGATCCATCTGGTTTATGTACCACCACTAGAGCACTTATGAATGGTGTACTGGACTTCATGATAATCCCGTCTCTCTCCATTTCTGCAATAATTTTCCCTACGCGAGAATGAAATTTCTCAGGGATCGGATAAGGCTTCTTTTTAAACGGAGTCCAATCTGTGACTACTAGAGAATATTTAAAGTCAGGGATCTGGCCTGGTTTATCATCAAACACTGATTTATATTTTAACAATAACTCTCGGAGTCGGCCTCTCTCTTCTTCCGTTCCTATAGCTTGGTTAACCTTTGAGTTTATGAGGTCAAACGGGTGTGTTGCATCGTCGCCCTCTTCTATAATATTATCCAGAGCCTGATTTACCTCTTCTGTGGCCTCCTGGTCTTCGGATTCCCACGGTGTCGAGGCGTTATTAATGAGAAACACACTCTGATCATTGATATCGGCTGGATTAACTATAGCCGTTTCCAATGTCTCATCCAATCGAAAAAGAATCTGGTTGGAATTTAAATCAATATTGGCATGGTAAGATGTCAAAAAGTCAACTCCTAGAATGATGTTAAATTTTATATTTGACATAGCCAAGAATACGTTCTGAAATTTTGTATTTCCTATTTCAACATCCAACAGTGTCTGTAGTTTGCATGCCACAGTCTTATCCGGGATAATTCCTTTTATTTTAATGTGAGATACTGGTATAATCGGGATATCATGTCTGTCCTTTAAATCATTTAGGAAAGAAGTTGAAATGACACTAATTGTAGATCCAGTATCCACTAAACATTTTACTTTTACGCCACATATTCTAGCCGAAATTATAGGTAGTGTTTTTAGGTAGTTCGTGTTCGACTCCAGATTTTCTTCGAGTAGGTCATCTGATCTTGTCATCCAGGAATCAATTTGAACAATAATCCACTCTTGCGTTTCACTATTACTATAAGGGTTAGTGTCGAGACTATCTCCTACTAATTCAGGGGTTGTTTTTTTTTTTTTGATGGCACCTTGATTGTACCCATCATCTTCCGAATATCCCTTATCTTCCCTTTGTTTTGCTCTTTGGTACTCCAAACTCTCCGCTCCAACAATATCAGGGTTGACGTCCTGCTCATGTATAGCCCGATGCCATTTCTTACGTTCTTGACTGGACTGCTGGAGTTCACGCAAATACTTCTCTCTCTCTTCCTCTCTCCAGTTTCTCTTCCGTCTCTCAGGTCTTCTATTCTCTGGTTCTCTTCTCCATCTGTCCCTATTGTTTTCATATGGTCTTCTTCGGACATTAAGTTTGGAATAATTCCATTCTTCATCATCTCGGCGTCCTGGTCTCGGAGATCGGTCTCTGGGTTGTCTTCCTTCGATATTTCTACCCCAATTTCTCCCTTGGTTAGCAATGTTCCTTTCTTCAGGTTTGGCAACACTGGTTTGGAAAACTTGTTGTTCTTGGCCGGAATTTCGCCTCTGTGGTTCTCTAGATGTCATGTCGAGCTGTCGTAATATGGCTTCAGCTTGAATTGCGGTTTGTACATTTGAGGCAATCATAATTCGTTGCGTCTCTGCTGGAAGTTGCCTGGTAATAACCTTAATTAATTCAGCTTCCGATGGCGGTGTGTCTAGCTCTCGTAGCTTACGTAGCTGACTGGAGAAAAATTCCGAAAATCGTGTTGGCGTGGATAAGGCATACCTCTTAGCATACAACTCTGTCTTGAGATTATGTTGAATGTCTGTGTTCCAATATTTTTCTAGAAAAGCCCTCTTAAATCCTTCGAAATTGTCGAATGAATATCGGAACGCTGTGAACCATGTCAATACAGAATTCTCCAAATATCTTTCCGTTACTCGCAGTTGGCGTTCTTCTGGTATTTTATTGTCCCGAAAATATTCTTGTAGTTCATTAATAAAACTCCTGGGAGTTACCCCTTTTACGTTATTAAATTTTTTTGGATGGTCTTCCTGCATTCGAATTATATTTACTATTTGCGTTTGACCTGACGTATTAAGCTGACTTACTCCTCCGCTATTATATCCTTGAGCTGGATTGGTGACATTTACACTGTTATGGACATTCATTTGGTCGCCTTGCTTCGGAGTTGAAGATAAGATTTCTCCGGATACCTTCTTCTCTAAGTTACTTTGCCTCTCTAACAATGTGCTGGTTACAATATTATGACTTTCGCCTTGCAATTTAAGTAATTGTAATTCTTTAGTGAGTTCCTGAATTCCATTCTGTAGTTCTTGTTTATAAGATTCCGAACTAGCTTTGACCTCTCCTTTTTCTTTATCTATTGAGGTTTTCATAGTTTGCAAACTCTGTTGTGTCTCCTCAATCGTTTCGTAAAAATATTCAAGTCGTTCTGAGTTGGTGGTTTGGGCTACTTTTATTTCAGCAATAACGCCCTTTTCTACCTGTTTCACGGTTTCGAAAATTTGCGTGAATTTCCTAGACCATGCTGTTTTGGTTGCTATTAAGTCCTGTGAATTCTCATCGATTTTCTCCTCAATCGCTTGAAATTTATCTTGCACCTCATCCTTATACTTGCCTAATCCTTGCAATATCCCAGTTTGTACTTTAGCTAGTCTTTCACTAAATTCATTAGACATAGCTGACATGGCATTGTCTATTCCGACCTGGATTTCTCCCTTTAAATTTGAAAAATTTTGTTTCACAGATACCAATTCACTTTGAACTGAAGCTAACTTCCCGTTAAATAATTTAACGTCCATGTGTAGCTTTTCGATATTTTCCTCTGTCTTGCTTTGAATTTCCTCAATAGTACCTTTGAGTTCCCGTTTTATTAACTCACTATTTTCACTAAGTTTTTGCTCTAAATTTTCACTAAGTTTTTGTTCTAATGATTCGTTATTTTCATTAAGTTTATGCACTAACAATTCATTAAGATTCTGCTCTAGTTTAGTTTGGTTTTCATTCATGTCCCGTTTTAAATTATTTTGTAAGTCTGTCACTACTCCGTCTAGGAGTCTACGTAAATCCTCCATCGTTACAGTACTCATTTTTCTTTGAAATAAACGGCAATTCAGACATGGGAGGACTACGTTCGATGGCCACATACCAGAATCCAATTCATCAGCCACAAGTGGATTGATGTCACAGCCTTCAGAGAAGATTAACGTCGCAAAATACAATCCTATAGCCTAAGTCTAAATTATGCGGAAAATAGCCGCTATAAAAAAAATTTTGACAACTATCATCCAGATTTTGTTTATAATTAAACAACAAGGCCCTTCCTAAACTTAACCTGAGTGTAGTTCGCCACAAAATTTTGGGCTAATAAATGTCTCAAAAATAACCTGGAAAATTTTATTTGTCGCCGCATCTTGTTTTTGTACAAATTCTGGACTACAAGATCGAGTCCTTTTATTGGTACAGCCAATAAATCGGGCCTAACCACGTTGGCCGCCAAATCTATACCTGCCCCCATCATGCCGGGCTCAGCTCGCCGGAGAGCGAGGGTCTCAAGGGTGGACCGTTCGCTATCGGCTGTGCAGAAATTTTTAAAGGCAGGGATAGATGAAGGACTAGCGACAAATGAAAGGAGACTAAAATAGGTTTACACATTTATTAAAACTGACACTCTTTAAAGAAAACAATTAAATTCACAAAATCTGGGTTTGATTCTTGAAAACATCTTCTCCTCGTGCTATCATTCATGAGGGATCTCGCTCAAATAAATTTTCAATGATTGTTCTTTCTGTAATAACAAATATAGGAATCATTAATTTACTGTAAAATTGATTGAAAAAAAACAAAATAATATCTGATATTGTTCTCCTATAATGGTAATCAAATCGTTTAAATTAAAATATTCTGTGCTTATTTTCCAAGAAATTGATTATTTCCTCTTCCTTATTTAAATTATTGAAAATTATTTAATTCATTAATTTATGGTTAGCACGTCTTCCTTAGACTTTCCCTATTATAATTACTTCATTTTCATAATTATTAATTGATTAAACTTCTTGTAATAAATTTTTACTTGAACTTATATCATCCTAACTTTTGCTCAATTTTATGCAGAAAGTGACTGTACAATAACTATTAATTAAATCTCGTGACATCAGTCCACGGACGTTGCCTTCTCTTATTCACTTTAACTTAGTAAATTAGGCCCTAATCAACCTTAAATTACGATAAAATCTTCTAAAGATTCAAAATTGATCCAATTACGGACACGCGAAATAATACAAGTCGGTCAAAAATTTGACGCACATAATGAAAATATCATCACGTAATCGTACAAGAAATATTCAAAAAAACACAGAATAGGATCAAATCTCACATCACACATTCACACATGGGTACACGGCATTATTATAATATTATTTACACGAACACTAACCCATTATTATTAATTTTAGGATTTACTGCAAATTAGGGAAATCATTCTCTAGATGACACTATCCCGCACATCCCAGGTATCAATTCAGAATGTGATAGAATTAAGGTTATCACTTATACGAAGAAATTAACTATACAACGATGTTCAAGGAATATTTTAAACAGAAATCATCCCAATTAAGCGAGTAGAATAACTATAACACAGGTCAAAATATTAGAATACGCGCTTACGGTACATGAGTTGCGGTATTTATTTTTATTCATCATAATGTCGTGGCTCTCAATTATTCTGCACAGAAGCTCGAAGAAATCATGTCCAGTGACACATCTCTTCCCAAATTTGACTCTAATGGGTGCATAAATTATTACTCAAATATATAATGCCCATCTGCAAGTCATACTCAAATTAATAGCGCAGAAAACATACATATAATTCGTCGATACTCCGTCCGGAGAATTTGCCATGTCCCAGGCTTACTTTACATAAAGTGAGCACACAATAATACTTTCCAAGAATAACTAACATTAAACCCATGACCTTATTAAATAATTTTAGCCCGTAATTAGCTTTAATTATTTTTACTCATTATTATTATTATTATATTCCTGACCGTGCATAATCTCATTCGCAAAGTTGTCGTGTGAAGTTATTCGGATGACTCTAAACAAACTCGAACCCACAAACATGTCGTACAATCGTAGAATGAAATTCTACATTAAGAAAAACACTAGAACACTGTCCTAATTTGTCTCAATTAATTTTCCAAATTATTTCAAACTACTCAAAATTAACGCGGGGTTCATTTATTTTTATCTCTCCTGCCTTCTAAATTCTTAGGACAGTTAAGGTCTCTCTCGATGACACACACTCATTTCTAGCTAATAGAATAAATACACACTCATTCCAAATCACTAACTACCTCTCACCAAAGAAAGAAGAATGAAAAGTCAAACTACTGCAAAACTAATAGAAATCTAAATGAATAAGGCAAGGCTGCGCTTACAAATGTTTTACAAAGATAGAAAGAAATTGAATTCTCAAAGAATACTCATGTGAATGGTGTGAACTGGATTCTAGCCGATGACCTAGCACGTGGTCACATCACCTTCCATCGAACGAAGTCTCGCCCATGTCCGATGCCTTACATGTTTAGTGACTCATGGAGGAGCTGACGATATACAGGAACTTGCAGTATTCTTCGCGGAACTGGATAACCATCTTGCAGTAAACTCGAACTAAGGACCTTTCTTCTTCCAAGTTCTTGTAGAAAGCTGAAACTAACAAAAGTCTTAGAAATAGCCCAGGATTCACTCACGATGCTTTATAATTTGGATGAAGACACTTATCTTAGGATAACCCTAAATAAATCGTAGCTAATTTTTCGAGTGTCTGAATTGCTGTTTATACAGTCCTCGATGCCTTCTCTAATGTAAAGTCTTCCGATGAAGCAAACGACGTCCAGTCTCTCCCGTTGCTGCAGTCAGAGTAATGCTCAAATTCAGCGTTCAGAAGTATAAAACCCTCTACAAATTTTCCTCTGGAATTACCATTAATTTCCTATCTTAAGACATGGGTGTGTCTCTTAATTACATCTAATTGGTGGATTTGTTGAATTCTAGTGAAGTTTGTCACTTTTATTGGCTGCTCCAGTTTTACGTCACTTGACTTTCCATTTATTGATCGATTGAGATCAGGCTGCTCGCCGAGTCACGTGGTACGCACACATGTGTCTGAAGGCCACATAACAGGAATTACACCCTGCTTCCTCGTTCTCTCTGTAGGTCGGGAAAAACCGGTTCGCGAAGTGACTGGCTCGCACTACCACGAAATACAGAATCTCACCCTCTTGCCGATTAAAATAATGACCCAACACGCTGATGAAATAAATCATTTTCTTTTTAATAAATTATTACCACTTTTGAAGGGGACACTTGTATGTCAGAGGGCATTTTATTAACAGCTACTTCCGACTCAGTAATCATTATGGTAATTGCATTGATTATATTCGTGTTCGGCCAATTGTGTTTCGGACGTTTTCCTAGTATCTTGTTTTCCGGCTCTGTTAGTACTATTTTTTACAAATTTATAACAGAAGGGTGAAATTTCTCATTTCAGTTGTTTAAATGGTTATGATTCTTTGTTTCCCTTTTTGTGCCTGTTTTTTTTTTGTCACATTAGCCTCAAGTGTGTTGAGATTTGTGTCTCATACGAGCTGTTTTTGGGCTAATATTTTCAGCTCTCTTCTTGAAATTTCTCCTTTCCTCTCAAGAAGAGAGCAGAAAATATTTTAAGTTCAACATAGTTACTAACTTAATTGGTGTTCTTTATTTATTTATTTATTTACAAATCGAAAGTTATTATATTTCAAGTGTTTTATTAAATGGCAATAAAAATGTAAAATTAGACAAAAACAAACATTTTATTCTTTTTAGACGTATATAAGGACTGAAGTTCCAATAGCAGAGCAGATTTAAAATTTCAGCATGTAGTGACTAATTTAACAGATTTATTTTTTATTTATGATTTGAAAATTTATATTTTAAAGTCTGTAGTAAATGACATAGTAGGTAAGTAAAGTTGAAACACAAAGAAATATTTTAACAATTTCAAGATTTATATATAATTGTCCTGCTGATAAGTATATTTGTACCAATGTACAAAGTCCAAAGATTATTGATGTTTTGGCACTGCTGAAGAAGAAAGTAGTTAGCTCTCAAAATATGTATGGTAATTAAGTATAATAAAATGAGTAAAGTATTGACAAGGCAGGAAAATGTTCTAATGAAATTCGAATATAAGTCAATACTGAGAGAATTAATCAACATGGTGAAAATAATCAATGCTAATAACATTCTCACCATAAAATGGAAATACAGAAAGGATGTGCTTCTACTTTCATCTGTTGATAAGGACTTGGACTTTGATGCAAAAAATTCAAGGAAAATGAGTCTGAGGAGAGGAAATAGTGAAAAACCCAAGGGTATTGGAAGATACAACCGAAAAATGAATGCAGTATATCGTCAAGACCAAGTCCTGGCATGTTTCCCTGTAATACGATGGACTATCATGGGTTATAAAAAGATAATGTTGCATCTATTGCATATGGCTATCTTCAAGTCATACATTGTGTTCATGAAGGTTACTGGCAGGTGGCTGCATTATACAGAATTTCTCATAGCATTTGCCGAGCAATTGTTGCAGAGTGTTGCTCTCCTGCCTACAACAACAAAAGGAAGAACGCCCAGTCAACACAGCCACCTGCGGCTTCAGGCAAATGTATGGGGAGATTTTCCAGTGCCTACTCCTCCAACAGAAAGGAAGAAACATCCTCCTAGGCCATGAAAAGTTTGCAATGGTCATCAAATAAGGTCCGAAGTGAAGTGGCTATGTGAAAAATGTGGTATTCCACTCCACCTGGAGAGCTGCTTCAAAAAATATTGCACAATGATTGACTACTGAAGACTGAGAAACAGTTAATGGACAGTTAGGCATAAACCTGTAAGGTATATAGCTTTGAAAAAGATGCCACTTTTTGACCAATCCTCAATATATAAAATTAAAACATAATTTTTTAAAATAATTAGTTTCCTGTCCCTGCAAGTTAGACTACTAGTCAGTTTCATATGGGAATAATTATAGTTACTGAATTAAACTGGTTTAAAAGTGGGGAACCGCAGAAAATCATCTTTGGAAGAACGGCTGAAGGAGAAGTGCAAGGATGTTCAATGCTTTATGGTCCTAGGAAAAGTGGAAACTGCATGCAGGAAAATCAAGGAAGCCTTTGGAGAAGGGAAAACTAGGTAAGAAAGAGTAGTGATGGGTGATAAAACAGTGCCGATGGATTGGATGTGGAGGAATATAGTCAACAGCTTGCTGATAATCCTATGAAACTGCAGTTAAATGACTGGGCTCATTTTGTATGTGCATCTTTCCCACTGTATCCAAGCAAATCCCCTCAACAAGAGCTCACATAAAAAAACTTATAGCAAAAAAGAAAAAGCAGAAATATGGCAGGAGCATATCCAACTCCACTATCAAGGTCAAGAAGTATATGATAGGGTTCCTGAAAAATAACAAGCTGTTGATGGTGATGAAATGGGAGTCCCAATTTTGAGGTCAGATTTTGAGAAGTTCTGAAAGACCTAAGAATAAACAAGGCACCAGTAACTGACATAATTATTTAAACTTCACATTTTGTTTACCTGTGCATTGTCATTGGCAAGCATAATTGGTGGTCATACAAATTTTAGTGAAAAATGGAAGAGTATGTATAGGTACTTTAAGACAGAAACAGGTTCAAAGAAGGACATTCCAGGAATCATTAATGAACAAGGGGAGTGTGTATGCAAGGATCTTCAAAAGGCAGAAGTATTCAGTCAACAGTATGCAAAGATTGTTGGTTACAAGGATAATGTCCAGATAGGGGATGTGAGTAACACTAAAGAAGTATTAAAATTTACCTATCATAACAATGACATTTAGAGTAAGATCAAAAGTTGAAAACTAGAAAAGCAGCTGGAATTTATAAGATTTCTGGGGATATACTAAAGGCAATGGGTTGGGATATAGTACCATATCTGAAATACTTATTTGATTATTGTTTGGTTGAAGGAGCTATACCAAATGAATTGAGAGTTGCTATAGTAGCCCCTGTGTATAAAGGAAAGGGTGATAGACATAAAGCTGAAAATTACACGCCAGTCAGTTTGACATGCATTATATGTAAGCTATGGGAAAGAATTCTTTCTGATTATATTAGACATGTTTGCAAAATTAATAACTGGCTTGACAGAAGGCAGTTTGTGTTTAGGAAAGGTTATTCGACTGAAGCTCAGCTTGTAGGATTTCAGCAAGATATAGCAGATATCCTGGATTCAGGAGGCCAAATGGACTGTATTGCGATTGACCTATCCAAGGCATTTGATACGGTAGATCATGGAAGACTACTGGCAAAAATGAGTGCAATTGGACTAGAAAAAAGAGTGACTGAATGGGTGGCTATATTTCTAGAAAATAAAACACCGGGCAAATTGGCCATGTGCGTAGAGGCGCGCAGCTGTGAGCTTGCATCCGGGAGATAGTAGGTTCAAATCCCACTATCGGCAGCCCTGAACCTTAATTAAGGCCACGGCCGCTTCCTTCCAACTCCTAGGTCTTTCCTACCCCATCGTTGCCATAAGACCTATCTGTGTCGGTGCAACGTAAAGCCTCTAGCAAAAAAAAAGAAACAAAAAATAGAACTCAGAGAATTAGAGTAGGCGAAGCTTTATCTGACCCTGTAATAATTAAGAGGGGAATTCCTCAAGGCAGTATTATTGGACCTTTATGTTTTCTTATATATATCAATGATATGTGTAAAGAAGTGGAATCAGAGATAAGGCTGTTTGCAGATGATGTTATTCTGTACAGAGTAATAAATAAGTTACAAGATTGTAAGCGGCTGCAGGGTGACCTCGACAGTGTTGTGAGATGGACGGTGGACAATGGTATGATGATAAACAGGGTTAAAATCATGTTGTGAGATTCACAAAGAGGAAAAGTCCTCTCAGTTTTAATTACTGCGTTGATGGGGTGAAAGTTCCTTTTGTGGATCATTGTAAGTACCTAGGTGTTAATCTAAAAGAAAACCTTCATTGGGGTAATCACATAAATATGATTGTTAATAAAGGGTACAGATCTCTGCACATGGTTATGAGGGTATTTAGGGGTTGTAGTAAGGATGTAAAGGAGAGGTCATATACATCTCTGGTAAGACCCCAACTAGAGTATGGTTCCAGTGTATGGAACCCTCACCAGGATTACTTGATTCAAGAACTGGAAAAAATCCAAAGAAAAGCAGCTCGATTTGCTCTGGGTGATTTCCGACAAAAGAGTAGCGTTACAAAAATGTTGCAAAGTTTGGGCTGGGAAAATTTGGGAGAAGGGAGACGAGCTGCTCGATTAAATGTTATGTTCCAAGCTGTCAGAGGAGAGATGGCATGGGAGGACATCAGTAGACGAATAAGTTTGAGTGGTGTCTTTAAAAGTAGGAAAGATCACAATATGAAGATAAAGTTAGAATTCAAGACGACAAATTGGGGCAAATATTTGTTTACAGGAAGGGGAGTTAGGGATTGGAATAAGTTACCAAGGGAAATGTTCAATAATTTTCCAATTTCTTTGCGATCATTTAAGAAAAGTCTAGGAAAACAACAGATAGGGAATCTGCCACCTGGGCGACTGCCCTAAATGCAGATCAGTAGTGAGTATAGTGTAGTGTAGTCTTTTATACTTATTTGTGATCGGCTGATTATGACCAAGAATAAAGCTAAAAAACTGGTAATAATTATAATTAAGTAGGAATGTAAAAATTACATTCCTTATTTTAATAGTACTGAAAAGGTTGAACCATCATATATCTTCTTTTAGCTGAATAGTGTGTAAAATATACCTCTAAATCAATTAAATATGTGCAGTATTTGCATGTTTCACAGTGTTACATAATATCAGTTTTATAACCGTACTGGCAGTACTGAATTACATATTTACAAGACTTTATGACATCCTCCTAACCAACACAAACTTCCGGGTAATTTCACTGATAACTTCAGGCCATGCTGCCAATAGCGACACAAGGACAATGCACTAATGCAGTTTATATCTTGTATTGAACATGAGGATGGTTGAGATCCGCAGTATGGAAGATATGACACATTTATTGTTCATTGCCTCAGTGCTTAGACATTCATGTTATTCTATAGGTGTCAGTTAACAAAACTGCAACAGGCCACTATTATTGTTATTGTTGTTATTATTATTATTATTATTATTATTATTATTATTATTATTATTATCATCATCAATAATCTCAATGGCTAAATTAAGATGAGAAGGACCATTCCTTGAAAACATTGTTTCATTCTTATTCTGATAACAAAACTCTGATTGATCAAAAATCACATCAAGGAGGTGAACTAAGAGTGAACCAACACTCAGATCAAATAGCAATTTTGTATATCATGTAATAAGGCAATAAACTGATGACCGTGTGTAAGAATGCATTCAGTATTTTGTACTGCATAAAGAATACAGGAATCTTCCGGGCAACTTCAGACCATGCTGCCAATAGTGGCAAACACAGACACTGTGCTAATGCAATTGTTATGAATGAGCACATCAAGAAATGTCCTGTTAAAGTAATAGATACATACATACTCAATGTAGACTGTTATTCCTTTTAGTGTTCAGTCTGCAAGTCTCTATAAATTTACTAATCATCACAACAATACCCTATTTAAAAGTAGTTCTATATCTCTTATCTTTAAATCATTAGAAACTGAATCTAATCATCTTCGCCTCGGTCTCCCTGTATTCCTCTTACCCTCCACGACTGACTCCTCCATTGGCCTAGGCAACCTATCCTGCTCCATTTGCCTCATATGACCACAGCATATTTCTTCATAACAAGTACCCTCCAGCCATTGCTCCCACCTGTTTTTACCAACGATCATTCTTGCTACTTTCATGTCTGTTACTTCTAAGTTGTGAATATGTTATCCTGAGTCCACCGAGCTTTCACTCACATAAGGCAAAGTTGGTCTGAAAACACGCCTATGTAAAGATATTTTCATCCAGGAGCTGCATTCATTCTTCCAGAATACTGTTGATTGCAACTGTGAGCAGACTGCATTAGTTTGATTCAAGTTCACTTACTATATTACCAGCCTGGGAGTACACACATCCTAAATATTTGAAATTATCTACATGTTCCTACTTCATATCCCCAATCTGACATTAAGTTATCTTGGATGCCTTACCTACTGACTTGGAAAGGCTAATTTTCATACCATACTCATTGCAGCTATTTTCAAGTTAAAAGACAGCAGACTGCAGAATTTAATAAAAAATCTGACGTTAAGATAAAGTTGTCAGCATATGCCAGATTGCTTACTAAATTTTCACCTTCCTGCTAATTTATACTTTTTAGCAGATGATCTATGTAAACTACAAACAACATATTCCAAGATTCTGGTGAAGAGAGAAAATACGATCCTCACAGCCCTTTATGGCCTGAAACCACACTGCTCTTCATCCTACTTCCTATGAACCACTGATCTCAATCTCCCTTCCAAGATGGCAGTGAAAAACTTGCCAGATATACTGATTATTAAGATACCTTCTTAATAGGTGCAATCCTTCCTCCTTGCCTGCTTATAGGTAGGTGCAATTACAGCATTCATCCAATCTAAAGGTACCTTAATAACACTCCGTGATAATCTTATTTTATGAAGCCATTTGAACCCTTCCTTCCCACTATACTTCACCATTTCAGGTCTAATTTAATTTATCCCTGCTGCTTTATTACAATGGAGTTTATCTACCATCCTTTCCAATTCTTCAAGTGTAATTTCACCAACATCATTGCCCTCTTGACAAAAGAGTTGAGAAAAAATAGGGAGTGCAAGTAATATATGACACTGTGATGTTGCAGAAGAAAGACTGTGTTCCATGACGACACTACTGTGGGAGTGTGATGCAGTCGTTAATTTCCGTCTTCTTGCCTCCTTGCCTGAGAAGCCTGAAGATGTCAACCAACTTTCACCTTCAAGTATTTTGCAAGATGATGTCTGCATGGTAATACTAGATTTAGATCAACTGGATTCTGTGAACTTAAAGGAGATTTTGATTTCTAATACAGTTGTAACAAGCTCTTGAGAAGAGTACCTACGACAGTTGAACCAGAAAGAGAATAAGAGGTATATAAACACTGGAGAAGGCGATGTGGTACTGGTTGCAGCTAATGGGAAGAACTGGATCGAATGGCCATTAACTAGGGTGCTGGAAGTGTATTGTGGGAAAGAGTTGGAAGATTTGTGAGGTTGAAAACATTGTCACATGAGATGAGTAGTACACATCAGTGACTTCTGAAACTGCAAAAGAGGATGATGACAATTGTCCCAATAGCTTTCACTCTAATGAACAGTCTGACTCAAAGTGGTATAATGACAGTATGTTTACTGTTTCATGTGAATATAAAAACTGATTAAATCTAAGTGATTTACAATAAATATGAAGTTCCTCTCAGGTAGAAGGAAAGTTTCTCACAGGCTATGTGCTTTAGGAATTAAGACTGTAAGGCAGCCTGAAAAGATATCTCCCTCATTAATCCTCATATCAAAATAGTGTACCTGAGCAGCAAGTTTTACAAATAGATTTCCAGTGAGGTTGGTAGATTTCAAATAAGGTTGGCCATGTATATTTTTTGGGAGAGTAAAATCAGTGTTTCAGTCTTCACATAAATCCCCAGTCACTTCATGGATGTTGAAATGATATTGAACCTAAAAACTATCCATGGATAAGAGGATTCTAAATGTGGGTTCAAATACATCCAGTATTTTTCAGTTACAAGAACTCAACAACAAAAAGAAAGGCAAGATTCCTAAGCTAAAAAATATTTAGGTATCATTATTACACCTGAAATGGATAATTAAAAGAAAATGCTGCCAAAATAATCAATATAGTTGTTAGAGTTTATAAATATAGATTACAGTCATTACTAATATGCATGGCTCATTAGTCCATGGACTAGAATGATGCAGGGTTCCATGTCAATTTATCCTGTTCTACCAGCTTCTTCTCTAACTAGTGCAGTGTTTTCCCCAGAAATTTTGTCAGCCGGGTATCAGAAATGAGCGGCTAGGTGAGGAATACTATGTACAAAAACAGATATGATGAAAAAAAAAATGTCAATTTATTCCCCTCATGGCATTCGTATTAACAGACGGGTAACAGTAACTGCAAAATTGAACTATTTTAGTATATTTACCCTGAACAAGACAACAGAGGATTTTGATCTTCTAGAGTTCTACTGCTCATTCATAACCATTCAATACTGGGGTTTACCATTCCATTGCTGTGGATTACCATACGGATTTGTGGCATCATTCAAAACCTCTAAATATTTAAACTCTGATGTAGTTATGATGAAAATAATGATTGATCATTTAACTAAGGAGTTTTACAGTATGACATTAGTGCATATCTAGGTTATGCTGGCTGGGCAGTCTGTAAACGTGGCAGGGCACCTCACCCATTAAGAGGTCTTAGGGATAGCACTGTAGTTGAACTAATATTTGCTACAACTCTTTTATCACACTAAAATCATGGCCTGCCTTATCACTCTGAACCATTAAACTTGCTCCTAAACTAAATTAATGAAATCCTGCAGGAATTTGTTCCTAAAAAGATAACAATAATAAAGTTGTTATAACATTTCTTGAGTTGTGCTAGATTTCATAAAACATTAATGAAGCTGGCCCCACAGTTTAGGGGGCAACTAGCTTGCATGTCACCTGACGGTCCTGGGTTTGATTCCTGGCTGGGTCAGGGTTTTTTAATTGTAAATGATTTATATCCCTGACCTGGGGACTGGGAGTTTGTGTTGTCCTTAACGTTCCTTTCTTCATATTCAACACTCTACACTTCCCCCATTCCAATTACATACAGGTTCATGTTACATGTTGCAAGTAAGGGCCTGTTAATCCCTCACACTAACAGGGAATAAGTATAGTACTCTCCTAGATTAATCCCTCTGTCTAATATCAAAAACAACACTTCAGGAAGCCTTAAGAGTATTGTGACAGTGGAAAGTCCAATTATCAGAGTTAACCATCAGTGTTATAAAACCTTTTCAATCAGGAGAAAAGATGAGAAATCAATAATGAGCAAGCTCCCCATATAAACATTAATGTAGATCTGTTCATGCCAAAGAGGATAATATAGAATTATCAATACAGCATTAATGGATTTGATCCCCTCATGATTTTAGGCAAAAAGGATGCGACCAGTCACAATCAGTAATTTTATCATGAACAGTAACCTAAAAGCCACTGCAGTAGTTTTACCTAATGAAAAAAACATCCATAGTACGGATAGGATCCATAATCAGAACTAAGTTTCAGGTACTGATATCTCAAATTCATTGGAAATCTTACTGGGGCCTTGTAGGTAGGATAAAGGTGCTCATATTTTACAGAACAGGAACTGCTCAGTTAATTTACACTGACAATAATTAGTGTTATGTAACCAATCATGAAATTATCCACGGGGGAAAATAATGAATACACGGTTCCAATGCCAACAACTATCCACTATTTCAAATAACAATGAACGACATCCAGCACATAATGTACTACGGGTGATGGTGTGGTCTGCCCTGAGAATATATTATCAGTTTTGAATTTTGTACAATTATTTCACTGGTACATGCTTTGGGAGCCCCAACTCACTTCATCAGCGATTTCTACATCATAAAACAATATTCACCATATCTTAAGGTCTAACCTTTATTCATCTATACATAAGACATCATCAATATATACCACTATTTATAATGCACACATAATGACCATTTCTTGATCATGTCTGTTGTAATGGACCATTTTAAAACATTTATGAAAAATTTAGCTGGTTATTCTTATGTTACTTAACACTTTACAATATGTTTTAAAACACCAGATTGTTTCATTAGAAAAATTATTCACTGATAAAATGTTTCTTGCTACTGTTTGTTCTGTTGTAGCCCACTTAACCGTAGGCCTATTAAAAATTAACTATTATAGTACCAAAGTTAACATTTTGGCTTGTGATTCTTCGAACACCTTCTAGAATCAACAGGTTTACCACTGAATTATTTGACTCCTTAAGATCTAAACATGTAATTCATTATATCATTTTAGATGGAACCCGTCTATGTTGGTGTTGGGCTGGAATTTCGACAGAGGCGATCACACCTCCCGTCATGTCCTTGAATTCGTGGCTATTATTTACTCTTCTTATTGTAAATTATCGAAGTGGAGGAAGACTACCCGCTCACCAGCCTAACACTTATTGATTCAATGTCATGCAAACTAGCTTTAAATGTTTTTAAAACACTAAGATGACGGAAATCATTCCCGCAAGAGGCTAATATATTTGAGCACTTTAACTCCATCAGGGTGAAAAAGGATTTAATATGCCACCTTGAAAACAGAAGTCAAGCCCTCCACAATCTGAGCTTCTGAGACTGCCATTTTTCCTGACAAAAGCTACAAAGCAAAGAGAGATAAAGAGAAACCCACTTCTTCATCAGCTTTCAGACATGATGTACCAAATAAAATTCTGCAATTGTGTAATCATAAAAAATATACTTAGTCAATTTTGAGATAAGTATTACAAACATATATGTGCCTCAAGAATAGACAGCAAGATACTCATACATCTCCTGAACAGATAAAAGTAGAGTTATGTAACCAGTCAAACTCACACGACTGCTAAAAGTTTAAATGTAATCACTACAAAGTTACCTGGAATGATACTTACACATGAAGTATTTGAAGTTTCCTCAAAGCAGATTGGTTCCTCTTTGATCTTAACTTCAAAGTCCATTTTAAATAGCGTGTGAAGGTATAGATGGTTCTAGGATGTAGATTGCTTCCACAGCTTTTGCACTGAAACATGAGCAACAAACATTATTATTGCTGTTTTCGCGTCGAGTCTGTATTTTTAGATGACTGTTGATATTGTGCTCATAGCTATAGGACCTCCAGTTTTACCTGGAGACTGAACTTTAGGGATAAACATTTTCAATGAAAGAACATCCCACACCCACAGAATGGGATTAATTTGCACAGTACTTCTGAAAAGCCTGTGACTATGCAACTTACATATATCGCCCACTACAGTCAAGAGTCTAGAGTGGTTTGATGTACCTTTCTTTTTCTTTTAAGACTTGTTTACATCACACTGACACAGATAGGATTTATGGCATTATGGCTAGGGGTGGGAAGCAAGTGTCTGTGGCCTTGAGTAAAACAGAGTCCCAACATTTATTTGATGTGAAAATGGGAAAACACAGAAAACTGTCTCCAGGGCTGCAACTTCCTTCCCACTCTTAGCCCTTTCCTATCCCAACATTACCATAAGTCCTATCTGTGTCAGTGCTATTTTAAGCCAATTGTAACAAAAGAAAAAAGAAATTCTACAGACAAACATTCGAAACTATTAATTTCTTCCTCAACTTGCAGGTCAAATGATCCGCATTAAGACACTGTTAAGACACATTCCCCGTGCCCTTTCCCTCCGCTAGCTCCATTGGTTGTGTACATTTTGCACCACCCAATATAAACCTCACTCTCTTTACAATAGAGTCCAGCGGTGATTCAGATACAATATCAGATCTGAAAGTCACTATTAGGAATGTTCTGATAGTGTAAGTTCAAGTTTTGTTTTCAATCTAAAAACCTTCAGATAGTAAGTGGTGAGCCCAGTCTAATTCATAAAACTTACAAATTATGTAAATAATCTTGGATGTGAATGACATTTGTGGGTAAGCCCTGTGCCTTATGTATTTTAATAAGCCAGTTTCTTACACAGATATAGCCATAGTTCTTCTCTTGATGCACAGTACTTACCAGGGCTAGCAGCCTCTTTACGTTCTACCATATAATATGTTGAATTCAGTAGCAGTTTAGCCAGATTCCTTATTGACCTAACAAATTATTTGATAGACGATAGCTATTTTTGCTATTTGCTTTACGTCGCACCGACACAGATATGTCTTACTGAGATGATGGGATGGGAAAGGCCTAGGAATTTGAAGGAAGCGGCTGTGGCCTTATTTAAGGTACAGCCCCAGCATTTGCCTGGTGTGAAAACGGGAAGCCACGGAAAACCATCTTCAGGACTGCCGACAGTGGGGTTTGAACCCACTATCTCCCAATTACTGGATACTAGCCGCACTTAAGCGACTGCAGCTATCGAACTCGGTCTAAAAAGTTGCAACCAATACTGATTATGCTACAATGTATACTGTATGTCCATTACAACAAACATTATCGAACTGGCTATGAACTACTTTGTTCCAACAAAGAGATCCAAACTGGTTATGAACTCCTTCGTTACAACACTTTCGTACTGGCTATAAACTATTTTATTACAACAAACGGTTCTGAACTGGCTATAAACTACTTCATTACAACAAACAGTTCCGAACTGGCTATGAACTCCTTCAAAATAATCTTAATGAGCATGCATGAATCAGAATGCTTCCAGAGCTGATTGTTAATAATGGTTTGAGTGAGTTAGTAAATAGCATTTGTGAACTGTATCAACGCCATCTTCGAACAGTTACAAAATATTAAACAATGGATGATGGAAGATTGCATATTCCAATGAGAAGTACAGTATGTAGTCACACCATTTACTGGTCAAATCAAATGTGCATGTATACAACGTGCAGTCCCTGTTATTGAATGCGCACTACTAGCATGGGCTCTTGAAATGGTTCTGAATGTCGTTAGAAGAGCACATATTCAGAACTCAAAAAGCAGAAGCAGTTCTGAATTTCTGTTGGAACAGCATGAACACTGGCACAAAAAATCATTGGCACAGTCACATTTTTGCATACAATACAAATGTATAAATACTAGGAACATTATATGTATACCATTAACCCTTACTCAATAAAGGAAATAATTTGTATATTCAACTATTTTCTAAACACAACATAAACACATGTAATTTACTAAATTAGGATTTTCACCTGCTCAAAGAAGTATTGGCACACTGGACGTCGTTTGTTATTGAGCTTTACAGACAGTGCCGCACAAAGCAGATTTGTGCAATCGGAGTTGACAATAATTCATTTCAGTCACTTGCCTGACACCGGTGTATGGGTCATTCACTTGTCAGGATGAATCAGACAGCAAATGAGTATTCTGTGTCATTCCGCACCAAAGAGGTTTTCTTGCATTTGCAGGGTAAAATTTACCACGACATTAGTAAAGAACTTTCTGTTACTTATTCAACAGTGTGGGCAATCATCATGAAGTTTCAAGAGACTGGTGCAACAGACAATAAACGCAGATCTGGACGTCCAAGAGTTCTTACATGTAGGGAGCGTCGAATCATAGTTCGTCTTGCATTAAAAGTCCTTTAAAATGCAGGGTCGATTGTATCGGACAACCAGTCAACGTCCAAAAAACAGGTCAGTACTCAAACTATTAGGAATGTCTTGAACGCAGCTGATATTCATGGGAGATCTCCCAGAAGGAAACCATTATTTTGGAAATTAATCGAAGAAAACACTTCCAGTTCGCCAAAGACTAAGAGAATAAATCGACTGCATTTTGGAATTCTGTGGTATTTACTGACGAATCAAAGTTTAACTTGTTTGGATCTGATGAAAATGTAAACGTGTGGTGCAAACCATATACAGAGCTCCAATCACAACATGCCCTACCAAGAGTAAAACATGGGGGAGGAAGCATAGTGGTTTGGGCATACAAGGGAACTTCCGGTGTTGCTGACTTGGCAATTATTGAAGGTGTCTTTGGATCATCGTAAATACACCGATGATTTGCGAGGTCACTTATGTAGCAGTGCACAGAAACTGGGTCTTGATGGCATCTTTTACTTTCAACAAGACAACGACCCAAAATATACTCACAACTTTATATTTACTATTGTACATTTCAATAAATATATTGGTGTGTTGGTTTCACATTTATTTGTGTGCCAATACTTTTTGGTGTCAGTGTATACAACTGCGCATGAGCAGGCTACTCAGAATCTATTCGGTACCATGTTGGAACAAATGTGCATGTACTATCACTAAGAATGGTAGCTGAGATACATTTAATGTAGACAGCCTACATTCGGCTGAAAAACAGAATTATCTGCCGCTGATCTTTTATGTTTAAATACGAACTGAACAATAAAGCTTACCTTATTTCCTATCACGTAAAGTACGGTATAAAGTTCGTTATGGAGATGTACAAGTCTGAGACTCCTTTGGACAGAGTGTACAACGTAAGAAACTGTAATTACCTGATGTAGAAAATCTTAAATGAAACAGAACAATCTACACAATAAACCCGCAGCCGCAATATGTCCGACATGCACAGTACATATTAAATAACGACAAGCCAACCACTTCGAAAGTAAACCCGAAAGAAAGAATGGTCTCTTCACAAATTTACAACCAGTGCGTCGTTCCTCGACCGTATACATACACACCCCGTATAATTCACTATCTCCAGCTAACTACTGCACATGGATAGAAGTAAAAACACATCTGGGACAACCAAGACCGAACATTACACTCAGACTACAAGCCAGACAATACATGGCGTGCGCAAAGAGAATGAGCTAGAGATGACTCTCAACGTTATTTTTCACTTCTGTACGCAACGGCTGCGCAAAGATCGCCAGGAATTACACAATAGCGCCTCTAGTGAGCACAGGGCTGAACTAAAATTACCGGGCGGGCGATTTAAATCGTTTAGCGCGCGGAGGGTCCCCAGGTTCTCGCCCCCCCCCCCCCCAACCCCCACTCTTAAATATTATATTAAATATATTTTTGTTCTTTTTTTTTCCTCATATTTTTTCTTTCATTTCCTTTTCTTTCTTTCCTTCTTTGTTACCTTTTTCTGAAATACTGCATTCTGAACAACAATACACCTGGAGGTTGGCCTGTGCTTTATTATTATTATTATTATTATTATTATTAATAATTTTTTGCTGGAGAAAAGAAGCTTACTAGTTTGTGCTGCTTATTATATTTATTTGATTTATGGAGTTATATTTTACTTTTACTAATTCACAAAGCCATGAACGATGGGAGTGACTGGCCTTGCCTGTGCTGCTTTTGTTTGTTTCTGCTGAGGAAAAAGGAAGCTAACTCACAAAGGGAGGAAGGAAGTGACCAGAAGGTGAGTGGGATTGGCAATCCCTATCTCAGATTAAGACCTATGACAGAAATAGACACTAACATCCCCTCGTACATCAGTCCTCTTTAACACTACTTAAGCCAACCGTAACAGTCAATAGTATCAAGATATGCCACTTATGCAGGAAATAAAATATAAATACAATGTAAGAAAGAAAACCATACACAGGAACCACAATGATGAAAGGAAACTCATATGAAAAGGAGGGAGTTCGTAGGATTCAAAGATAAATTGAAATGAAACATGATCTTTTGGTTTATGGAGCTATATTCTACCTACTATCCACAGTGTTACAGGTATAAAATTGTGTAGAAATTTGCACAAAAGTTTTAGTGATCATAGTATATCATAATCTCATGACATTACATTCAGCAGTGTTAATCATCAATTAATATTCATCAGCCAGAAAACTATGCAATACAACACAATTAATACAAAATCATTCATTTAGGCAAGAAAGACTGGAACTGACAAGTTACAACATAATACTTTTCTCTCTTATTGCAGTCTAACGTTGCACTGACATTGCAAAAGTTTTCAGCAACACCATTTGTATTTTCCCAAGGAACTTACTATATGATACATCTTTCAGTCTGTCAAAAGAGGCACCTAGGGCCACACACTGAGAAATATTGACATTTGTACTTCTTTTGCATCTACTAGAGGATGGCAAATCTCTGGCAGAGTAGTGTTTGAAGAAACCAAGACATGATAGCACATACTCTGTTCCTACATACTGCACCAAAACACAACATATCATTCAATCAGTCATCTGCATTTAGATGATAAACAATGTCAAGCTACAAAATTGTATGCATCCCGTGTATTCATTGATCTGCACTATTTACAATACTTAAAAATGTTCTATTTTATGTGACAGTAGGATATATCTAAATTTTTCTGCTACATGGAAAAAGATGGAATCATGAATATGTTTGTGGGCTTAAAAGACAAGAGAGCGCTTACAGATTCTGTGATTGTTCCCTCTTACAACATGCAGGAGGTACACATAATGCTTCCTTTCAGTCCATCCGCAGGAGAGGAGTTCCAATAAATGGACAGAAATATGTAGCATCACGATCTACGTACAATAATATGGCAGCTGATCCAGCACAAAACATTACCATGCCAAGTCACAACATAGCTCCGCCTATTAAGAGCTATGTCCAAGGAATTGTATGCTAATTTAGTACAGTATTATGAACAATATGCTGCTACTTCCACAACATTATGGTGTGCAAGGGCCTTTGCTGTGATCTAGACGAAATGCCTGTTGAAGACAGTGGAAACTCACTTCAGATAGTGCCATTTGTACCTACTGTATATCGAAGGCAGAAATCTATGTTGGTGGTTGCAGAGTAGGCTGATCTGTGGTCTGACAGCATGCACTCCACCCGGCCAACCAAGTGGGGAGCCTGGCACAAGTAAGCGGAAACAATGCCAAAATTCAATTAAGGGCTGCGTGGTTGCCCACCCCTACCCACAGGGGGACAATTATGATAAGGCTAGTTTCTTTACGTTGCACTGACACAAATAGGTCTTATGGCGACGATGGGACAGGAAAGGCCTAGGAATGGGAAGGAAGCAGCTGTGGCCTTAATTAAGGTACAGCCCCAGCATTTGCCTGGTGTGAAAATTGGAAACCACAGAAAACCATTTTCAGGGCTGCCGACAGTGGGGTTCGAACCCACTATCTCCTGGATGCGAGCTCACAGCTGTGTGCTCCTAACCGCACGGCCAACTTGCCCAGTACTATGATAAGGAAAGTTTGTAGAACTGTTACCATCACATCAAGTGAATGGGTTACCAACATCACAAAATTCACAAATATTAATTTAGTTACTTGGACATTGCATACATACCAGTACATACTTTTGTATAGGAGGATGTGCATACAAACTGCAAATAAGAGAGGAGAGAGCATAATATATTTCCTGTGTTCTGATGAGAAATGTTCTCCAAAATACAAGATTTTCAGTGAAACCTCCTTTGGTAGAAATGGATGCTTAACCAAAACTATGACTTCTTTACACAAATCATTCACACAATATCACACGACACTTCCACTTCAGTATTTGAATATTATCATACAAATGATGATCTCATATAAAGGAACAGACTATGAGTTCAGTAAACCACATGTTTGAAAGGTTCATTGCTCTTGAAAATTACTCCACATTACAGTTTTTCACTTCCCATTTAGCAGATATGTTACATGCTGTACTTAATCTCCCTATAATAATATTAATAGTAATACTAATATTAATGATAATAATACATGTCCCATGAAGTTTAAATAAAGTGTTTGATTATATAACAACTGTAGGGCAGGAATTTATAAAAGTCATTATGAATGCAATTAAGACAAATGGGGGTCTGAAACATGCAGATGTATGGCATATTTTGAATTACAACACTGAACATGAACTTAACATTTTTCCACCTTTATGAACAATTATAATGATGTTCTGGGCTTCATAATGATCTCATTTTTTTGCCTATGAGGTTCATACACCGATTCATGGCAACGATGGAATGGGCCTCAGAAGGATGCAACTGTGGCCTTAATTACGGTATGGCCTTAGTATCTGCCTGCCTATTGCAAAGAAGGGAAACCATCTTCAAGATAGCTGACAGTGGGGTTCGAACCCACCACTGCCCAAGCGCAATTTCATAGATACATGACCACACTGCATAGCCTACTTGTTGGGTGTTTTGTAATAAAAATTAAATATATTGCTAAACAATAATTAGCATTCATAAATTGAAATTGCTTAATTTGAATGTAAAATTAACAATAATAACATTAGCACCAGTGTTCTCCCCAGAAATGTTTGTCAGGCGGGTGGCAAGAATGAGTAGCCGGGCAGGGAATACTACGTAAAACTTCAATATGAATATAAATTTCAATTCGTTCCCCTCAGGCCGTTAACAATAATATCAGACAGGTAAATATTAACTGCACAATTGAACTATTTGAATGTTATTATCATGAACAAGTTATAACAGAGTACGTTGAACGTCTAGTGTTCTATTGCTCCTTCCAAATCATGTAACACTGGACTTAGACCTCCCACTCGGTTGCTGTGGAACATGTGGACTGCCATACAGGTTTGTGATGTCATACGGAATAGAGGGCTCGCATGCGATTCCACGCTAATCCAGACCCCTGCTCATGACTACATAGTGGTCAAGCTAAACATTTGATCTCCGATGTAACTGATGCAATTATGGTAATGATTTATCATTTAAATTGGCAGATTTACAGTATTTATAGGTGAATTTGGAGCACCCAATGACTCAAATGTGTACCTATTAATAATATTATGTAATTAAGCATATATCTAGGTTTAGTCAAGCGGTCTCTAAAACCGGCAGGGTGGTGCACCCATTAGAAAGGTCCTAGGGAGAACACTGAGCACATAAATACCAATTAGTGAAACAACAATTACAGTCCACAGGCTGAAGAGAATAAGAAATTACCTCAATAGTTCTTCATAATAACAATTCTTTACAATGAACGACATCCACTCAGGAAGGGAAGATTTCTTTCTAAGGGTTATATATCACTGTCAGCACAGACGAGCGATGACTCATTAAAAGTTTATTCGTAGTAGCAGCAGGCGTGGAGATGGTGGTGGCAGCAACAGCGCCGGTGATAGTAGTAGTAGTAGTAGTAGTAGTAGTAGTAGTAGTAGTAGTAGTAGTAGTAGTAGTAGCAGAGGCAGTAGGAGTGCAGGTGGTGGGAGCAGCAGTCATAGCAGCTGAAGGCCTTGGCCGAGGACCAGACTCGTGTTCAGGCACACCTACATGCACAAGAAAAAACAATAAGAATGGTACCATTTTTTCCTCCTCTACTACAGTGAATGCAGGGTATTGATTTTCAAATCTCATAATGTCATTCATTCATAAACATGTATTATGGTTCTTACAGAAGGCAAAACAGCAATAAAATTACATTGAGCATATGATATTGCCCACCTAAATATTAAGCACTTGAATACATTAACAGTAACTGTATTGAGAGATGTCATACAACTGTTTTTGCTCCATTCATGTTCAGTTGAACTTAAGGAAGAAAACCTCATTGTACTTGCACATTTTATATTCACTGAGTCCAGAAAAGATCCCCTACATGCTGAGAGGATGTTGGAAATAAATTCAAAATGGTACATTCAAATGTTAGAAATTCCCCATCCCCTCCCCCCATGGGCCTGGTTCACCTCTGCTTAGCCAACCCGGTCACTCCAAGCACCCCCAGGGTTACCTGTGCAGACACCAAGTCAACGTAGATCACTGACCAGAACTCCTGACCTCAAACCATCCTCTAAATGAAGAGTGGACACTGCAGTTCAGCACATAATGAAAGCCATCAAAATAGTGAAAAGTAAAGAGCCTGTAGTTCTGGGAGGTGACCTAAATTGTAGAGTTAATACACCATATCAAAAGACAATGATTATACTATAATTAATAAATGATGAAGGATACAAAGCAATCAACAACTCAATGGAAAAGATATATATAACCCTAAACAGTACAGTACCACTGACTTAGTTTTTGTGAAAGGCGCCATTGTATGAATTCTAGTGCAACAGATTATGTACACAGATCCGGGAAACATGATGGTAACAAGCAGGTAAATACTAAACAATGTCTTGTCACAAAATAAAGTAGGAATTCATTATGGCAAAACAACTTCAGATACTATTAAACAGTGGGGTGGAGTATTACAGGGTGATCTATCAGTCCGCTTCTATTCAATATCGCCACAGCAGACGTTACAGAAATAATTCTTAACACAACCAAATTGTACTTATACGCTGATGACCTAGATATGGGTTCTAACAACAAAGATTATCTTCAAGCAACTATGGTCAGCCTTGAAAAATATTCTGAAGACAACAAACTTAAAATTAACCTGCACAAAACGGTACAAATGGTTTTCGGATAAAGAGGCAGTTAGGATAGTGAGCTCATTTAAATACCTCGCCTTCACAATACAGGCAACGTAAAGCCATTGATGGATTATAACAAGGAATAACATTTGCACATGTGTGCACTATTTTGTTAATAATAAATGTTAGGTATTTCAGCTACACTCTGCCTCAAAGAAATGTACACATTTCAACTTACAGGTAAGGCAAGCTCAGGTATGACAGGCATTATAGTAAATTTCATTATGAGAAGCGAGGTTCCCCCTCATCTGGCACTGATGAATTTATGATCATTACCTCTGGAGAGCAATTTGAAATGAATCACAGGAAAATGTGATAGGTCACAGTACCGGTACTGTGAACAACAATAATAACAACTACTTACTTCTTTCCGGGACAGCATCTTTATACAGCATCTTTGATAGGGGTCCTGGATAGCTGGAGTGACGAAAGTGCCTCGAACACACAGTGCGGTTCCTCAGCTGCTTCGGGTGAAGCTGCCGCAACCATTCGACCCCCACAACGTCCAACCACTCTCTGCAAATGTTAGGTCTAGCAACAGGGAAATGATGAAATAAGATTCCCTGTTGCCGGCCTTCTTCGCTATCTGTGTACATTCCACAGATCTGACACTTTTCGTGCATGGTCTGAGACATGAAAAGAAATAGAAGAAAATAATTAAGGACACTGTAATCAGCTTATATTTTTACTGCTAATATCAATACTATCAAAACGATAGTGGCTTATCAGACATAATATAACATTACATCAACTGAATTTTAAGGTGTCTGTTTCAAGTAGGCTTATGTAACAATCATATCAACCACCATGCAGAAAGGTAATAAAAAGGTGACAGTCAAAAATAATAAAAATACATTTTTGGGAACAGAAGCAACTATCAATTATCAACTTATTAACTTACTTAAGGATGCTTACCTCAAATATCTTGTACTTTTTCTTCAAACACGCAAACGATGATAATAGATATAGGGGAGGCTGTTGTACCTTTGAACACTTTTGTAATTTTTGGAAATAAATCACATATTTATTTATTTTTTTCATATTTTATTACTCACTATTTAAGATTAACATGTTTTTAATTAAATCACACATCAGTTACTATATTGGACCACACATTTTCTATTAATAAAAAAAGTAATTATTGAGAACAATTGTTCAAACGTACAGGATGGTCGTGTACCTTTGAACACACCCTCATGTACCTTTGAACATTGGTCATCAGTCAGATATTGAGAGGAATAAAGTGAAAATATAATACTTGTTCACAAGGACATACGTTGCTTAAACAATTAAGTACCAAGTAGCTTTGAAACTTTAAGCATAAAACAAAAAAATTACAATTTAAGTCATGTATCCTCACTTGACATTATATTTACTGCTACAAAAATTAACCTCAAAAACTAGCTGCTCATTCTGTCTTCGTGATGAGCCAAATTGAATTGGTTTTGGTAGTTTCATTACTATATCAGATTCACTAACATCAAAAATTCCCATCCCCTCGTAAATGAATTTATTAGTTTCCCTGATACGTTTCAAATATTTCACTTGATATTCAGATATTTCAGAGTCACAGCCAACTATTTCTGCCACAAAATAATCAGGATTGCCTTTCTTTTTCAAAAACTGAACTAACACGAATTCACCAACAATGCAGTTATTCATTTCAAATATCTCCTGTTCCTTCAAATAATCTAAATCTCTCAAGATATCAGCCACTATGTCATCACACTCATCACTGCTGTCTTTAAAATTCTCCGACCCTAAATCTTCATCCTCTGAATCACTCTGTAAAACTTTCTTGCAACTTTTTCTTGACCTCACTGATTTTCCTTTTTTTGCATTAATTTGTTTGGATTTTCTCATTCTAATCTCCTCCTTTTCTGGTGTGTTTGTGATTATCTGTGTTCTTCCCTGTTTTCTTCCTCGTTTGCTAGACTTTCTTGGAGCAGCTTTGGGATACGGTTGAATTTCCACTGGAGAAACTGGGATTGGGTGTTCATGCGACACCTGACCCACAGGACTTGATGGACATGTAGAACCTTCTGATGATTCATGTAGAAAATTACCAAGCGATTGTGAATTGAAAGAATTTAACTGTGTTCGTAGAGGTGTCTGATTTGCGGTTGTTCTTGAGGTGCCAGGGAGAGAATTCTGCATAGTTGTGTCTGGCATAGAGCTTTGTGTGAATGGACGGTCGGTTACGTATGATCCTAGGAAGTCATCTTCTGTGAAAACACCTGGATCTAATGGGAAGATACCAGTAGCTTTGAAACCACTGATTATATTGCTTGTGCTGAAAGCACGGTAATAGATTTTACCAACAAGCTCAGCAACTCCATAAATGTCAAAAGTCTTCCCAGGGTTATTGGGATGCCATGAATCAAGAGCCTGATAATAGAAAGTCTTAAAGGGACCGAAAACTGTGCGATCAAGGGGCTGCATTTTATTGGAAGTATGTGGAGGGAGAGTCAGCATAACTATTCCAACTTCTCTGGCACGTTCAATGGCTGGTAAACTTAGATGTGACTCGTGATTATCAAAAATCATCAGAACAGGCTTCTCCTTGGAGGGATTTGTGTGTTTAATGAAATGCTCCAAGAACTGTAAGAAGCACTCCTCATTAGTCCATCCAGAGGGATTCGCTACTACAATAGTTCCACTAGGGCAACCTTGCAGCATGAAATGCTTAAAGTTGACTCTGGGGAAAATCAACATAGGAGGAATGTGGTTCCCGATGGCATTTATTGCAGCTATCATAGTCACGGTGGTTCCACGTTCAGCAGAAGTGGTAGCACCCACTTTCTTCATGCCCTTTGGAGCTAGAACACTTGATGGCTCTTGCACAGTTGACAAACCTGTCTCATCTACGTTGTAGATTCTTTCTGGAGGTATTGGCCCAAACACAGCATGTACATCTACTACATTATTATGAATGAGGTCAACATTTGTTCGGTTGAAGCTGGTAGCTCGTGAGAGACTTGTTGCCTCAGGTTTCCTTAGAGAAAGCTTGTCACAGTGACGCTTCATAAAAAGACGCATCCACTCTTCTCCTGCTATTTCATTAGTTTTCCACTGACGTGGGATTCGTTTTCTATTAGCAACTGCATACTTGTATGCTAATTCTCGAGCGGCCTTTTTACTTAAGCCATAATTTATTTTGGCAGATGTCTGCAAATAGTCAACTAAAGCTTTTTCCTCTTCTTCAGAAAAAACTTTCTTGGTATCATAGCGAACATTATATGAAAATGGCTTGGTTGATCCTGAGTTCCTGTAGAGCTTTAAATGCTTGTGTAGAGCACCCAATTTCACATTATAAACTTTGCATGCTTCACGCAAGGAAATACGTTTGCTTGGTGATGCCGTAACAGCAGCCACTGCTGCATTCATTGCATCTGCATCAATGGGATCTCTTTTCCTGCCCGTTTTACTCCTCGGCATTATTACTGGAATAGAAGGAATACGTAACAATAATTAACCATTAGGCCTACTATACGTACCGGTAAGCTAGGATAATTCAATCTGTTATATCCAGATAAGGCACAATCATATTCATAATCTCGTGTACCTTTGAACACTGTTCAAAGGTACAATATGCACTAGTGTTCACAGGTACAAGATGTGGTGTTAGTGATTAAAAGCCATGCTACTGACTTTTAGGTTAAGTTAATCCTGAAAAATATTGCTTCAGCATACTCACCAATTGATAGATAATCAGACTTTGTTTGTATAATTTGAGTATCTCAGATACATTTACACTTATAAAATGAAAACTTGGCTGACTAAATGTACGTTCACAACACCAAAAACTCACTAGATTGATTACAAAGAAAACAAGTCATGGAAACTCACTTAACAAGCATAGATGCTCTATCTGTTATCAGCTTAATGAACTAATGCAACTGGCAGCCACTAGATGTCTCTGTAATTCTCACAAAGCATATGTGTTCAAAGATACATTGTTTCATAGGTACAACAGTCTCCCCTACGCATCCAAATCAAAGTGAAGCAAAATGTCACAAACGTCAAGAACGTGGTCGTCCCACGTGGTCCAAGGTGTCAAACTCAAATCGACCAATAGCAATCGGAAGATGTTTCTACCAATAGGAGCTGCCGTATTCGTCACGTGGGCTATGGGTGAGTGACGTGATGTACAACAGCGCGCTCACAAGAGTGGAGGGCGAAAGTATTCAGTCTGAGCTGGGCCCTCGGAAGGGTAGGATCTATGCGGCTGACATACCCATGGGCGTGCGTACCTACTGAGAGACGGGAGACTTGCTTATGCTTGCTTGCTGATGCTTATGGGCTGTGTCTACCACATTTCACCCAGTCAATACTCCCTTACTTATGACAGAACGAGTACTAACGAACACTTCCGTTCAAGAACATATGTTTGATCTTGCAAGTAGGTTACACAAACACAAACGGGAGACGAATGATCAGGGTTGCCACCGGAAATAATATTTTCGTACTAAATTTTCCCCTAAAAAGGTACTATTAAAAATAGTTTTTGGAAAAAAAAGTAGCCTACTAAAGAATTTATTTAAAATGGAATAGGGTTATGCATAAGGTAAGTAAGTTACTGAAAGCAAAGTATACTTGTCAAAAATATTTATTAAATGAGAACAGAACTTACCGGTTTTGGTCGTCATATTTTGCTCTTCTCTTAATCCTTGGAAAACATTGCCAAAGCAATAAACTGTTTTGAAATGTGAAAAGTATGGGCAGACGAATGTTTTAGTTTCTCCTCCGTCAGAAGCAGCCAATTCAACATACAGGTTTAGAATTTGTTTCTCAATTTGGTCTTATTGGTAGTAACAGCAGAAAAAAACCCATTTTGTTGCAGCAGAAGAATGTAGTAAACAGAACACTTCCTTCACAAAATTCGTCAAATTTGGAAAGGTGTAGTCGCCTACAGGATTTTTAATTTCAAATACCCCGGGCGAGTTGGCCGTGTGGTTAGTGGCGCGCAGCTGAGAGCTTTCATCCGGGAGATAGTGGGTTCGAACCCCATTGTCGGCAGCCCTGAAGATGGTTTTCCGTGGTTTCCCATTTTCACACCAGGCTGAAAAGCTTTTAAGTTTCTGTGGACTTAGCTAACCACTATTTCCTATCTAATTTCATTAACACTTTCTGTAATTACAATAGGGAAATATATAGCTAATGGGATTATACTGATGAAACTGCCATCTCATTAGTAATTTTCCAGGTTCGCCATGGACAGATTTCTGAAAATAGGATTACGAAAATGGACCATCTTAAATATCTGTTCGCAAACTTCAACATGGCTCTGAAACTTACTCTTGTTCTTTTGCTGCATTAGAAGAGTTTATACTCTACCCCTGTAAAAGTTACAAGATTCCCATAAGAACGTACTAAAATGATCATGAAGTACTAGATCTAGCACTAAAGTACTAAAGGTGGCAACCCTGCGAATGATTAGAAGCTAGAGATGGGCACTTTCGAGTGATAACTATGGAACTTGTCGATAGTTTAAACTATCGTAACAGTCGACTACTTAAAAAAAAAAGTCGACTGAATTCAGTCGCACTCCCGTCACAGCGACGCAGAAGAGAATGGGACTATCGGTTTATGGTCACTAAGGATATGTAATATACATGTTAACTTTATAGGTACCTACTTGACTTGCTGATTTTCTCTTGTCGTTTATGTGCTTTATCTTTCCTACTTTTAAAGACACCACTCAAAATTGAAGTTTACTAATGTCATTCCACGCCATCAGTCCATTGACACTTCGGAACATACCACATAATCGAGCAGCTTGTCTCCTTTCTCCCAAGTCTTCCCAGACCAAACTTTGCAACATTGTATATTATGAATGATATTATGATTTTGCCAATTGTTGCATTCACGGCCTGTACTCATAAACATGATATAGGCTATTGGGCTTGTGCCTTATTTTCTTGTCACGGCATAACCCCAAAAGTCTACATCATATCGATATTATAATTGATGGCCTTTGAAAAACATATTTCTAAGAAGAACCTTATCTTCCTTCCATCTGATACCAGACTTACAAACAATAGGTAGCGGTATCGCATACTTGCGTATCGGAAGCCTGTGTGTTACATTTATGTGACACTCCTCAATTCGTGTCCATTGCTGGGCCCAGTGATGTGATGGCATCATCTATATCTCCATCGTTCACTTAACCGATGCAGTAGTTGTAGGGCAATGCAGGTATGTTCTAAATCACTGGCGTCATCATTCTTCCTGCTGAGTCAGCACTCGTAGCCATTAACCCTATGAAGCCATGACCACGTGACCGTGACGTCACGAGCACGCGGGCTTGTTTGTAAACAAAAGCACGTACTTTTGATAGCTGTCATCTTGACGTACCTTAACCCCACATTTTTGGAGAAGAGAACGTCGCTAATTCACTGCTGCCATCTTGACAGCTCCTAACCGTATTTTTCTTGAACAAGTGAACGTAGCTAAGAACACTGCTGCCATATTGACAGGTCCTAAGCACACTGTTGCCATTTTAACTACGTGGGGCGCGGAATTTAAACAGCTGCCAAGATGACAGCTACGAACTTGACAGGTCCTAACCACGTGCACTTGATCGGCGCGGAATTTTGAACGTGCCTAACCTCAGTGCGCAACAGGTCCTATCCTCACTGCTGCTATGATGACCATGTGTGCGCGGATATTGAACAGCTGCTAAGATGACAGCTGTCGTCTTGACGGAACCTAACAACACCTTTTTGGACAAGAGAACGTCGCTAACCGCACTGCTGTCATCATGACAGGCCCTATACCCACTGCTGTCATCTTAACCACGTGGGGCGCGGAATTTAAACAGCTGTCAAGGTGACAGCTGCCATCTCGACAGGTCATAAACCACGTGCACTTGTATGGTGCGGATTTTGAAGAAGTAAACGTGGCTAACCTCACTGCTGCCATCTTGAGAGACCCTAATATCACTGCTGCCATCTTAACTACGTGGGGCGCGGAATTTAAACAGCTGTCAAGGTAACAGCTGCCATCCTGACAGGTCCTAACCACGTGCGCACCATGGCGAGGATTTTGAACAAGTGAACATGGCTAACCTCACTGCTGCCATCTTGACAGGTCCTGACCTCACTGCTGCCATCTTAAGCATGTGGGCGCGGATTTCGAAACAATAATGGTTGTCAAGATGACAGCTCTCGTCTTGACAGATCCTAACCATGTGCACTTGTTTGCTGCGGATTTTGAACAAGTGCCCTTCGAGACATCACCCTTCCCCGGCACTATCATAGAGGGGGCCTAATAGGACACCTCATGGCATTATGTCTCCATCCGACAGAAACGATCAAGTATAAACATGTATAACCATGACGACGTGATCTTATGCTTAAGGTTTTACGTCCCCTCATCCGACAGACTGTCCCCGACGGGACTGAGAACGTGCGGTACTAAGTTTATTCTGCTTTTAACATGCAGCGATGACGTCGATACAGTGATAGAGAGTAGAGCGTTTTATTCCGTCATGACAACAACGTTAATAGTTGATGTACAAGGCTGCAAAGTAAACGGCAAATAATTTATGTAAAAAGGTGGCTGTCTTTTACAGCACTGTCTTGTGGGCGCCAAAACTCGTCAGTTTAGTATTTAGCCCACATTTCCCTTCTTCTTCGGAAACAGATGAAGACAAAAAGCAAACTCAAACTCAAACTCAATGGATTGATAAAAAATATGTCGGGAGTGGGAAGAAAAAGGAATACATTATCGCTTTCTATCTCTGATCATGAACGCTTATTTGTCAAGAGCAGATCGTGTTTTTTTAGGATTATGAAAATAAGAAATGGTTGCGTGAGTATCTGCTATCACCATGTGTGATTATCGCCATGCATGTATTAGGATGTCCATACTTTAAAACTCTTTACAAGGAGCACAGTCTTCACGACATTGCTCTTTGATTGGTTGTGTTGCACTGCATGTCGGCAGGTGAAAAACATATGTAAATTGCAGTGTCGATATGACGCCCGTGTGAAAGAAACATTTATAGAGTAAAGACATCATGTCATTTCTATCCGATACTAAGTGTAACGCGGTTGAAAAGACAATCGTATAGTTTTATGCATGCAAAAAGAAACTAAACACTTTCACTGAAGAAGAGTTGAATGCATTACCAAAGGCATTTTTGGTTAATATAGCTGCGAATGCTGTAAAGAAGATCTGGGACAAAGTGCCTCGTGAGTGGATTCAAGATCCTGTTTTTCATATCTTCAAACGTGTAGTCTACATCATGAACAAGTGAGTTTTGAGCCAAACCCCGCACGCAGAAAATCCTGTTCAACGTGCATAATATAATATTCTTACCTAAAAACTGTGGCCCGATTTGCGACTAGGAAAAGCCACAAGCTACAAGCCTTGAGCTTGAGATGAGCCTCTCGGCAGAAAAGTTCCAAGAGACTAATTAGAAAAACAGCAAGAAATTCGACAACTAACAAGGAAATATTTATTGAATTAATAACATAAGAAAATGGAGAAAGTAAATGAATTTGAAAATAGGGAATGATAATCGGTATGAAAATTATACATACCTAATTCCCCTTTTAGAGAGATGTAGCAAGAGTGTCACTGTGACGGTATACCATCATTCAGAATCGAATTATATTACAATCAGTTGAACCCCTTATAAGCGTGCGATTACATTCAGATTATCCCCCATACAAACACGACGCAATCCACAAAGTTAATTAAAATGTGGTCTAATTTTCCAACAGTTATTAATTTCATCTACTCAACTTATCTCCACTCCCGTATATCACACCTCTCTTCTTTTATATCTCTTACTTTTACAACAATCCGTTACCCCCAAAAAACAATATTTCTACGTATCAAAGAGCAGACTAAAAGAAGTAATTACTTGTAGAACCTCCACAGTGGATTTAAAAGCAGCGCGAACACGACCAACAAAAAATAATGGTAAGGGACGAAAGTATGCGCAGTTCACATGAAAGGAAGAAAAATCATGTCGGTCGGAAATGATACATGAGGCTAAGAGAGGTGCAAAAGCCAAAAGGAAAACCGATGACAAATTAGGTAGAAAAATAAAATTATAATCAAGAACAAAATAAAACTCAAACAAAGATATAACTTCTTGATACCCCACCCATTTACACTCACGTCCGTACACACATGCATTCAGGCAACAAAACAATAAGAGCGAAGAGCTGTCCTCAGTGTCCATCAAGGATTCAAATTCTTCAATAACACGACGCCAAGGTCGGTAGAAGGCGGTTCTCAGTTATTAGGGGCACGTGAATACATAAACATAAATTTGGCAATGGGATCAGCAGGTCCCGTAATCATATCAAAACCCATCCAAATTGCGATCCATACAAAGCGACCGAAGCCTCGTGGTGACACAAATAACCATACAGTGTAGATGGGAGGTAGACGCAAAAGAATGCACGCACGTAGTAATTTGAGGACCATGACGTTGAGAATGAACATAAACACATTAAGCAGAGAGAATCATGTTTCATTCATACTGTGGGGTAAACAAGAGATATCAACAACCATGATGAGAAGGAAAAAGGTGAACAAACGATATTGTTACCTGAAGTAATATCAACGTGCAATGAAAGAAGGCGAATCGTAGTAGAAAATCCATTTAAAAGGTTTAAAAACATTTGGGTACGTTAAAAATGCAGTATCTAGATGCATGGATTCCATATTATATCTTATTAAACGCCGACACATGTTCCTCAATTCAATGAGATAATAATAATTAAAATTTCGTGTGGCTATTTCTAGCCGGGTGCAGCCCCTGTAAGGCAGACCCTCCGATGAGGGTGGGCAGCATCTGCCATATGTAGGTAACTGCGTGTAATTGTGGTGGAGGGTAGTGTTATGTGTGGTGTGTGAGTTACAGGAATGTTGGAGACAGCACAAACACCCAGCCCCCGGGCCATTGGAATTAACCAACGAAGGTTAAAATCCCCGACCCGGCCGGGAATCGAACCCGGGACCCTCTGAACCGAAGGCCAGTCCGCTGACCATTCATCCAACGAGTCGGACATTCAATGAGATAAGAATACATTCCGGTGGAATGTTAGACCATTCGTGATAGAAAACACAATGACTGCCATCTTTTGTACAATCACGGAAGTTACGGGATCGTCCCACGTGAAGCAGTACCAAGCCATTTTGCCAAATACACCCAGCTCGGGACGAAATCGAACTGAAGCAAAGATCGAAAATGGTTCACCCACTTTTTTAAAATGTGTCTATACTTGTTGATCAGACAAGGACTCACATTTTAAAAATGGGCCCCAATAATAGTACTAAACGTGCGTGCACTGAACAAGTCTACGGTTCTTATACCTAAATAAAGTATTAATATACAGGATTATTCATGGTTACGATGATTGGTTGCACTAAAGAAGAAGAGAGACACAGCCCACTGAAACTGCGGTCCGTACACTGACCTAATGCACCCGGTATACATAAACAGTCCTTACCCTTTTGTTATTTAGTACGTAGGTCACCTACCATTCTGATATTCCTCAATAGGATTGTGTCATTTTCTTGCAAGGTAGACCTTTTTCCTCGTGGTATACGATCAACACGAGGTCTCTTTCAAAACTTCTTCCATTTTTTATATACATCCAATGAGATGAAGTAGTTCATTCGTTTCTGGAAAATAAAAAGTCTTATAATTCTGGAACTACACGAACAAGGGGAAAAAGCTAAAGACAGACTAAAATTGGTATTAGGTTTTACATTTTTCTTATAGAGTAAGGTTTTAATAAAGATACATGGAATTTGGATACACTTTGAATTTTTATGTCTTGTAGCTTAAATGTTAGAGGTCTAAGGATTTCAATAATTTTCTTGGGGCTGAACCATTTCAGGTAAAGTTTAACGGCGATTTGGTCAGCTGCTGAAATGTCAGGTGAAGATTTTACGACGACCAGATCTGCAGCTTTGAAACTGACGGCTTTCCTTCCTTGGTTGAATTTTTGGCCGAACTGTTGCGGGCTTTGATCAGTTGTTCGACGGCATCTTTCCATTTTGACTTAACATCGAGGCTCCTCAATGACTCAGACAGGTATTCGGCGTTCCATTTTAATTGAAGTGGATCTGCGATACATCTACCTAGAAATAAATCAGCTGGCGTATGGCGGGAGATTAATGCACAGCATTGTTGAAAGCTAGAACAAGAAAGGCTAGATTATCGTCCCAAAAGCCTTGATCAGCGCTGTGGAAGTCGCTCAGACAGGATTTCAGATTTCTGAGGAATAATTCCACGTGAGATGAATTGGGGTAGTGCGGACTTAGAAAAATATGTTTGATTCCCCACCCGGAGCAGAGGTGACGGAATTTATTACAATTGAATGTACAGGTATTATCGGAAACTAAAACCTTAGGAGGCCCGAAAACTGCAAAAATGTGCCGGGACAGCACAAAGACGGCAGCATTCGAATTTATTTTACGAACAGTGAAAAACTACACAAACTTTAGAAAATGCATCGATAACAGAAAGTATTCGGACATGATTGTTCTTCGATTTCATTAGAGGACTGAAATTATCAATGAATAATTTTTCATCAGGGTAAGAAGCTACATCATCAAAAGGGAGGCCGCTTTGCGAACTTTGTGCAGGCTTACACCGTTGGCAGATATCGCAGCTCTTACCGTACTCTAAGATATCATTTTTGAGGTTAGGCCAGAAGTAATCCCGCGAAACTCGTTGCAAGGTTGTGTATTGACCTAGGTGGACGCCTAGGTATGAATTGTGAAAGTAATGCATCATCATTGATGTTATTTTAACAATTTGTTCAAATTTTTGTCCCTCCGATTCTTGCGGTTGCTACGAAACAACAATCCACGATTGATTAAAAATGCGCTGCCACGAGCGGACCCATCGGCGACCCCTTTGATCAAATCAGAACACTCTTTGTCTTCCTTTTGGTGCACACAAATATCGGTGAATGACCAGGGATAGTTTGAAGAATATAGACCCAACAAGCGGGTCGTATTTTATATCGGACTCGCCGTCAGGCGGTTTAAATCCTTCGAAAATCTGCGACAAACAGACCGCTACGACACTCTCTTTCCCACAAACGTGCGAAATGGTGAATTTATAAGCTGAAAGTTGCAGAATCCACCTAGCCGTGTTATTTCACGTTGGCGCTCATCCACGATACGATTTGGTTATCCGTGTGGATGAAGAAATGACGGTTTTCCAAGTAGGAATTAAATTTCTCTACACCCAAAACTACCACCAAATATACCTTCTCTTAAATAGAATACCGTATTTCAGCTTCGTGCAAAAACTTGCTGAAATACGCAATAGGAACCAGTTTCCCATCATCAGCGTATTGATTTAATACAGCGGCAGCCGCGACCTCGTTAGAGTCGCACTGTAGGAGAAAAACCCTGGAAAAATCAGGACTGTGGAGAACAGGGGCTTCACAAATGGCTATCTACAGTAGATCAAAAGCATGGGTTTTTGCTTCCCCCAGACAAATCGACAATTCTTTCATATTAGAAGATTAAGCGGGCTGAAACCTGAGAAAAATATTTGATGAAACGACTGTAAATAACGACCATACCCAGGAATTTTCTCACACCACGCACATTTTTCAGCTGTGGAAAATCAGGAATGCATTTAATCCTGTAGGGATTAACGGCAATGCCAGAATCAGATATGACATGACCAAGGAAATTCAAACGCATGAAACAAAGAGACACCTTGTTGGATTTACAGTAATCCCGTGCTTGCGTAAACGAGATAGAACCTCTCAGAGATGAAGTAGGTGTTCCTCAAATGTTGGAGAAAATATAAGATCATCAAGGAAGTTAAACACGCAGGAACATTTCAGATCCCCAAAGATCGAATCAAGGATGCGGCTGTTCGCTTGACCACCTATAGATATGCCCATCGGCACATTGTTGAATTCAGAAAATGCAAACGGGGTAGCAAAAGCAGTGTAAGGGCTGCTTGTATGGTGTAAGGGATTTTGATAGTATGCTGAATTAAAGTCAAAAAACGGTGAAAATTTTAGCTCCAGCGATATTGTGGAAGGCACTTTCAATGGTGGGCAAGGGGAAACTGTCAAGTAGTAAGTTTATATTGACCTTCCTATAATCGACTATAAAGCTGAATATGCCGTGCTTTTTGGGTACAAGGGAGGCAGGAATACTGAAGGGAGACTTGGAGACTTACCCAATCTCGCATAGCAGACAGGAGAACAACCGAAAGGAGGTACCAACCTTTAATTCAACTGAATATGAAATTTCCCTTTCGCACCCTTAATCGGCAGTCAGGACATCAGCAAAATTCCTCCAATAAACTGTTTTACATTAAATTCTGATTATCTGACAAATCACAAGAGGAGTTGGGTAGTTTGGGACTGGAAACGCAGCAAGGAGTGCTTCAAAAGGGTAATTTTCGCCAGACTTGAAACGAAAATCAAAGGTTCGGGTGATAAAATCAATAGATAAACCAGTATATAACATAAAATCGATGCCTAAAATGACGGGTACAGATAGATCAGGACAACATGTAACATCCAGTTCCACGAGAGGTTGCGGATTTTGATATGACATTTAATCCGACCCACAGGACATTCTTGACGACCATGAGCTGAAGTAAATTTCCCTAAATCCTCACTATCTCGGAGGTATATCAAATTCATGCCACTCACAATAGATTAGTTCATGAAGGAGCTACAAGGTCCAGTATCTAACAGCGCATACATTATGCGTGATCCACAAATAATTGTGGACCAGTGTGCTGACGAGGGAAGACCCCAAATCTTCTTTCCCAGCTGAGAATTGCATCTAGAACATACATTGTGCGCAAAACAATTTAGACCACATTTATAACATTTTAAGGGATATTTAGACCAAGAATACTTAAAGACGTGCCCTAATTTCCTACAATTCCAACATTTCGCAAGCGTCCCTTGGGACTCATAAGATCAACAGCCATCTTGCACAAGCGCCCCTAGCATGTCTCATAAAAGCAGCAGCAATCTTACGCAAGCGCCCTTAAGCCGTCTCATATGGAGCTGTGCATAGCCGCCATCTTGTGCGATTGGCGTCGGGAAGGGTATCCGGATATTCAACTGAGGTTAGGCTCCTCCATCCGGTTAGGTGTGCCTCTTATGCTAATCCCCATTGCCCTACTACTCAAAATAACGTCTTGAGAATACCCATTGCCCTACTACTCAAGATAGTGTCGGGAAGGGCATCCGGCCATAAAACTGAGGTTAGGCCCAACTGCAATAGCGGCTCTTAGGATTGGCTTGTCGTCTTGCTCGTAAAAAGTAAGGTTAAGCCCCTCCAAGATAGCGTTTGTGAGGTTAAGCTGGCTCTCTTAGGCGTCAGGATGGGTATCTTGTCGTAAATCTGAGGTTGGGCTTGCTCTCCTGCGCGTAAAAAGTAAGGTTAAGCCCTAGAAGATGGCGGATGTGAGGTTAAGCCTGAAGTTTTAGTCGTCAAGAAGTGCATCTCGTCGTGAAACTCAAGTTAGTCCCCTCCCTGAGGTTAGGCTTGCTCTCTTTCGCGTAGAAAGATAGGTTAATCCCCTCCAAGATGGCGTCTGTGAGGTTACGATCATTCTTTTAGGCATCAGTAAGGGCATTTGGACGCAAAACTGAGCTTAGGCCACTCCGTGAGATTAGGCTTGCTCTCTTACGAGTAAAAAGTAAGGTTAAGCCCTCCAGGATGGCGGATATCTGGTGAAGCATGCAGTCTTAGTCAGCGCACTCAGTGCAGTGGAGGACTCTTCCGAGAGCGTGTGGTGGCAGCGGCAGCCGAAGCGCAGTCAATGTGGCGGGGGCCGCCCGAGAGCGTGTGGTGGCGGTGGCGCTAGAACCATCCACTTGTACTACTATCAAAATGGGATGGAAGCAAAGAGCAAATAACGTTAATCTTCAAGAGAAAATAACGTCAGATTTATAGAAGTTTAGTGAATTATTGAACCCTACCAGACAACGATCCCAGGACCTAATACGGAGTGCTTTCATCGCGCCGATTACATTTATCAGTCCGTGAACCAGTAGCCCACAACGAGGGAGGGCTCCGTTTCTCAAGCAAGGTAGACAAAGAGCAGGGCGCGCCAAGCCCCACTGTGTGAGAGAAACGCGCAAGCGAGACAGTCACAGAAATTTAATAACCCAAGCTTGTTCAATTTGTTCGGGGAAATACAATTGCCAATTGTGTGTGTGAGGGGGGTGGGGAAATTTGAGATGCTTCAACTTCGAAAACCCTACGAAATATTTTCTATCCTGCACGGTTACCAGATAAGGGCGTAATAAAAAGGCAAAACAGCCAAGATATTATTATGTTGGCTGAGAACGAAAGAGTAACAACTCAAAATGAGAATTTCTGAGATTTTTCTGTCAATATTTGCCCGTATGCCGACCTCTACACCCTCCGAAATCGTAACAACGCAGCTTCTAATGCATTCATTTTAGCAAGCACTTCAAACAGTTTTCATAATTGTGAAATCGTCGCTTTACTTAATTCAAAAGGCTAGCCTTATGTGTTGTAACTCTTTTCCACATTATAACAACCACGTAATAATGGCGTACACACTAATTTCCATATAAATTACGTAACGCGTCTCTTTTGACAGGCAATGATGTAAACTGCTAAAACTCTAAACTCTTCTCTTGAAAAGCATAGATTTTGAATGGTAACTGTTTCGTTCTAGACCATCGAATTATGCAGCCATGCCCAATCATGCTTTCATTTAACATTCTGGAAGAAGCTATGCAATTACAGCGAACCAATAACAGGAAATCGGCTGCCCTAAGAAGAAAATGTTTGTTAGTGTCTGTGGAGGGGGCCGTGACTTCAAAACATGAAGGGGTGTGATGCTTCCCCTTTCTTGTGTCCAGAGCTCTTGCTAGAAGTGCGTGTCGCCTGTCCAGAAGTCGGAGCTATTTGTGAGTCGCACATTTTGCTCTTCGTTCAGAGCGGTTAGAGAATAGAATCCAGTAATACATTTCGAAAACCTAGAGGTGGGAACAGTGAATTTGTAAACAGATTCAGTAAAAACTGCAACCGTTAATGTGAGCGCTGAACTAGACAAGCTTATAAAATTCGTATTAAAGAATATAAACATGATGATGATGATGCTTGTTGTTTAAATGGGTTAAACATCTAAGGTCATCGGCCCCAACTAAGTAAATTCGATGTTCTCTAATATCTTCATATGAGTGGACGGACTAATTCCAGTGAGGGAAGTAAGCACACCAAACACTATCTGGTACATTGACAAAGCTGGAGTCCTTGAGTTCGAGTGTCGTGCGCGGTAGACGTGTACCATAACGTTCGTGCGGCTCGCTAGTTGGAATAAGTGTAAGTGAAAAATTACTAAGTAGCTCAACGTTTAATTTAGCAGTGACGCATTTTCCTACCCATCAAGAATAAAGCCTCACTAGTATGGTGGTCAATATCATAAAGGGACCCATGAACTTCCCGAAAGTCAATATTATAAAAATGTAACACTAATCACCAAAGAAAGACACTACGAGGCCCATGTATATCACGATAGAGACGAGGTAAGCACTAACCATCAACATAAATCTGTAAATATCTATCACTTATGATTCATTGTGTTGAATTAAAATTCCTAATTACCTAGTATATAATTGGTTGAATGCATGTCCTCTTACGGTTGATGGGTTGCCTAAGTTAGTATTAGTCAATGCGGTATAAATATTAGTAATCACGGGTGTACAGATATATTTGTTTAATGTTCAGTCGACATGAAATTACTTTAGTTTAGAAAATATTATAACTAATGGAGAAAAATGTATTTATATTGTATCATAGACTATTAATTGCCTGATCATAAACGTCTCAGGCTTCAACTATCTTGGCAAAACTGTCAGCAAGGTAACATTAACGAATCAAACATTCCATGATGATTAAGGCAAAAAAATATAGTCTCTGTGGCAGAAGGAAACTCGGAAACACAATCATATTTTAATACCGAAATATTTAAATTTAATTTAATGTTTAATTTATGATCTTCCCCAAAGGAAAGCTACTCCGAAAAAGTAAGGCATTACAGAAACCCATAGCACTACAATGGGAAAGCTAACTACTAAAAGCTGCATTCCTCATCTTGCAAGTAATCAGAAAGGAAACGGTTTTGCTAAGCAGAGTATTTCTGAAGAAAAAGGGCGGTAGAAATCTAACAAAAGGTTATATGGAATGGAAATATAAAAATAATTGTCAATGACAAAATGATTAAAGATTGTAAATTAATGTATCACTGTTTGGGAAAAAATAAAATTATGAAAACCGTGGGAGGTAATAAAAGAATCAACAGCCATTGCACCACATGTCCTGATTTACTTCTTTATGAACAAGTACAAACTGGAAAATAAGTTTGATATCCTTGAGGAGAATTACAATTTTCCTCCTGATATTTTGAGTTAGCATCAATTACAGATGCAATGGTGTAAAGTTTATGTGACATGGAATTACATTTAAAAGGTCTGCCACGGTAACTTTTAGTATACATGAATTGTGTACTAGTGGCAAGTAAATAATAAAATCCTTGTGTATAATTTCTGTTTCTCATTTATCTCATGTTGTCGTCGCATTTGTGTTGCTTTTCTGAATATGAATTCCAGTTCTCTAATATTTCAAATTCTCGTTTACTGCAATACGAGGGTATTTACTCCTCTTATGCCGTTTCCTAAAATAATATTTTAAACAAGAATTACCTGCTTGTGCTCCTGTACCGCCCTTCATGATATTATACATCACAATTACAAACAATACAGGCACATTTAACAGATTTCAGAGAAATTAGTAATTTGTAGACTATAACACGGAGCACAATTATAGAGTAAATACACGTGCATAACACTACTTTGGAGTGTCACTGAGCTCGAAGTGTGGAACTATAGGTTGTTGAGCGGCAACAATTCATTCATATTCATACACGAAAGCAAAGATCTACTTCCAATGTTGTTTTCACACAATTACACTTTTAAAGATATTTCTACAAATCGAACATCTAATCAGCCATACTTCACAGTAAGTAGTTAGAAGGGCATTAAGGGGAACTTATTGGACAAACAAATTTTCTGGCACAAAAAACTCCATGACACTTCTCCAGAGAGAGATAAAAATGTTATGTAATAATAACAATAAGGTTACTGAGCCACACATCCCGGCTGTTGTTTAAGGAAAGACCTGTTAGAAAAACGAGGCACTATATACATGAGAAAAGTGCGGCCTGAATCGTGTGTTAGTGGACTGGTAACATGGACGATTTTACCACTGAGAAAATTTGCTATTGTATACATCGCTATGGATGGGCGTTAGCCCAAAGAATGTTAACCCTAGAACAATAGTGTGAAAATCGTAACATGAACGGTCGGGCTAGGTGTGATAGACGTAATATCAAAACAATTACGTAAACAATTTTAGTGATTAATGTTACACCAAAAATATTTTACAATAAAATAGCATGTCAATACCATGAAAACATTCTTAGAATAGTCGACTCAATAAAAAAACTTTAAATGCCCACTGAAAAATCAGCATAACATTTAGGGTTCAAAACCCACATGGATGCGAACATTTGTGGCAAGCAGTATGTACTTAATACATCTATCTGTTAAGCGTATTGTCCAAAAATGAACACAATGATTCTTAATATGGCAAGAGAAGTTCGAACTGGATCATTTTCGTTGGTTTCTTCTGCTTTTATGAACAAAATAACGAGGAGAGCTATTTGCATTTGAATCCCTTGTAATCACCGTAAAACTGGAATTAGCTATCGTTGCATCTCAAGCGCTTCTTGTTCTTCTCCTTCAAAAGATCAGCTGTTGGTTTCAATATTACTGGTTATTACATAATCTGCATCAGGGTATGAATCATCATCCTAGGGTTAACAGTTTTCAAACAAGATGAGACTTCAGACATAAACATATCTGAACGTTGAATACAAGGGTGTAGCCTTTCTATAAAATATTTTCTAAGATTAAGAAATCTAGAAAATAACGTTGAAACGTACCATATAACAACATGAGCGTTAGCGATAGGGTCTAAATATGTGTTCCTCGCGAGAGTACTTAGAAAAAGAACAAACTACGAATGATACAAAACATCAGTGTAGATATTCACTAAGGTGAGCAACCAGGTCTGTCGGAAAATTAGTCTTGTGAAAAAAGTTTTTAAGTAATTTTCTTAAATTGCCTTGATCGTTCTGCAGTGTTAGCGGGTGAGTTCTTAAGATTAAACTTCTACGAAACCCACTCCCGTACTTATAACACAGAAGCATCTATTCTGGAGACTGAGTGAGCAGTTTTTTACGTCCTCGTTCCACACCACAAGCAAGCATATGTACTTTTATTGTACGCTTGCAAAAATTTACCGTCACATTGACATCAACAGTGTGACCGGAGCTTGTGATGCCTCACCGGATGTTTTCCAACTTACCTCTTTCCAAAATCATTTACCTCATGAGTTACAACAGTGTGAACGTTTCCGTTATAAGTGACCGTGAGCATTCGTAAATAAGATTTCTTGAATTGCTTACTGCCACATTCTTTACAAATTTGTAGGGGCCCAGCAATATGCATGGGCAGGCGTGTTAGAGGACGAGATATCAGGGGAAACGCTCACCACAAGAGTACAGATGCTTATAAATGTCTCTTAGCAAGTGCCCATTAGGTGTGCTCTATTCACGAATTTTTTACCCCATTAGTTACGACAGTTTGCGCGATAGATGTTCCCCAAAAATATATTGGCGGTAAACGCACCACAGCATTCAACATGAGAGTGTGACCAATATCCATGCTGTGTGTGTGTGTTGTGATGGTACATATATCACACCCTCGCACTGTTCACAAGTAGGAGATATTATTGTCAATATTTGATATTATTACCATTCTTTTACTGGCATATTTATTCCCAATATTTTAAAGTAGAAGGTATCATATGTGATAAGAGAAATTTCTTTTGTACAAACGGATGGGAAACAGTGCTAATTATAACTCGGAAAATTGTATAAGTCATGCGGACATCCCCGAGTCCGATGAAGTGACCTTGTTGATATAATAGTTAGAAAATTCCTATGAGTCATGTGAATAGCTCAGAGTATTATGAGGTGGTCTTGTTGATGTCATGAAATCCGGAAGCGTTTCGTGGCGCGGTCTTGACGAGATCTTCTACACGTGATTCTCTGGCCAGAATCAATCTTGACGCATCATGAAAGAGGTCTATATAGGCTCGTGATCAAACGGAAGGAAGTATACTGGACTGCTTCATAAAGAACAGGACTTCAAACCTTGGTGGAGAAAATTTGACTTGAAAGAGCGGAGGAGAGGAGATGTAACTTGTACGAACCTGGTTTTATTGTGTTTGTGAAGTGTGGTAATAACCTATAACTGTGGAGTGCTTAGGCATTTGCTATTGTACCACTTAAGGCAACTTGGTGTTATATGTTGGTGAGAGCTATTGGGTGCTGTTTCAGACTTTTCACAATTTAGGTTCCGGAACAACAAGCGTGTTGGTCGAGGGGTGTACCATTAAACCAAGTGTTAAAAATCGGTGAACACACTATTAAAAACGTACAGTACCTGTGTGATATACAAAGTACCAATAATGATAAATGCAAGTTGTGTTGATCCATGGAGACAGTGAAAGGTACATATTTATATATGTCCTTTGTTCAATGGGTAGACTTCAAGTAGTGGCTCGGTCCTCGCTTTAGGTTTCCTAATATTATTGTTGTCAATTATTGTGTAAATATGCAGTCTTCCAGCGATATATTGTGAGTGTATTTTATGTATATTTTGGTGCGTTGATGAGGTGCCCATAACTGATATTTTTCAGAATACCGTGAATTATTTTAGAATCAGTGGAGTTATTGGTGAAGACAGCTGAAGTCCCTACCTATTAAGTCACTTTTAGACGGCTAGATATGGCCTGGAGAACGCGTACCAGTACACAGCCTTATGTACAAGTGCTGGGAGAGAAAGAATTGTCATGCTCTATTAAAATTCGAGGGATCGATTCTGGTGAACTCTGGCGCCCATACTACGGTAATTTCGAAATATTATTTTATTAATTTATTTACTTACGATAGTAATTTATTCAGATGAATTTCAATTCACGGCCAAGCATGAGGCGATTTGTGTATTATTCATATTTTATTTTATTTTAATCATATTGCTATGAATAATTATTAACATTACAGCGTGAGGCGCTTAAGTATTTAATTTGATTTAATTTTTTTAATCACATGGCGTATGGTTACTAATGATTTTTATGGTTATACACATATATTACAATGTGTGTGTATGATATTGCATACCCAGTTTGCAATGTTCAAGAAACTTCCTACCTCATCTATTACAACAATGTGGGCGCTATCATTAATCGCAAAAATGTGTTGTAGAATAAAAGATTAGGTTGAAATATTACCACATTGAACCCAATGATGTGGACGTGTCTAATAACCGCTGTCCTTTTACACGCAACTAAGGTATATATAAGCAAGTGCATATTCAACCCAGACATTTGACCAAAACTGTTACACACATCGTTCTCAACAAAGAGGGAGAGCTGCAATATATCTTGTGTTTTCGAAAACTGGACTTAGCAATAAAACTCATTATATCATTGGTTATAGGAGTGTAGGCGCTCCTCAGTATGGGTCAGCGTTTGTTGTTGAACAACGTCCTTTTCAGAAAAAAAATTTCCAGTCATTATCAGAACGTTGTCGCTCATTAGTAGGCAGGAGCAGGTGTTGCTGAATAGTGGTCTTCTGTGGACGCTCACCATTATACGTACATAGCTGTTCGCGAAGATGCGACATCTTAGAAACCTTATTACCTCATTAGTTACAAGGGGCACTTCTTATAGCATGTTTTACAGGAATATGGACGGTCTCCAGTATGTGTTACCATGTGTTGCCGAGGATTTGACTTTTGAGTAAACCTAGAACCACATTGATCACAGGAAAATGGCCGCTCACCAGTATGTGTACGGAGGTGGACCTGAAGAGTCCGTGCATGAGAAAAGTTCCTACCACATTGTTTACAAGTATGTGGACGCTCGCCAGTGTGTAAAACGAGGTGTTGCCGAAGACTTGACTTTTGAGTAAACTTCAAACCACATAGATCACAGGAATGTGGACGTTCACCAATATGTGAAACCAGGTGACGCCTTCAAAGATATTTCCAAGAAAACTTCTTACCACATTCATTACAGGAATACGAAGGCACATCCGTATGCGTAAGTTTGTGTTGGCGAAGATGGTACTTTCGAGAAAACTTAGAACCACAATCATTACACCGGAGGGCCAAATGGCTAATGGGATGGATTGGCCTTTCATCAGAGTCACAGAACCTGTGTAGGTTGCGTTCATTACGAGTCGGCAAAATGCACATTACCTCACTCTCTTCCTTCAAAATCTCGCACCTACTGTTAAATGTACCCACTGGAACTCCAGTTAATAATCTAACGTCCCCAAATCTAGAAAACAGATAACAAAAGTCATTACATTTGACAATGAAGATAACAAAATCAAATACAATATCCAGAAGCAAATGCAATATATGTTCCAAGATTGCTTCTTATCACATTACATAGTATTCCAATTCTCAATAATTTCAGATAAAGGCGCTAACACATAAGCACATTTCCAACTGCCAAATAGAATATATGATAAGTTTGCACTAAACGACAGCGCATTAAAACAGTTCAATTGGGTCCAATATGGAAGCAATTACTGTGAGGACGCTAGCCTTGGTGATTTCTTATGTACATTCTTCAACTTTATTTTAACTGAAACTCATCGCATTTAGGGTGACAAATAGCAACTTGTGCTTTAATAGCATCAGGCTTAGTGAGGTTACATGTTGACAAGATTTCTCTATCGTCTACAGGGACATTGGCAAGGGCTTCTGGACAATTGGATGTCCAATTTCTGAGATATACATATGTACTATAAAGTGAGGAAGAAATTTCTGACTGAAGCTCCTCAGCTACTTCAACTGATCCAGTAGCACGACATCCACGTAAAAACAAGAATATGCAGTAGGGTGAGATTCAGTGTGTTTGTCAGCCAGGTGACTAGAAAACTTGGAGCAAGGAATTGGGCAGAACTTGTAACGGTAGTAAGGTGGTAGTCCTTGTTCTATTCATCAGAGGATTCATGCCATGCAATATTCTGAAGACTCCTGTGGTCGGGACATATTAACACAAATTTGTATATCTTATGAATGTCAGCTGAATGAGTAGGAAGATAAGTTATGAACCATAAAACAATAGACAGGAAGTCAGACCGAATTGCGGGGCCAACCATTTACAAAGAGTTCAATGCTATCCCATTCCAAGAATCACAGCGTCTGTCAAACTCAACTCCTGCCTGGGTTGTCATGCTAAAATCTTTGAACACATAATGATGGGGCACATGAAAGCTTGATGAGCTAGAAGTCACGAGGAGTACATTTTTAATGAGCCCGTTTCACCGTATTCATGAATGAAAATTACATAGAGCTGTTTCAAACCTGGAAATATAGCAAACTTATTTTCAATGCGTTTGAGCATTTTACCAGCATTATGCTCAGACTGAGCTACATGTGACACGTCAGGACGAATAGGAAATTTGCCATTAAACCTGCCAAAATCATCCATTTGGTCATTATTCAAGGAAATGTTCTTCACATGTCCTTTCTTCAGGAGTAAGAAATGGTTGATGGAGTTCTTCAAACATCCAAAACCTTGTGGGTATTACTGAGTTATAGATTTTACAGTACAGTTAGTACAGTACCTTTCTTCTTTTCTGTTGCAGACTCATCAATAACCTACATCTATTATGGTGTTATCTCCAACACTTTCTGTACAGCAGGTTTCAAGCCTGGAAACACCCGAAATGGTAGGCTAGATAAAATGGTAGTTTAGGGGAAAGTAAAAAATATAATTCTTGTATAACAGCGTTAGTAGTCGTTCTATCGAAAAATGCTGCATAACTAAAGATGTAAAACATAACATTCCTAATCATTTCTGGCCGAACTTGAGTTTTCATATTTTGTACATGCTATATTAACAGATATTCATGAATATAATCTTAACTGAGTTGTAAGGAGATAGTTGCATAAAATGTAAAGAGAATTGCAATGCACACCTCATTAATCCACACTTTTTAGTCACTGCTCATTAGCCCGCACTCATTAGTACCCAGTAACTGCTATGCTCAATTGCCCCCTGATCATTTGCAACTGCTTATTAGATGCTGCTCATTAATTCATGCTTAACTGGCCCTTGCTCATTAGTGAATGCTCATTGCTGATGACCATGCAGTTTTCAACAGTCGTACCCCTCACCTATGCAGTTTACCAAACGTGGAAGATGGATGGGTGTTTATACCATATTTAGAATTAGGTGACATTTTCTCAGCCTAAGTTAGTCTATAAAAATTAGATATGGCAACATGGCAATGGCTGAGTAGTGGGTGTGTGACGGTAGTGCTCCTCAATATTTTGTGATTATGGTTGTACGTAAATTGAGTAAGGGAGTGGAACTGTGTGCGACTGGATTACTAAGGTTTGAATAAATCATGTACGTATTGGATAGTTATTAGATCTTAATTAGTGATGTTTTACCGGTTAAGTTTAAGTCATTTGAGGAAGAATCTGTCCATATAAACATTGAGGTGAAGAGCTACCAACACTAACATATTTCCAAAGAGTAGTGAAATGCAGTTACACTAAGCATACACAATCGATTTCTTTATCAATCGCGATACCATTCTTCACCACCATGAGCTCTCCTGTAGCATGTCAGTAGCAAGGTCAGTCTAGGAAGGACAGGTCACGCTACCACAATCCTTTGCGGTGGCGGCAATATTCGGTCTTAAATATCGTTGTTATATGGGCGTGCCCGACGTGATGATGTGAGTCATTACTTGTATTTTGAAGGAAAATGTGATACTGTGCCACAAGAAACTGTCCAAATAAGACAACTGACTGAATTAGACTGTTTTGCTTCCCAAGAGATAAGCAATGGAAAGGTCAGTGGGTACAGAACTGTAGGCGTGGCAAATGGCAACCTACAAATAATTCCGTCTTGTGCGAGGTTAACGAAGTTATACATTCGTATAAACCATGAAGAATAATACAGTTATATGAACGATGTTCTATAATTATGGACCGACAACATATTTCGAATGTTATAAGTGGAAATTAATGAAATCTTACTTAGAGTGCATCCCAGAGGAGAGATGTGTTCATGGCGATGTCCAGGAACCCAATAAGTAAATTTACTTTTATAACCTAATGAAGAATATTACACACGCCATTTTCATTTCTGAAGTAGCTACTGGCATTCCTATTGGCCAATGTAAAGCGGCACGCGACCTCGTTCCCATCAGTAATGTTAAACATAATCCGTTACCAAACCCCGACCAATCAAAGAGCAAGAGGACGTTAGGGTAACACAGATAAGGAACCTGTCACCTGAGCGACTGCCCTAAATGCAGATCAATGGTGATTGATTGATTGATTGATTGATTGATTGATTGATTGATTGATTGACTGAGAACAAGAATTGAGCAAGGGAGGTCAGATGGGACAGACGATAGTGAGGAGCCTGGCACAAGCAAATGGAAGCAATTCCAGGACTCAGCTAAAAGCCCTGTGGTCACCAACCCATGCTCTGAAGATAGGAGCTCCTGAGTCCCCTGTCAGTCGCCTTTTATGACAGACAGGGGATACCGTGGGTGTTATTCTACTGCCCCATCCACAAGGGGAATCTAATCTCGGGTGTGACCACGAAGCCCTTACCGGCGTCTTGACACTGCTTTCACTTACATGTGTCAGGCTCTCACTTTCTGCTACCCTATCCGACCTCCCCTGGTCAACACTTGTTCTTTTCCGACCGCGACGGCATTAGCGCATTCGAGGCCTAGAAAGTTTTTCATTTGCACGCACTTTGTGGCCTTCATCTTTCTTTGGCCGATACCTTCATTTTTCGGAATGTTGCACCCCTTCCATTTGTTTTCTTCTGATTAGTGGTTGCCCAGTTGTACTTCTTTTTACAACAATAATCGCCACCACCACTCTGTACTATATAGCTGCATAGGTTATCAATAAACTAGTTAAGAGTGGCTAGGAACATCACTCCTGTTGCGTATGTGCAGAGTATTTTTGCCTTAGACCCCAAAGAAATGACCATATGAATGGATAACATAATTTAATGCACTCAACCCGAGAGGCATTCAGCGTTGATCAACATACTGGGGTAACCTTTTAGAAACGCAGTACCGGTAATTAGTTTCTTAATAAAGAAAACGCTGAAGGTAATTTACTACAACTGTCTTTCAGTACGGTATGTACAGTACTTCAAGTTCAGTATTTCATGTACCAGTAATAATAATATTCTGTTTCAGTCAATCAGATTACGTATTTGACAGATGCCATTAATAATAAACACAGTAAGACCAAGTCGTAAAGAAGTAAAAGAGTAGGACATGAGCTTTACTGTTGATTCTTCTTTCCAAAAAAATTTAATTCAGGCTCTGTTAACTAATGGCGTATGGCTTTTAGTGCCGGGAGTGTCCGAGGACATGTTCGGCTCGCCAGATGCAGGTCTTTTGATTTGACACCCGTAGGTGACCTGCGCGTCGTGATGAGGATGAAATGATGATGAAGACGACACATACACCCAGCCCCCGTGCCAGCGAAATTAACCAATTAAGGTTAACATTTCCGACCCTGCCGGGAAGCGAACCCGGGACCCCTGTGACCAAAGGCCAGCATGCTAACCATTTAGCCATGGAGCTGGACGCTGTTAACTATCATCCTATTCAAATAGCTGTGAATGTATTCTAGTCATTTACGTGATGTACAGTTATATATACATGGTCATCCAACTGCAAATAATCAGGCCTTGAAATATAAGAAAGATTCCAGGCCAGTTTTTGATGTTATTCTTCCACCTGAAACAACATTAAAAGTATGTACCTAATAACACCAAGAAAAAAATCTACTATGCCATCATACAACGCATTAGGCTTTGAAATTTAACAAGCCACTGAAAGTGACAGTAAATATATCGATATCACAGAAGGAAGGTATTTGTGAAGTGTCACTAATGAAGGAAATAGGGATTTTGATAGAAGAATCATAAAGTTGTACAGAGGTATGAAAGTGCTTAGTATACAGCAGGTTGATTCTCTGGACTGGTCATCTTGCAAGAATGGCCAACAGCAAAGTCACGGTCAAACAGACACCCCAAGAACACCTATTACAATATGGAGAAAAGAACTCAGATGGCAATACTAATAATCATTGTACTGGCTCAGATAATGAGTGGTGCAAATCATTGCAAGCTGTCCACTTTACGACCGTATCGATGAATTCTGTCAACAAATTATTATACAAATTAATTTAAAACACCACGTAATCGATACTTCATTTCTTGTCTTTTGGCACAATTATAAAAACATTATCATATACAGAACATATTTCGACCACTTAGTGGTCATCTTCAGCTGTCTTAAAATAGCTTAGATGAAACAATTTGATTAGAAGGTTCATTAAAATCTTAAATTACTTTCCCATGGGAAAATATAACTATTGCTTAAAGTGCTCGAAATTTGAGGGGGTGAAAGTGGAAATAAGAGATGTGGTGTGTAATAACGTACTTAATTCACGTCTACAATAATATTAGAAAAATGTTCAAACTGAACACATTTAAAAATCTTAGAACATCTTTACGGGTACTTTTTGTACATACACTAGGTGGCTGGTTGCCGTGGGACAAGCTGCCTAAATCTGAAGACCACTAGTTGACGCAACTCAATAGGGAAGTCACCAAAGGACCAGAGTATATTAACAGTTCAACAAAACCCGGTACTTAAAATAGAAAGCAACTTTAAAGGAGGATAATGAACACAACAGACAATCAATCAGAAGACTGTTTTACACATTGATTTTAACATAAGCAAGATGAAGCCACCTAGTGCTTTTACAAAAAGTGCCTAAACGGACGTTTTAACATTTTCTAAATATGTTCAATTAGAAATTAAGTTTTTTAATATTACCGTAGACGCAAATTGTAATTTAAGTACCTTTTTGCACACCATGTCACTAAAATCCCGCCTTTTATAATTCCCTCCTTTCCCCCAAAATTACAAGCGCTTTAAGCAAAAGTTATAAGTTTCCATGGGAAAGTAATTTAAGATTTTACCGTACTTACTAATCAAATTGTTTCATCTAAGCTATTTAAAGACAACTGAAGATGACCACAAAGTGGTCAAAATATGTTCTGTATATGATAATGTTTTTATAATTGTGCCAAGAGGCAAGAAATAAAGAATTGATTAGGTGGTGTTTTAAATTAATTTGTCTAATAATTTGTTGATGGTCCCAACTAGGTGGTCTGCTGATCACTAGATAATATAGTCTGACTTATTTTAATTTTGTGGTATTTTCCCACGAGCCATGATCAAACCAATAAGATCGGACAATGAGTGAAGTACAGAAGACAGAATTCGAGAATGATCTGGATGGACCTGTGCTCGCCTTGAACCCAAGATCCTGGGATATCGAGGAATTCACTCCATGTCTTGTCTGCAGTGGGAGCTACTGAACATATAAATAGCAAATTCCATAATGTCGAGGATTAGGGGTGTAAAATCTAATTAAGCTAAACAGTACTTACTTGTCTTCTTCTTTGAAACAATCGACCATCTGACCCACTGGGTGTTCATGTACAGTTATTTCATTCTTAATATCGCTGGAAGGCTGTAAGGAACAAATATGCAAAACAAAGTAAGAAATGCAAAGTGACCAGACAAGTAGAGTAAAAGTTTATAAATAGACATGCCTTACCTGAAAAATGAACCGCAAGTTGCACATTAAAAATATCAATTTATTCAACCAATGTAAAAAGGAAACAAGCAAGCGTCAAGTCAAAATTATATGAAGAACAGGAAGAAAAGGAACTCATAATAAGGTAAAGAGGACAGCACTGGTAGAGGGAGAAAAAGGAGAAGAAAAAATTGAAGGTCAACAATAACCTCTGCAAATTTTTTCTCCTCTTCCTGCAACTTCCTGTCATCATGTTCATCCTATTATGTGTTCTTAAATGACTGGTCACTTGTTTGTTTCTTGTGTTCCCAGAGATGACTCTGATTGTCAGATAGACATATTGCACCCATCAGCTGAGTCTGATTGGCTAAATTTTAATAATTGTATTTAATAAATTAACAGTAATAATCCGGCGGGTTAAAACATGGGACAGCATTGGAAATTTCTGGTAGCTAGCTCGTGAGAATGAAGCCTTGATAGGAACCCACGCTTCTTTCTCTGCTAAAAATAAATTATTGGAACACCTGTTATTACGTCATATTTCGAAACTGCGTAGTTAGAGTGGAAAAGTACTGGCAGGAGTGACTGAGATGGAGAATCATGGTTCTAGATACCCGAATCCCCTTATTCTGGAATGAACTCGTCCATATAGATGAACATCGGAGTATGCGCTCCAATCAGATTGCTGCATTTAAATAATTTCAAAATTAGCGCGACCAAATGATATGTGGCTTGTAATTAATCCCTGTCAGTATTTAAGGAAGATTATATCAAAAGGAGATGTCAGTAATTATTGTAATAATTCTGGACTAACTTACTGGTTTGTGGCAAATGGATTAGAGTATTGTGTATCCAGGTGTTTGTTATCAACAACAGTGGGAACCCCTTGCCAGCGTGGAGAGTGGCTCACCAGCGCGGCAGAAGATATAGTCCAACTAACGCCTACTGTATTGTAAGAGTAATTACGAACAATTTAAGAGTCACGGTGTATCATGGCAGTAGCAAGAATTGATGCAATCTGTGCGTACAAGGCATTTCATGTTTTTAGTAACTTTGTTTTGGAGCTACCCAGCATTCCTTGAATTGGGATTTTGGATGGCAAGAATTAGTGCTCCTACGCCGATTTTGTGCGCCAACATCCCCGAGCGGTGGCTTCTCACGAATCAGTCAGCAGTAAGAGTCTAGTGGCGGTCAGACGTGTCTTAAATTTGCTCCGCACTTAAGTACGATTGTGGTAAATTATATATATTTATTAGTACTGTGGAGGAGGAAATGAGTGTTATAAACAGAAGTGTAGGTGGTAAAGTTTTCGAAACCCCACAAGTGAGTGGAGGAACAGATTAACAAATTATACAAGTGTCTAAATCTACGCAGGGTAAAGAAATGAAACTGTGAATTATGCAGAGTTGCATCTTATGTGACGTATTTTCAATATGTAGCCCGCAGAGCAATGCAGACAGTTCAATAGGCATTGGTAGCCCGTAAGTGTGGAAACATTGCCTGCTACAGCTGGTTTGTTAGTGGTGTTTGAAACGTGGAGCGAAAAAAATACTTTTACTTTCTACGAGATATTTAGCTCAAGTGGGGGTGTGGGGGTAGTCACTTTCCCCAGCGGCGTGGTTTACACAAAGGGAGCAGTTGAGCCCACAGAAGACTTTGCTACAGCAGAAGCAGCTGTTATGTTAGAGCATAGTACGTGAGATCCGGCCTAAGTTCCAAGTTATCTGAGTACTGCGTATGTATATATATATATATTACAGTGTAAGGTCAAGTGTTAAAAACGAGTTGTTATGTTTAATATAATGAGCAGGGAATAAACGTGTGTAAAGTGTCAAGCAAGAGTGAAAATTAGTCAGATAAGCCAATGTCGGATACATCAAGAATGACCAATAATATCAACATGTTTGTCATGAATCTGTAAGACAACATGGCTGCCTTAAGTCCTGGGTGATCCCGAAATGCTGTCAATGTGAGTACATAGCCTCATGTTTACTTAGAATCTAAAGCTTTCCTTTAATAATGGTATCTTAATGTAAATAGATATGCGAGTGACGGTAGATAACTATAAAACCCGGATACACAGCCAGAAAATTAGGATAACTCTGTCTATGAGTAGCGTAAATATTATTATTATTATTACTAGTCGCGTGTGTACTAATTTAATCTGTCAATATTGAACAAGTATATTTTTGAGGCAATTATAATGAGCAGTTTGCATATATCTGCATTATTATTATTATTATTATTATTATTAGTAGCATTGTCAGTATGTTCGTTTAGGCAATAATTTCATTTTGCTTGACGCAAGAAGTCCCGTAACGATAATACATATATTCAACAGTTACTGTCGAGATTGCTGATTGGGCGACAGTAACAGTGATACATCCATATATTTTGTTGCTATGGCAAGTAACATGGTTAGTCAGTTGGATGAACAGTACTAAGTAAAAAGTTTCCTTTTGGCTCAGGTAAAGTAAAGTGGTCTCGAACAATAAAACGATATTGAGTGATGGTAAATTGGTTGGAGGTATTTGAAAGTCTGTAGTTAAGAGTTTATGGTAATACATGATGGTATTGACCTGGAGATGCATGTAGAACAATGAGTATGATGAATATATTCTCATATGTGACTGGAAATGTAGGTATTCAGCATGATAGCTGAGTTGGGATAAAATTATGCAGAATAAAAAAATGATAATGACGTCGTAAAAATGAATAATGTAAGAAAAAATAGGCCAGTCAAAGATGGGATACTATGTGAAGGACCAAATGATACGTAAAAATGGTTTAGCCGTGACACAATATCGTTTATGTCAGAAAAAGGTTACTGAATTGCATTTGAGTGACATTCTAACGTTAGGTTGGTGACATGGGTCATCCAACTGAGCTGGTATGAATGCTTGCCAATGGGAACTATTTTTGTTGGTTTCAACAGATTATTATTATTATTATTATGGTTAAATATATTTCTCTTTTTTTGCCTCTATTTTGCCATTTTGTTAGGTAAATTCTTGTATTGTCTGTACATTATCCGTGTATATTATTGTGAGGGAACCACAGTAACATTTGCACTGGGTCATGGTTAGGTTTCAGTGAATTATAATGTATTGGGACACTGAAACAACCCAATGCTGTGGTATGAGCATATGACAGGGTTTATCTATGTATATATTAGTGGAAATTTAGGCACTAGGTTAGGATTTTTGGCTGTGTTATCTCGTTGGATGTACATATTAGCATAAGTATAGTATGTTTTAGTTAAAGTAGGAGAGTTTGTCTTTTCCAGATTAATTTTAGGTATCTAAGTAAGGGTCACTCGTATATATATATATGAAAGCAAAGCTTTAGATTCGTATACGGCAACAACTAAGGTCCATTATATAAGTTAAAGGTTACTGAATTCTCAGATTAAAATTTGTTGTTTATTGCACCCGGAAGGAGGGTATTTGAAATTATAAAATCTACCTGGGAAGTCAGTAATATTTTTTTTGTTCAGAGAAATGTTATTATTATTATTATTAATATCGGTAAATCTGTCATGAGAAATTTATGGTTCCGCCTTTACACAGTGAGTCAGGTATTTCATAAAATTATGATTTATCCTAACAAATGTGGTTTTATAGATGAAGGATAACTCAATAAGTACCGTTAAGAAAGATTATATTCCAATGGTGTTGATTAAGGTAAATGAATGTTCTAAGGTAACCGACACAAACGTCTTATGGTTTATCAGGATGGTGGATCAGTGGTACCGTACTTACAGGTCAGGTTAGAATATTATTATTTATATTATTGTTATTATTATTATTGGATCTTTTTATTTAACATTTGTCGATGCAATTCACAGGCTATTAGGGAGTCCTCATGAATATAATGTTAATCGCTTGTGTCAGTGGACTGTGGGTTTATTAATTAATTAAATATTAACATTTTATATTTTAATCAAAATTTTATCCACGATTTAATTATCAACAACATCGGATTTTGGGTAGACGAAGATTGAATTCTTAAGGATTTATTAATGATATCCAATATAGAAAAAATATTCATTGAGTGATATTATTATTATTACTATTATTATTTTAATTATTACTATTATTATTATTATTATTATTATTATTATTATTAGTATTGAAATATTATCATTATCACTTCAATGCACTGTAAATTCATTTGATAGCACTACCTTGGAAGATTTGAGTCACAAATAATGGTTTCCAGTAGTCAGTTAGGATTTGATTAGGTAATTGCTAAATTTGATTGCAATTAATTAATAAAATTAATTAATTATTTTTTTATATATTTTATTATGGTAACTTCTTATCTGTTTATTTGTAGACTTATTTTACATATTTGAGAGGTTATTACTGATGTTTCTGGATTTGATTTTACGCGAAATCGCCGCATTATTTCAATTATTATTATTATTATTATTATTATTATTATTATTATTATTATTATTATTATTATTATTAGTATTACTATTATTATTGTATTACATTTCAGGTTGTTTTTCCAAACTTTATATACGTAATTTGGATGTATGATGGAAATATTTCCGAAGTCTTTATAATAGCTCCCAATGTCATTAGGTGATATCAAAAATAATTTTATTAATTAATTGATATCAACATTTCGTTTATTTTAATATTTTAGAAATATCTATTATGATTATTTTAACTGATGGCAGGTAGTATTTCGATAAATAACTTGGTTTGGCCACAGATATAATTCATTCACATCAATATTATTATTACTATTAGTATTATTATTATTAAATATTCTCATTATTATGTTGTTATTCAACTGATCCACCTGGTATATAAACAACATCATCCTTGTAAATGTGTACAGTTACACAGGCATCATAAAATCTGATGAACAAATATAAAATATCATTAAATATAAATATTCAATGATAAATTATAAACATTTTCTTTATGGACTAACGAGGTGGTCATGAGTGTCATTATGGGAATTCTAGTTGTACAGCCTCATAAGGCAATAATGTAACACTAACAAAATCTTAATTTACATTTTATAAAAAAAAATTATCTACACCTTTCTTTCCTTTGATTTTATCAAATAAAAATTTATATACATATTTAAACTTAAATCAGTCTGAGTCACAAATCATTGTAGTGAATAGTTTACCAAACGCACTATCCCTATGCATCCTGATTCGACGACGGGGACTGATCGCGCCTGAGAAGATCTCACCACCTTCGGTAAGTATTTTTTTAGGGCAGCCGAGGCAACAGTGGAATCCAGTCAACACCGAAGGAGCTCTGCAAGGGTGCATAGGTATTAAGGAGTATTTATAAATGGTCACCCAACGATGGGGCTTGACTGTCGTCTATAAGGGAATGGTAAGTCAAGGTTAGGAGTATTTAAATGACCAGACTGAAACTTAGAACATTCATAAACTTGTAGTAAAAGGAACACTGTGTAAAAAGGCGAAATTTCATATATGTGATACATATTGAATATATGTTATTAATATTTATTTAGGTAAAATATGGGACATTTGTTGTTGTCGTATATAGCACGTAAGGTCACTTAGGCGTAGAGGCAGATTTTTATGCATAATGGTTATAACAAAAGAGCAGTGGGAGCAGCTGGTCGCGAGCATTAATATGCTCAACACCAAGGTAGAAACTGTACAGAGTGAGATGAAGGAAGGACAGGACGAAGTTACTAGGAACTTAACAGAAAGCTTAGAAAGTAGTCAAACAGTACTCAAAGATGAAATTACTAAAAACTTAGAGAGTAGTCAAACAGTACTCAAGGACGAAATTACTAAAAACTTAGAGAGTAGTCAAACAGTGCTTAAAGATGAAATCACCAGGAACGTAACTGAAAGATTTTCTGAGAAACTAGAGGATACGCAGGCTATGTTGGAGACACTCGATGGTAAAATTGCTAGTAGTCAGGGCGAACTGAGAAAGGAATTCCTAGATAACCAAGAAAAGTTATTAAAGCTCTGTGAGGCTAATAGGGCACACACTAAGCAGGAGTTGCATAGTTTAGCCGTTGCACATAAGCAATTAATTAAGCAGATAGGCGATGTAAACATCTCATTTACAAATAGTTTACAAGAAACCAAAGAAGAAGTGCAAGCTCAGTGTGAAAAGATGTCACAAAAGATCGTTATGGTCGAAGATAGGGTCAATCAGGTTGAGACGGCGACACGCGATAACCTTACGACGGTTAGCACTAAAGGATTATTGAAGCGAGCAAAGGACTTACGAATGAAAGGGTTTAAGTATGTATGGTCTAGGGAGGGAAAAATATTAGTAAGGAAAGATGACACATCTAATGTTGTACTTATCAGATGTATTGATGATATATGTGCACTTGAGTCTTCATAGGTTTAACATCCCTGCAGAAAAAAGTCAGTTGCCTGTTCAAATTTTCATTAAAATATGGAAACTACTGAACAACAGTTAGTAAGTTTACGTGAGCTAGTTGCAAGAGGAAATAACTTACGAATATTTTATGCAAATGCCCAAAGTATTCGTAACAAATGGAGTGATTTTTCTATATTAATTCATGATTTACAATTTCCAGACATAATAATAATTGTTGAAACATGGTTATTTCCGGATGAAGAGAAATATTACAACTTAAAGGGATATGATGCTTATTTCTGTTCTCGAATCCGTAAAAGAGGAGGCGGAATAGTTATTTATATCAAAGAGCCTTATAAAGCAATAGAAATCTTGTCTATCAATAGTCTTGATATTCCATTTAACTTACTATTACTTGAAGTACCAGTACTTGGTCTCAAAGTTCTAGCATGTTATAACCCCCATGTACAATATTCTAAAGATTTCATAACTTTATTAGAAGATGTCTGGAATAAACATAACAAACATCTATGTATTACTATGGGTGATTTTAATATTGATAAATTAGAGCAGACTCCACTTAGTAAAGATCTAAAGAACCTCTGTGACAGCTTTAATCAGAATGCTTGTAATACAATTTTTCCCACTAGAATCACCAATAACTGTAAATCTCTCATAGACCATGCATATATAAATAAACCTTGTAAATGTAATTTATATAACATCTTCCATGACTTTAGTGACCATAACATGTTGGTTTGTGACTTAGAGATATTACCGAAGACTAACGTAACTAGAAAACTCATAACATTTAAGAAAACTAATATTAATAAAGTGGATGAGTATATGTCCAAAACTCCATTAACGATTACGGAAGACGATTGTTGTGATACCATAGTTAACAAAATTGTTGAATATGTAACAAAAGCTAGTACAGAGGCTACAAATCAAAACAATAGGCAGAAAAATATTAAAAGGACAAGACGTTTTTGCCCATGGATAATTCCTGAACTTTTAGATCTTATTAACCAGAAAAATAAATTGTACAGTAAAATTAAGAGGCAACAAGTTAGATTAAAAATGGGATGTGGTTATATATCACAACAATTGAAGATAGATTATTCATTGGTGTGTAACAGGGTTACCAAACTTAAGAGAGAATTAGAGAACTCATACTATATTAATAATTTAAGGAACACAAGGAATCAGTGGAAAGTTATAAATGAGATATTGACAGGAAATACTAACAAAAGTAAGGATATTCATTTGAGAATACATGATGAACTAGTTACAAATCCAAAAGAAATTTCTACAACATTTAATGAATATTTTACTAGTATAGCGAAATATATGCCCAGCAATATCCAATTTAATGATCCTCCTAATTTAGGGAGTGGATCGAGTAATTCTTTGTTTTTGAGTCCAACCAATGAAAATGAAGTTGCTAATATAATAGAAAAATTAAAAAATAGTCGTAGTGAAGACTGCTATGGTATTAGCAACAATACAATTAAGAAATTGGCATATCATTTAATTCCTCATATAACTAAATTAATCAATAAATCTATACAAGAGGGTAAAGTCCCTAAAAGACTTAAAATAGCTAAGGTCTTACCTATCTATAAAGGAGGGGACAAAACTGAACTTAATAATTACAGGCCTATCTCTATCATTCCTATACTGCTAAAAATTTTGGAGCATATAATTAAAGAGAGAGTATTGAAATTTCTAGATAATAATAATTTCTTTTATAAATATCAATACGGATTCTTACAAAATTCAAGCACTTACAATGCTGTTGAAGATATTGTCATTAAATTACAAGAAGCTTTAGATTTAGATCAATTAGCATCGGGCATATTTATAGATATCAAGAAAGCTTTTGATACGGTTGATTGTGCTATTTTAATCAATAAATTGGAAGCAGCTGGCGTAAGGGGTGTTGCGCTAGACTGGTTTATAGACTATCTCACAGATAGGGAACAATTTGTGAATTGTATGAATACCAACAGTAATTACCAAACTATCTCAGTCGGAGTCCCACAGGGCTCAGTGTTAGGACCGTTACTTTTTCTTATTTTTATTAACGATATTGGTAACTTACATCTCAGAGGTAGATTATCACTTTTTGCAGATGACACCAATATATTCTATACCGGTGATACCATTCACGAACTTGAACAAAATATGCAGCATGATGCAAATTTAATTGAAACGTGGTTCTGTAAAAATCGATTAACAATCAATCTGACAAAAACCAATTATATTTTATTTCATAAACCTAAAAGTAATAATTTTTTAGATTTACACTTGACGTTTTTTGGGCAATCAGTGCCTAGAGTAAAGGCTGCTAAATTTCTTGGACTAATTATTGACGAATCACTAACGTGGAAGGATCATGTTGAATCTATCTGTGACAAACTGATCCCAGCTATTGGCATTTTAAATAGACTGAAATACAAAGTTTCTCATGATTTATTGAAAAGTGTTTTCCAAGCGCTAATTGAGAGCCATATTACTTATATGATCCATGTATGGGCATGTTGTACTAAGGAATTATTCGGTAGAGTTGTTATGCTGCATAAAAGAGCATTGAAAATACTTTTTAAATTGCCTCTGTTAACTCCTACTGAACAATTGTACAGACTGTGTAATGTTCTTTCACTTGATAGCCTACGACAGAAATCTTCATTGGTTATGATATATAAAATTATTCGTAATTTGGCACACTCAAATACATCATGTAAAACAAATTCAGTAATTCACAATTATAATACAAGGAATGCTAATAATATCCACTGCACTGTCATCCATTCAAATAAATATGGAATTAATTCCATATGGCATTATTCTGTTAGTCTCTACAATAAACTGCCGGAAGATATAAAGAACGCCTCTTCAATAAAAATGTTCAAAAAGAAGTTAAATAATTATCTTAAGTAGAAAAAAAATGTAAATTTAACGAATTTTGAAACTGACTTTTACATTTTCTTTCTTGTATATTTAGTAGTTGGTGTGACTGCTTGTTTACTCTTACAGTGTATCATTATGAAACAATTCAATTATATAAAACAAAACATATACCGGTACATATGATTATTTTATAGGATATATTAATATTTTATGAAACTAACGTAACATATGTGTGATATGTAGTACTTAGCTCTATTCATGTAACCAAAATTACTATTAACTGATTTGATGTATCAAACTTGTATTACTGGAGTGTATTAATTTACTTTATAAATACTCTGAAGCCATAATATTAGAATGTACTGCACCACAGCGAGCTTTAGCTCAGGTGCCTCAGCTAATAAATAAATAAAAAAAAAACAAACATTAAAATGCAGGAAACCATGGAGAGGTTGGACCAGGGATTTAAAACGGTCGAGGCCAACCGGGTAGCAGACCAGGAAAGGGTGACACAACAATTCGCTGACATGAAAGAAGACATAGTTGAATGGCAGGTGGACATGAATAATAAATGGGAACAGTTAGATAAAGGCTTGATCTCTAGTGAAGAAGGGGTTAGAGAAGAGGTGAAAGAAGTCCTAAATAAGGAAATACGTCAGTTGCAAGTACAAAGTGATAATTTAGCAACGTTAATAAAGTTCGTGACAGAGGAACAAGGCGAAATTAAGAGACAGCTGGCTCAAACCACGATACCACAGGTAGTGACAGATGCTAATCCGTTCCGGGATTTGTTGATTAACAAGGAATCCAATACTCCATTAACTTCAGTTGGAGGTGGACAAACAGTTGCTGCACCGGCAAATCTCATAAATGTGCTTAAGATTACTGATGAACAACCGAGAAAATTCAACGGGAATGGATCGTTAACTCCAAAAATGTTTCTGAAAGATCTTAAGGCCTACTTTAGGGAAATGCAAGTACCTGAAGAAAAGAGGTTAAGAATCGCAGAAAGATACCTCGAGGGTTCTCCAAAAACATGGTTTATTGGTTTCCGATTTTTATTTGAAACTTTCGAAGATTTTGAAAAGGCATTTCTGAATCGGTATTGGGGAAGCGACGCTCAACAGAATTTAAGGCTTGAGTTGTATTCCCGAAAGTACAATTCCAGCATGCCCACGAGATACAGTGATTACTTTTGAATCAGCTGGTTAAGATGAAAGAGCTAGATAATCCTCCTTGTCAGCAGGAGTTGGTTCAAGCCATAGTAAAGCAGTTTCCTCCAGATGTACAAAGGATGATGATTACCGCCAAAGCACAAACCCCTGAGGAAGCGGAAGGAATTTTGCGACAGCTGGACAACACTGTAAATATGAGCACTCCGAGGCAAGCCAAGGCTACATAGCACAGGGCATTTGTAGTTGACACGGTGAAGGCAAATGATAAACAGGACGGAAAGGGACGTGACACTGGCACGATTTCAAGACGACTACCAAATGAGAGGAAGACATCAAGTGGTCGAGAATTTTATGAACATCGGCAGTATCAACAGAACTACAATTATCCCAGGTCATATTCAAGGAGATACTGGAATAAGGAGCAAAATAGATACCAAAACAGGAATAGAAGTCAGCCATATCAACGGTACAATCGGAGAGGAACGTGGAGTGATCATCCATCGCAGAGATCAGGTTACAGAAATCCGGAATACCGCAACTATGAGAAGAAAAGGTATGTGCTGGAACTGCGGGAGCAACAGCAACAGCAAGAGCAACAGAAGTGGAAGCAAGCGTTGGATAGACAAGATTTAAATCCCGATCTCACTGGAGCAGAGAGTATCGAATTTCAGCGAGCAAGGGAGCAGGAAGGTCGACGCCAACAATCGCTTAATCCAATGGCTCAGTCTTACCCACCTGGGGGTAACAGTCAAGAAAAAAAAAACGTCAATTTTGAATTGCTAACCACATCTAAATGGAAGGATACTGGCTTGGGTGATGAAAATGTAAGTGAATGGGTGGTCGCACAAGTAGACTCTTGGGTTTTTGAACCATCAGATCTGCTAGAGGATCCAATTAAAAGGGAATCAACACAAGTTAGGAAACTACCTGTTATTAATGTTCGAATACATGGCACACAGGCAAGGGCATTGGCTGACACCGGCGCCACTATTAGCATTATTTCTAGAACGTTATTTGAGGATTTGAAAGAAAGGCACAACCTACCAGAAATACCTGTATCGGCTGTGAAAATTAGAGGAATCGTGCCGGACAAAACTACAACTTGCAAGTCACAAACACTCTTAGATATACAGATTGGAAGCTCATCCTTCACACATCCGTTCGTCATTATGTCGCGGATGAATTACAATGTCATCCTGGGAGCAGACTTCTTAAGGGAAACTAATGCTGTGGTAGACTTGGCACGCAACATTATTAAATTTCGCAAAATAGATGGCAATGAACGTATACAAATGAGTCAAGAGGTCGGAAGGAATGAGGAAATTAACTGTGTAAATCAGGCCGGTGTAGAACTTGAAGAGATAGAACATATTTTGGACCATGAGGATATTTTTCAGGATATTTTTAATAGTGAGATTCAATTGGAGCTAGAAGAATTAATTGATGTCAAGGTGGCTGAGTTCAATGGTACAAAGGAACAAAAACAACAGCTGAGGGATATGCTCATAAAGTATCAAGAAGTTTTCGATTCAAAGGTTGGAAAAATTCCGAATTTCGCATACGCTCTTAATGTAACAGACTGGCGTCCATACAAGAGGAAGCCATACCCAATCCCCGAAAAACATTACCAGGAAGTAAAAAGGATTATAAGGGAAATGGAAGAAAATGGGATTATAGCTAAAAGAGTCACACCTTTAGTAAACAATTTAGTCACAGTTGTTAAATCAGATGGGTCGCTGCGCATTTGCTTGGATGCACGACAGGTAAATGAAAAACTTATCCCAGAAAATGATAAAGCGCCTCCAATTAAAGACATCATTCGTCGCTTCAAGGGCATGAACATGTTTACGGGTGTAGACCTGACTTCTTCTTTTCATCACATCCAACTAGAGGAAAAATCAAAATTACTAACTGGCTTTATATTTGACCAACATACGTATACCTTTGAACGTCTACCCTTTGGCCTGAAGAATAGCAGCGCAGCATTGATAAGAGCCTTGGATAGGAACCTGACTGACGCTGTCAAAGAATTTACAACCAGGTTTATCGATGACATCATTATCCCAAGCACATCATTCGAAGAAAATCTACAACGAGTTAGTCTATTGTTCCAAAATTTAATTGATACGGGATTTAAGGTCAATTTAAAGAAATCTCACTTTTGCCAAACTGAAATACTTTTCCTAGGGCATATCATAGATGGCGTAGGAATCCGACCCAACCCAATAAAATTAGAGGCCATCAATAACTTTCAGAGGCCCAGGAAGATTAAGCACATCAGGCAATTCTTGGGTATGTGCCAATTCTTTGCGGACCACTGTCCTAATTATACTGAGGTGGTGGCTCCATTGCAAGACCTGTTGCACAAGAATAACAAGTGGCGATGGACGGATGTAACGGAGATGTCTTTCCAGCGAACAAAGGAGTTGCTTTCCAGAAGTATCAAATTATCTTACCCAGACTTTGAGTTACCATTTGTACTGCAAACGGATGCTTCCAACGTTGGAATTGGTGCGGTATTATTCCAAGAAGAAGAGCACCCACCAAAGACCAAAAGATATATTTCATTTTACAGTAGAAAGTTGAGGAAACATGAAGTCAACTATAGTACAACGGAATTGGAGATGTTGGCCATAGTTCAAGCGCTGCAACACTGGCAGAAGATAGTATATGGTTTTCCAGTAAAGATCAGGACCGATCATAAGGCACTCACATTTATGTTAAAAACGGCTGTTTCTAGTCAACGAGTTTCACGATGGTCTTTATATGTGCAGCAGTTTAATTTCACAATAGAACACTGTCCTGGTAAAGAAAACATCATTGCAGATATTCTCAGCAGAAACCCTAATGAAGAAGAGGAGCAAGCAAATTATGTTGACCTCGTACAGGAAGACCAAGAAGTTTTGCTTCATTTGAGTCAATTAGCTCGCTATCAACAGGCAGATGCTACCTTGAGTAGATTAATTGACTTTCTCCAGGGAAGAATTCAGCAAGGGGATCCTAATTATATAGAAATTCAGAGAGAGGCCGAGGAATACCTAATTGTAAATAATCTTTTGGTCAGATATTTGGACAAGGATCACACAAAATTAAGGGTGGTAATTCCATCTCAACTCCAGGAAGAGATCATTTGGCACGTTCACCGGATTACAGGACATGGAGGAATTGACAAAGTAGTGGCTACCATTCAAGAGAACTTTATTTGGAAAAATCTTAGAAAATCGGCAAGAGAAGCCATTATTACTTGCGACATTTGCCAAAGGGTTAAGGCAAATTCATACCTTATTAGGCAAATGCCCATTCCGTTGTTGCCAAGTAAGCCCAAGGAGTTGTACGCAATGGATATTTTTGGTCCAATTCCGAAGTCCACCAGGGGGAACAGGTTTATCTTAGTAACAATGGACGTATTTTCTAAATTTACCACCTTATTTCCCATGCAAAAGGCAAACACTAAATTTGTTATAAGATGCCTCACTCGAAGTATAATTCCTGGCATGGAAAAGCCGGAAAGTTTACTAACTGACCATGGGCCTCAATTTACATCAGCTCAATTTAAAGCAACTCTACAGGAACTAGACATTAAGCATGTTATGAGTTCTATTAGAAATCCTCAGAGTAACCCATCTGAAAGGGTTATGAAGGTCATTTCGAAGTTTTGTAGGATCTATATCCCTAATGAGCATGCCAAATGGATGAAACTTTTGCCAGTGATTACTGACTGTATCAATAACACAATCCATGAAGCAACAGGACATATACCATCAGTGGTTCATTTAAATCAATATCCTGCTAGACCTTGGCACGCTGTCGTGGATAGCCCAGTGGATGCACAACCTGCACCAGAAATAAGAATACGAGAGGTAGCCGAACATCTGCAACAACAAGCACAGCGTCGCTTGAGGAGAGTTCAGGGAAGAAGATTTCATCGTCCGCTGAGAGTGGGAGAACTTGTATTGGTCCGACGTCCAGCTACTTCAGTACCTGCAGCTAGATACTATGCTAAATTCGCACCACTTTACATAGGCCCATATCGTGTCACTCAAACCTTTAACAACAAAGCATACAAGATAACGGATCTGGACGGGAACAATGAAGTCATTTTCAATGCTTCAAACTTGAAACTCTATAGACAGCCACGACACGAGGTTCCACCACAAGTTAACATCGCCGAACAGTGGGGAAAATCATCAGAAGAAGATGACGTCTGTTCCGAGAAGGAAGAAGAAGATGCGGAGGACACGGAGCCATCATCAGATGAGGAGGCGACATCCCTTGTTTCCGAGGATGAAGACAACACCATTTCGGCCCAACGCCAGGGAGAAGAGAGAAGAGAATGCTGTCCAGTATGTCTGCAAGAACAAATGGAATTGAGGAAAGTTCTATTGAATATAGCAGAGCAGTTAATAGCAGAACAGAGACGCCTTCTTCAAGAGAATCAAGAGCTCCGGAGTAACATGCTTAAGTCAAACATAGCATAAAATAGTACAGACTCACAGATGGTTGCAAGTAATGCACACAAGTTACATTATCAACATGGAGGTGGAAAAATTTTCTCGTTACTCTCAAAAATTTTATTTTAAGTGGGAGAGTGTTGCACCCATCAGCTGAGTCTGATTGGCTAAATTTTAATAATTGTATTTAATAAATTAACAGTAATAATCCGGCGGGTTAAAACATGGGACAGCATTGGAAATTTCTGGTAGCTAGCTCGTGAGAATGAAGCCTTGATAGGAACCCACGCTTCTTTCTCTGCTAAAAATAAATTATTGGAACACCTGTTATTACGTCATATTTCGAAACTGCGTAGTTAGAGTGGAAAAGTACTGGCAGGAGTGACTGAGATGGAGAATCATGGTTCTAGATACCCGAATCCCCTTATTCTGGAATGAACTCGTCCATATAGATGAACATCGGAGTATGCGCTCCAATCAGATTGCTGCATTTAAATAATTTCAAAATTAGCGCGACCAAATGATATGTGGCTTGTAATTAATCCCTGTCAGTATTTAAGGAAGATTATATCAAAAGGAGATGTCAGTAATTATTGTAATAATTCTGGACTAACTTACTGGTTCGTGGCAAATGGATTAGAGTATTGTGTATCCAGGTGTTTGTTATCAACAACAGTGGGAACCCCTTGCCAGCGTGGAGAGTGGCTCACCAGCGCGGCAGAAGATATAGTCCAACTAACGCCTACTGTATTGTAAGAGTAATTACGAACAATTTAAGAGTCACGGTGTATCATGGCAGTAGCAAGAATTGATGCAATCTGTGCGTACAAGGCATTTCATGTTTTTAGTAACTTTGTTTTGGAGCTACCCAGCATTCCTTGAATTGGGATTTTGGATGGCAAGAATTAGTGCTCCTACGCCGATTTTGTGCGCCAACATCCCCGAGCGGTGGCTTCTCACGAATCAGTCAGCAGTAAGAGTCTAGTGGCGGTCAGACGTGTCTTAAATTTGCTCCGCACTTAAGTACGATTGTGGTAAATTATATATATTTATTAGTACTGTGGAGGAGGAAATGAGTGTTATAAACAGAAGTGTAGGTGGTAAAGTTTTCGAAACCCCACAAGTGAGTGGAGGAACAGATTAACAAATTATACAAGTGTCTAAATCTACGCAGGGTAAAGAAATGAAACTGTGAATTATGCAGAGTTGCATCTTATGTGACGTATTTTCAATATGTAGCCCGCAGAGCAATGCAGACGGTTCAATAGGCATTGGTAGCCCGTAAGTGTGGAAACATTGCCTGCTACAGCTGGTTTGTTAGTGGTGTTTGAAACGTGGAGCGAAAAAAATACTTTTACTTTCTACGAGATATTTAGCTCAAGTGGGGGTGTGGGGGTAGTCACTTTCCCCAGCGGCGTGGTTTACACAAAGGGAGCAGTTGAGCCCACAGAAGACTTTGCTACAGCAGAAGCAGCTGTTATGTTAGAGCATAGTACGTGAGATCCGGCCTAAGTTCCAAGTTATCTGAGTACTGCGTATGTGTATATATATATTACAGTGTAAGGTCAAGTGTTAAAAACGAGTTGTTATGTTTAATATAATGAGCAGGGAATAAACGTGTGTAAAGTGTCAAGCAAGAGTGAAAATTAGTAAGATAAGCCAATGTCGGATACATCAAGAATGACCAATAATATCAACATGTTTGTCATGAATCTGTAAGACAACATGGCTGCCTTAAGTCCTGGGTGATCCCGAAATGCTGTCAATGTGAGTACATAGCCTCATGTTTACTTAGAATCTAAAGCTTTCCTTTAATAATGGTATCTTAATGTAAATAGATATGCGAGTGACGGTAGATAACTATAAAACCCGGATACACAGCCAGAAAATTAGGATAACTCTGTCTATGAGTAGCGTAAATATTATTATTATTATTATTAGTCGCGTGTGTACTAATTTAATCTGTCAATATTGAACAAGTATATTTTTGAGGCAATTATAATGAGCAGTTTGCATATATCTGCATTATTATTATTATTATTATTATTATTAGTAGCATTGTCAGTATGTTCGTTTAGGCAATAATTTCATTTTGCTTGACGCAAGAAGTCCCGTAACGATAATACATATATTCAACAGTTACTGTCGAGATTGCTGATTGGGCGACAGTAACAGTGATACATCCATATATTTTGTTGCTATGGCAAGTAACATGGTTAGTCAGTTGGATGAACAGTACTAAGTAAAAAGTTTCCTTTTGGCTCAGGTAAAGTAAAGTGGTCTCGAACAATAAAACGATATTGAGTGATGGTAAATTGGTTGGAGGTATTTGAAAGTCTGTAGTTAAGAGTTTATGGTAATACATGATGGTATTGACCTGGAGATGCATGTAGAACAATGAGTATGATGAATATATTCTCATATGTGACTGGAAATGTAGGTATTCAGCATGATAGCTGAGTTGGGATAAAATTATGCAGAATAAAAAAATGATAATGACGTCGTAAAAATGAATAATGTAAGAAAAAATAGGCCAGTCAAAGATGGGATACTATGTGAAGGACCAAATGATACGTAAAAATGGTTTAGCCGTGACACAATATCGTTTATGTCAGAAAAAGGTTACTGAATTGCATTTGAGTGACATTCTAACGTTAGGTTGGTGACATGGGTCATCCAACTGAGCTGGTATGAATGCTTGCCAATGGGAACTATTTTTGTTGGTTTCAACAGATTATTATTATTATTATTATGGTTAAATATATTTCTCTTTTTTTGCCTCTATTTTGCCATTTTGTTAGGTAAATTCTTGTATTGTCTGTACATTATCCGTGTATATTATTGTGAGGGAACCACAGTAACATTTGCACTGGGTCATGGTTAGGTTTCAGTGAATTATAATGTATTGGGACACTGAAACAACCCAATGCTGTGGTATGAGCATATGACAGGGTTTATCTATGTATATATTAGTGGAAATTTAGGCACTAGGTTAGGATTTTTGGCTGTGTTATCTCGTTGGATGTACATATTAGCATAAGTATAGTATGTTTTAGTTAAAGTAGGAGAGTTTGTCTTTTCCAGATTAATTTTAGGTATCTAAGTAAGGGTCACTCGTATATATATATATATATGAAAGCGAAGCTTTAGATTCGTATACGGCAACAACTAAGGTCCATTATATAAGTTAAAGGTTACTGAATTCTCAGATTAAAATTTGTTGTTTATTGCACCCGGAAGGAGGGTATTTGAAATTATAAAATCTACCTGGGAAGTCAGTAATATTTTTTTTGTTCAGAGAAATGTTATTATTATTATTATTAATATCGGTAAATCTGTCATGAGAAATTTATGGTTCCGCCTTTACACAGTGAGTCAGGTATTTCATAAAATTATGATTTATCCTAACAAATGTGGTTTTATAGATGAAGGATAACTCAATAAGTACCGTTAAGAAAGATTATATTCCAATGGTGTTGATTAAGGTAAATGAATGTTCTAAGGTAACCGACACAAACGTGTTATGGTTTATCAGGATGGTGGATCAGTGGTACCGTACTTACAGGTCAGGTTAGAATATTATTATTTATATTATTATTATTATTATTATTATTGGATCTTTTTATTTAACATTTGTCGATGCAATTCACAGGCTATTAGGGAGTCCTCATGAATATAATGTTAATCGCTTGTGTCAGTGGACTGTGGGTTTATTAATTAATTAAATATTAACATTTTATATTTTAATCAAAATTTTATCCACGATTTAATTATCAACAACATCGGATTTTGGGTAGACGAAGATTGAATTCTTAAGGATTTATTAATGATATCCAATATAGAAAAAATATTCATTGAGTGATATTATTATTATTACTATTATTATTTTAATTATTACTATTATTATTATTATTATTATTATTATTATTATTAGTATTGAAATATTATCATTATCACTTCAATGCACTGTAAATTCATTTGATAGCACTACCTTGGAAGATTTGAGTCACAAATAATGGTTTCCAGTAGTCAGTTAGGATTTGATTAGGTAATTGCTAAATTTGATTGCAATTAATTAATAAAATTAATTAATTATTTTTTTATATATTTTATTATGGTAACTTCTTATCTGTTTATTTGTAGACTTATTTTACATATTTGAGAGGTTATTACTGATGTTTCTGGATTTGATTTTACGCGAAATCGCCGCATTATTTCAATTATTATTATTATTATTATTATTATTATTATTATTATTAGTATTACTATTATTATTGTATTACATTTCAGGTTGTTTTTCCAAACTTTATATACGTAATTTGGATGTATGATGGAAATATTTCCGAAGTCTTTATAATAGCTCCCAATGTCATTAGGTGATATCAAAAATAATTTTATTAATTAATTAATATCAACATTTTGTTTATTTTAATATTTTAGAAATATCTATTATGATTATTTTAACTGATGGCAGGTAGTATTTCGATAAATAACTTGGTTTGGCCACAGATATAATTCATTCACATCAATATTATTATTATTATTATTATTATTACTATTAGTATTATTATTATTAAATATTCTCATTATTATGTTGTTATTCAACTGATCCACCTGGTATATAAACAATATCATCCTTGTAAATGTGTACAGTTACACAGGCATCATAAAATCTGATGAACAAATATAAAATATCATTAAATATAAATATTCAATGATAAATTATAAACATTTTCTTTATGGACTAACGAGGTGGTCATGAGTGTAATTATGGGAATTCTAGTTGTACAGCCTCATAAGGCAATAATGTAACACTAACAAAATCTTAATTTACATTTTATAAAAAGAAATTATCTACACCTTTCTTTCCTTTGATTTTATCAAATAAAAATTTATATACATATTTAAACTTAAATCAGTCTGAGTCACAAATCATTGTAGTGAATAGTTTACCAAACGCACTATCCCTATGCATCCTGATTCGACGACGGGGACTGATCGCGCCTGAGAAGATCTCACCACCTTCGGTAAGTATTTTTTAGGGCAGCCGAGGCAACAGTGGAATCCAGTCAACACCGAAGGAGCTCTGCAAAGGTGCAATATATTGGATCTTAACCTGAGAAAGTATGATATCTTGCCTACCATGTTCAAGTTCATACAACAAATAATCAGTTGTTGGACTTCTCATTGACTGTAGACCATCTGAAGCATTTATTAATATAGACGTACAACATTTACATTCAGATTTTAAAGGACAATGCTTGACAAGTCAGAGATTATTATCAGATTCTGATGGCTAGTTGCTGGTGCAGTCAGGTTGTATGAGAACAAAGAAGTTGTTAATTGATAGAGAGGTAGAGTCCTTAGGCTAAAAAGCCAAGAATAATGGCCAGGAAAATTTGTTTTGCTCACCATATACCGACCTACAAACTGCAGGCAAGCAGGCTGAGCAGTGGTCACCTGAAAGGGTAATGCTCATCAGAGCTGTAGAGCCACAGGTTTTGGTTTGGTCTAAAAAGGACTCTGTTCGGACAGTTTAAAACTACGTAGTATGTTTCCTAGACTTGAACAGAACAGCAATTTTTTAAAAATTATCATTCAACTGAAGTAGTCTACACTTGGCTTTGTATGAAATGTTAGATTAACGTTATCTCTCGTGTTTTTTTGAAAGAGATAAACCTTACACTTTACTTCCTTACAAGAGAAACTTCCACTGTTCTAAAAAGGTGAATGGATTCAATTTACTTAAATGACACTGATTATATCATCAACAGAGCAATATTCAAATGCATTCGTCAATCTAAATCTTACTAACGACAGTTGTACGATCACAAATCTTGTCGTATACTTTGAAAATAACAACCAGAAAATGCAAATGCTGTGAGAAAAATCAAGGATCCAAAGCACATGGGTAACACATCCCTGGAAAATCTCAAGGCGCAATTCTTCACAGATGAGTCTCTTCAGGATCGGCTGCATCTATGTATATGCCATGAAAAGTCATCTCCGTACAGGCCATGAAGGCCTTTGGAGGGATGGAAGGTAAAGGCTTCCACCATTTGTAACCTCGGCACCTGATGGGGTAGAGTGGTTAGCTTTACGCCCGGTTGCCTTTGCCCCCAGGAATGAACCTGGTACTCATTTTTGGTGTAGGGTAAGTGAACCTCGGGGCCATATGCACCTCCAGAAGTAGAAATCTAGTTTCTTAAATTTTACGACTTCCTGACAGGGATTCGAATTTAATGTGTAATGTTACACCGGAAAGGCAACCCCATTTGTTCAAAACAACAAAGATTTAACAACAATCTATATTAACTTCATGAGAAGAAACATGCTTGAAACAGGTGGTTATCCAGATATATCCATCAAAGGTTTTCAATGGACTGGTCATATGAAGATTAAGTAGGTCACAAGTGGATGAAAAAATAAATGTTTAACTAGCTCTAGAAAATGAAGGTGAACTGATGTACAGGAGATAAGATGGTTGGAAAATTAAGAGTAACAACACTGCTGATGAGAAGCCATGCAATGGAATCTATTAATGTCACTGACAGCACACGTTAGTTGTATACCTACCTTACCTCAGAGCATACGTTCTCACATCACATGCATGCAAACTGACAAAATGAACACAGCCTATGATTAGCTGGCAACCAAAGTCAGTGTTGTGACGATGTTTCTCAAGTAGGAACAATGGAATTGGATCAGCGCTGATTGTGCCACAGGTCGTACAGCACGAGAGTGTCCTCAAGGTCTTCAAGAAGCTGCAGCGAAACTGCATAGCCTTACAGTACAGTGGTATGGTGGGTCAAAGCCTTTAACAAGGGATGCCAATAAGTGCCAGATGTGTGTCAGGCAGGTCATCTTAGTGTCAGTGAAGGAGAAGTCCTTTCGTCTTCCCTTCTGATGTAATACAGGTGAACTAAAATTTCCCACTTCAATCGGAAGGATTTAAATCAGCCTGAAGCGAAATGAAAACAAAAGCTAAAGTGTGTGTAATATACGGTGTATGTGGCTCACCTTGGACAGTGTGGTGAGAAGCTACAGTTTGTGAGAAGGTACGGACTAATACTGACGGGAGAAGTGTAGGTAGGTAGGTTATATCTGGTGGGGAGAGCGGTTTGTGGGAGTAGAGAATAGGAGGAGGGGTTTAAGGCAGGTTCTGTGATCAGTGTGGTAGGGGTTTTTAACGTGATAGGGTATTGTGTATCGCGCTAAATATTGACCGTCTATTCGGAACATGGACTCATTTAAAGACTTCAATTCAAAAATCACAAGAATAATTGTTTTTTCTTAGATTTCCTTCAGGTTCGAATTGGAGTTGAAGAATTGGTCCAAGTGAATGAAGCATTTCTTTGTGACACTGAGAACAGGACCTTTGTTTACGTTTTATGTTACTGAAGTTATGCTTGAAATCTTGAATGTTTTGCCGACTGCCGAGTATCTATTATGTTTTATGGCATTTACATGCTCCATGTATCTGATTTTGAAGCTCCTCCCGGTCTGTCCAATATACGAGGACTAGAGTTTTGACATTGGAATCTGTAGACACTTTATTTCTTCTAAATGTCAGTTATATTAATTGAACTGGTATTATATATGATGTCCATATTTCTATTATCAGTTCAATATACGATTTTAGTGTTAAGTTTCTTCAAAATATTTGTAATGCTGTAAATACCTTAATTGAAAGTAAAGGTTGAATGTTGATCAGGATTAAGTTTTCTCTATAGTTAAATTTGAATTTAAGTGATACCTGCGTGTACTGATAATGTGCTCTATAAATGCATTGTCATGGAGCTATGGAGCTAATTATATTTAATTCTTTATTTACATTTTCTTTATTTAGCGATATACTGAATGCCTGGTCTACCATACTGCTGTATGTAGCATATTTGTGTGCTTTGGGATGGAAAGAATCTTTCTTGATGGTAGTAGCTGTCTGTGTTGCTTACCTGTACATATTGTATTCTATAGAAGAAGGAAGTCTGTTTAACGTGAGATCTAGAAAATTTATGCTTCCATTTGACTCAGATTCCATAGTGAACTTTATCTGCGTGTCAGTACAGTTTAAATTGTTAAGGGTGGAGCCTGCATCAGTAATTCTTTTTGTCAAGGATAACAAGAATGTCATCTACAAATCTGGCCCAAAATTTTATGTTCGCAAAGTCACTATTGTTATTAATTGCCGTATGCTCTAAATAGTCAATGTAAATTTACGCTAATATCACTCAGGCCAGCGATCCCACAGTCAAATAATCCTGCTGATACACAGAATGGTATTGGGAGATACAACCAGAAAATTAATGCAGTATATCGTCAAGGCCAAGTCCTTGCATGTTTCCCTGTAATACGATGGACTATCAAGGGTTATAAAAAGATAATACTGTAGCTACTGAGTATGGATATCTCCTTTTCATACATTGTGTTCATGTAGCTTACTGGCAGGTGGCTGCATTATACAGAATTTCTCACAGAATTTGCCGAGCAGTTGTTGCAGAGTGTTGCTCTCATGCCTAGGTCAACGACCAGTCAACACAGCCACCTGCAGCTTCAGGTAAATGTGTGGGGACATTTTCCTGTGCCTATTCCTCCAACAGAAAGGAAGAAACATCCTTCTAGGCCCTGCAAAGTATGCAAGGGTCATAAAATAAGGTCCAAAGTGAGGTGGCTATGTGAAAAATGAGGTATTCCACTTCATCTGGAGCTGGAGAGCTGCTGCAAAATATATCACACGATGATTCACTGCTAAAGACTGAGAAACAGTTATTGAACAGTTAGGGATTGATCTGTGATGTAGCTGTAAAGAAATGCCACTTTTTGACCAATCTTCAATACAAAAATTAAAACAATTTTTTGAAAATAAATATTGCTTTGTGTCCCTGCAGGCCAATGGCCGTAGCCATGTTGAAACACCGGATCCCGTGAGATCTCCGAAGTTAAGCAACATTGGGCATGGTCAATATTTGGATGGGTTCCCACTCGCTGTTGGTGGGGAGTACGAGGATGGAGGAGCGGAAAGGAACTGGCCACACTATCGCACGTAAACTCTGGCACAGGCACATCTCTGCGTAGGTTCAGACCTGCCTTCGGGCAAAATACACCCTCACCTTGTACCTGCAGGTTACACTATTAGGTACCAATGGGTCAATTAAAGTATAGTTTCAGAATTTGCCTTGTTTAAAATTGGGAAACCACAGAAAACCATCTTCGGAAGAATGGCTGAAAGAGAGGTGCAAGGATATTCATGGCTTACTGTCCTAAGAATGGTAGAAACTGCATGCAGGGTTATCAAGGAAGGCTTTAGAGAAAGGAAAATTAGGTAAGAGAGCGTAGTGATGGATGATACAACAGTGCCAATAGAGTGGATATGGAGGAACATAGTCAACAGCTTGCTGATAATCCTATGAAACTGCAGTCCAACAATCTTGGTCATTTCATATGTGCATCTTTCCCACTGTATCCAAACAAATCAGCTCAACAAGAGCTCAGATGGAAAAAAATTGTAGCAAAGAAAGACAAAGCGGAAACATGGCAGGAAGATATCCAACACCAGTATCGAGGTAAAGAAGTATATGGTAGGGTTCTGGATAAATAAGAGGCTGTTGATGCTGCTGAAATGGGAGTCCCAATTTTGAGGTCAGATTTCGAGATGTTTTGAAAGACATAATTATAAACAAGGCACCAGGAATTGATGCCATATCCTCAGAATTATTGACTGCCATAAGGGAAACCAACATCGTGAAGTTATTCCCTGTATTGTGCAAGATGCATGGAAAAGGAGAATTGCCATGCCATTTTTGGCGGAATGATGTAACTATTCCCATGAAAGCCGGAGCTGACAAGTGTAAAAACTATTGCACCATTACTTTAACATGGAAAGATAATTTGAGACTGAGTTGGAGAACATCAATTTGGCTACAGAAGAAACGTAAGAACACATGAAGCAATCCAGACGTTACGTCTGATCTTAGAGGATTGAATTAAGAAGGACAAGCACACATACATAGTGTCAGTAGAACAACAAAATGCATTCATTATCAGATACCGAGAAAGAAGAATAATTTACAACCTGCACAAAAATCAGTCTGATCTGATCAAAGACTTTGAGAAAGCAGCAGTATTCCATAAGGGAGTGAGGCAGGACTGGAGGATTCCCCTGCTTCACAACGCTCATATAAAAGAAAGAGGCAGTAAAGAAAATCAAAGAGGAATTTGGAAAGGGTATCGCAATCAAAGGAGAGGATATCAAATCTCTGAAGTTTGCTCATGATATTGTTAATTTATCTCAGTCTGCAGAAGATCTGGAGAAATTCTTGAATGATACAGACAGAGTCTTTGGGAAAGAGTACTAGATCAAAATAAATAAATCTAAGACGAAGGTAATGGAATGTAGGAGAATGAAGTCAGCTGACGCAGGAAAAATTAGAATAGGATATGAACTTCTAAAGGTAGTAGATGAATATTGATACTTGGGTAGTAAATAAACTAATGACAGCAGAAGTAATGAGGACATAAAATGCAGACTGCAGGCTAGCACAAGCAAGGAAGGCCTTTTTTCAGAAAACAAACTTGCACCTTTCAAACTGTGATAAACAGATTAAATAGACGTTTTGAACACATTTGTCTGGAGCTTGGTGTCATATGGAAGAAAAACATGGATGATAACTAGCTCCAGAAAAAAGGTACAAGCTCGTGAAATGTAGTGTTAAAGATGAATACTGAAGGTGACCTGGGTAGATCGAATCATAAACGAAGAGATACGGAATTAAATTGGTGAGAGGTCAATTTGGCTAAATTTGACAAGAGATAGAATGATAGAACCATAGGGGTAGACCAAGATATGAATATGACAAGCAGATCAGAGCAGCTGTAGGATGTAGTTATCTAGAGATGAAAAGGACACCACAGGATAGGGACACATTAAGAGCTGCATCAAACCAGTCTCTGGACTGATGACTCTCAAACAATAACAAGTGGGAAATTGTGTCCTTGTTAACAGAGACTGCAATTCATTTCGAAGAGGACCTGGGAACTTGGTTATATTCATTAACACATTGCAGACCAGGTGCCCTTCACCCCATCCACAGCCCTGTTCCCGGCTAATTTCTAACTACCTCCATGCATTCCAAAAACTGTCAGAACGTCACTAGCTTTTGAAGGACTACTGTGTTTTTTGTGGTGGCCTTATTGAATAGTTTTTGAAACACAGGTAGGTTAAGTATTTGTTGAAATCTATTTTGGCGCATAATTTTCAGAAATATGGGGTTTTCTATTAGGTGATCGGCTGGTCAGTAATCTTTCAGGAATAAATTTCTTCACCTGCCCTATCAATATACACAGAGCGATATTTTTTTAATTTCCCAGCTAGTGACATTACTCCACTTATGTATTTTAGGGGATACGTTATGAGAATGTGAATTCTGCTCATAGTATAAGTTTGTCTGCTCAGCTACATACTGATAAATTTCCTCACCAAAGATAAGTCCTGCTACTTGTACTATGTTTCCAGATTCATTAGTCCATACCTTTATGCAGGAGCACCTTCAAAATCCTCTAGCCTAGGTTCACTGTTGTCCATAACCCTGTTGTCAGAAAGCAATACGTTATTTACAACATTAGGATATTTACACCCGTAAGACTATTATCAGACTCATTCTGTGCTACGTGAGTTCCACACCTTGAAAATAAGGCTATATCCTCATCATCACTTGAAACATTTCCGTTAAAAGATATTTCATCATCGAACTCTAATTATTATTCAGCATCACTTGGATATTTGGAGCCTGTATCAGCACATAATTCGTGAAGAATTTCATCTTGTCTAAACACGTGCGATCCCTCGGCCCTTCCATCTTGCATGGCTCTTCGAACTTTGTAAATATGTTGTCAAGAAATGCAAAGAAAATCTATGTTATGAAGAATAATCAAAAAGAAATGTGACTATTGATTGTGTAAAAGCATACATCACAGAGTTCTATCACCCTTGACCTCCAAATAGTTCCAGTATATCTCAAAAGATAGCATTAAACTTCAGTCTGCTTGGTCTGCAGCCAACATGAGAAAACCTGGGACCGGACTGCACTGTGTTAAGCAAGATGAACAACCAGTCCAGTGCACTTATAAAACAGACTATTTTTAAGTCATACATGGTCATTTTACCTTTCTCCATATCACCCACAATGGAATCCCATTAAGCTGATATGAGCAAGTGTCATGAATTGCTTTTGCAATTCTTGTTTCATATTAAACCCAATTTAATGTTTGAACAGAGGAGATACTTTGAGGCAGAGTTATTCTTCATTTGATCATGTTTCTAATTCCCTTTTTAAAGACCAAGGAATTAACACTGTGTTGTGAGGATGAAAAGAGACAAATTGTATCCCACCCAATGCAGCCATTTATGCTCTGCACACTTTGAAGTTAAGTACATGTATCAAACGACCAGTGGCTATTACTGCCAGGCATGACATGGTTATAAGCATTTTATTTTCCCTCACATTTGCAAACAAAGAAAATACAGTGCTCACTCGCAATAAAACATAACGACGAAAACTCACCACAGGCAACCTGTTAAAATTGAGGTATATAAAGTGGGGACTAGAAAATAATTTTAAATTATCTTTCCCTAACCATTTGCTGCTCCTATTTATGACGGAATTTAAAATTGTTGTGATCGGGCTGACATTGGTTTAACATTGTTTTAATTTTATTTTTTAAATCACCAAACCTATGACCAAAACTACAGCTTTTGTCCCATCCCTAAGAAATTAAAGCAGCAACTGATGCAGGCTACCAGAAATTTTAAAAAAGGTGAAATCATTGCAAAGCAAACAAAGAGGAACAGGAGGACAGTCTTCCATCAAGAATCACAATGAATCAGGTCTCAATGTTCTGGGTAGCTATTTCCAAAAGGTCAGGCTTCAGACCAACCCAACCATGCATCGATATCCCCAGTATCCCTATTGTTACCGGTACCTCAGGAAATTTGTACACCACCACATATCCAAAGTCTTTGTCACTATCTATTGATGGCAGTCCAGGTTTTACAGAGAAGAGTTTTTAAAAGAAAGAAAAAGTTAGGGCTATTTCTCAATCAATCAATCAATCAATCAATCAATCAATCAATCAATCAATCAATCAATCAATCAATCAATCAATCAATCAATCAATCAATCAATCAATCAATCAATCAATCAATCAATCAATCAATCAATCAATCAATCATTCAATCAATCAATCAATCAATCAATCAATCAATCGGAACTCAGGTGTTTAATGAAACGGCTGTTAAGAAGAACTTGGTTCAAGAAAATAAAAGGTTTTATGTCTATGTTGACTTAGGTCAGGGATATTTAGACACTGTTGAGTATGAAGTGGACAAGGAAATATTAGACTTTATGGTTGCAACACTGAATAGGAGCTCAAAAATACCAGTTTGTGGAAGGCTCATACAAAAAAATCATATATTCAGCAGCTGTGAAGTGATATCGACTAATAGCCTTAGGAATGAATTTTATTGGAGTGAACTCCCTGTGTTCTTTTCCACAACCAGCAGAGTTTGCGCAAAAGGCATTAACTTTCGTTGATGCTGCTCACAATATAAAACTTGCAATGAATTCCCTAGCAGAAAACCAGGTTCTCGTATATCGTAGTGCTCCAGACCAAGAAAATATTACTGAGGTGAAATACCTGGAAGAACTTGGTACTATAACGAGTAGTGAAAGGCCTGTACACTGATTATAGATTAAGGTGAAAGAAGTTAGAGTGGGTGAGACAGAAGATAACCATTTCCTCAGATGCATAATTCTGTGGCTAATACCCATAAATTTTGAAGTGTTTACTGATTATGAAAGTACCATTCAGTTTGCAATGTTCCTAAATCTTGCGTTTGATTTAATAAATTCATGCCATCTTACATGTGAGCAAACCGAGGCTGCACACAGATATTCCAACGAGGCCAAAATCTGTACTGATATTTAAAAAATGCATATGTTATAAAAAAATGTATGTTAACTGATGGTTTGTCCCTCTGTAACTCTAAGAAAATAACTGCAATGAATGTTATCATTCATGATTTGTTAAGTGTGCAAGGTTTTGCAGAAACATATGTCTGGCGAGAGGTTTTTGGACTAAGATACTGCACCCTTGAAAATTGGTTATTGGTTTCTATGGAAAGAATATTTTATTACTGGGGTGGAACAATGCATAAACTTATCATCCAGGAAGGAGATTTCAACTCTGCATTGTCTGCTAGCCCGCAGTGAAACAGGTTTTCCCCCGGCCATGTAAGCGAGCCTGGGTTTTTTTGTGCCTTGTTGAAGACACCAGAGGAGTAGCACGTGGACATGAACTTTACCAGACCAAAAGCGATCAATACTTTGAGATTTTGACGTCATGATATTTAACCAATTGGATCGCAAGGTTAGCCCGATCGCTAAATCTCAGCCAATAAAATTCAATTAACAAACACACCTACGTCTTGAAGAAATAAATACCCATGTATCTGGGGGAATCTTCCTCTTTTGCTTTTGCTCTTTTGAGTGTCTTCAGTTGTCTACGGGAATAATTGCTTCGAGCACATGTGTTATTGGAGACGGCGTATCCGACGTTGAACATTACAAGCATTCATTTTATGAAAGACGATATTTTTTTTCTGCTTCTGAGGAAATTTTGAGATACGGAAATATTGGAAACGCAGCAGTTCAGATTTCCTTAATTTTATAAATCTGAGGGAAAATTTAAAGTACGTAAAAACTGTGCCAGCTTGGAGAATCGAGTGTGTGTTGGGAACTATTTCTAAAACAGACCTTTTAGTTTCAGCTTTCACCAGAAAACGGAAGATCCCTAGCAGTCCTGAACTATTTCGGAAGAATGGAACTTCAGCATTACGACGGAGTTTGTAATTGTCCTAAGTCCTCGCCTGCTGCAGCCATGTGTAACTAAAATGTGAGGCATAATTCAGCCCAGGGGAGAATAATATCGGAGATGGAGTTTGGTTAAATATTCACTGATCATCAACCGAGTCCAGCAGCCAAGTCTACTACAGCTAAGATTTTAAATTATACTTTTATCTATTCTCTGTTGTAATAATTATGTAGACGTAGTCCTTGCTTGAATATTTGAGATCATTTCTAATAGTCTTTGTAGTTAGGAATTTCACTCTTCTTTCACTGGTGTTGGTAGATTTTATGTGTGTGAGAGTGTATTTGGGACCTATAATTTGTTCTATTTGAGTGAGTGCTTCGTGACATGTTCTCACTGTCCCATGATAAGTCGAGGAAAGTGTTAAAAATATTTGACCCACGCGATAACATTTATTAATTTATAAAATAATGATGGAATAATTTTTGAATTATTTGGGACAGAATATCGACGTGTTCTGTGAATTTTGGATTTTTCCTTGATGTTTTGTGGTTTATCATAGATTCGAGATAGGATAGAGTCATCTATGATTTCATTAAACCATAGCCTACGATGACGCGACCGCGCGCGTATAATAATAATAATAATAATAATAATAATAATAATAATAATAATAATAATTGACATTATTACGGTCTAATGGAATGTTTAAAGGTCATGAGTGTAATTATTACTGTGCTTATAAATGATTAATGTGTGCTATATTGAAGTAGATGTTGGCCTGGAATATTGGTCGTGGCTTGAATGTCCACAAATTTTGCATTTACTGTTATTGGTATTTTTGAGACTTGTAAATAGATCTTAAGATAGGATTTTATTTGTGTGTCCATTACATCAGTCAGTTAAGGAAGAGAGTGTGTCTTTGAACATAATTTCTTCTTATGCAGCACATATTGATCGATAATTTGAGATAATACGAGATTAAAAATAACGTAGTCGTGACTCATAGACCGTATGCGCGAATGCTTATTTACCTATGACTGTAGGCAATTCTATGGAATTTTTAGTGATGATTTCTACTGTAAAATTATCCTGGAACATCGTTGTGGAATCTATTTCATTGAAAAAGTGATAATTCTGTTACAATCACACGTCAGTCGATCGTAATGGTAGCCCTTGTCTGATATTGTCATCGGGAGAAACTCTCATATTTCAAATAAAATTAAAAATTAAAAATCAAGAGATAGGGTTCGATAAATCTATTTGATAATAATACCGTGGACCAAAGCTTGAATGTGAGATGGATGAATGACTGATTTTGTTTGTAAATGTGATTTTCATGGTTATATTTCGTCATGATATGTGTACGCTGAGCGCGTAAAGTTTTCGATTTTTTTGTTGTTTTGTGGCGAGCATATTTGGCTCAATTATAAATCTTTAAGTAATTTTATGACGGAATAAGATAGATTAGGATCTTTGCTTCGAGGGAAAATACTCAAGCAAGGATCGCGTCAATAAACTAAGCTCACAAAATGTATAATGTTTAACTTTACAATGCGAGAATTTTAAGTCTTTATTGTGAGTTGTGCACAACAATAGGTCAATTGGCATAAGAGTAAAAATCTAATGAGTTGAATATTGGACTTTAAAATAATTTAAATAATTAATTTCAAGCATAATTAATTAATTAGAATAATATTTAATTAATAGAAATGATTATTTGATTTTCCATGTGAGGTAAAAATTTGACTCACGGCAAAATAAATCGCAGAGTATTGTTAATTTAAATAACAATTTGAAAAATCAGATTTTTGATATTTTGAGATAGGATTTTCTCAGATAATAAGTTAGTTAATTTCCTAATACGATTTATTAAGACTCAGTTTCGTATCTTTGCAGAACGCAATTTAATGAAGAACTGTGGGTGAATTCCAGCAGGGAATAGCTAAATATTTTAATTTAAGATTTTGAAAATATTAATAGAATTTGGAAAGTGCTAGTAATTTCTTTTTAATAAATGTTAAAACCCATATTTTTTAGTGTTTTCATTTGACGTCAGTCCTTAGGTTGTCCCTGTCCTCTATAACTTAGCGTTGCCTGTAAGTGAACGTTCCGCCTCTGGGACTTTTGCTTACCGGCTGGGCTGCCCGGAAAAACGGGGGCAGGTAGTACAAATTTGGCGCCGAACGTGCTTGGCCCGAATTTCATCGGCGACGCCAATCTAAGGACTCGATCTTGTAGTCCAAAATTTGGACATAAGCAAGATGCGGCGACAGTAGGATTTTTGGGTTATTTGATAACATTTATTAGCCCAGATCTCTGTGGCAGAGTGCACTTTAGTTAAAGTTAGGAAGGGCCATGTTGAATACTTGAAACAAAATCCTGAAGATTAGGAAAATTTCATTTTTTTATGCGACTGCATTTGCGCAACATTTCGGATTTTAATACTTAAATATTATTGAAATGATATACAAATCTTCCCCTAAGGAGGTGAGCTTAATTCATTAGTGGACGTGGAACTGGACTGTGGTTTATACTCTGATAATATTCTCCCCGAGGTCTGAACTGCCGTTTCTTTGAAAAAGTTTGTTTTTATGGATGAATGGCGTGCATTTTTGGAAAATGCATTAGGAAATATGAAAGATAGCTTGAAGCAGGGCCTGAAGGATAGCAATGATAGGCTGAAACAGGACCTTAGTGAAAATCAGGCTAAATTTGAGCTTAGACTGACCGAGAACAGTGATAAATTAAAACAGGAGTTAAAACACGAACTTAGCGCTGAATTAAGTGAAAATAGTGCTAAATTAAAAAAGGAGTTGAAACAGGATCTTAGTGAAAATCAGGAGCGATTGAAACAGGATCTTAGTAAAAATCAGGAGCGATTGAGGCAGGAATTAAGTGAGAATAATGAAGAACTGAAATTGGAACTGAACGAGGGACAGGATAAATTTAAATCCGATCTTAAAAGTTCATTGGAAGAAATACAGAATAGGACGGACGAAAACATTAATAAACTGCACATGGATGAGAAATTATTTAATGGGAAAATAGCATCCATTCAAAGTGAACTTGTAGCAGTCAAACAGAATTTCTCAGAATTCAAAGGTGAAATACAGGCGGGTATTACAAGTTCGTTAGCTGATATGTCGAACGAAGTAAGTGAGAGACTCGCTAAAGTCCAGACAGACGTACTACAGGGACTTGATAAATACAAAAATGAGGTGGAGAAAAACTTTCAGAATATTGAGGAGAAAATTGTGGACAATGCAGAGGACCTTACAGCGACTAAGGCAGCTTGGAGTAAAAAGTTTACCGGCCTTTACGAAACTTAGAAACAGGTGGAAAAGGGAGTCATAGCAGAAATAAAAGTTTCCCAAGTAACCACGTCAGAAAGGCTAGAATATTTCTACGAGACTATCGAAGAGACACAGACAGGTCTTAAAGAAATAAAAACGAAAGTGGACCAGGAAATTAGTGAAGTAAAAGCTGAGTCCGAAGCATCGAAGCAAGAACTTCAGGATTTAATTAAGGAACTTGTGGAAGAGCTTAAGATAATCAAACTTCAGGGCGAGAGTCATAATATTGTCACTTCAACATTATTGGAAAGGCAAGGTCAATTGGAGAAGCGGATGTCTGGTGAAGTCCCGTCTTCAACTCCAAAAGTAGATAATAGGGTGGACATGACTAATCCCATAAATAACACAAATCCTTACATAAATCAGGACAGTAGTGGGATAAATTCAGCAAATACTTCAGGTCAGACCCAAATCGTTAATATTATTAAATTACATGAGGAACAGCCAAAGAAGTTCAATAATGTTAAAGGCGTTACTCCTAAAAGCTTCATTCGTGAACTTCAAGAATATTTTAGAGATAATAAGATACCTCCTGAACGCCAATTAAGGGTGACTGAACGCTATTTGGAGAATTCAGTATTAACATGGTATGAAGCGTTCAAGTATTCGTTTGAAGATTTTGAGGGGTTTAAGAAAGCATTTCTGGAGAGATATTGGAACAGTGACTTACAGCATAATTTAAAAACAGAACTCTACGCTAAGAGGTACGCTTCTTCTACGCCCACACGCTACGCTGATTATTTTGCGGCTCAATTACGTAAATTAAAGGAGCTTGATATGCCACCCTCAGAAGTTGAAGTAGTCCGTGTAATAATAAGGCAACTTCCAGCGGACATTCAACGTATTATGATTGCTTCGAACGCGCAGACAGCAATTCAGGCTGAGGCTATACTTCGCCAACTTGATTTAACTTCGAGGGAGCAGCCACGACGTAACCTTGGTCAAGAGCAACAGGTGTTGCAAGCTACAGTCGTCCGAGCCGACAGCGGAGCTTCATTCAACCAAGGGAGACCTAGCGGTCGAACTACAAAGGAAATGTCACCGAGAGACCGTTCTCCTAGGTCAGGACACAGAAGTGACGAGGAGAGAAATTATTACCGAAGGAATGTACGACGCAGACCCTATGAAAACATTCGAGGAAGGAGGAGAAGAAATAGTGAAACTAACCATACGGGAGGAAGAAAAAGAAACTGGAGGCAAGAAGAGAGAGAGAAATACATCCAGGAATTACGCGAGGAAAATCAGGAGAAATCCAAGTGGCGTCACGCGATTCAGGACCACGACGTGAACCCAGATATAGTAGGAGCAGAAAGCTTAGAATACCAAAGGGCTAAGCAAGAAGATAATCGACAACGCTATGAAAAGGAAGATTATAGTCAAGGGGCTATTAAAAAATCATCCATCCAACTAGAAAATGATAGTACGAATCCTAGCTCTTGTAATTCAGAGGTCCCAAAGGAATGGATTGTAGTTCGGATTGATTCATGGGTTACTAAATCTGATGATCTGTTAGAAGAAAATCTTGAGACTAATAGAAATAATGCAAGGACATTACCAATAATATTAGCTAGAGTTTGTGGCGTGAGAGTTAAATGCTTAGTTGACACCGGCTCCACTATTAGTGTAATATCAACTTCATTTATGAATGACTTAAGATAAAGGCATGAAATACCCATCATTCCAGTCTCACATGTTAAAATTAAAGGAATCGTCCCTAATAAGATTGTAATTTGCAAGCAACAGACATTTCTCGATGTGGAAATCGGAAACACCAAGTTCCCTAATATATTTTTGGCTATGACAAATATCAAATTTAATATCATTCTTGGAATGGATTTTCTTACATCATACCACGCAAACATTAATTTGGACTCCAACCAAATAGTATTTCGTCTGGAGGAATTTTCAGAAATTGCAGTCATGAATCCTGTTGATGTAACCGACCAAGAGGTGTTCCACATAAATTGCGCCTTAACATCGAGGGAGAAAGAAGACCATGAGGCCTTAGAAGAAATTCATCAGGTTCTGGATGACATCATTGAAGAGGGCGAAAATAGAACACATCCCTGGATCTTATAAATCAGAAGGTGAATTCAGCTCTGGGAACTGATAAAGAAAAGGAACAACTTCGAAATTTATTATTAAAATATAAGAACTTGTTTGATGACAAACCGGGACAAATTCCAGATTTTAAATATTCATTGCTGGCAACTGACTGGACTCCTTTCAAGAAGAAGCCATATCCAATCCCGCAGAAATTCCATTCTAGAGTAGAAAAATTAATCGAAGGCATGGAGAAAGATGGGATTATAATGAAAGCTAGTACACCTTTCCTTAGTTCTTTAGTCATCGTAAGCAAGCCAGATGGGTCCCTTCGTTTGTGTTTGGACGCTCGTGAGATAAACCGCAAGCTAATCCCTGAAAGAGACCAGGCACCTGCTATTAAAGAAGTTTTGAGGAAATTTTGAGGGATGAATCTCTTTACGTCAGTCGACTTCACTTCTTCATATTATCACATTCTCTTGGAGGAAAAAACTAGACTCCTAACTGGATTCATGTTCAACCAACAGACTTACGTCTTCCGAAAACTGCCCTTTGGCATATGTAATGCAGGAAGCGCTCTTATTCGAGCACTGGATCGATGTCTTACGGAGGAAGTAAAGAGCTTCACGACGAAGTACATTGACGACTTACTTTTGGCCAGTGAAACCTTCGAAGATAACTTATCTAAACTGGAGAAATTGCTGGAGAATCTTTCTAGAACAAGATTCCATATAAATCTAGCCAAGTCAAAATTCTGTCAGACTGAAATTCTATTTTTAGGATATATAATAGATGGTGAGGGAATCAGACCTAACCCGGTCAAGATTGAAGCCATAAGTAAATTTCCTAGGCCCATAAGAGTGAAACATGTAAGGCAATTTTTAGGGATGGCCAACTTTTTCGCCAACCATTGCCCTAATTTTACGCAGACTGTCGCACCTTTATAGGATATGCTAAAAAAGGGGAACAGATGGAAATGGAATGATGAATGTGAGACAGCATTTAATAAGACCAAGGAAATGCTGATACAAAACGTCAAGTTGGGATATACAGACTTTGGAAAACCGTTCATATTACAAACAGACGCATCAGGTATTGGAATTGGAGCAGTGTTATTCCGAGAAAATAAGGAAGACCCTGGAAGGAAAATTTATCTTGCCTTCGTCAGCAGAAAATTGCGAAATCACGAAAAGCACTACTCGGTTACTGAATTGGAGATGTTGTCGATAGTTTATGCCCTCAAATACTGGCAGAAGATAATATATGGTTATCAAATTATTATCAGGACTGATCACAAAGCTTTGACTTTCATGTTGAAAACTACCATGGCATCCGAACGAATATTCAGGTGGACGATGTTTGTCCAGCAATTTGACATCAAACTGGAGCACTGTACTGGAAAAAGCAATTTGTTAGCTGACTGTTTAAGTCGTAACCCGAATGCCGATACTGAGGAAATCCATCAGATTGAATTAGTTCCAGAGGACCATGAATTTTTAAGAAAATTACGTTATATCCGGCAAGCCTAGAAAAGAGACAAAGATTTAAGAAACATCATAGACTTTTTGGAGAAGAGAATCAAACCCGGAGAACCTAATTATAGAAGATGTAAGAGGAAAGCTTCACGTTACCAATATTTGGATGGAATATTGTTTAAATTCATTGATTCTGCAAAATCTGAACTTAGAGTTGTGGTGCCTCCAAAATTACAGGAATCCCTTACCTGGCATACGCACAGAATAATTGGTCATGGTGGTATTGACAAGACGGTTGCCACTATTCAAGAGAAATTCACTTGGGAGAAACTTCGAACCATTGTTCGTACTGTAGTCCGCACCTGTGATACTAGTCAGCGAGTAAAACCTAGCTCCCAACTGCTTCAGCACAGCCCTATTCCCATAATACCTACAGGGCCTAAACAGTTATTTGCAATGGACCTATTTGGACCCGTCCCGATCTCTAGGAGGGGAAACCGACATGTAATAGTCACTATCGACGTATTTTCTAAGTATATTGCCCTTGTATCCTATCCAAAAGGCGAATTCCAAATCTGTAATCCGTCGGATAATCCGCAACCTGATACCTCATATGGGCAAGCCAAAAGCTATATTGACTGATCACGGATCACAATTTACCTCCGCTGAATTTCGTCAAGCTATGGAACAATTGGGCATTAAGCATATATTGAATTCTGTCCGCCATCCATCGAGCAATCCAGCTGAAAGTAATGCAGGAACTGTCAAAATTCTGCCGTATTTTCTGCGGAAATACCCATTGGTTATGGGTAGATGTGTTACCAATTATGATGGAATGCTTAAATAACACTATGCACGAGGCAACATCTCAGATTCCGGTTGTTCTTCATTTTGACAGACGACCTTGCCGACCTTGGGGTAGTATCATTCAATGCCCAGGAAATGTAAAACCTACCCTGGAGGAGAATATTGAGAAGGCAGCGAAATCTCTAAAGGAACAAGCTGAGAGAAGGCAAAGACGTGTCAGAAACAAGAAATTTCGTCGTCCACTAAAATTACATGAGCTTGTGTTACTCAAGAAACCAGCTTCCTCAGAAACCACAAGTAAATTTTATGCCAAGTTTGCACCGTTATTTATTGGGCCGTACAAAATTATTAAAGTATATGGGAACAATGCCTATCGCATACAAAGTCTTGATCAATCATATGAAGGAGTTCATAATGGTTCAAATTTGAAGAGTTATAACTGTCCTAAACAATCTGCTATAGATCAAATAAACGTCATCTTTGAAGAAGAAACGTCATGGAACGAAGATGAGGATCCAATCTACCTTCATGCTTCAACGCAGGTCGATATGACGGAAGAAATATGTAAAGAGTGTCAGGAGTTACAAGATTCCGCCATGAGTCAATTACGCTTGCTTTGTGCTGCGCTGGAACTGGACAGTAGTAGGCTACGTGCTGGAATGTCATCTGGAATAATTACAGAATAGTGTGACACATAACTGTACTTCAAAATTTTCAAGGTACATGTTAATTATATTTCCAGATAATAATGATTTAATCTGCCCATCAAATCATTTTTCAGCCAAGGGAGAATATGCACCCTTGAAAATTGGTTATTGGTTTGTATGGAAAGAATATTTTATTACTGGGGTGGAACAATGCATAAACTTATCATCCAGGAAGGAGATTTCAACTCTGCATTGTCTGCTAGCCCGCAGTGAAACAGGTTTTCCCCCGGCCATGTAAGCGAGCCTGGGTTTTTTTGTGCCTTGTTGAAGACACCAGAGGAGTAGCACGTGGACATGAACTTTACCAGACCAAAAGCGATCAATACTTTGAGATTTTGACGTCATGATATTTAACCAATTGGATCGCAAGGTTAGCCCGATCGCTAAATCTCAGCCAATAAAATTCAATTAACAAACACACCTACGTCTTGAAGAAATAAATACCCATGTATCTGGGGGAAACTTCCTCTTTGCTTTTACTTTTGAGTGTCTTCAGTTGTCTACGGGAATAATTGCTTCGAGCACATGTGTTATTGGAGACGGCGTATCCGACGTTGAACATTACAAGCATTCATTTTATGAAAGACGATATTTTTTTCTGCTTCTGAGGAAATTTTGAGATACGGAAATATTGGAAACGCAGCAGTTCAGATTTCCTTAATTTTATAAATCTGAGGGAAAATTTAAAGTACGTAAAAACTGTGCCAGCTTGGAGAATCGAGTGTGTGTTGGGAACTATTTCTAAAACAGACCTTTTAGTTTCAGCTTTCACCAGAAGACGGAAGATCCCTAGCAGTCCTGAACTATTTCGGAAGAATGGAACTTCAGCATTACGACGGAGTTTGTAATTGTCCTAAGTCCTCGCCTGCTGCAGCCATGTATAACTAAAATGTGAGGCATAATTCAGCCCAGGGGAGAATAATATCGGAGATGGAGTTTGGTTAAATATTCACTGATCATCAACCGAGTCCAGCAGCCAAGTCTACTACAGCTAAGATTTTAAATTACACTTTTCTCTATTCTCTGTTGTAATAATTATGTAGACGTAGTCCTTGCTTGAATATTTGAGATCATTTCTAATAGTCTTTGTAGTTAGGAATTTCACTCTTCTTTCACTGATGTTGGTAGATTTTAAGTGTGTGAGAGTGTATTTGGGACCTATAATTTGTTCTATTTGAGTGAGTGCTTCGTGACATGTTCTCACTGTCCCATGATAAGTCGAGGAAAGTGTTAAAAATATTTGACCCACGCGATAACATTTATTAATTTATAAAATAATGATGGAATAATTTTTTAATTATTTGGGACAGAATATCGAAGTGTTCTGTGAATTTTGGATTTTTCCTTGATGTTTTGTGGCTTATCATAGATTCGAGATAGGATAGAGTCATCTATGATTTCATTAAACCATAGCCTACGATGACGCGACCGCGCGCGTATAATAATAATAATAATAATAATAATAATAATAATAATAATAATAATAATAATAATAATAATAATAATAATAATAATTGACATTATTACGGTCTAATAGAATGTTTAAAGGTCATGAGTATAATTATTACTGTGCTTATAAATGAGTAGTGTGCTATATTGAAGTAGATGTTGGCCTGGAATATTGGTCGTGGCTTGAATGTCCACAAATTTTGCATTTACTGTTATTGGTATTTTTGAGACTTGTAAATGGATCCTAAGATAGGATTTTATTTGTGTGTCCATTATATGAGTCAGTTAAGGAAGAGAGTGTGTCTTTGAACATAATTTCTTTTTATACAGCACATATTGATCGATAATTTGAGATAATAGGAGATTAAAAATAACGTAGTCGTGACTCATAGACCGCATGCGCGAATGCTTATTTATCTATGACTGTAGGCAATTCTATGGAATTTTTAGTGATGATTTCTACTGTAAAATTACCCTGGAACATCGTTGTGGAATCTATTTCATTGAAAAAGTGATAATCCTGTTACAATCATCGTAATGGTAGCCCTTGTCTGATATTGTCATCGGGAGAAACTCTCATATTTCAAATAAAATTAAAAATTAAAAATCAAGAGATAGGGTTCGATAAATCTATTTGATAATATTACCGTGGACCAAAGCTTGAATGTGAGATGGATGAATGACTGATTTTGTTTGTAAATGTGAATTTCATGGTTATATTTCGTTATGATATGTGTACGCTGTGCGCGTAAAGTTTTCGATTTCTTTGTTATTTTGTGGCGAGCATATTTGGCTCAATTATAAATCTTTAAGTAATTTTATGACGGAATAAGATAGATTAGGATCTTTGCTTCGAGGAAAAATACTTAAGCAAGGATCGCGTCAATGAACTAAGCTCACAAAATGTAAAATGTTTAACTTTACAATGCGAGAATTTTAAGTCTTTATTGTGAGTTGTGCACAACACTAGGTCAATTGACACAAAGATAAAAATCTAATGAGTTGAATATTGGACTTCAAAATAATTTAATTAAATAATTGGAAGCATAAGTAATTAATTAAAATAATATTTAATTAATAGAAATGATTTGTTTGATTTTTCGTGTGAGGTAAAATTTTGACTCATTGCAAAATGAGTCGCAGAGTATTGTTAATTTAAATAATAATTTGAAAAATCAGATTTTTGATATTTTGAGATAGGATTTTCTCAGATAATAATTTAATTAATTTCCTAATACGATTTATTAAGACTCAGTTTCGTATCTTTGCAGAATTCATTTTAATGAAGAACTGTGGGTGAATTCCATCAGGGAAGAGCTAAATATTTTTTATTCAAGATTTTTAAAATATTAATAGAATTTGGAAAGTGCTAGTAATTTCCTTTTAATAAATGTTAAAACCCATTTTTGTTAGTGTTTTCATTTGTCGTCAGTCCTTAGGTTGTCCCTGTCCTCTATAATTTAGCGTTGCCTGTAAGCGAACGTTCCGCCTCTGGGACTTTTGCTTACCGGCTGGGCTGCCCGGCAAAACGGGGGCAATGTATACAACATGCAGTCCCTGGTATTGAACGCGCACTGCTGGCATTGGCTCTTGAAATGGTTCTGAATGTAGTTAGAACAGCATAAATTCAGAACTCACAGTTCAGGAGCAGTTCTGAATTTCTGTTGGAACAGCATGTACACTGGCACCAAAAAGTATTGGCACAGACACCTTTCGGCATATAACACAATTGTATAAATACTAGGAACATCGTATGTATACCACTAACACTGTCTGTCTCCATGGCTAAATGATTAGCGTGCTGGCCTTTGGTCACAGGGGTCCCTGGTTTGATTCCCGGCAGGGTAGGGAATTTTACCCTTAATTGGTTAATTTCGCTGACAGGGGGCTGGGTGTATGTGCCGTCTTCATCATCATTTCATCCTCATCATGACGCGCAGGTCGCCTACGGGAATCATATCAAAAGACCTGTATCAGCGAGCCGAACTTGTCCTCGGTCACTCCCGGCACTAAAAGCCGTACGCCATTTCATTTCACAACTAACCCTTACTCAATAAAGGAAATCATTTGTATAAACTCTTTTCTAAACACAACATAAACACATGTAATCTATTAAATTATGGTTTTCTCCTGCTCAAAAAAGTATTGGCACACTGTATGTCATCCGTTATTGAGTTTTACAGACAGCGCCGCGTCTACTAGATTTGTGAAATCGGAGTTGACAAGCAGTTCAGTCGCAAGACTTAGAATCTGAGGGCGAAGGAGCATTCCATGGCGTTCCAAACCGAGGCTGTTTTATTCTTAGAGAATTAATACTATACAAGGTCTGTCTAGGGAGGTCAAGTCACGAATGCTACTTATTGAGCCGCCATATTGTGTCTTTGAGCGAGCGTAACCAAAGGCAAGTGTATTCGAATTTAAAGGATTTCGGTACCGTACATTGAAATAAAAACAAGATACCAACTATTTTTCATAAATAACTTAATTGGGCATCTACTGGTCTGTATATATAACTGTATAACACTTAAATGATTTGAATACATTCACAGCTATTTGAATACGAAGATAATTAACAGAGCCTCCATTTTTTTCTTGAGAAACAAGAATCAACAGAAAAGCTCACGTTCTTCCCTTTTACTTCCTTACAACTTGGTCTTACTCTGTTTCTTATTAATTTCATCTGTCAAATATGTAATCTTATTGACAGAAACATAGAAATCTCTACAGTACCTGTGTTATACCGGTACATGATATACTGAACTTGAAGTACTGTATTTAAAGTACTGAAAGAGAGCTGTAATAAATTACCTTAAGCGTTTTCTTTATTAAGAAAGTAATTACCGATACTGCGTTTCTAAAAGGTTACTCCAGTATGTTGACAAACACTGAATGCCACTTGAGTTGAGTGCATTAAATTATGTATGGTAACTGTTGTTATCCATTCATGTGGTATTTCTTTGGGTTCTAAGGCAAAAATATTCTGCACATATGCAACAAGAGTGATGTTCTTAATTACTCTTAACTAGTTTATTGATAACCGGTGCAGCTGTATAGTAAAAAGTGGTGGTGCTTATTGTTTTAAGAGGAAGTACAACTGGACAACCATCCTCTATAAACACTAATCAGAAGAAAACAAATGGAAGGGGTCCAACACTTCGAAAAATGAAGGTATCGGAAAAAGAAAGATGACGGCCACAAAGTGCGTGGAAATAAAAACTTCCTAGGCCTCGAATGCGCTAATGCCGTCGGAAAAGAACAAGTGTTGACCAGGGGAGGTCGGATGGGCTAGAAGAGTGAAATCAATGTCAAGACTCCGCTAAGGGCCTCGTAGTCACAACCCAAAATAGATTTCCCCCTGTGGGGGGATAGATCAACACCCACGGTATCCCCTGACAGCCATAAGAGGCGACTGAAAGGGGCATCAGTAGCTCCTAACTACGGAGCGTTGGTTGGCAACCATGGGGCTCGTAACTAAGTCCTAATATTAATGCATATAATAATAATAATAATAATAATAATAATAATAATAATAATAATAATAATAATAATAATAATAGTTAAGAAAATTAAAGCCATTTGTAGACACGATTCCATAAGAAATAGAAATTCAATCACTATTAAGCTGAGTTAACCTAGGTTTGGCTATTTTTGGGATTACATTAGGATATTATGTTAGGCTACGGTACGTTAAATTACAGTAGTTGGTTAGTGTGAGTGAAGCGAGTGTTATGATCTTTAAGTATTTGTCCAGCCATATAATGTACTCTATAGTGCATTTAAGATTAATGAAATTTAGCTGTAAATAATAACTACAGTACAGTGTAAGGCTGCTATTATCAATAAAATTGTTGTAATGATGGCAAGCTGGACATAAATTGTTGGTTTGAAGTGATAGGTCTATTGTTTGTTGTGACTGTAATTGGTGAACGAACAGGAACAACCATTTCAAATATCTGTGGAACATTTCTACCTTGCATGTAGGGTTAGAAAGATACTGTCTGTAGTTTAAATGAAAAGGAATGGAATGAAATGGCGTATGCCTTTTAGTGCCGGGAGTGTCTGAGGACAAGTTCGGCTCGCCACGTACAGGTCTTTTGATTTGACTCCCGTAGGCGACCTGCGCGTCGTGATGAGGATGAAATGATGATGAAGACGACACATACACCCAGCCCCCGTGCCAGCGAATTTGACCAGTTTTGGTAAAAATTCCTGAACCTGCCGGGATTCTAACCCGGGACCCCTGTGGCCAAAGGCCATCACGCTAACTATTTAGCCATGGAGCCGGACACATGAAAAGGAAATTTTTATAAACATTAATACTGCTATTATACATTTCCTGTTACTTTTCTTGCTTGTTTTGAAAGACAATTCTCTTTTTTCTCTGGGAGGTTTCGTATTATATGTCAAAGACTTGGGTGGATTAAGGACGTTAAAAATTGTTGGGATGAAATTCCACTTGAGTAGTTTCCCTCCATTTGCCCTCTTTAGTTCAAATTGCGATTCTTCAAAATGATGCTAGAAGAAAATATATAATAAGACCTATAAATATAAAACATCGTTCATATAAACATACTATTATTTAGGAATAATACAAATGTATAACTTCACTAACCTCGCTCAAGACGGAATTATCTGTAAGTTGCCATTTGTCACGCCTACAGTTTTGTACGCACTGAGCTCTCCTTTGCTTATCTCTCGGAAAAAGAAACACCCTGATTCCGTCAGTTGTCCTATTTTGACAATTTGGTGCGGAGCAGTATCCCATTTTCCTTCAAAATACAAGTAATAACTCACATCATTACATCGGGCACGCCCACATAACAACGATATATGAGACCCAACATGGCCGCCACCGCAAAGGATTGTGGTAGCGTGACCAGACCTCCCTAGACAGACCTTGATACTATAGAATGCGCTTAGCGCCACCTCGTCCATGTTGCGGCTTGAAGCAAACTTCTCGATCAGCTGACTGGGGGGTAGTTCGAAGCACAGTCCGAGAGGATATAAGGAAATTGTCAAACAGTGACATTCGAAAAAGCGGCGAAATCGGAATATGAGATGTACCCTGCTTAGCTGTTGTGCTTAAGCGTAATTTACAATAAAAACCGTGGACATAAATGCGTAATTACGACGGAAATGTTTAAAACCAAAAGAGACCTACGATAGGATACACCCTCATTATGATCGTACTTTTTGCAAGTATTACATCCCCGTGAGTAACAATAATTGTTTAATGTTAATTATTTATTATAATGTAAGAGACAACTAATTTTTTCCAATTACCGCATCATATTGGGATTAATAGCTGAAAGGTAACCTCTGAAAGTTGTCCGTAAGGAAGTGTAGCCTAATTTTAAATATTAATGCGACTGACATCTACAATAAACACTTCATAACGTCCAAAAACAACTTTAAAATACTGTATTTACCTGGTGTTCTTTTGACTAAAATAGGCCTACTTCAAATAATGCACAACACAAGATGCAAAGAGTGACACATAGCCTACAGGACCATTATGGAAAGAAAAGAACACATGTATCATACTTAAGTGAACCATACACCACCAACAGATGGCAACAATAATGAACTCTCCAGGGTAAACGATAAACAGGTACCATAACAAGAAATATTCACTTATCATAAGTTATAAAAATTCACAATACAGTAGGGTCAACTGCATACCAATTGGCACTGGTTGTAGTACCTATTTATGCCTATGAAGCAGGGATATGTTATAGTATGCTGCTTCAACAAAATAATAACAATAATAATAATAATAATAATAATAATAATAATAATAATAATAATAATAATAATAATAATAACAATAATAATAATAATAATAAAGAACGGATACATAAAATGCTACACAGGTAAAATTTCACTCCACTGCCACCTACAAAATTAAGCTTAGTTTAAGGCCCAACATAAACTAATGTACATGCCACATTTGAAGTAGGCCTAAAAATAGGTCACATCTGAAAAAAAAGAAAATATCCTGCAGCATTCAGTAATATTGTTCCCAAAGTACAGAAACCAAACATGCCAATATAAAAGTAATTTAAGAATGAATTTCTATAAAAATCAACCTGTCGCATAGACAGAATGATTAGAGGGAATATGCCTATAAGTAGAACACTAATATAAATCAGTGAAACTAGCATACTACACCAGCATCCTCTTACATAAGCAACTTGAGTCTATATAAATATTCCAGTCACAGGAAGCATTGAAATCTTCATATAGGCAGCGTAGTTCCTTTGTTACATCAGAAGTTGGGCAGCAGCAGCACAAAGACATTTCTGGAACAATGGAAGTTAAGAGGTGCATTATGCTTATTCACAAGTTAATTTATGGTATTACATTATTTTTGAAATATTTGTTTAACAGAGATTGTGATACAATAAAAACAAATTACAGACTTCTAAAGGCTCCAAATTTTATGTATGTATGTCTGTCTGTTAGGTCATCAACTCAGAGACTGGTTGGATCCTCAAAAAGCACCACCAAAGGCTAGCAGATATAGGGAAACCGAAAAAAATTATTTAAGCTCTTGTTTTCTTACCTCATGCGTGCAAGCAGCATCTTCAGTTATCATCATTTTCTCCTTCAGATGCTTTACTAACGCTTTCCCATTCTACAACTGATTAATAGCTCGCCGATACTTCTGCCTTTTCAATTTTAGCTTCTTATGGGATTTATGAATAACTTCCCTGGAAGCCTGCATGAAGGTCTTGGCTTTCCTTGGTGACTTTACCATTTCCTCAGTGTAATCACCAACATAAGATTTTCCGAACACCTTTGTTTTAGGAAGAGACTCATTCTCCTCTTTCTGAGGAACACTGAAAGAATAAGAAAATTATAAGGGTCAACAACAAAAATGTCTTACCTATGTGTAATATAGTAACCTAATATGCTGCAACAGATGTTGCAGTTGAATAGGATGCTAAATGTCTTAAACACAAATATTTCACATAAGGATGACAGGCCACATTCCTGCATAAATCTATGGAAAATAATTTAAAAAAATAAAATCTGCTCACACACAACTTGTTGATGCAACAGGATCAACTTGAAGTTTCCTCTTCACAGGAGGTTTTCTCCTCTTCTCAGCTGGTAAAAGGTGGGGTGGAAAATTAAAAATTGTTGGTACTGCATTTGGCTTCAGTTTAACTCCCACACCAAATGCTTCATTATAAAAACATTGCGGTGAAAAATGCTTAGAGCATAATCTTGAATGCTTTCCAGGCAAGAAATTCTCTCTTCTTAATGCAACTACCCATTGCTTTTTTCTTGTCTCATCAGCAGGAAAACTGAAATCAATAAAAGCACAGTATTCAACATTGCTATAACCGGGAAATTGGAACTGTAACCAATAAAATAAATTACATGTAATTGTACGTATTCTACAGACGCCTGACAACAACTGTATGAACCCCTTTACATCATCATCATATTTAGGTAAATATTTACTTACCCGTGAAAGGAAATGCCAGATCCTTTTTTGAAGGTCTCCTTGCATCCATACGCTACGCAATAGTACACCATCGCTTCATTAACAGTAGCTAAAAGTCACGTTTAAGTACGCTGATCACTATTCTCGCCTATAACACAATGTTCAAAACTCTCGCACTACTCACCAATCAGCTGATTGAGATCCTTGCGTCAAGAATGTGACGTCATCAGCCATCTATTGGATATATGATCGAAGGTTTTATTGCATTCGCAGGTCAAACGTTACTGTGAAATTGGTAAAGAACTTTCTGTTACTTATTCAATAGTGCGGGCAATCATCAAGAAGTTCCAAGAGACTGGTACAACAGACAATAAACACAGATCTTGATGTCCAAGTATTCTTACATGTAGGGAGCATCGAAGCATACTTCGTCTCGCAAAAAAGCGTCCTTTAAAATGCAGTGTCAATTGTATTGGATATCCAGTCAACGTCCAACAAACAGGTCCGTCCTCAAACTATTAGGAATGTTTTGAACGCAGCTGATATTCATGAGAGATCTCCTAGAAATAAACCATTTATTTTGGAAGTTAACCAAAGGAAACCCCTCCAGTTCGCCAAAGAATATGCCAATTGAATTTCAGAATTCTGTGATATTTTCTGACGAATCCAAGTTTTTACTTGTTTGGATCTGATGGAAATGTAAAAGTGTAGTGCAAACCAGTGATCTCAATATATAAACAGGATACACAACAGCTATGCTTTGGAATGGCAAAAATCGTGACGTTCGTTTTTTGTTACGTTGGCAACTGTGAACGTACTGAATGTGAATTTGTCATTCGTGATTCTTATTGGGAAATATATTTCTAGATGAGTTTTCGTCATTTTTGAATGATAAAATGATGAAATATAGCGTGGCGTATGGGTGTAAAGAGCTCCAGAGAAAAGGATGTGGAGTTCAGTTTCACAGGTAAGTTATTTTAGTACATAACAAAGGAGGAAACTAGTTGATGTCGGACATAACCTCAAGCGGTACTTGGCTAATACTATTTACTTATTTCTGTTAATGATTTGCTTGTTTATACAGGTTTCCATTTTCTCGGCCTGATATTCTGAAGAAGTAGGTTCAAGCAATACGCAATACCCATAGCATACAGTACATTATGTAGCAAACATTTTACACCTGATAGTTATCAGTCAAGACCTGCGCACCTGTAAAATTACTGAAAGAATATGTTGTGCCATCAAGCTTCAATATTCCAGGCCATCTTCAAAAAAATATTGTTACAAGACGACAGCTGGTTCTCAAAGGAACAGTCTTTAATCTGGTTAGTATGAGACCTATACATTTTTTATAGAAAAATACATTTTGCAAAGGTATTATTCTTATGCATGTAAATGTTTGATGTTTTTCATTGCAGAAATGAGACGAAGTGGCAGGTGTTTCTGTACAAGATCAAGAGTTTCCTGATAATATGAAAATAGACAAACAGACTCAACAGATAGTCTCCCACAATCTCCTGTGAAAACAGAATTGATAAAGAAGATCAAAAGGCCTCAGATGATTGTTTATAGCAGGTATAAGAAGATAAATAAAATGGCGGAATTCATTTCAGTTATGAAAAAGAAGGGGTATCTAAGTACTGACTTAGAAAGCATTTTGAAATTTCATAATGAACCAGTTTCAGAATTCTGAAGTAGGTAAACCAGCGCGAATGTACGGCGATATCATGAAATAATTTGATTTGACAATGCACTTTCATTCCCCAAGAGCATATAAATATGCAAGAACACTGTTTCCACACCCTAACCGCATTAGGTCATGGATTTCATCAGTGAATTGTGAACCAGGATTTGTTTCTGGTGTGTTTGAATTTTTGAAAGAAAACTGTGATAAGTTATCACATTTAAAATATTGTGCTTTAGTGTTTGACAGTATGTTGATTAGAAAGCAGTTACTATGTGATGATAGTAATAAAGTTAAAAGAGCTTATGTTAATTTTGGTCAGATGGTTTCAACAGAGGTAGATGATTTGGCTAGGGAAGCTCTAGTTTTTCAAATTATGACACACTGGAACAAGTTTAAGTGACCAGTGGCCTATTTCCAGCTGATCTACTGACACAGTTAATAAAACCTTGTCATATTAAATTGTATGAAGTTGGTGTTGTGATACGTATTGTTTCGTGTGAAGGTCCTTTTGTTAATGTTCAAGGTCTGAGAAACTTGGGATGCTGTTATGAAGGTGAGTGTGTTGTATATCTCGTTTTAAACACCTATCAACTGATTGTAATGTTTATGTAGTACCGTACTGGATCCATGTCATATGCTCCATCCCTCTTCGTACGTCGCATGTCCATGATTTTTTCGGCTGGGTGGCGCTCTTCTCTGCTGTTACACAGTCGGCCCAATAATAATTCAACGGGCAGACGCCTAGTTGGCTGCCGCCTCCCCTCTCCACCATGGTTGTTATAGCCTCATCCAGGATGTGGACATTTCGCTCGAGGACTCCTACCTTCTCATAAAACTCCATAAGTCCGGCTGTCCCGTCTCCGACGTCATCCGCCTCCGGGATTACTGCACCTCTGGGCCTGCACCGCAGATCCTCATCACCTTCCGGGATGTCACCGACCACGTAGCCTCTCAAGCCGGAGGTGTAACCATCGCCGGCCGGCCCTATGACGTGGTCCACCCTACTGACTCCATCATAAGTCAACTCTTCTTTAATCCTTCCCGAACACCCTCTGTTTCAAGACCCCCCCATCTCGTACGTTCCCGTCCACGCTTGTCACTCCTACCACTACCACCACTACCACCACTACCATCACCACTTCTGCCACTACTACACCGTCCTATTTTACTCCTACTCCTACCATAGGCCACTCCTCCCTTATCATGTCCATACCTGTTACCTCCCTCTCTCCTAATTTACGCTGTCCCCAGCAGCCTCCTGCCAACATCCCGCATGCCACCGTCGCAGCTCAGTCACTTTCCCCGGAACACGCAGCCTCTTCTACTGTCGTCCAACAGCCATCTCCATCCCGGAGTTGTGTCGTTCGTGGCATTGACCCCACCATCAGCGAACAAGACCTCCTGCAAGATCTCCAAAGGACAGGCGTCCCAGCAGATCGGGCGTACCGCATCTTCAACTCCAATGGTCCGACGTTCAACTATCATCAGCTGCCGACGTCGACCATCTCATCACTACTGGCGTCCGTTTTCGCAGGCGGACTTACCACGTGGAACACTCTCGTTCCCCACCCCGTAGAGACCACCCCCTCCTCGTGCCTCTTCTGCTAGCCGACCACCTGCCCCGCCACCCTCCCCGCCTCCGCAAGCCATCTACCAACCTGCCCCACAGCCGCCCGTTTTTTCCCGCCCTTCCCCATCATGGACCTCCTTCGCCTTCTAGCCACTTTCATAACCAACATTACCACAACCCTCTATTACCTCATGTCACAATACTACCCAACTCCTTACTCCATCTTTCCGCCGAACACCCCCATTGTCCCTACTCAATTTATGTGAAATACTTTGTAACTCTATGTAATATTGTGTCTATTCCGACTTGCGCGCCTGAGATGCATCAATATGTCAATAAATTTCTCGTCCCTCTTCCCATGGTGTTTGTGGGGGTTTGCCTGCGCGGGGTGTTTGGCGGGTCTTCCCTGGGTCCCGGCTTCTTGTGATGGTGCCCATACGCCAGATTCATTAACTATTTTCTCCCTCTGGTGTGTACGACACACACCCCCCTACACTCTGTATTCTTCAGTAATACTTTCCTCTTTACGGCCGAAGAGCTCCTTTGTTGAGCTGATGGCCCTTCCCTCCTCGTTTGAGGAGAGGGAATGAAATAACTTGTTTTCGCTTCGCTTCATATGCTGAAATTAGCAAGAAATGCTCTAGCAGATAAGAAAATAACTAAAACTGTGGATGGAGATATGAAATGGGACTATATTGTCAAACGTCATTCATTACAGGAGAGTGACTGCTTATTCATTATCAAACAGCATTTTCAATCTTATAAACAATGAATGTGTCCAGACCTTGAGTTCAAGTGTTGCAGATGCAACAGTTCCTTTCATGAGGAAAATAGATCCATCCTTAATTCTCGAAATGTCTTCAGTCAAGGATTCAAACAACGTAGGATGGTTAGAAAATTATTTTGATGAAATAGAAAGTTTCTTGAAGTCAGTGACTATTGATGATGTTCCTGTTCTGTTACACCCCCGTAAAACATTCGCATTGGGTTTCCTGTTCTGTATGAAATGTATAGGCATGTTAGTACCAGAATTTCTTTTCAGAGAGAGTGACCCATTCAAATATTTTTTGACATACATGGTATTACAAGATCATACTGAATTTGCTTTTTTCCTGAATTCGAGCTAGAGGTAGTTGGAATAATAATCCAAACACACTACACTTTCAGCAGTAGCATATGCTGAGTCCGAGACATGAGCTACCACTCCCTACTTACGTTACCCCTTTCCGATGGTTGATTTAGTGAATTTAAGAGTTTTCAGCTGTAACTTAAAGTGTTGTCTAGGCTCCTTCACAAGCTACTGTCCTGGCCTCTGCTACTGTCAATACTCAACGCCTGATCAGTGGAGATGGTAGCCTAATGTTTAGCAAATTAAAGTCCGGCTTTGTGGCTAAATGGATAGAATGCTTGCCTTTAGTCCAATGGCCCCGGATCAGTTCTCAAATTCAAACCCCTTGTACCGTTAATTCCCCTGGCTTGGGGACTGGTTGTTTATGACGTCTTCGCCATTCATTTCATCCTCATTAGGTCACCTCTAATCCTATACAGATGCCATGGACCATTGTTATTATTATTATTATTATTATTATTATTATTATTAAATACAAATGTTGAATCTTACAGCATTACCAGAGATCGTACACATCATTCATTGGTTTACTAGCTTCCTCGGGAGATCAGTGGTGGTGACCAACCCATGATCACCGGTTCGATTCCAACCAACAAAAGAGACACTAAACCTGAAAGATTGCATTTCTGTTTAGGAAAGCATGGCTGTTAGTAAGCAGTGACGATCACAGCTATTTCGCCCCCCCCCCTCCCCCCACTGGCAAACATCAGCAAGCCGCGCGAGGAGGGTCGAGTGGAAAGGGACGCAGAGCGTGGGCTGCAATATCTGCCTACGATGCCTTGCTCTCAGAAATACGTGCGACTTTTTTCTTCCAGTTGCTTTGATATTTTGTCAACAGAACAATGTGGCATATGCTTACATTATAATGTGCTTTAGATTTCCATCGTTCTCATTTGAGGTGTGGGCTTCACCGATAGCCTTGGTAACCCTCAGTATACGCCACTGAGTTTCAGTCAGCTCTCAAATCACTGTTCAAATGCCAATGTGATTAATTCAGAATCAAACTGTGAATTCTCTGTTGCGCAGTTCATGCCTCGTAAGGTGCAGTCAGAATCAAATAATGGTAACTATATGGATTCAGAATGTTTAGTTTATTGTAATACACGGGATGCAGCAGAACTGTGTGGTTATGTAAACAACATTGTTTATTATATAGCTGGCTTTGTTGTAAAAAATTGTTGAAGACCATACAGTACCGGGCGAGTTGGCCGTGCGGTAAGGGCGCGCAGCTGTGACCTTGCATCCGGGAGATATTGGGTTCGAACCCCATTGTCGGCAGCCATAAAGATGGTTTTCCGTTGTTTCCCCATTTTCACAGTAGGCAAATACTGAGGCTGTACCTTAATTAAGGCCACAGCCGCTTCCTTCCCACTCCCAAGCCTTTCCTATCCCATCGTCGCCATAAGATATTATCTGTGTCGATGCGACGTAAAGCAAGTGCAAAAAATACCGTACAATGCTGTGAATGTGCTGCAATGTTGATAGTGTCTATTAACCAGACCATAGATCATACTTATTTTAAAACTCCTACATCAGATCCAACTGCTTTTACACAGCAAATTTCCAAATGTGGTCTTCAATTTGCTCCAGAAGCAATGTTTAAAATAGTACAGTACTCAGAGAAGTGGTTCCGATCTCTTATGAGGTTTTCAGATTCGAGCAAGCCATATATGCATGCTCACTTTGTTCATTCTGTGTCTCACTATTTTAATCTTCATTGCCCAAATATTGTTCAAAATAACCACACAATTAATTCTGCTATTGATGTTGAAGATTTACATGAGACCTAGGTATTGAAAGACATTGTTTCTCCATACAGTATATTTCAGTTAGATTAAGAGCAGTAACAAACAGTGCTACAAATACTACTGCACGATGACAGCTGACAAAGCTCATCTTATTTTCCAATGTGTAGTTTACAGCTGAATAATGTATGCTGCTCCTGTAATATGTTATTTTTCTTCCTGAAATTCTACATATTTGTCAAATTTCTCACTTTTGCTATAGTAATGTACACTGACTGACAGAGCAAATGCAACACCAAGAAGGAGTGGTCAGAACTTTATGCCAATTGCAGGGTAGACTGACGTCACTGAGGTATGCTCATGATGTGAAATGCGCCGCTGTGCTGCGCACGTAGCGAACGATAAATGGGACACGGCGTTGGCGAATGGCCCACTTCGTACCGTGATTTCTCAGCCGACAGTCATTGTAGAACGTGTTGTCGTGTGCCACAGGACACGTGTATAGCTAAGAATGCCAGGCCGCCGTCAACGGAGGCATTTCCAGCAGACAGACGACTTTACGAGGGGTATGGTGATCGGGCTGAGAAGGGCAGGTTGGTCGCTTCGTCAAATCGCAGCCGATACCCATAGGGATGTGTCCACGGTGCAGCGCCTGTGGCGAAGATGGTTGGCGCAGGGACATGTGGCACGTGCGAGGGGTCCAGGCGCAGCCCGAGTGACGTCAGCACGCGAGGATCGGCGCATCCGCCGCCAAGCGGTGGCAGCCCGGCACGCCACGTCAACCGCCATTCTTCAGCATGTGCAAGACACCCTGGCTGTTCCAATATCGACCAGAACAATTTCCCGTCGATTGGTTGAAGGAGGCCTGCACTCCCGGCGGCCGCTCAGAAGACTACCATTGACTCCACAGCATAGACGTGCACGCCTGGCATGGTGCCGGGCTAGAGCGACTTGGATGAGGGAATGGCGGAACGTCGTGTTCTCCGATGAGTCACGCTTCTGTTCTGTCAGTGATAGTCACCGCAGACGAGTGTGGCGTCGGCGTGGAGAAAGGTCAAATCCGGCAGTAACTGTGGAGCGCCCTACCGCTAGACAACGCGGCATCATGGTTTGGGGCGCTATTGCGTATGATTCCACGTCACCTCTAGTGCGTATTCAAGGCACGTTAAATGCCCACCGCTACGTGCAGCATGTGCTGCGGCCGGTGGCACTCCCGTACCTTCAGGGGCTGCCCAATGCTCTGTTTCAGCAGGATAATGCCCGCCCTCACACTGCTCGCATCTCCCAACAGGCTCTACGAGGTGTACAGATGCTTCCGTGGCCAGCGTACTCTCCGGATCTCTCACCAATCGAACACGTGTGGGATCTCATTGGACGCCGTTTGCAAACTCTGCCCCAGCCTCGTACGGACGACCAACTGTGGCAAATGGTTGACAGAGAATGGAGAACCATCCCTCAGGACACCATCCGCACTCTTATTGACTCTGTACCTCGACGTGTTTCTGCGTGCATCGCCGCTCGCAGTGGTCCTACATCCTACTGAGTCGATGCCGTGCGCATTGTGTAACCTGCATATCGGTTTGAAATAAACATCAAATATTCGTCCGTGCCGTCTCTGTTTTTTCCCCAACTTTCATCCCTTTCGATCCACTCCTCCTTGGTGTTGCATTGTCACTGTCAGTCAGTGTACAATAGGTATGGTATAAAATGTGAACTAGTATTCTTCATCATTTTCATTTTCCCTTGTCCGGCTCCTGCCAGATGGGGATGTTGATGGTACTTCTCCACCGTTGCTTCTCCTTCCACTACTTCTCTTCAGTAATTGTATTCCATTCCAGTCTACATTTTGATATATTGTTCTTGACAGAGTATATCCATCTTTCTTTGGGCCTCCCTCTTGCCCTCTATCTTAGCCGTCAACGCTTGATTTGGTACCCTTCCCTCCTCCTCCAGCCGGGCTGAGTGGCTCAGACGGTTGAGGCGCGGCCTTCTGGCCCCAACTTGGCAGGTTCGATCTTGGCTCAGTTCGGTGGTACTTGAAGGTGCTCAGATAACTCAGCCTCATGTCGATAGATTTACTGGCACCTAGAAGAACTCCTGTGGGACGAAATTCCAGCACCTTGGCATCTCTGCAAACCATAAAATTAGTTAGTGGAACGTAAAGGCAATAACATTATTATTATTTCATCCCTCCTCCATCCACACGACATGTCTCAATTTATTATTCTCCATTCTCTGTTTTTCTACCTATTTCATTTCTGACCTCAACATTTCTTACTCTGTCTCTCCTTGTCTTTCCTAACATACCCCTCAGGAACTTCATCTCACCGGTCTGAATTTTACTCTCATTTCTTGCTGCCAGTATCCAAGTCTCTGATGTATACATTAATATAGGGGTTTAATACATCTTGTACATTATCTCTTTACTTTTCATAGGAATGTTCCGTACCAAGTTCCTTACATTCTGGTAGAACATATTTCCCACTTGTACCCTTCTGCTGTATCCAATCTTGCATTATTTTACTTCTCAAATACTTGAAGCATTCAAAAACTCAAGGTTTTGTCCCCAGGTACGAACGATACCTTTCCTTCTCTTGTCATCACCACTGTTTTGCTCTTGTTTTTATGCAGTTTTCATTAACTTCTCCTGTGCTTTTAATATAAGTGGTCCATTTTTAGAAATTATGAATTCTCCAGCTTTCTTGGTTGCCAACCTTTGTGTCCAGTGTGCCAATTTGGGCTCATTAGTTGGTAACTAGCACACCTACCAAGGCGCATGGCTAGTGCAATTAGTGGAGGCCACTGCGTACGCTTTTTTGAGACCCGGCAGTGCCAATGGATTATGAAAGAATTTGTCTCTTACAAAAATTGATGCCTGATAGGCCATCAGATGATGTCAACAAGAATGAATTAGCTGGGATATTTATATTTTGCTATAATTGACCATTGATATTTGAATTATGAATTTACTCATTCAGGACAAATGATTTCAGGTTCCCGATGGGAACTGATGTTCTTGCTGGTGAGACCTAGTGTTTACAGTGCACTATGCCATCTGGTAAGGGCTAGAACAGATTTTACTTTCATTGGTCTGTCTCAAACCCATCCTTGGTTTTGACAATATGAAAGTGACTGAGGTATGAGTGATGCTGGTAATGCCATTCCTTATGCAGCTAGTCCCTGCTATGAATGGTGTGAAAATGTTACTCATATAGTCGGTTGATTCATGCATTTCAGTTGTCTTGGCAGGCTAATATGTAATAGCAACTTTTGGCCCGGCAAGAAAAAGAACAGGAAACGACCTTACTCCTCATTTTCATAGAATACCTCTTCAGTGATTCCTACAACATCTACGAACTGTTCGGGATCGGACCAGCTTTTGGGCTGAATACTCAATATACTTACATGGTAATCAAAATCTGTATCATATGATGGCCTAGCTGGCATCAATTTTTGTAAGAGAGATCAAGACATTGGCACTTCCTGTAGCTCCAGGTAGCCTTCATTACATGCACTAGCCATGGTGTGCTGGTTACCAACAGATGAGCCCAAATTAACACACTGGGGCGAAACACTGGTAAACAAGAATGAGTTAACTGGGAAATTCATTCTTTCCAATAACGGACCATTTATAGAGAAATTGTGAACTTAGGCTACTCATCTGGGACAAATATTTCAAGTTCCCTATGAGAAGCAAAGTTTGTATCATCTAGTGGCCACCGGGCGAGTTGGCCGTGCGTTTACGGCCAAGTGGCTCTGTGCTTGCATCCGGGAGATAGTGGGTTCGAATCCCACTGTCAGCAGTCCTGAAGATGGTTTTCCATGGTTTCCCATTTTCACACCAGGCAAATGCTTCCTTCCAACTCCTAAGCTTTTCCTATCCCATCGTCGCCATAAGACCTACCTGTGTCGGTGCGACGTAATGCCCCTAGCAAGATAATCATTTAATAGCCTAACAGGCATCAATTTTCGTAAAAGAGACCAAGTCTCTCGTAGTGCATAAGCACTGCCTGTGGCTCCAAGTAACTTACGCAGTGGCCTCCACTACACATCCCACCCTCTACCAGCCTCTTCCATCCATGGAACGTCGCCTGGTTTACATTGTTCTCCGTCTCCCACCCCCCAATTGCACCAAAGACCACTATATCATATTCCCAAACTGAACACCCACGTCCCCCTCCTGTTCCAAAGATTCCTTGATAAAGCCCTGATCCCCAACAACCCCGTCACATCCCAACCCTGGTAACTACCCTTTAAGGCCCGTCGACATAACTTATCCCCGCTCCACTTTTACCACATCCTCGTCCAACCCACAGACCGGCCACCCCTGTAGAGACGACTGTGTATCCCACACACCCTCTCCACACATCATTAGCTCCCTAGTCCATCTCATAGGTCACTATTACTTTTCGATATTCCAGTTCCTAAGACACTACATCGACCACCGCCCCATTGACCATGAAATAGCACTCCCCTTTTGATACACTTAGCAAGCATTCGAACCTACAATGTGTTCCCGCCATAGAGACAAATCCAGCTTCTTGCTACAACGTGACATTCTTTTCGGATGTATCTCTCTCTCTCTTTCTTAGCAATAATCCCGACTTGCAGGGTCTGCTGCTTTGCTACATCTCCTCCATTTCTGTCTGTCGTTGACTAAGCCAACACTGTGCATGTCTGCCCTGATGTTGTCAGTCCATCTCTTTGCCGGTCTTCCTCGTGGTCTTGTTCCCTCTGGGTTGATGTGGAGCGCTGTTTTGGCAACTGAGTCGTCCTGTTTTCTCATGACGTGGCCGTACCAGCGGAGACGGGCATCCCTCACTTTGTCTATGATGGGCGCGACACCAAACCTTTGCCGGACGTCCGTGTTCCTTATGTGGTCTCATCGGGTCAGCCCCATGGACCATCGAAGCAACTTCATCTCCATGGTTGTCTACATTTGCTCCTGTTGTTTCGTCATGGGGCGACATTCAGTCCCATAGATCGCTGCTGGCCGTACTACACTCTTATAAACTTTTGCCTTTAGATATTGAGGCATCTTTTTATCACAGAGGACTCCAGTGACCTCTCTCCACTTTAGCCAAGCTGCATTTACCCTCATCCGAGTATCAGGAGTGGTGTCACAGTTTGAGGTGACTATGGATCCCAAGTACTTAAATTGCATGGTCTTCTGCAGGTCTTCTTCACTGATACTTATGGTACCTCTGGTTTGGGGGCCACATTCCAGGTATTCTGTCTTCTGGATATTGAGGTGCAGTCCATTTTCAGCCAGTCTGTCCTTCCACGTTTCAACCTGATGCTGGAGTTCAGGGCGGGTTTCTTGTGCAAGTACCACATCATCGGCATAAAGAAGGGTCCAGGGATGTGAAGTCTGTATGTCTGCTGTTGCCGTATCCATGCAGAGGATGAATAGCAAAGGTGAAAGGGCAGAACCTTGATGAACAACCACAGTGATGTCGAAAGGCGGAGAGATTCCAGCAGGACTCCGGACGACACTAGTGGAATTGCGATACAGAAGTTGCACCCAGCTTACATACTCTTCAGGGACGCCATGACAGCGAAGAGCTCGCCAAATAAGTTCGTGTGGGATACGGTCAAAAGCCTTTTCTAGGTCTGGAAATGCCATGTGTGCGCTCTTCTGTCTCTCTCTCTGTGCTTTTCCATCAAGAGGCGTGTGGCATGCATAGCATCGATGGTACTGCATCCCTTAACAAATCCACACTGGTTTGGTGTTACAGAGACAATACATCTGAGTCTGCTGTCAAGTACACGTTCAAAGATCTTGAAAGTATGACAGAGGAGTCGTATAGGGCGATAGGTCGAGCAATCACTCACATCTCCTTTTCCCTTCCAGATTGGAACTGTTGTGCTAGCTGTCCATGAGTGTGGAAGCTGTTTCTCGGCGATGATTTGGTTGAAGAGTGAGACAAGGAACTCTGATGATGATGATGATGTTTGTTGTTTAAAGGGGCCTAACATCGAGGTCATCGGCCCCTAATGGTACGAAATGAAAAAACAAGAATGTCAAATTCATCCATTGACCAAAAATATTATAATGACATGAAAAATGAATGGATGGACATGAACCCCACAAAAAACAAAAAAGAGGAAACAAACAACCAAAATACAGTGGATCAGACTCAAACAAACATCATACATAATTGATTACTGACCAAGGGACCACTCATAAAGCACAATGATGCTTGATGTTTAAAGGGGTGCAAAATCCATGTCTAAGGCCCCACAGAATGGTACATGTCGCGAGTAAAGTAGAACCATGGTATTGGCATGTTGCGGTACTAGTCAAAAGTAGCGAAACCCACGGTGTTCCACACAAGACGGTACTACTCACAAGTATTGTACTTCGTGCAGGTAACGCAGACCTATGGTGTTTCTCACACAATGGCGCCACTCATAGCCCACGCAAACCAATGTGTTTCCTCACCTAGGTGTACTAGTCACGGCTGCCGGTCCCACGGGCCCCGTGGTGTTCCTCACAGAGTGGATACTAATCAAAGGCAACGCAGACCCACGGTGTCGCTCATATAGTGGTACAACTCACAGGCCACGCCCAGACCCGCGGTGTTGCTCACATGGGTACGACGCACGGGTACTGGAAAACCCACAGGGGAACCAACTCTCTGCTGCAACTAAACACAAACCCATTTCGTACCGAATATAGTGGTACAACTCGCAAGTACAGGCAACCCATGGTGTTCCCCGCGTGATGGCATGAATCAAAAGCAGTTTCATGGTTCCAATTTAATCATCCCTTGGTCGCCCCTTTTAGTCGCCTCTCACGACAGGCAGGGGATACCGTGGGTGTATTCTTCATCTGCGTCCCCCACCCACAGGGGGTAGTGTGTTTGGTCCGCGAGAGGTATTTTATTTCCCTCAAGTCGCCGGCAAGCCGGTTAGGACTCCCCTATCTGCCACCTGGGACGCACCACGTGGGAGTATCACCTCTCCCCCTGCGTAGCAGGTTGGTGGAAGGAACTCTGAAGCAGGCTTTCCGAGCATTTTCCAGATTTCCGCTGGTAAGTAATCTGGACCAGATGCTTTTCCATTTTGCTAATGGCAAGCATTACTTCCTCGGATGTAATTGAGGGAACAGGGCCTACGACAGGATCAGGACTAGAAATTGGTGGATGCGTAAATTCTTTGTTGCTGATGTTATTAAAGTAATCTGCCCAACGCTGGAGAATGGATTGTTGATCTCGTAGCAGTTTGGCGTCGGCTCCCTTGATGTGCATGACGTGTCCAATGTCCTGAGTTGAACGGTGCCGAGACTTACCAAGACGATATATATTGTTTTCTCCTGATGGTGTGTCGAGCTGGTCGTATAGTGACTGGTAATAATGGTCCTTTGCTGCAGCTACAGCTCTTTTTGCTGCAGATTTCAGGTCGCGATATTGCTGAAGATCAGTATCAAGACGTGAGTTCCACCAAGTCTTGTAGGCTATCTTTTTCTTCTTGATTGCTTGCTTGACTTCGTCTGTCCACCACCAGGTTTGTTTATTAATATATTTTCGTCCGGGTATGGTTTTTCCCAACGTTTTTGTCGCCGCCTGATGTATCTGTTCCACATCATCTTTCCACATGTCTTGAACCGATTGATCGGACTTCACGGAGAAGTTTGCTAAGGCTGTCATCAACTCGTTTCGTTGGGCATTCATCCGCCACCACTTAATTCGGTCAGGCCCAGTCTTAGGTTTAGGTTTGGGTTGTGTAACATTGCTACGAATATCGAGGACAAGCATTTAGTGTTGAGGGGCAATGCTGTCATACGGAATTACTTTAGTGTCCGTTACCAGCTTAAAATCTAGTTGACGGATTAGCCAATAATCAATCTGAGTAGCATGACCACCGCTTGTATAAGTAGCCGGATGTGTTGGCCTCTTATTAAAATGTCTTGGTAACAATCAGATCATGAGCCTCTGCGCAATCGAGTATCCGACATCCGTCATCGTTTCGCACACCAAACCCATGTCCTCCATGTCATCGCATAGATCCTTCTTTGTGAGACCCGACATGTCCATTTAACCCTTTGTTGCCTGAATAGTGAAAAATAATAGGTATACTTTATTTTTTCACCTTATTCTAATGGAATATGTTCAAATAGGGAATGCTAATACTTTCAAATCATAATTTTAATTTTTGGTATGTTTTTGGGGCCTGGTACTTTTAAGTACCGTCAGGAAAATAGGAGGCTTCATATTTGGGTAGATAAGAATGTTCACATTTTGGAATTATATCACATTTATTGTCTCAAAATATTAGTAGAACATTTTTTTCATACCTAAAACTATTACAAAAATGTAAAAGCAAAATTTAAAGCAAATGTGTGTAATAAGAGTGAAGTTTCCTAATATTATTGATCGTATGTAGAACATCTTTTATACATCCTATACAGCTGACACATTATGATACTCTGCAAAGCAGTTCTTTTTTTCATTGCAGCAAAGCAAAACACTACATGTAGTAAACTTTGAATGTGGTCTTGACTGCACCTTCTTCCTCGAACACACCTCACATCGACCACGGTTTTTTACAAAAACAACAAAATGATTTCCACGATCACTGGGCATAGAATATTCTGTTTTCCTCCTTTTTGGTAGACAAGTTTGCTCTGGTGACTTTGGTGATCTCATATCACGTGAAAGTTTTCCTGGAAGAGGATTTATTTTCAGGTTCATCAGTCCTAGGGCCACATTACGCCGGAATGCCATTAGAGGGACTTTTTCATGCAGATTACAGTATATGATGTAGGCACTGACAAATGCTATCTCAATCATTCCCCAAAAAATCTATGCCACCATTTTTGGATCGACGGGCTAAACCACATACGCCTCGAAGTCTGTCAGCATGGTCCACTCCACCCATGTGTACATTGTAGTCTTGCACAACAACCGGGCAATCAACAGTAACATTACTTCCATCATTCTGTTTGCTAGAAACAGTTGTGGCTTCTGTTCCATGAAAATTAGATGCTATGCACGCACCTTTACTGTCTTTCCATAGAAAAACGCTGATGTCCATCGACGGAAAGCATTACTTTCGGTTTTGGATGTGATTAACATGAGACCGTCCATATGGCCTGACGGTACTTCTAAGTACCTCGCCATTTACTAGCTATATACCCACACCGATTGCAAATTTCATCAATTTGAGTATTTTATTGCATTACAGAAGCATACTTACATGTACTAAGATCACTTGCAGGTCGAATGAAACAATAGGAGCTAAGAAATAATCATTCAAAATGTCATTTGTTTACAAAGGTAACACTATGAGTACACTCCTAAGAATAAAACAATCTCCCGCGTTTTTCATCAATACCAACCTCAAAAATGAAATATCTCTGTTTCAAGAATTAGTTACTTGAAAGTACCATGAGGAAAATACAATGGTAGGATTTACTGAATAATTCCAAAGTCATGAAATATGAGATGGCACTTTAAAGTACCGTCAGGCAACAAAGGGTTAAATCTCCTCCAAGAATAATGGACTCATCCTGGGGAATTGCTCGAAGGAGGGCATCCAGACTGTTCCAAAATTCATCCTTCTCATCCTCAGTGCATCCAGTTTGAGGTGCATAGCAAGATACAATGTTTGCAGTGATGGAAGTTGAGTCAATCTTGATAGACATAAGCCTATCTGACACCCTGTTGACACTGGTGACATTGTTGCGGTAGTTCTGGTCGACGACTACTGCTACACCATTTCGTGTACTGGTACCATGATAGATGAGTTTGTAGCCATCTCCGATTTCTTTTGCCTTTGAACCTTTCCACCTGGTTTCCTGGATGCAGGCAATGTTGTCACGTCTGTTTTTAAGCATTTCTGCTAGTTCACGATGTCGGCCTGTCAACGTACCAATATTGAGAGTAGCAAATCTCAGTAGTTGTTTGGGTTGAATTAGCTTCTTTAGCCTACCCCGTCCATGAGTAGGTAACCCTTGCTCATTTATCACGTCACTCGGGCGTAAGTGGCGCGCGTCGCTTTGAGGGGACGCCCTAGTATGTTCCGAATTTAGAAGAGACGTAGCCATAGATGCGACAAATGATTCCTCAACCGACGGGTCGCTTCGTCTGTCGTTGAGGGCATTTTACAGCTGCTGCCAGCATATAATTAGGCCGCCCCTAACCTGGAGAACAGACGCCTTTTGCAGCCACCCCTCTGGGGTACAGACGCTGCAGCTCAATGGTATTTCAGCAGCATTTCCTCTGCTGAGGGCCCATTATCCTCCCACAAGAGCTGATCCGCCCGAAGCCGTTGGCTCTTGTGGGGAGTCAGGTTATTTTCCGCCGCCCAACATTCGGCGTCGAGTCCCTGGCTGTACGCTCGGTTACCGTAGCATGGCAAGCATGGCCAGACAGGATCTGTACGGATGTATATATTCCTAAAATTGTGTTATATATAGTTAATATAGATCAATGTTTTCTCATCAATTTATTTACTCAGACGTTACGTTCGTAGCTTATAGTTGATTTAATTTCAGTTATTATACGTTTCAACAATCTTTACATATATTGAACATTACGTATTCATTTAGTTGGCGAAAATAGCTAAGCTGCTATTGGTTATGATGTTAAGAACGCAAAATTAGAACCCACAATGTGTTCCAGGTAGAGAACTGATGTAGCATATTGCTAAAATGTGGCAAGCTGTAAAAGTTCCAAATTGTATTGTATATAGTTGGTATAGATCAATGTTCTGTTTAAGTACTTTGTAACATTCAATATTTTCTTAGCAGATTGCAGACTTTATTCATTCGTTTCATAACTAATAACACTAAGCTCACTGGACCAATTTATTTAAATACTCTCATTATTAATACTGCAGAAAATAGTGAAGTTTCTATGGTTTTGCTGTTAAAGAAATAAGCCTGTATTATCGTATTATTGTTTCTTGATATGTGTAATCAAGCAAAATCTTCTGTTCACATGTAGATGGTAGAAGACAACAAAACTAATTCAGTAAAAATAAAAATTAACAAACCAGAAGAGAGAGAGAAAAATTGAAAGACTATCGTTCAGAACAATGTGTATACCACAAGACTCCCTAGCTAAGATGCAAACAATCCATTCTCCCACTCCTATCATCTCTATTTACCCTCCCCCACATCTAACACATCACCTTAACCCGCCCCCGTACTAGGTGGCCTGTCTCACCCTGTAGGGGAGGAATTAAAGCTTGAATAGATAGCCTCCACTACATGCAATCTTGGTAGGTGTGCTACTTACCAACTGATGAGCCCAAATTGGCACACTGGGGTGAAATGCTGGCAACCAAGAATGACCTTGCTGGAAAGCTTATCATTTCCAATAACGGACCACTTATATTGGAATTATGAATTAACTCATTTCGGACATATATTTCAGGGAATCAAATTCTGTACCTTCTCCTCTGCTGTCATAGCCAGATCCTACATATCCACAACTATGTAGGTACATCCATCTATGTTTTTTAATTCCTGACCCATACTGTATAGAAAATACTTTTCTCATATATTTCTTTCAGATATGAGACATGCATATATTGGACAAGGGCATTTAACCGTAGGGAGGTGAAATATCAAGGGCCACGAACATTGGGAGTGTAATGTAATGTGAAGCAACATTACATATTAAGATTGCCGGACTGAGTGACTCTGACCCCTCCTTCGCAGGTTCAATCCTTGCTCAGTATGGTGGTATTTGAAGGTGCACAAATAAATCAGCCTCGTGTCGATATGTAAAAGAATTCCTGCGGGACTAAATTCCGGCACCTCAACGTCTCCGAAAACCGTAAAAGTAATTAATGGGACGTAAAGCCAATAAATTTGTTATTACTAAAACATATGACGATTAAAATGTTCCCTTTTTACTGGAAGATTGAAATTTAAATAATAATGGAACAAACAACCAAATTTTATACTCATTACCAAAAATGTGCTGATCACGTAAGGTTATTGATTTTACATCCCACGAAATACTTTTACGGTTTTCGGAGACGCCGAGGTGTCGGAATTAAGTCCCACAGAAGTTCCTTAACGTGCCAGTAAATCTGCTGACACTAGGCTGACGTATTTCGACAACTTCATATATCACCGGACAGCCAGGATCGAACCTGCCTAGTTGGGCGGTCACATAAGGTTGGATGCAAGTAGTTAACACAGGTACAGGCCTAAATAATCTTAAGACATCCTCAAGATAATTAAATTATTAGTGACCAAGAAAAGAGTAATACCGTATCGCAAAGTTTGTAATGAAAAGCTATTTACCGCTTTTTTAAAATGCGACTACTTACTACCGTTTGCCTTCAAGGTACATTCACACCAGATTCAGATTAAACGAATAATTTTAACAAACCGCTTTGGTATAAAATTATTTTCGTCACAACTTACATTAAAAACATCAAGTCGTTTAAATTTGAAAATATTCGTTCATAATAGTGGTTTAAAAAGGCCAATATTTTTCCATGATTCCAGTAATGTTTGCATGACTACGTACAGGGCACGAGTAAGAGAGAGACAGACATACGTTCACTGTCATCGCGGACCGCTAACTCTGTCGTCACGGTTTTCCATCATGCAGTGCTACCTCCAGTATATATTTGAGCTCACTGATTCCAACATAGTGTCAGCACATGATCATCGGTGCTGCAGGGCAGACTAACATTTATGATCAAAAAGACCACATCGGTTGATCTGAGTATGTAGCAAAAATGCAAGTTTGATAAGACTTGATGGAGGAGTAAAATAGCCGAGCAGCAGTGCCAAACTGAGTCAGTTGGTTTGAGAGACCTGCCGTCGTGTGCTTGTCCGAAATATAAATGCTTTTAAACTCCACATAATTTCAAGTATGTCATTTCTCAAAGCCAACCAAGTGCACAATAATAGAAAATTATACAACGAGTAGAACGTGGTGCCTACAGGCATAGAAACAGGATCAAGAGAGACAAGGTCTCCACGTCTTGATAAACAATCTGATTAACCGGTTACGTTTACAGAATGAACTCTCTTGCTGTTTGCGGAATGTATTCAGCTTGAAACACACACACACACTATAACCTGCATCACACAACTTCCATCGTGCTGTACTCTCTGCAAGGAAGTAAATCTCTCTTCCTGAAGAATTGTTTCGTTCAATAAAAAGGCATTACTCACTAAAGGGTTGCGTGCTGAAACAGGGCCGAAATTACAATTTGCAAATCAAAAATGTCTGAACTCTAGTTTAATTATTGTAAAAATAGATATATTCTCCAAATACATCACGACTGGAGGAAAGCTCCTGTGGACAGCGATACTATCAGGTCTTCTTTTCCGAGCAATGATTTACAATTACTGCTGGAAAGGGAATACAATAACAACTAATACTAACAGATTGAAAACAACTTAAAGTTCTAGCACACAAGGAAAAGATCACGCTGGGAATTGCTTTCCAGACAGCACTAACTGCACATTTATTTCTCAGTGTAAAAGCTGGTCACACCATAACTGCAAAGTGGCCGAATGAAACATGCAGCGGTAGAATTTTATCCTAAAATCCAAGATAAAAAACGAGTGTTCATTGTATCCATTCTCACGAAACCGCTCATTTTATCCTCCGTCATCTGACTACATTTCTGACTACATTGTGCCATCCGTATGTGAAAAATAAAGTTAAATGATGAAAATGTACCCAAATTTCACCCCATTGAAATATCGTAACTCAATCGAACCCATAAATATGTGAGATACGAGAAAATGTTTTAACACCAAACATGTAGAGCGATAAAAGGGACGTCTGAAGGTGCAAACGGTTTGTTTGTATGATGTACCGTTTAGGAGCAGTAAATCTCGAAATGAAGGTTTGCACTTTCAAACGTGCCCATGCTTATCTGTCATCTATATAAATATAATCGCAGCGAGCGTCTGTCTATACATTGGCTATTGTGGCGGAATTTCCGTACAGTTTTCCGTTTCAGTTGTAATAATGACCATCTGCATATTTCTTAAATTTGGCGTCTGTCGGTTTGATTGTATGAGTTTTTATAACTTGAAAACTACTGAATATATTTCTACCAAACTTGATATTTAGAATCCACCTGTCCTTGTGTAGGTTTTAGGGCCAATATTATTTCTGAATACCTAAATTCACTGGGGGTTTATCCGAAACCGTTACCATGATTTTGCACTTCCTCAAAATATGCACATCCGAAATTAATCGAAATCTACAATCCTTAATGGAAATCCATTTCTAAAAACTTTTGTTCACATGTGAATTTTTAGACAGAAGGATTAATAAGTGAGATATCATAAACGGCTGGTTTTGCAGGTTAAGTCCAGCGGACGTAGCCAAAATTTATTTATTTATTTATTCCTGACTTACATTTGTGGCGAGGTTAGGGCTCACGGCTCACTATAAATAGAATTTAAAAATGTAAACATAAAAGTAAGACATAGAAATTCTAAAAAGAAATAATACTACAGACAGATAATTCTAAGACTACCGGTAAGTTAGGCCTACATATCAGTACAGCAATTAATGTGATAATTACTAATAATAATAATAATAATAATAATAATAACAATATTAATAATAATAATAATAATAATAATAATAATAATAATAATAATAATAATAATAAATGAAGAAAACCCATTCACACAACATACACACAATGACTCACACAACTCAGTTTTATGTTACCAGGAAAAACTTCTGCAGGCAGATTTGAATTTATGAGAGGAAGTAAGGTGCCGAATGTCCATTGGGAGTGTATTCCAGAGTCTCGATGCGGTAACTAAAAAGGATTGATTGTAGGAATTTGTTCGACTTAGTGGAATTTCAAGTAAGGAACCAGAACGCGTACTAATTTCATGGAATGAGGAAAGGAAACGAAAATTAGAAGAGAGGTAAGTAGGAGTGTTCGTCGAGAGCACTTGGTAAACAAGTAGTGTCATTAGGTGATAATTCCTTCGTTCATTTATGCGTAGCCATTCCAATGTTTTGAAATATGGTGTAACATGAGTGTCATGTCGCAGTTGGAAGGCATATCGTATACATGAGTTTTGTGCTCGCTGAAGTCTCAAAGCTTGTTCAGCATTTAGATTGACTAGTACTGTATCACAGTAGTCTAAAATTGGGAATAGAAGTGCTTGGATTAATTTTAATTTAAGTTTTTGAGGAAAAGAATTCTTGTGACGTTTCAGGGGATATAGAGCTGCATGAACCTTTCTACATACATTTCTTACGTGTTCATTCCAGGTCAGATTCTCATTGATGGTTACATTTTTAAGGTACGGTACAGCAATGTCATTGATTATGATTGAAGGAGGATTGATATTGCTTATTACATGTAATAATTTAGAGTTTCCTATGATAATACTTTGTGTTTTACGAGGATTTAGGAGTAAGTAGTTGTTTTCAGCATAGGCGGTAAGCCTTTCAATATCCGAATTAATATGCTGAACTGTTTCATGCAAATTGTTTGTAGTGGTGTGTTTGTATATCTGCATATCATCAGCATATAAGTGGTAGTTGCAATACTCAAGTGTGGAAGATATGTCATTAATATGCAAGACGAACAGTAAGGGCCCTAGAACAGACCCTTGAGCGACACCGGATGATTTTACAGCCCATTGGGATCTTTGATTGTTTACCACTACGCACTGGCGACGATTTGTAAGGTACGACTTAAAAAAAATTAAGGGCTATCGGGCCGATATGCAGAGAGCGTAGCTTGGATAATAGTATGTCTATATTTACCGTGTCGAACGCACTACTAAAGTCAAGGAGTGTCAGTATCGTCACCTGCCGTTTGTCCATTGCTAGTCTTATGTCATCTGTTACCCGAAGAAGTGCAGTCGTAGTACTGTGTCCCTTTCTGAAGCCAGATTGCAATGGGTCAAAAAGAGAATGCCTGGTTAAGAATTCTACTAGCTGCTCGTGTACAGCTCGTTCAAGAACTTTCGAGAGAGGGGGAAGAATCGAAATAGGCCGGTAATCAGATGACGCATTTGCTGTGGTACCGGTATGCTTTAATACTGGGGTTACTAGAGCATCCTTCCATGCAGTTGGAAACGTCCCGGTGGTGAGACAGTGGTTTACAATGTGGGTAATAATTGGTAGGACCGCGCCTATAATGTTTTCTATAAAGCCTATTGGGATGTTATCTGCTCCTTTAGCTTGTGACTTAACTGAATTTAAAATACGCTTTACATCATTTACACTGACAGAGTGAAAAGAGAAATTATTTTCGTTTTCTGTAAGGTCACTGATTATTTTATTTAGATTGATATGATTTTGAGGTTGAGATTCCTTTATTGGGTTAGTTACGAAGTGAGAGTTAAGTGTATCGAGAGATATAGTTGGCATATGTGGCTCTTTGCATATTCCAACACCCATAGCTCGAAGTTCGTTCCAGGTTTCACGTGCATTTAAATTCCGTGTTACATTTTTAATGTGATTTAATTTGCTATTGCGAATTAATTGCTTTGTTCTGTTACGTAAAAGACGATATTGTTCGAAATCTAATTCATTATCTGTTTCCTTGTATCGGCGGAACATTGCGTCACGGCGAGCCATTGTTGCTTTTATATCGTTTGTTAACCAAGGTGCAGGCGAGCGAGTGACTCTAGCTTGCCTAACTGGAGCATGTTTGTCATATAGTCCAATGAGTAGAGAGTTAAATCTTCTGACTTTCATGTCTGTGTCCTGCACCTGTTTTACGTGGAGCAGATTCCTTATCTATCTATATAAATAAAATCGTAATGACTGTATGTGCCTCTACATTGACTATTTTGGTGAAATTTTCGTACAGATACCGTTTGAGGGGTAATAATGACCGTCTGCATATTTTTTGATTTAATTTCCTGAAAGTCTTAATTTTCACCCCCTCATCCAAAATCCAGATAGCAGCATAATCTGCCAGACAAGCAAGAAAATTGAAATTTGGCAAAATTATACGTTTCAGCCTGTAACAAACGAAGAACTTCACAGATCTTTATTTCTTTTCATTTTTATCCCCGAAGAATATCGAAATATGGAAGTAATTTTAATGATGGTGCAGACCTTCGTTTCGAGGTATTCCGTGGGATAAACGGGAAGTCCTATCACATAACGGATGGCACAATCTTCGTTGAATTAGGAATGATCTTCCACCTTGGTCTTATGACTGTTTGTCGTATCTGTATCGCTTATACGTTAGATTCGTCTCTATTTCTCGATTTCAAGTAACTTTGGACTCTTTATCTATATAATTAATACTTTCAATCACTTACAGGAAAGATAATATGATCAAACTCTACACGAACATTGGCCCACAAAGTACCCATATGTGAGCCAAATGCTATGTTACATAATTATCCGAAAAGTAATGCAATGTAAGATAATCTTACACAAATTTCAACCTATTCAACGTTTCTGACTCAATCTGACCCATGAATAGATGAGATGCGAGAGAATAACATAGGACCAGCCATTTAGATCGCCAAATACTGCGCCTTACGGAACAATCCTTTGTCAATATGACGTACCCTTTAGCAGCAATTAATCTGTAAATAAAGGTCTGCAATATTGTAAACATGCATATACTTCCATATGTCCATCTATATATATTCACTGATGTCGATTTGTAACGATCGAGAAAGGGTGTGTCTGCTATTGTAATCAGTACTCCCTACACCGACTTTGACTGCTGGCAGTAGGAATGGGGTCCTTCTACAACTCCTGTGTAACTGGCATTAGTAAGGAGGGCCTACCATTTTAATGAATAATTCACTTCTCGATTTATCTTGCAGAAGGCAAGAGATCATGCAGTTTTGTTCGAAAGTCCCCTGCCCTATTGTGTTTGGCTCCAGGCCAGGGTGCCCGCCATTATAAACAAATGTTCCAATCTAAAATTTGACTAGCATTAGGCATAGTGGCCTGCTGTTTTCAGGGAAACTCACTAATTCTGTGTGACTGGCAGTAAGCTGGCTGGCGGCAGTAAAAAGGGCCTGTCATTATAATGATAACTGCACAACTCAATTTTGACTGGTTGTAGGTAAGTTGCCTGTTATTATAATAAAAACTCCTCAACTGTAATCTGTCTGTAAGTAGGAAATGGGTCTGCCATTGTAACTAAAACTCCCCAAACCGATTGTGACCCCGCAGTAGACAATGGGGCCTGCAATTATAATGTAAACTTGCCAACTCGATTGTGAATGGCAGTAGGCAAGTGAGCCTGCCGTTATCAGAATGAAGCACATAGGCTAATCAGCATCGGTGAGGATCGAGTCGAAAGAGTATGTTCTCTCATTTGAAGATTCCTCGTGTGGCAACACATACGTTGACTGTGAAAATTCATAACTTCACTGCAAAATATCGAAGGTTTAATTACTGGTCCTGTGCTAATCATCACTTGAGAGCATGCCTGAACATTCCAGGTTAACTGAGACTTGGGTGTTCTATGATGAGTGTAGTGAACTCGGGAATGCCCTCCAGAAGATATGCAAGTAGGAGAAATACTACGATAAAGTACACTTATATTTCTTTCTTACGGACCTCGTACACTCGGTCTTGAATTCATAACTCTGTCACTGTAATCGTCTCCATCATGGTGAGGATTTACGATTTATAGCTGCACACGTAGGTACATTATCAGAGGAAATCTGCTGTGTTAACAGAAAGACAAGATTTATAATGCAATTACATATATGAATGTGAAAGGTCCATTACCGTAATTTAAGAGTTTGTCTCTTCATTGACAACATTGCACAACACCTCAAAAATTTGTCATCTCCGGTGTCGTGTTATTTTTTCACTACTTTCCCAATTATGTTAATTACAACACCAGATGTTTCCAGTTGCGTTGTAACTTATGGCCAATTTCCATAATAAGCCTTTGTCATACACATTTTCTGAACTCATGGGTAGTACCTTTGTATAGGCAACTGAATATTCAGAAGTTAATTGAATAAAAGGTTAGCGTGATTTTACTGTAATGTTCTGCGTAATTCAAGTCAGCTTTAACTCAAGTGCCACATGTAGTAATTACAGGCTGAGCAGGATGATGAATACACTGCACAATTTTCCTACATTTTAATATTTTCGTTTCATCTTTCTTGACATCTTTAAATTTAGCCATTATATTGCCACAAGAAGCATGTATATGTTGCCATGTATAGTTGATACGCTTGGGATTGATCTCAAGTATTGTACAATTGCAATGCCAGCTGTATCTCCAGCATTCAATGCACAACTTGTGAGATTTAACTGTTATGCTCTGCCTATTCCAACTTAGCTTTAAACCAAGTGCCTCATCTTGTAACTATACGATGAGGTGGTATCTTGCATAGTTGTATCAGAGCCCCACGCCACGCGGACAATTTCAACACGGACGCCCTTACTAATAAGCTACATCAAAATTGGATGGAAGCAAAGAGCAAATTTCGTTATTCACCGAGAGAAAATAACGTCAGATTTATAGTTTAATGAATTTATTGAACCCTACTAAACAACGATCCCAGGACGTAATACGGAGTGCTTTTGTCGCGCCGATCCGTGAACCAGTAGCCCACAACGAGGGAATGCTCCGTTTCTCAAGCAAGGTAGACAATGAGCCAAGCCCCACTGTGTGAGAGAAACGCGCAAGCGAGGCAGTCACAGAAATTTAATAACCCAAGCTTTTTCAATTTGTTCGGGGAAATACAACTGCCAATTGTGAGGGGGAAAATATGAGATGCTTCAACGTTCGAAAACCCAACGAACTGATTTCTATCCAGCACGGGTACCCGGTATGGGCGAAATAAAAAGACAAAACAGCCAGCATATAATTACGTTAGCTGAGAACGAAGGAGTAACAACTCAAGATGTGATTTTTAGAAATTTTTCTCTCAATGTCTACCATATGCCGACCTCTACAACCTCCGAAATTGTAACAACACAACATCTAATGCCTTCATTTTAGCAAGCACTTCAGCAGTTTTCATTGTTCTGAAATTCGTCGCTTTTATTATTTTATTATGAGTTGTAACTATTTTCCACATTATAACAACCACCTAATATTCGCGTACACAAAAATTTACATAAAAATTATGTAACACGTCAATTTTTGAGAGGCAATGATGTAAACTGCTAAAACTCTAAACTCTTCTCTTGAAAAGCATAGGATTTAAATTGCAACTCTTTCGTTCTGGGCCATCGAATTATGCAGCCATGCCCAATCATACTTTAATTCACCATTCTAGTAGAAGCTAGGAAATTACAGCGAACCAATGACAGGAAGTCGGCTGCCCTCAGAAAGAAATGTTTGCTAGTGTCTATTGAGGGGCCGTGACTTCAAAGTATTAGGGTGCGATGCTCCGCCTTTCTTGGGTCCAGACCTGTTGCTAGAAGTGCGTGTCACCCGCCGAGAAGTCGGAGCTCTTTGTGAGTTTTACATTTTGCTCATCGTTCAAAGCGATTGGAGAATAGAATCCAGTAATAAATATGAAAACCTAGAGGTGTGAACACTGGATTTGTAAACAGATTTAATAATAATTGCAACCACTAATGTGGGCGCTGAACTAGACAAGCTTATAAAATTTGTATTAAGGGATATGTACTTATGATGGACGAACTAAGACCTTGATGATGATGATGCTTCTTATTTAAAGGGGCTTAACATCTAAGGTCATCGGTCCCAGCTAATACCATTAGGTGTTATCTAATATCTGCTTATGAGTGTACGAACTAATTCCAGTGAGGCAAGTAAGCACACCAAACACTATCTGGTATTGTTTCAAAGCTGGAGACCTTGAGTTCGAGTGTCGGGCGCGGTAAACGTGTACCATAACGTTCGTGCGGCCCGCTAGTTGGGAGAGGTGTAAGTGAACAATTACTAAATAGACCAATGTTTCATTTAGCAGTGACGCATTTCTACCCATCAAGAATAATGCCTCACTAGTATGGTGGTCGATAAATGAAACGGACCCATGAACTTCCCTGCAGTCAATATTATCGCCATGAAACAGGAATCAACAATGAAAGGCACTACGAGGCCCTTGTTCATCACAAGACAAAGACCAGGTAAGTACTAATTATTATTATTTTATTTAGGAGAGCAGTAACTGCACACGATCATCTATGTAAATCTGTAAATATGATTCATTTTGGCGATTTAAATTTCCTAATTACCTTATGGTTGATTGATTGCCAAAGTGAGCATTAGTTAATGCGGTGTAAATATTAGTAATCACGAGTGTACAGGAGTATTTTCTTAATGATCAATTGACATGAAATAAATTTAGTTTATAAAATATTATAACTAACGTAGACAAATTTATTTATATGTTGTCATAGACTATTCATTGCCTGAGCAAAAACGTCTCACTCTTCAACTATCATGGCAAAACTATCGGGAAGGTAAACTGAATGAAATATTTCATGATGATGAGGCAGATATAATTTCAGTGGAAGGTGGGAACTCAGAAACACACTAATATTTCAAGAAGAAATATTTAAATTTAATTTATGATCTCCTTGAAAGGAAAGCTACTATGAAAAACTATGGTATTACAGAAACTATTAAAAAGCTACATTCCTCATCTTGCAAGTAATCCGAAAGGAAACTGTATTATTGCATAGCTAACGAGGGTATTTCTGAAGAAAAGGGGCGGTAGAAATCTAACAAAATGTTATATGCAAATATAAAAATAATTGTCAACGACAAAATTATTTGAGATTCTAAAATTAATGTAACACTGCTTGCGAAATAATAAATTATGATATTGGTAGGAGGTAATAAAAGAGTCAATAGCCATTGCACCCCATATCCTGATTTACTTCTTTATAAACAAGTACAAACTGGAAAATAAATTTGATATCCTTGAGGAGAGTTACAATTTATCTCCTGATATTCTGTGTTACCATTTATTACAGATGTAATGATGTAAATTTAAGTGACATGAAATTACATTTAAAAGGCCTGCCCACGGTAACTGGTAGTACACATGAATTCTGTATGACTAGTGGCAAGTAAATAATAATATCCTTGTGTATAATTTATATTGCTCATATATCTCCAGTTGCCATCGCATTTGTGTTGTTTTGCTGCACATGAATTACAGTTCTCTAATATTTCAAATTCTCGTTCACTGCAGTACGAGGGTATTTGCTCCTCCTATGTCGATTCCTAAAATAACATTTTAAACGAGAATTACATGCTCGTACTCCTATGCCGCCCCTCATGATATTATACACCACAAATATAAAGAGTACAGGTGACTACACACGTATAGATTTCACACAACTTAATAATCAGCACGGAGCACTATTATAGAGTAAATACACTGCATAACAATGATTTGGAGTGTCATCGAGCTCGAAGTGTGGAACTATAGATTGCTGAGAGCAACAATATTATTCTATTCATACAGGAAAGCAGAGATCTACTTCCACTGTTCTTGTCACACTATTACACTTTTAAAGATATTTCCACAAATCGAACATCTAATCAGCCATACTCCACAGTAAGTAAATAAAAGGGCTTCATGGGGGAACTTATGGATAAACAAACTTTCAGGCTCAGCAAAACTCCACGACACTTCTCCAGAGAGAGATAAGAATGCTATAGAATAATAACAATAATGTTACCCACCCACATATCCCGACTGTTGTTCAACGAAAGACCAATTATAGAAATGTGGCACTGTATACGTGAGAAAAGTGCGGCCTGGATCGTGTGTTAGTGGACTGGTAACATCGACGATTTTACAACTGAGAAAATTTCCTATTGTGTACATCGCTAAGAATGGGCGTTCGCTCCAACCATGCTAACCCTAGAACAGTAGTGTGGTAATCGTAACATGAACGGTCGGGCTAGGTGTGATAGACCCATAAAAATAAATTACGTAAACCATTTCGGTGATTAATTTTGCACCAAAAATGTTTCACAATAAAATGTCATGTCAATACTCTGAAAACATTCTTGGAATAGACGACTCAATTAAAAACTTTAAAATGTCCACTGCAAAATCAGGATATTTAGGGTTCAAAACACACATGGATATGAAAATTTGTGGCAAGCAATATGTATTTAATACATCCATCTGTTAAGAGTATTGTCCAAAAAAGTTTTTTTATCCAAAAATGAACACAATAATTCCCAATATGGCAAGCAAAATGTAACATGTATATGACACTTAGAGAAGATCGAAATGGATCAAATTCGTTGCTTTTCTTCTGCCTTTATGAACAAAATAACAAGGAGAGCTATTTACATTTCGATCATGTGTATTCACCGTAAAATTGGAATTAGCTAGAGTTGCACCCCCAATGCTTTCTTCTCCTTCAATAAATTAGCTGTTGGATTCAATCTACGAATCATCATTCGAGGGTTAAATAGTCGTCAAACAAGATTAGACTTCAGATATAAACACATCTGCACGTTGAATGCAAGGGTGTAGCCTTTTTATACAATCTTTCCTAAGATTAAGATTACCAGAAAATAACGTTGAAACGTACCATATAACAACATGGGCGTTACCGATATGGTCTATACATGTGTTCCTTGCGAGTGTACTTACAAGAAGAACAAACGACCAATGATACATAACACCAGTGTAGATGTTCACTGTGATGAGCTACCAGGTTTGTCCGAAAATGATTCATTTACTAAAATGCCTTGATCGTTCTGCAGTGTTAGCGGGTGAGTTCTTCTGAAAATAAAACTTCTACGAAACCTACTACCGCACTTATAACACAGAAGCATCTACTCTGGAGACTGAGTGAGCAAGCGTTTACGAAAATTACCACACTCGTTACAAGAGTGAGATACGTTCCATCAAATTCTTCGGAAGAACGTCCCCGTTCCACACTACAAGTCAGCATATGATGTTTTATTCCACACTTCAGAAAATTTACCATCACATTGACATGAACAGTGTAACCGTAGCTTGGGTTGAATCACCGGATGTTTTCCAATTTGCCTCTTCCCTCTTACATTACACACATGTACAAGTGACCTTGTACATTCGAAACATAGATTTCCTGAATTACATACTGCTACATTCTTTACAAATTTGTAGGCGCCCAGCACTATGCGTGGGCAGGTGTTTTTGAAGACGGGATATCAGGGGAAACGTTCATCACTAGAGTAAGGAGACTTATAAATGTCTTTTAGCAGATGCCCATTAGGTGTGGTCTTTTCACGAATTATTTTACCACATTAATTACGACAGTTTGGGCGACAGATGTCTGCGAAAAATATATTGGCGGAAAACGCACTACAACATTCAACATGAGAGTGTTACCAATATCCATCCTGTGTTGTGATAGTACATCACATCCTCGCACTATATTCAAAAGTAGGAGATATTGTCAGTATTCGATTGACTATCAATATTTCATTTGTATATTTATTCCTAATATTTTAAATTGGAAGGTGTCCATATGTGATATGAGTAATTTCCTTTGTACAAACGGATGGGAAACATTGCTAATTACAGCGTGGAAATTTTTATGAGTCATGCGGACATCCCCGAGTCCGGTAACCGTGCTGATGTTTTAGATGGAAAGTTCCTTTGAGTAATGTTAATAGCCCAGAATCTGATGAGGTGGCCTTGTTGATGTCAGGAGATCCGGAAAAGGTTCGGGGCGTGTTCATGATAAGATCTTCTACACGTGATTGGATGGCAAGGATCAATCTGGGCACATCATGTAAGAGGTCTATATAGGCATGTGATCAAACGCCGACCAGCATACTGGACTCTGCTCCATACTGGACTGGACTTTAAATTATGGTGGAGAAAACTTGACTTCTACCAGCAGAGGAGTGACGTAACTCGTAGGAACCTGGCTTTATTATGTTTGTGAAGGTTGGTAATAACCTATAACTGTGGAGTTCTTAGGCACTTGGAATTGTACCACTTAAGGCAGCTTTGTATTATATGTTGGTGAGAGGTATGTGGTGCTGTAACATTCCACATTGTATGTTCCAAAACAAGCGTGTGTTGCTCGAGTGATACATCTTTAAAGCAAGTGTTCAAGTCAGTGAACACAGTATTATAAAAGTTTAGTATCTGCTTGATATAAGTGCTAATAATGAGAATCTGCAAGTTGTGTTGTTACATATAAACAGTTAAGGGTACTTATCTACATATGTGCTTTGTTCAAGGGGTTGACTGCAAGTGGTGGCTTAGACCTCGCTTTTGGTTTCCCACTGTATTTTTTGTCGATTATTGTGTAAATACGGAGTCTTCTAACGATATGTTGTGAGTGTACATTGTGTATATTTTGGTGTGTATATGTGGTGCCGATCACGGATATTTTTCAGAATATAGTTAATTATTTTAGAATCAGTGGAGTTATTGATGAATCTAGCAGAAGTTAAGTCGTTTTCAGAAGGGTAGGTAAGGCCTGAAGATGATGTACCCGTACAAAGCCTTACGTGCACGTCCTGCGAGAGAAAGAATTATCACACTCCATTAAAATTTAAGGGATCCATTCTGGTGAACTCTGGCGCCTATACAACGAACATTTCGAAATATTATTTTACTACTTTATTTTATGTTAATTATGTTAGTAATTTATTCAGAAAGATTTCATTTTATGCCCAAGCATGAGACAAGTAAGTATTTTATTCTTATCTAATTTTATTTTAACCATATTTCATTGGTTATTTGTGAACATTATATTTCAAATGGCACCAAGCGTGAGGTGCTTAAGTATTTTATATGATCTCATTATTTTAGTCATATGGCAATGGTTATTACTGATTTTAATAGTTCTACACATACATTACAGTGTGTGTAAGATATTGTATATAGAGTTTGCAATCTTCAAGAAAAGAACTTACTACATCCAGCAGTGGGCGATCCACATTAATCGCAAAAATGCGTTGTCGAACATTAGAATACGTTGAAATATTACCACATTGATGTGGTCATGTCTGACAACCGCTGTCTTTTCTTCCATGTATCTAAGATATATATATAAGCCAGTGCATATCAAACTCACAATTGTGACCAAAACTGTTACGTCCTTCTTAATGAAGTGGGGGGAGCTGCAAAAAATCTTGTTTTTAAGGAGACTGGACTTTGTAATATAACTAATTACCGCATTCATTACGAGACTGTAGACATTCCGGTGTATGGGTCAGCGCATGTTGTCAAAGAACTACACTTTCAGAAGACTCTTCTGCAGTGTCATAACCAGAACGAGGACACGCACTAGTATGCATAAGCAAGTGTTGCTATACAGTTGTCTTGTCTGGACGCTCAACAGAATGCGCACGTAGGTAATGTGGACGGTTTAGTATGCATAAGCAGGCGATTTCGAACATATAATTCCTGAGAAAACGTCTTCACACATTGATCAAAGGAAATGCCAGCTCACCATTTACGAAAGTAGGTGTGTTCGAAGTTATGACCTGTGAGAAAACGTCTTACCACATTGCTTAGCTGAATGAGGAAACAGGCTTGTATGTGGTGGCAGATGTTGTCGAAGGTGGACGCTCATCTGTATGAACAACTAGGTGTTGGCGAAGACGCGATTTTCGAGAAAACATTTTATCCCAATGTGTAAAATATGGTCGCATATCTGTATCAATAACCAGGTGCTGGCAAAGATACGACTTCTGAGAGAACCTTTTACCACAGTGTTCACATCAATGTGGACGCACACCTGTATGAACAACAAGATGTTTCCGAAGTTGCGAGGTCCGAGAAAACCTCGCATTACATTGTTTACGGGGATGAGGATAATCTGTATGGATAACATTGTGTTGTTGAAGTGCCGACTTCACAGAAAACCTCTTACCACATTGATTACAAAGATGTGGACGCTCTCCGGTATGTGTAACAAGATATCTCCGAAGAGTTGACTTTTCAGCGAACTTACAACTACACTGATCACACTGATCACTGTATGAGAAACGTGGTGTAGCCGAAGATGAGACTTCTGTGAAAACGATTTTCCACATTCATTACAGGAGTGTGGACGTTCACCAGTATGTGTAGAATGGTGCCGAAGCAGATTCCACTTTTGTGTAAACGTCCGACCACAGAGACTACAGGAAAGTGAACGCTCACCGGTATGGATAACAAGATGGTTCCGAAGAGTTGACTTTTTAGCGAACTTAGAACTACACTGGTCACAAGAATAAGGACGCTCCCCTGTATGTGTAACGAGGTGTTGCCGAAGGTGATACTTCTGTGAAAACAATTTTCCACATTCATTACAGGAATATGGACGTTCACCAGTATGTGCACTAGTATGTGTAGAATGGTGCCGGAGCAGATTCCACTTGTGTGCAAACGTCTGACCACAGAGACTACATGAAAGTGAACGCTCACCGGTATGGATAACAAGATGTTTCCGAAGAGTTGACTTTTTACCGAACTTAAAACTACACTGGTCACAAGAATAAGGACGCTCCCCTGTATGTCTAACGAGGTGTTCCCGAAGATTAGACTTCTGTAAAAACGATTTTCCACATTCATTACAGGAATATGGACGTTCACCAGTATGTGTAGAATGGTGCCGGAGCAGATTCCCCTTGTGTGCAAACGTCTGACCACAGAGACTACATGAAAGTGGACGCTCACCGGTATGTATAACAAGATGATTCCGAAGAGTTGACTTTTTTGCGAACTTAGAACCACACTGATAACAAGAGTATTGACGCTCACCAGTATGTTTTACCGGTTGTTGCAGAAGTTGAGTCTTCTGAGAGAACTTAGAACCACGGTCTTTCGAACACAGAACCGAATGATTAATGGGATGGATTGGCCTTTGATCAGAGTCACAGAACATGTGTAGGTTGCATTCATTACGATTGGGCAAAATGCATTTAACCTCACTTCCTTCTTTCAATATCTTGAACCTACTGCTACATGTAACCACTGGACCTCCAGTCATTAATGCAACGTTCCCAACTCTAGAAAGAGAAAAAAAAGCTATTGTATTTTACAATTAACATAAAAAATCAAAAACAAAATCCAGAAGCAAACACAATATATGTAACAAGATTGCTTCTTATCACATAACATAGCATGCCAAATCTCAATAATTTCAGCTAAAAGCTCTAACACTTAAGCACATATAATTTCCAATTGCCAAATAGAATGTATGACAAGTTAGCACATAACCACAGCACATCCAAACAATTCAAGAGGGTCCGATATGGAAGCAATTATAGTGAGAATGCTTCCCTTAGTGATTTCCTTATTCTTCAACTTTATTTTAACTGAGATTCATAATGTTTAGGATGACAAATAATACCTAATGTTTTAATAACTTCAGCCTTAGTGAGGTTAAATGTGAGACAATATTAAGTAGTGTGAGCCTCCCTTTATAACCTTTTTGGACTGGTCTTGTGCCATGGAAAATCTGTGTCAATCGGCTTTTCGCCAATATACCTTTTTAAGCTAATGTATGCTGCTCGCAATTGTCCTGGCTTCGTGTGGTTGCGCGTAACTGCGCATGCGCCCGCCTGCTACCAAGAGACTTGCCTCCACCTCGCTTCTGACGCGAGAGCCAGTTCGCTTGGGGCAGCCATCATGAACGTGAGTGTTATTGTGTGCTACGCCATGGAGTGGTGGATCATCTTTAAACCGCCGTAATCATTTCATTAACGGGGATATTCCCCCGTAGAACTAGTTGGAGACCTCCTACCATTTCCTCGGATTATATTTTTGCAACTATATTTCTCCTGGATTCTTGCTAACAAGGTCTTGTTTGCTGGCCGCGTGACTGCATTCTTTTTCAACAATGGCCAGGTTTGGATTTCTCACAATTTCTTCACCACCAAAGGTATGTACCAGTGTTTGAAACATCTTAAGCGTCGCCCAGAAGAGGATTTTGGTATTTTCGGCGATTTCAGGAAATATGATAATAATAACAATAATAATAATAATAATAATAATAATAATAATAATAATAATAATAATAATAATAATAATAATAATAATGATTTAAACTTCGTCGTTAAATTGGTACTTATTGGCGTGTGCGGTTATGAAAGTCTGAAAAACAGTTTCGGCAACTAATCACATTAATGTGGAAGGTCCACAGTGAACTGAATTGGGATATTTAATTTAAAATTAAAATGAAAGTTTTTTTTGGCACCTTAAATTGTAACTTTCCTTATGAACCAAGGTACAGTCTCCAAGATAGCGGGCTTAACTTTCTTTGGGGTTTCTGTTTGCCTTCCTGTGATTTGTTTTCCCCTTCGTGGGGTATGTTTTCTTGCCCCCCGGGGTTTTCCGTGAATTTATTTCTCTTGCCGGTTTTCCTGCTTGTTTTTTTGGAGGCGTTGCTTTTGTTTGGTTGTTACCTTGGCAACGGTTGTGTGTGAGTATTGTTGTCGGGATTTGGATGTAGTCTGGCGCATGGAGCCTGTGTGGATCTTGAATTATATATTTCTGTATTGAATGTATCGTTTACTGTTTTAAAAGTTAATTAATTAATTTTGGCCACCCTTTAACGTTGTGTTACCTTTTCTTGGCCCGGGTGGTTGTGTATTTCTACGTAAAATTTATATATGTCTTGGAAACTGTCCTCGGTGGAAATTGAACGATTTAATTATGGTAATCATGTGAAGCGGCCGCGTTGAAAATCAATTTAACTGAAAACCTTGTTAACTGAGTATGGTATTTTTAATTAATTAATTATCCGTGATCGATCAGATTTTATTTTAACCTTATTCAAGGTAGTATTTATGTAAGGAGGTCAACTTGTTTTCTGTTGTTTTCAAATCACATTAGGGTACGGAGGTCATCCTTTTCTTTTCTTTGTTGTTTTCATAATAATTATAATTTATTATCTGTTAAAGAATATCTATTTTCCTTAATTGTTGATTACTAATGAATTAATTTTTTTTCCAAACTATACCTGGTATTTTCTGATTCATTTTATTAATTGTTATTTACTTTTCCCCCTTTTCAACTTTACGTTGAATTTATTTACTGATTATTGTTTTACTTCTTAAAATAAACATAGGTTTTACTCAGCTTAAAGATTTAATTTGTTACCTCCAATTTACCCCTTCAATTAAAGTTTTTTTAATTCCATATAAGTGTTGGTTTTCATTCGCCACGTTCGGTGGAGCACTGTCACCGATTTTCTTGAGTATTAGCTTCCACGGCCTTAAGTCGTCTTCCTCCGCTGCTTCCGGTAAGTGTGGTAACTTCATCCTTTGGTAATTTCTATGGTTTCTTGTTATTCTATTGTGCTCGGACCTTTGTTGTCATTTTTCTTGTGCCCATCGTTCTCCCGCGTGTTCGCTTAAACTCCTATTTCGGGGCGGACACGCTAGCAACCTTCTCACCAGGGTCTCTACCTCTCTCTTTATATCTATCTATCTATCTATCTATCTATCTCTATCTCTCTCTTTCTCTCTCTCTCTCTCTGTCCTTTTTCCTCTCTCTTCTCCTCTCACTCTGGTGGGTAAGGTTATTAACCCATCATCCCTAGGTCGTACCGGGGACCTAGAGGGTGGTGCCGGTTAGAAATGTTGACTAGATTTCTCTATCATCTACAGGGACATTGGCAAGGGCTTCTGCACAATCTGACATCCAATTTCTGAGATAAACATGTGTACTAGAAAGTCAGGAAGAAATTTATGACTGAAGCTCCTCAGCAACTTCAAATGATCTGGTACCTGTCAACACGAGGTCAACATATAAACAAGGATATGGAGTAGGGTGTGATGCTGTGTGTTCATCAGCAAGTTGAACTAGAAATCTCGGAGCAAGAATTGGTGCAGAACTTGTATCAGTAGTAAGGTTGTAGTCCTTGACTTTTGATCAGAGGATTCATGCCAGACAAAATTTTGAACTCTCCTGTGGTTGGGATGTATGAACACAAATTTGTATATATTAGAAATAGCAACTGAATGAGTAACAAGGTAAGTTATGAACCTTAAAGCAATAGACATGAAGTCAGGCTGCATTTCAGGGTCAACCATTACCAAAGTTTCAAACCTATCCCTTTTCAAGATTCACAACATCTGTCAAACTCAACTCCTGGCTTGGTTGCCATGCTAGAATCAATGATGGGGCATATGAAAGCTTAATGAGTGAGAAGTCACAAGGGGTAATTTTTCCATCTGTCCCATTTTACTGTATTCATGCATGAAAATTATATATAGCTGTTTCAAATCTGGAAATATAGCAAACTTATTTTCAATGAGTTCGAGCATTTTAACAGCATTATGCTTAGACTGAGCTACAGGTGATACTTGGGGACGAATAGGAAATTTGCAATTAAACCTGCCAGAATCATCCTTTTGATCATTATGCAAGAAAATGTTCTTCACATGCCCTTTCTTCAGGAGTAAGAAATGGTCGATGGAGTTCTTCAAGCCTCCAAAACCTTTGCAATTTTGTGCAAACAGAATCAAAATTAATAAGCATGGCACACCGAACCTTGGTGTTATTCTTAAGAAAACTCAGGGATGGTGTCTGACAATACCCAATCAAATCTGGTCATCCAGCAAGGTGAGATAACTTTTCTCATGCAAGATATTAGAAGACAAAATATCATAGTAGACTTAAAATGACGTCACGAGTAATATACCAACTGGAACAATCAATTTGCCGTGCAGGAAGTTGGCTTGTGGTTGTATTCACAAATCCCAAGCTTCGTGACAAGACTACAAGACACAAAGTATAAATGACTCCCCAGGTCCAAAAAATATTTAACTAGTACAACCTCTCCAGAACTGTTCTTCACTGCTACACAAGTGCTTAACTGAATATTTGAGTGGGTGGGAAAATTGCAGAGCTTCTAACATTCATAATATTATTGGGAATTAATTGTTCTTTGCAAACCAATAAGGTGTGGAATCCATTGTACTGGGGGCACTTGTGTAGCTTACAGTGTTTAGATAAATGAGAAGCAAAAAACATAGATACCAAAGGTTATTTTCTCTCAAAATTGCAGTGATAATCAATGTTGGTTTCAACTTTCTACAATCAGAATTGTTTTGATTATAAATTTTTCAACACCTACAATTAAAAAAGTGCTCTTGTTGGTATTGTGAAATAAAATCTAAAACAGATGACAAGGACAAAATGGCCTCGATTCAAAGATAATCAGTGGATCCAATTAACAATGCCTTATTTTCAGAGACAAAGCCAGTTGTCCAAAAGGGTCCAAAATCCATGTCACTGAACCATGCAATAATATTAATTACTGGTAAAGCAGAACCATGGCCTACCTCCTATAGTGGTACTCATGGCACTCCCCTCATGGTGGTACTAATGACAGGTAATATAGACACATGGCATGACATACATAATGGCACCACTCGCAGGTAACACAGACCAATGGTGTTTCCCACATTAGGGTATTACTCACAAGCAATGCAGACCGATGGTTTTCGTCACATAATGGGACTAAACACGGTCACCGACTAGATCGATGATGATGATCATCATCATCATAATTCTGGTTTAAAATGGCCTACCCGCTAAATAATAATGGTGTATGGCCTCCGGAGAGGTCTGGTGTGGGTCCTTTTCCCGTAGACGGGCTATTAGTCGACTTGCACGTCTGTGAAGATGAGGGCCCTACCGATGATGACTTCTAATGCTGAATACGCCACACACTCCCAGCCGCCGAGCCATTGGAATTGACCAATTAAGGCTAAAATAACCGACCCGGCCGAGAATCGAACCCGGGATCCTCTGAACCGAACGCCAATACGCTGACCGTTCATCCAGCGAGTCGGGCAACCGGCTAGGTAACCCCTGGGTAACCAGACTATATTGGTACGAGGTGCAACAAAATGAAACGATATTTAAAAATTCAACATGTATTCATCGCCAAGAATCTAGAGTAAATGATGATGAAATATTAGCATGAATTCAAAACAATCCGTGGAACCGATCGACAACGTTTTAATGACTGTACTATGGGGGGTAGGATTAGAAAGAAATTTAGGATAAAACATACAACTTAGGTTGGAATCCCAACGCACAATGTTGCATCAGCCCGTTTGCATCCCGGAGTCAGCGTGCTTTCCGCTCCATAGAGCGAGTTTGCTACATGTTTTTAGGTCCTATAGCCAAGAACTTCCACCCGAGGGATGGTAAGTTCGAATCCGCAGTTAAGAAGACTGTTTTAAAGTGGCTTCACATTTTCATACCAAGCTGGTTAACATAACGTCACTGTAGTGTGAAACTTCTTCTCAAAGACGTAGTACCACTTGACCTCCTCCTTGTGGACAGAGTACTGTATGAGCTCTTCCTACTCAGTACTCATTCCTGTTACAAAATTGAATAAACGTCAGATTTATCTCTCTGACCTCTTAACAGACAATCAAACTTACACCTTTATCGAATATACCTAAATGACTTGCCGTTAAAATTTATACTTCATCCTTTCAGATTAAAGTAAATGCCTTCCTCACCACCACCATTAAGAAACAAACGCTGAATCTCTGAGTTCTGAGACAGAGGTTTGAACACCAAAAAACTACAATAAAACCTACACTCGTATTCACTTAGCAAACTGGTATTGATATAGTCTTTTTACAGAGAATCGGTTCATCATGAGATTCGACTATTGAGTAGTATCACTACCATAATTAAACTTATGTTTTAATGGTATACCATTTCAATCCTATATTATGCAATGTGTATAGACTATATAGCATTGAAAAGCTGGACCATTAAAACATAAGTTTAATTATTAATGTGATCAGAATTCAATACGGACCAAAACCATGCAGTTTATATCCTATGATATTGAGTAGTATGGCAAAGCAACTATGAGCTGCGACGCTAACAACTTCAACAGAAACCAACAGAGTGCACATCAGTAAGAAATATACTACCTGCGGGGAAACCTTCGATGGTGTCTGGAAATTCTACACCATCACCACCAACATGAGGACAACGTTCGCTGTAGTAAGCAATCGCTGTATGTCTGGGGGAAATTGCTTAACAATCGACCGAACCATTTCCATTTGTAGCAAATCGAGTTCTTTTAACTCGTGGAACTGCATTGTAAAATAATGAGCGAATCCATTCGGTCCTGCCAGGGAATATTTCTCAGAATACAACTCGAGTCTAATGCCTTGCTGTTCGCCAACTCCCCAAAATTTATCCAAGAAAGCTTGTTTGAAACCAGCGTAATCCTCAAAAATATATCTAAAAGCTTAGTACCAAATTAGTGGTGCTCGCTCTAAATAACTTTCAACTGTCTTCAATTGACGTTCTGGAGATATCTTAGCCACTTGGAAATATTGTCCTATTTCCATAAGAAATCCGCGAGGATTCATGCTGGATCTTATGCTTCCATTAAATTCCTTCGGCCTGTCTTCGTGCGTCCGTATTACGTTGATAATCTGTGTTCCATTCACCGTGTGAGCTACTCCATTATCGCTTACATCGATGCTAAATTGTGGTATCTCAAACTGGCTACTTATTTCAGTTTTTCTTCTGTCGTCAGTTGATGTTCGGCGGTCGACCAAAGACGACATCAAATTTTTACTCGTTTCATTTAAAATTCTGAAGTTATGCATATCTTTTTGAATTGCATTTAAGTCATCCTTCAGCCCTTTTATTTGCTGATTCGCTGAGGCTTTACTTTCACCCTACTCTTCAATTACTAGATTAAATATGTCGTTAATCTGTTCTCTAGCCTGCGTTGTCTCCTTCTGTATATCTTGGTTGGTACTATTCACTTCATCCGTCACTCTTGAATTTCTCCTCCCAACTAATGCCTGATTCTCTCACCTTTCCTTGCATAACATCAACCTCTTCTTTGAGTTAATTAAGGTCCTCATCGACTTGAACTTGTGATTCATAAATGTTCAATTTAAATTCGGCCCCCAATTCCTCAAAATTTTCTTGAACGCTCATTTTATTCACCTTCATCGCTGCATTCACTTCTTCTTTTAAATTTTGTACATCCCCTTGTACTTCGGATATCCTAGATCCTAGCGACACGACTTCTTGCATTACGTTCAGATTTTGTGGCACCATATCTGTGATTTTGCACAAGTTCCCTTGCATGTCAGGCTTAATAGATAGATAGATAAAGCCTTTATTTTCTGTGGCGAAGATTGGCCGTTTTTTCCACTTAACCACACACATTATTATTATTATTATTATTATTATTATTATTATTATTATTATTATTCCATACAATGACATTAACTTAAAATACTAAGAACTAGAAATAACATTAATTTTTAAGACAAAAGTATGAATCTATATACACGCAAAGAAAGAAAGAAGAAAGAAAGAAAAAGGAACTGCCTACATAATACAGGTTTGAAAAAAATTCAATACAGAACGAAGGAAATGCAAACGTAAAAATACTAGTAAGCTTAATAAAAATATTAAATGAAACTTAACTAATTGTATGCTTGCAATACTAGAACTAAGTTAAATACTGTAGTTACTACTAGCTATTTTTAGGCTACTTCTACTTCGTAAATACAACATGGATGTTTTTAATTTAATTTAAATAATCATATTGACCCAATTTTTTATTGTGCAATAATCTCATATCATTTTCACACACAATCACTCGTTCCACTCATATAGGTACCTTGCTGGAAGCACTTAACGAGGAACTGCTGGTAAGAGGTTATAAATATATTTTTGATGCAGCATCCTTGATGTTTTTGGGAAGAGCATTCCACCACCCCGAAGCGGTGATAGTAAATGGTCGATGGTATGTGGTTGTTCGGTGGACAGGTATTTCGAGGAGGGACACTGAGCGAGTATCATGGAGATGTATAGAACCAAGGTGACGAAAACTGCTGGAGAGATAAGCAGGGATGTCTTCAGAAAGTACCTGCCACACAAGAGTATTTGAATGTAGTTTACGCCTGTCGTCTAGTCGTAACCAAGATAATTGTTTTTAGTAGGGAGAAACTCGAGCGTCATACAGTAAATCCATAGCGTATCTTAGACAAGCATTTTGAGTGCGTTGTAGTTTCAAGCTTAATTCATTTGTTATATCCGTAAAAATTACATCACAGTAGTCAAAAATGGGAAATAATAATGACTGAACAAGTTGAATTTTTAGTGATCGTGGGAACACATTTCTAAACCGTTTTACGGGGTGCAAGCCACAACAAACCTTTTTGCAGATATTCTTAACTTTCCGTTATAATAACTCCAAGGTTAGAAACTGTATTATTTAAAGTTATGGGAGGAATGCAATTTTGTTTTAAAATGTGAAGATTCTTTGATGTGCCGATGATAAGGGCTTGCGTTTTATGGGGGTTTATTTTAAGGTGGTTTTTAATTGCGTAGCCACTAATTTGCTCAAGGTCAGCGTTTACATTACATATTGCTCGTTGTATATTATTAGTTCTAATGTGGTAATACATTTGCAGATCAGCATAAAAATGGTACTTGCAGTGCTTAACTGATCTGGTGATATCATTTATATATAAAGTGAATAGGAGAGGGCCCAGGACTGACCCTTGTGGGACACCAATAATTTTTGTTCGCCACGCCGATTTGTTATTATTTGCAACCACACACTCCCGGCGGTTTGTGAGGTAAGAATAGAAAAATTCCAGCACTTTCTGGATAAAGTTTAAGGACTGTAATTTAGTAAGAAGCAACCTAGGATCGACAGTATCAAATGCGCTACTGAAATCCAAAAGAGTAAGTATTGTCACTCGTTTGTTGTCCATTGCATATCTAATGTCCTCTGTCACTTTCAGCAGAGCTGTCATGGTACTATGTTTTTTCTTAAAGCCTGATTGGTAAGAGTCGAGTAAAGGATATTTATGCAAGTACGTAAGGATTTACTCATGTGCCGGGCGTTGCAGCACTTTGGACAGGGGTGGTAGAATAGAAACTGGTCGGTAATCTGAAGGAATATTGGGTTCATCCTTTTTCGGGATTGGGATGACGAGGGCATCCTTCCACGCCGTAGGGAAAATTCCTTGGGTTAAACAGTAGTTAATAATGTGTGTTGCGATCGGCAGAATGATATATTTATAGAAAGACAGAGGTATGCCATCGTGTCCAGCAGCATTTGATATGAGAGAATACATAACTCGTTTTACGTCATTTATACCAACCTCTTTAAACACAAATGTATCTTGAATTGGCATAGAATAAACATTATTATTATTACTATTATTACTTGTACAGTTAAGAAAATTATTATTATTATTACTTGTACAGTTATGAAAATTATTATTATTATTATTATTATTATTATTATTATTATTATTATTATTATTATTATTATATGCTGTTACAGCGGATTCAGCCGATGTGAAGTGTAAATTTAAGTCATCAAGGGATACATTCGGCGCCTGCTTTAATGACTTTCGACCCATACCCATCGTTCGTAATTGTTTCCATATTTCTGTCGAGTTCTTGCATTTCGATAGTTGACATATGTGTTTATATTTACTGTTTCTGATTAACTGTTTAACCCTGCTGCGGAGAACGCGGTAATTTTCAAAGTCATTAGCATTACCCGTTCGTTTATACCGTCTGTACCATGAGTCACGGTTTGTCATTTCTGATTTAATCTCACTAGTCAGCCACGGAGAAGGTGGTCGAGTTACCTGGATCTCTTTCGTGGGAGCAAATCTGTCATACAGTTCTAACACAAGATCAGATAGTTTATTTATTTTTACGTCAATATCATCCATGTGTAAAATATCGTCCCACGGCAGATAATATGCTTCGTGTCGTATTATTTCCTTGTCCAGATTTTTTATATCCCTGCGTGTTATATATTTAGTTTCATATTTTGGCATCTCTAATGAATAGCAGACCTATATTAGATCATGGATAGAAATACCTGGCACTGCAAGCTGTCCGTGATTTAAAACTTTCTGAGGATTGTTAGGTATGGTCAAGTCAATCAAAGTATGAGTCATCCGGTTTACTGTATGTGGATGATTAGTAGCATTTAGAGGTAGGAAGTTCAGGTCCAAGCTATAGAACATATTTTGTAAATGTAATGAGTCGTTTGTCGCAGTCAGCAGATTTGTATTAAAATCTCCAAGTATAATTATAATTTCGTACAGTGCAATTAACTTGGCTAAGCAAAGTTCGAGGTCCGATATATGTCTTACGTCTGGGGGTTTATAAACTACTCCGATCAGTACTTTTTGATTGTTAGCCGAAACTTCTAAAAGCATAAACTCTGGTCGATTGGGAATTGTCTGGTCTGAAGAAGCCACTATTTTACTTATGAGATCATTACGACAGTATATAGCACACCCGCCCACTATACGTTTCCTTCGGACTAGACGATGTAAAGTCATGTTATTTAATTCAACAAGGCCTGAGTTTAGTGAAGGTTGTAACCAAGTCTCAGTTATACGTAACAGGATCAGTCAATGGATGACCCCGAAAGAGGAACTCCCTCCTGGCCACGTCACAGATTGGGTGAATTGGAGAGCACTGAATAGACTGCGCTCTGGTGTTACGCGGTGCAGGGCAAACCAGAAGAAATGGGGTTTCGAAGTGGACAGTACCTTGTGTGTATGTGGAGAAGAGCAGAACACAGCCCATTTGCTGCAAAGTAGTTCATGCCCATTCAGCTGCACAACAGACCTGGTTAAAGCGAAGCCAAATGCACTTGATGTTGGAAGATTTTGGGCTCACATAGTTTAACGTGGGTCTCCGTCATTGAAGTATTTATATTGTTTTATGTTTTTTCCTTATATTTAATTTAAACTTATGTATGCTTCTGACACGATATAAATAAAGTTACACATATGCAGTGCAAGGTATTACTATCATGAAAGAGGGATTGTATTTCGTCAATTGAGCCATTACCGATTGCGCGTTAATATGACAACACTGTAGGGCTCGCCGATATCTTGAAAGACGCGCCCTGAGAGTGTTTCCCGCTGACGCTGTTAAAGGGTAGGGTGAGAGGGGCGACTGGGGAGGGGGTGGGAGAGGCTCAGTGACATAAAGGTCACTACAATCGATAGAAATAACACTTGTATTGTGACTAGCCATTATCTAGAAAACACTTCTGCTTACTCACTTTGTTTTCTCCACAAGTACTTCCAGGGGCACAATCACATTCACTCACACACATACACGCACATTTACTTAAAACTACAACATTACGCGTTAATGGCATCTCAGTAACGAGCCCGTATCAATGCTCACTCGTGTTTTACAATAAACAAACAAGCTGTACCATTGTAGTAATTAACACCTTTCGTCCATTGTCACATAGCAAAACAATGCGACCGTCCTGGCTCCAGACACGGTTTAAGCCAAAGTGATCTCGTGCACGGTTTAACATGTTTTTCCTGGTACCCGTGAGCGATTCCGTCAGGAGAAGGTGCGTGCCGTTTAGCCCTCCAGGTGCGGTCACGATCCTGGTACCGCAGGAACTTAATAAACAAAGGGCGTTTACCCGTACCAACCACACCAGCCGTTGTTCGCTTCGGACCATCTAGGCGATGGCAACGGTCAATATCCGACATATTAAGATCGATATCCAGTTTGTCTTTAATAGTTGATAATACTTTAGGGTACATGTTTTCACCTGGTGCTTCCGGGACGCCATGCAAAATTAGGCAGTTTCGGCGGCTATATTGTTCCGCTTCGTCCATCCGTTCACTTTGCTCGTTCAGCCTTTCCTCTATTTTTAAAATATTGTTTTTTATGTCCTTGAGTTCACCAGACACTTTCTCTTGAAACGCGCAGAACTCCTCCTCCAGCCGCTGTAGTTTCTCCTCCCGGCTGGCACTGCTGGTCGCCTCCTTGAGTTGAGCGCGGAAATGCTGCATTGCATCTTCAACTGCCGATACCTTTTGAACTACGACCCGTAGCGTCATGATTGTTGTCAGTCTTGGACGGTGATTACGAAAACTATGGAGATTAGGTCGCGAATGGCAATTGGCCGCTGTTTATCTTGCAGATTTACCAGTTTGCCTTGACACACACTTTACACTATGACTGAGCTCTCCGCGATCTTTGTATTGTAGTCTTAATTCCTTATCTCATTTATTTTCTGGTAATCTCTTGCAATCCTCTAATGTCCTTCCTCGCAATTTCCTGTATTCTTTCCTGTGATTCGTGCATCTCGTTCCTCGTCATTTCTTGTATTCCTTCTTGTGATTCAGGGATTTCTGCCTTTGTATTTTCTTGTGATTTACAGATTTCTTGCATTCTCCTTTCTGTGTTTTCTTGTGACTGACGTATTTCCTGCATTCCCTTTTCTGTATTTTCTTGTGATCCCTGCATTTTTGTAATTATTCCCGTTAGTTCCTCTAGCAACACCTTAACCTGCGCTAATGATGACATTTTATTTCTCTTACTCATTGCTTACTCTTGCTATAACTCACTTCTAATGTCTAAACGACCTCTTACCTATACCAAAATTGTATCCGCACACGGTACCTCCTACAACTACCTAGCATGACCTGTTCAACAAACTATATTATTCAATAACCTGAACATATGGGTCCCTCCGGATCTGGATTATGCTGAGATGAATGACTAAATGACAAGTGCCAATGAAAAATCTCTTCGAATCATTTCCGGGTTAATAAATTAACCCATTTCTCACCAATAGAAGTCTCAGTTTATGGAATATCCTTCCAACATCTTATCAAACTTAAATTAAATAAATATTCCAAGCTTCCTTCGTAAGTAAGTATGCCAATGCCTCAACATCAGATGTCATAAATTTTAGTGCCTATTCTCGCGGTGAATATTATCTCAGATTCCTTTCTTTATAAAGTCATTTCATGAGTGATACTTGTCTTTCAGGCTTTGACTATCATGTATGTTTATCTTCTGGACTCAAGCCTCTATTTATACTTTGGACTCGAGCCTTCATGTTGGTCGCCAAATAACCTTCTTTTACTTCTGTGACCTTTCATGCATCTCTACTCTCCTCTACATCTCAGTCACACAGATGAAGTTTGTTCGATAATATCAATCTGTAACATGCATATTATGTGTATTACTGAAACCTGGTTATCCGATAAAATTAGCTCTACCCATGTAAATCTCTATCGGCATGATCGCACTGCCAGACGCGGTGGTGCTGTAGCAGTATATTGTAGAGATGATACTGACTGTAGAATAATTATCAAATCATCATCTGGCATCACTCCACACACGGAATATATGTTTGCTGAGACCATAATTAACCGTCAAAAAGTATCGATAGGAGTTGCCTATAAACTACCGAATGTTAGGGCTGGTTTACACGGGTAGAGTAGCGAGGCGAGTAGAGTGGATAGTAGAGCTACTAGCATCATGTAAACGACCGGGATAGTAGCAAGTAGAGTAGAGTAGTTAGTAGGCAGTAGAGTAGAGTGGGTTTCCGCTGCGGTAAAGTAACTCTACCACTATCCTTCCCCCTCCACCGGAACCGAGCTCCGAGAGCTGGCGGAGAAGTCCGAGGACGCTCGATTTTTCAGCTGGCGCGTCATTCGACTGCTGCATTTGCATGTGTGTGCAGACGGTGGTATTACGTTGAGCGTTTATTTGGCGGCAAAATGAAGTGGACGGAAGAAGAAACTTGCAAATTTGTGGAGCTTTACAGCGAAAAAGAATGTTTATAGAAGTAAGAATATGAGACGGGCGGCGGAAGAGGACTTGATTGCGAAAATGGGTAAAGAGGGTTTTGGGTTAACGGAACTGAAACAGAAAATATAAAAAAATAAGATGTACATACAATCAAGAACTCATGAAAATATGAAGATCTAAGAAGTCTGGAGGTGGTGCCGCAGTCATCTACAGTCGAAGATGCAACATAAAATATAAACAAGTGTCAGCTGGATTTTCACTTAATATGAAGATTTCTCAAGTTTCAGTGTTACACAGCGTGTTCATCATATGTCTCGAAATGTTTAAATTAGGCAATACAATGGTGCAGGACTGTGTACATTAATCATATTAATAACATAGATAGGGATCTTCTACATATCACTTGCCACTGCCGTTAATTTTCAGCAATAACAGTAATTTCCCCAACAAATTGAATAGTTTCCATATGTTGTTTGGAATATCCAAAATAATTATTGTTTACAGTACAGTGTCAGATCTAGAAGCTTAACCTCTACACCTGGGCCGTACAGGCAACGAACAAAAAAAAGATCAATAATTGGGATATTTATGGCGAAGAAGCTAATGCAGATTAGGCCTACGCCAGCGTAATTTACAGTGTACTTATGGCCGGTTACGTCTCAAGACTCACGTGCGAAAATTAGTAGCAAATGGTATCAAAACTCACGACTGCAACCTGATAGCTAAATTAATATTCCAATGAGTCTCAAAATTCACGACTCCGGATAGCAGGTGCCTGCGATACGGTAGGAGGGGTGAGGTGCGCGGTGACTCACTCACCAGGCCTCTCCTAAGGCCACAATACCATTAACATTAAATTTATATCGAAAGGAAAAATACGTTATATTACCTTTAAGACCACAGAAAAATGTTTTAATAATAATGTTGTTGTTTGAGTCATCAGTCCATAGACTGGTTTGATGCAGCTCTCCATGCCACCCTATCCTGTGCTAACCTTTTCACTTCTACGTAACTATTGCATCCTACATCTGCTCTAATCTGTTTGTCATATTCATACCTTGGTCTACCCCTACCGTTCTTGCCACCTACACTTCCTTCAAAAACCAACTGAACAAGTCCTGGGTGTCTTAAGATGTGTCCTATCATTCTATCTCTTCTTCTCGTCAAATTTAGCCAAATCGATCTCCTCTCACCAATTCGATTCAGTACCTCTTCATTCGTGATTCGGTCTATCCATCTCACCTTCAGCATTATTCTGTAACACCACATTTAAAAAGCTTCTATTCTCTTTCTTTCTGAGCTAGTTATCGTCCATGTTTCACTCCCATACAATGCCACGCTCCACACAAAAGTCTTCAAAAACATCTTTCTAATTCCGATATCAATGTTTGAAGTGAGCAAATTTCTTTTCTTAAGAAAGCTCTTCCTTGCTTGTGCTAGTCTGCATTTTATGTCCTCCTTACTTCTGCCATCGTTGGTTATTTTACTACCCAAGTAACAATATTCATCTACTTCCTTTAAGACTTCGTTTCCTAATCTAATATTTCCTACATCACCTGCCTTCGTTCGACTGCACTCCATTACTTTTGTTTTGGACTTATTTATTTTCATCTTGTACTCCTTACCTAAGACTTCATCCATACCATTCAGCAACTTCTCGAGATCTTCTGCAGTCTCAGATAAAATAACAATATCGTCGGCAAATCTCAAGGTTTTGATTTCCTCTCCTTGGACTGTGATTCCCTTTCCAAATTTCTCTTTGATTTCCTTTACTGCCTGTTCTATGTAAACATTGAAAAGGAGAGGGGACAAACTGCAGCCTTGCCTCACTCCTTTCTGGATTGCTGCTTCATTTTCAAAGCCCTCGATTCTTATCACTGCAGACTGATTTTTATACAGGTTGTAGATAATTCTTCGTTCTCGGTATCTGATCCCTATCATCTTCAGAATCAAAAATAGCCTGGTCCAATCAACATTATCGAATGCCTTTTCTAGATCTACGAATGCCATGTACGTGGGCTTGTCCTTCTTGATTCGATCCTCTTAAGATCAGACGTAAAGTCAGGATTGCTTCACGTGTTCCTACATTTCTTCTGAAGCCAAATTGATCTTCCCCCAACTCAGCTTCAACTTGTTTTTCCATTCTTCTGTAAATAATACGTGTTAAAATTTTGCAGGCATGAGATACTAAACTAATAGTGCGGTAGTTTTCACACCTGTCAGCACCGGCTTTCTTGGGAATAGGTATAACAACTTTCTGGCGAAAATCGGATGGGACTTCTCCTGTCTCATACATCTTGCACACTAAATGAAATAACCTTACCATGCTGGTTTCTCCTAAGGCAGTCAGTAATTCAGAGGGAATATCATCAATTCCAGGTGCCTTGTTCCTATTTAGGTCACTCACAGCTCTGTCAAACTCTGACCTCAAAATTGGGTCTCCCATTTCATCAGGATCAACAGCCTCTTCATGTTCCAGAACGAAATTATCTACATCGTTACCTTGATACAATTGTTGGATATGCTCCTGCCATCTTTCTGCTTTGTCTTCTTTCCCTAGAAGTGGCTTTCCATCTGAGCTCTTAATATTCATGCACCTAGATTTCCTTTCTCGAAAGGTTTCCTTGATTTTCCTGTATGCAGCATCTACCTTTCCCAGGACCATACAGCCTTCGACATCCTTGCACTTCTCCTTGAGCCATTCTTCCTTAGCTACCTTGCACTTTCTATCCACTTGATTCTTTAATCGCCTGTATTCTTTTCTGCCCTCTTCATTTCTAGCATTCTTGTATTTTCGTCGTTCATCAATCAGGTCTAGTATCTCCTGAGTTATCCACTGATTCTTAGTTGATCTTTTCTTCCTTCCTAACATTTCTTCAGCAGCCCTACTGACTTCATTTTTCATGACTCTCCACTCTTCCTCTACTGTGTTTCCTTCGGCCTTTTCATTTAGTCCTTGCGCAACATGTTCCTTGAAACAATCCATCACACTCTTTTCTTTCAACTTTTCTAGATCCCATCTTTTTGCATTCTTTCCTTTCTTCAATTTCTTCAACTTCAGATGGCATTTCATGACCAACAAGTTCTGGTCAGAGTCCACGTCTGCTCCTGGGAAAGTTTTGCAATCCAACACCTGGTTTCTGAATCTCTGTCTAATCATAATGAAGTCTATTTGATACCTTCCAATGTCTCCAGGTCTCGTCCACGTATACAGCCGTCGTTTGTGGTGTTTGAACCAAGTATTGGCGAGGACTAAATTATGGTCAGTGCAGAATTCAACCAGCCGACTTCCTCTTTCGTTCCTTTGTCCCAATCCAAATTCTCCTACTGTGCTACCTTCTCTTCCTTGGCCTACCACTGCGTTCCAGTCTCCCATCACAATTAGATTCTCGTTACCTTTGACATATTGTATTAAATCTTCTATCTCCTCATATATTCTTTCAATTTCTTCATCATCCGCTGAACTAGTAGGCATATAGACCTGCACTATTGTGGTGGGCATTGGTTTGGTGTCTATCTTGGCGACAATAATTCTTTCACTATGCTGGTCGTAGTAGCTTATCCGCTGCCCTATTTTCTTATTCATTATTAAACCAACTCCTGCATTACCCCTGTTTGATTTCGTGTTGATAATTCGGTAGTCGCCTGACCAAAAATCCTGTTCTTCCTGCCAACGTACTTCACTTATACCAACTACATCTAACTTTAGCCTATCCATCTCCCTTTTCAGATTCTCTAACCTACCACAACGATTCAAACTTCTAACATTCCACGCTCCGACTCGCAGAATGTCAGTATCCATCTTCCTGATGATCGCCCCCTCTCGTGTAGTCCCCACCCGGAGATCCGAATGGGGGACTAGTTTACCTCCGGAATATTTTACCCGGGAGGAAGCCATCATCAGTACATCATTCATACAGAGAGAGCTGCATGTCCTCGGGAGGTGATTACGGCTGTAGTTTCCCGTTGCTTTCAGCCGTGTAGCAGTATCAACACAGCTAAGCCATGTTGAGTATTATTACAAGGCCGTATCAGTCAATCATCTAGACTGCCGCCCTTGCAACTACCGAAAGGCTGCTACCCCCCTTTCGATGAACCATTCGTTAGTCTGGTCTCTCAACAGATACCCATCCGATATGGTTGCACCTGCGGCTCGGCTATCTGCATCATTGGGACACGCAAGCCTCCCCACCGCGGCAAGGTCACATGGTTCGCAGAGGAGGTTAATAATAATACACCTCTGTGTCATTCACCGACCATTATTTTCCCCTGTGTGTTGGGGTGTCAGAGTAACATCCACAGTATCCTCTGCCTATCGTAAGAGGTGACTAAAAGGGGCCCCAGGGGTACTTACATTTTTTAGAAAAGGCCCTTGTCTTTCTTTGCCCGAAACCTTCATTTTCTCGAAGTATGGGCCAGCTTCCATTTTTTCCCTCTGATTAGTATTAATAGACGATGGCTGCCCAGTTGCGCTCCCTCTTAAAACAGTAATAACCACCACCACCACCTTTTCCTTCATTGTTTTCAACACTTATTGATTTTTAATGAACCTTTCCACATTTTCTTGGCTGGGGAAAGAACCACCATCATAAAATATCAACAACATCAGCGCTGTGGAGTCTTTTTTAAGTCATATAGCAACAGAACGTCAAAGATACCGATTGGCTACTTCGTTATATTTTAGATAAAATTCTGACACATTTTAATTTATGATTTTATAAATTTGGTGACCCAAGTAGTCAATACTACGAGTATATAACATTGCGTTTCGTGTAATCGCGTGGGGGCGTGATGTAATATATTAATCTATGCTAAGTAAGGCATCTGGGAGTACATGACTCAGTCATACGTATGGAGCATGAGTTCATATTATTTTCGGAAAGCGTATCAGAGACCGTTCATCATACCCACCCACTTTCTGAAGGGAATGGAGATAAGTAATTTAATTTCCCTGCGATGAGATTCATGACCAAATTAATCTCTAATGAAACTAAATGAGTGAATTAACAGTCGTAATATTTAATATCGGTAAAATAAAGTTTCTTATATAAGTAAATCCCGTCTTCTGGCCTCATAATAGGACTAAGCCCCGGTAATTACTACCAACTGAAAATTTATTTTAACTTGCAGCAGGCAATATACCTACTTTAATTTTATGTCGTCCGGCTGCATGGATACATGGTTAGCATGCTGTCCTGTGGGCCAATGGGTCCAGGGAGTCCCAGGTTCGACTCCTGGCCGGGATTTTCACTTTCATTTGTTAATTCCTATGGCTCGGGAACTGGGTGTTTGTGCCGTCTTCAGCATTGGACTTCATGGATTGCAAGAAAAGAGGCGTATATCCACATAATTCAATCGATTATCAATCCAACACACTTACACCGAAAAATTTATTCATGACGCAACCGATTATTCTACGCGATATAACTGAATGATATTTGAAATTCATTTGATTATTTATTCCATTATTTAAATAACCGGATGGGAGCTATTTGATTTTTTTAAAATATCTCATTATATCATCACTAGTAGGGTGGGCACATACCCATTCAAAGAAGAACTGGTCCTGCTCGTGAGGTTTGAGACTGGCCCAGATAGAGAAACCTATTCTTGCTAATCCTCTTCTTAGAATTCGTGAATTTTGATACTCGTGAGTTTTGAGACTCGTGGGTTCTGAGACGACACACTGATGGCCAATGGGTATTCTTTCTATAACTTTTGAAATTAATTCTGTAAAATTTCATTCGGATAAGATTTAGGTTGGCTGAAATACAAAAAAATGGAAATAGAAACATCACTACAGTCTAACTGGGGAAAGGAGTACTTCACCCCTTCACCGTGGAACAAAAACCTTCGCCACAATTATGATCTATAATTAGACTGGAGCTCGTTCATATAGTTTTATCTTAGAAATCACCACTACAGTATTCACAGACGAAGACTAGTAAAACCCTGAGGAGATGACTACACTGTCGTTACTTTCTGTACCATAATGAATAAAGTCATAAAAATTCAATAATTTGTGTTCCTGGGTTAAAATACATGCTTGTACTGCCAAGGAACTGCTCCTTCATTAACAAAATGATTCCTGAGACGATCCCTCATGTTCTTGGCCAACTGTGTCGAGTTTGTCCCCCCATATTTCTCCAAATTGCCAAGTTCTCTCAGAATTAATGCCGATGCCCCGAGTGTATCTCTCCTAATAAGCCAGCCTCTTACCCTTTCCTTTTTTTCCTCATTTACTTCTTCTTCTAACGCTTCACTAACCTCTTGCAGTAATATGTTTGTAAATGTCTTTAAACACTTAATTACGATGTGCTTAGGTCTTGACATGGTGCTACTACTGTACTCTACTCTACTGTATGACTCTACTCCCGTATGAACGATACGAGTGTCAACTCTACCAAACAGCGGTAGAGTAGAGTAACGCCCTTCTCTACTAACTACTCTACTCGCCTCGCTACTCTACCCGTGTAAACCAGCCCTTACTAATATCTCAGAGCAGGAATCTGACCTTCTCAAACTAGTACAAACCTACGAGCATATACTACTTCTTGGTGACTAACTCATATATCTTAGCCCCGACTGGCAAATCAGAACGAATCAGCAGCCTACTTACATCCGTCGACATGACGATCTTACCGCTAGGTGCAACTAATCATGTTCATACACATAGATATACAAGCCATACTGGAATTGACCTCCTGGTTACAAATAAACCACATAAAGTTCTTAAGTACGGTTAATTTCCTGTACCTGGCATCTCAACTCATGGCTTAATTTACCTGTGCTACTCTCTACGTGTACCAAAATACAAAGCTAAATACATTACTTACAGGGATCTGAAAAATATCGATCTTCAACAACTCCAAAATGATGCGTACAGTTTACTTTGTGAAGATATAAAGGACACAGACATGAAAGTGAGGAGATTTAACTCTCTACTCATAGGACTATATGACAAGCATGCTCCAGTTAGGCAAGCTAGAGTCACTCGCTCGCCTGCACCTTGGTTAACAAGCGATATAAAAGCAACAATGGCTCGCCGTGACGCAATGTTCCGCCGATACAAGGAAACAAATAATGAACTAGATTTTGAACAGTATCGTCTTTTACGTAACAGAACAAAGCAATTAATTCGCAATAGCAAATGTAATCACATTAAAAATGTAACAAGGAACTTAAATGCACGTGAAACCTGGAACGAACACTACAGAAAACGAAAATTATTTCTCTTTTTACCCTGTCAGTGTAAGTGATGTAAAGCGTACTTTGGATTCAGTTAAGTCATAAGCTAAAGGAGCAGACAACATCCCAATAGGCTTTTAGAAAAACATTATTGGCGAGGTCCTACCAATTATTACCCACATTGTAAATCACTGTCTCACCACAGGGACGTTTCCAACTGCATGGAAGGATGCTCTAGTAACCCCAATATTAAAACATACCGGTACCAAAGCAAATGCGCCATCTGATTACCGGCCTATTTCGATTCTTCCCCCTCTCTCGAAAGTTCTTGAACGAGTTGTACACTAGCAGCTAGTAGAATTCTTAACCAGACATTCTCTTTTTGACCCACTGCAATCTGGCTTCAGAAAGGGACACAGTACTACGACTGCACTTCTTCGGGTAACAGATGACATAAGACTAGCAACGGACAAACGGCAGGTGACGATACTGACACTCCTTGAATTTAGTAGTGCGTTCGGCACGGCAAATATAGACATACTATTATCCAAGCTACGCTCTCTGCATATCGGCACGATAACCCTTCATTTTTTAAGGCGTACCTTACAAATCGTCGCCAGTGCGTAGTGGTAAACAATCAAAGACCCCAATGGGCTATAAAATCATCCGGTGTCCCTCAAGGGTCTGTTCTAGGGCCCTTACTGTTCGCCTTGCATATTAATGACATATCTTCCACACTTCAGTATTGCAACTACCACTTATATGCTGATGATATGCAGATATACAAACACACCACTACCAACAATTTACATGAAACAGTTCAGCATATTAATTAGGATATTGAAAGGCTTACCGCCTACGCTAAAACAACTACTTACTCCTAAATCCTCGTAAAACACAAAGTATCATCATAGGAAACTCTAAATTATTACATGTAATAAGCAATATCAATCCTCCTCCAATCATAATCAATGACATTGCTGTACCGTACCTTAAAAATGTAACCATCAATGAGAATCTGACCTGGAATGAACACGCAACAAATGTATGTAGAAAGGTTCATGCAGCAGTATATCCCCAGAAACGTCACAAGAATTCTTTTCCTCAAAAACTTAAATTTAAATTAATCCAAGCACTATTATTCCCAATTTTAGACTACTGTGATACGGTACTAGTCAATCTAAATGTTGAACAAGCTTTGAGACTTCAGCGAGCACAAAATTCATGCATACGATATGCCTTCCAACTGCGACATGACGCTCATGTTACACTATATTTCAAAACATTGGGATGGTTACGCATAAATGAACGAAGGAATTTTCACCTAATGACACTTGTTTACCAAGTGCTCTCGACGAACACTCCTACTTACCTCTCTTCTAATTTTCGTTTCCTTTCCTCATTCCATGAAATTAGTACCCGTTCTGGTTCCCTACTTGAAATTCCACTAAGTCGAACGAATTCCTACAATCATTCCTTTGTAGTTACTGCATCGAGACTCTGGAATACACTCCCAATGGACATTCGGCACCATACTTCGTCTCATAAATTCAAATCTGCCTGCCGAAAGTTTTTCCTGGGAACATAAAACTGAATTGTGTGAGTCATTGTGTGTATGTTGTGAGAATGGGTTTTCTTCATTTATTATTATTATTATCATTATTATTATTATTAGTATTAGTAATGTCACATTAATTGCTGTACTGATATGTAGGCCTAACTTAGTCTTAAAATTATCTGTCCGTAGTATTATTTCTTTTTAGAATGTCTATGTCTTACTTTTATGTTTACATTTTTTTATTGTTTATAGCGGTTAAGTGTAAGAGAGGGCCGTGAGCCCTAACTTCGCCACAAATGTAAGTCATGAATAAATAAATAAGATTAAAATAGTATGCCTCGGCTGGTGTCACGCGAAGATGCAAGAGATTCCACTCTAGGGACGTGAAAGTTCATAGAGCCTGGCCACAGTATCGCACCATTTATTCCTTTAAGATCTGACTGACGTATGGAGATGAACGTGAACTAGTTACTTAATGTAAACCATTATGATATAAACTTACCCTATTAATGAAAGAATCGAGAAAAAATATTTTATGGAAGGATGTTCCGTTTAATAACTATCAAATTCGGAATATAAATCACAAAAAAATTAATTGATAAAGCAACACAAATGGATGTTTAGTAGTAATTGAAAGTCAAGTTAATCAAAATTATTCCAAATCCCTAAATTTTGTGGTTATGATCTTTACAACATCAAGCTCCTATCATAATCAAACATGTTGGTTGCATTATTAATCTTTAAATTTCAACAAATCAAAAAGAAAACCAACATTCATGTTGCTGGAGGCTTAATTCAAAATATAAGTCCATCATTTACTTCATCTATCTTCTGGTCAATAAATAAAATTAACGAAATCTTGTTCTCCTGGGACTCATATTCACTGACCTGAAAATATAGCTCTCAATATCCCATTATTCTCTTAAAATCATCATCTGATTCATTAAAATCTAGTGAAACAACTTGAACACACCAATAACCTGTTCGTACTGCTACTGCTCATATCAACAAGTAATCAATGGAACACAGGACAACGTTATGATCCTTCCAAACACTATGGTTGCATAATAAAGATGAAATCAGCCAGCAGCTGCACCTAAACAACAAATCCCTGAAAATACTATCATCACCAATAACAATAATTCAAGATCTGCAATGACTCTGCAGCCTCTGGGATTCTCCATGAAAGAAACCTGAAAATCTACTTTCAACTCTAAGCACCAACTTTGTAATCTATTAGAAGAATATCAGCAAGCAGGAAGACCAATCTACACACTACCTACAAATAAAGTCTACACATTTCATCCGTGACATGGCTCACATCCGCATGATGTCATTAAGTAATGAAGATCCAGTGTCATCCATTCATATTTGTGTGCAATTACCTATATTGAATCACAAATTAAGGCATCTTTGATGATCATCGTACAAGCCATTTCAGTACTCCTCAGAAACATTATCACAAACATCGTACACATGCCTAATTAATCATTACCACCACCCATTTGATCCAACTCATTCCATGGCCTCTCCATCGTTGATGTTTCACGCCATTTACTTACATTTATTCATCTTCTGCCTGAAGAAAATGCAATGTTTATACAATACTAAATCTAAATCTTCGTACTATGACATTCTATTACCGACCGTAATTTAACAAGATATCACGGGGTTCTGAACTTACTAATTCACCGGGACCTTCAATCCATTGTCTGTTATTTGTTCAGTTAAGTGAGTTATTTGACTTACTGACGTACTTGGACGTACGATTTCATTAACTTAACATTACTATAAACTTTCAATGTTTCCTTTAACTCTAATGCAGCATTCATTGGAAGGTTAAATATATATATATATATATATACACAATTAAAATATCTTTTTAAAACCAACAAAGCTAAAAAAAATGAAGAACAAATATCATTTAATGAATTTTAAATAGAAATAAATGAAAAGCTGATACCTACATAGACAATTTCCATAAAATTAAATATTTGGAAGATTTAAAAAATTTATATCTTCAAATAAATTAATAAATAATATTTAATAAGTTGAAAAATTAAAATACTGGAAAGGTTCCAACCAACTTAATAAATTATCATTACTTGGACCGAAAGGAAAATTCATAAATCTATACAATTAATTAGATGATCCCAAAAACCCAAACCCTACGGCACTAAGCGCCCTTGAAAGGGCCTTGGCCTGCCCAGCGACCGCCGCTCAGCCTGGGAGGCATGCAGATTATGAGGGGTCGTGTGGTCAGCACGCCGCATTCTCTCGGCCATTATTTCGGGCTTTCGAGACCGAGGCCGCCATTTCACCGTCAGATAGCTCCTCAATTCTAATCACGAAGGCTGAGTGGACCTCGAACCAGCCCTCAGGTCGAGAGAAAATCCCTGTCCTGGCCGGGAATCGAACCCGGGACCTCCGGGCGAAAGGCAGGCACGCTACCCCTACACCACGGGGACGGCAATTAGGTGATCAATTAACATAATTCCCACTTGATAAATGAAATACGGGCCCGCAACTTCTATGAACCGTTCGAAATAGAAATTTGCTCTACATTCCTACATCAATAATTAAGCAATTCACACGGACACACGCACCAAAAACCAAATGTGCCTCCAACAGCAAATAAAAATTACACGAATAAATAAATGAAGTTTAAATGACAGTAAATAAACGACAGAAAATTTCCCAGCTAAGTTGAATATCACAAGGAGAAAAAATATAAACATTCCACAATTAAGAACAGAATAAGAACGCACACACTGGAGCTAGTCGTTACCGAAGCCAAGCTATATTACATTAAAAGTAGCCAAAGCCAGCAAAATTAATGTGTGCCAACCAAATATGATAAATAACAAATAAACAAATAACAAAGGATAAGACCGCAAACAAGGGGGAGAATGGGGCAAGAGAACGTTGACCGAATGTTGATTTATAAAAATTTAAAGGCGACAAGCAAATCTCACAAGCTCGACGTTTTAAATAATAATACCGGGCTGAGTGGCTCAGACGGTTAAGGCGCTGGCCTTCTAACGCCAACTTGGCAGGTTCGATCCTGGCTCAGTCCGGTGGTATTTGAAGGTGCTCAAATACGACAGCCTCGTGTACCTAGATTTACTGGCATATAAAAGAACTCCTGCGGGATTAAATTCCGGCACCTCGGCGTCCCCGAAGACCGTAAAAGTAGTTAGTGGGACGTAAATAATAATAATAATAATAATAATAATAATAATAATAATAATAATACTGGGCTGAGTGGCTCCGACTAAGGCGCTGGCCTTCTAACCCCAACTTGGCAGGTTCGAACCTGGCTCAGTCCGGTGGTATTTGAAGGTGCTCAAATACGACAGACTCGTGTACCTAGAGTTACTGGCACGTGAAAGAACTCCTGCGGGACTAAATTCCGGCACCTCGGCGTCTCCGAAGACCGTAAAAGTAGTTAGTGGGACGTAAAGAATAATAATAATAATAATAATAATAATAATAATAATAATAATAATAAAAATAATTATACGCCAATAATAATGATACTAATAATAATAATCCCTAAGAATGAGATAAAAATTCAGCACAAGCAATAAGTTAATAAATTTTAAACAAATATAAGAATACATAACCCCATAGCGATTCCAAATTACCTCACAATTTAATTACAATTAGATCTTGAAATTTAACCCACTAAACATTTAGAAGTAGTTACATATTTAAAAAAAATGAATCTTCATGTTGAATTGGTCCCTTTTAAGAAAATTTCACCTGGATAAGTTAACACAGTTCAATTACATAAGCAAACGGTTGCCAAGAAGGTCCATTAATATGTAGACCTAATTCACGCTAAAGTCTTTTACTGCAAATAACCCACAGCCATAGAAGAGCTCCCAAATATATTAAGATTTGGCAGTACTTACATCCTTGAGGTAGAATATATACTTTCACAACTTATGCCACATTTATAAGCCAGGCATGCCAGTAACGGTCAACACTCACACATTTCTAGTATAGCAATTTAAATACAGGTTGGAGCCACAATAAATCTATATTAAAGGCATATCCTTAATTTTCCACCCCCTAGCCCAGAGTGTCTAACTCCATTTTCCAGACTCTCCAACTACACCAAAATGTCTTCCAAAGCACACACGCTGGCACAGCCATCTTGTATTACTGCCACCAGATAAGTCGTGTTCTCCACTTGCAAGCGACCTGTGCGCACAGAGCAGAAGTGAGTGATGTACATGCACGCAACTTATTGATCCACATATTGAGTGAATGGGGGAAGATCCAGCAATTGACGTAATAAAGTAATGGGAGAGCCATTACTTTGAACCCAATTTTACGGACGCCACAGGACAACAAGACTTGATTCTAACATAAGGCAACATACATAGCAGAGCTAAACATATTTTAGCCGAATTTTATCCATACATCTGGCAACTTTTTTAAAAATTGGAAAGTGTTTTATCCCACATGAAGACTAAATCTTTTACTCATGCGATTTCACAACCATATCTTTTAAACTCCAAGAACAGCAGCTGAGTGTACAACTGTAAATGGGACTTAAATACGAGAGTTGATGAATTGACCAACAAGCAAGATACGAATGTTCATGTGCACGAAATGTTTTTTATATATTGTATTTTATCCTGTACATACATATATATATAAGTTAGTTTAAGTGAAGATATGTTTTATACACTAATTTTAGGACCTCAACATAATATTTTAGACATACAGTTGCAATATTGTACATATTCACGTTAAGACATGCCCCATTTGTTTGTGACTAAATGCACATCATCATATGACATTCCTTTGACAATGCAATTTAATCAAAGCTTTATCATATAAATATGTATTCATGGTTCAGCTGAAGATGACCTTGTATATGGGGTCGAAACCGGTCCTGTAGCTTAATATAAGCAATAAACAAGTATTGATTGGTGGAAATTCTTTCCTTTTTAATTTTGAAAATAGTTTGCTTCACGAGATATGCTTTAATGGTAGAAAAGCAAATTTAAGATTTCTCCAGTCTCCAAAATGTTTTTTTAAGAACTCTCCGTTTATCAATATGTGTGAAACATACAATAATTTAATTAATAAATATCATATAGATCTTGAATTTGTGTATGAATATGACACATATGTAAATATCGTCGCTGCCGGGACAAAACCTCCTATGTGAAATATTTTAGCTTAGAACCTTGGCCGGTAAGGTTCTGTCATCTAAGATGCAACATTGTGTGAATACTGTCAAGGCATTCCCGCTCTCCATAATGTATGTGCTGCGGGTCAGTATATCTCCAAAAATATCATCACATAGGAGGTTTTGTCCCGGCAACAATGATATATTGAAAGAATTGTACTCATCAAAGTGATTTGTTTACATGTATAATATTTCCAAGATTTGGTTACAATTTATTTTTTAAATGTACTAACAGACTTCTGTATATGAAGTACTTTTTCATCCATTTCATCATCTCATTTACATAACATTTTCATATTTTCTTCCTTTTGGTATTTCTGTGTGATTTGTGTCTAATAATTTGTAAAAGCCACCTATAATTGGAGTGTGTCTCTGTTGGTGGCACATTTAATCTTATCTTATCTTACTATATATAAAAATGGATGTATGTATGTAAATGACACATCTCCTCCTAAACCACTGGAGCAATTTCAATCAAATTTTGAACACTTATTATTTGCTATCCAGAGACGAGCACTGTGGGGTTAAGCCACCTCAATCCCCATTAGCAGTGGGGGGTTAGGTGAAAATATAATCGAAAAGGCACTCCCGATTTTTTAAAAGTCAAATTTCTTCTCCCATTTGGGTGGGGGGCGAGGGGGGACTGATGATGGATGTATATGTGTAAATGACACATCTCCTAAACCAATGGAGCAATTTCAATCAAATTTTGAAACTTATTCTTTGCTATCTGGAGACGAGCACTGTGGGGGTAAGCCACCTCTAGCCCACTTAGGGGTGGGGGTTAGGGGGGGCCACGTATAAAAATAAGCGAAAATAGTGTCGAATCCATAGTTTTTGGGGTCGTCGAGGTGAAGGATTTTTAGTATCAGAAGACAAACCACGTGGGGATAAGACAGCCCAGGAAACCTTAGAGGCGGGGGGGGGGGGGAACAAAGAGGTCAGATAAACAAATTAACGAAAATAGTGTCGAATCCATACTTTTCGGGGTCGCTGAGATGAATAGTGACACTCCAGGTATTTTAAAGCCCTTTGGGGGATCAGGGGAGAGTGATATATAAAAATAAACAAAAATTTTGTCAAATACATAGTTTTCGGGGTCGCCGAGGTGAATTGTACACTTCGGGTTTTCAGTATCAGGAGATAAACCATGTGGGGGTAAGACAGCACAGGAACCCTTAGGGGGGCTGAGGGGGTCAGATTTAGAAATGAATGAAAATAGTGTCGAATCCATACTTTTCGGGGTCGCTGGGGTGAATAGTGACACTCCGGATTTTTAGAATCAGGAGACAAACCACGTGGGGGTAATACACCCCAAGAAACCTTAGGGCAGGGGGTCTCAGATACAAAAATCATCAAAAGTAGTGTTGAATCCATGCTTTTCGTGGTCGCTGAGATGAATAGTCACACTCCAGAATTTTTTAAAGTCCAAGTTCAGCCCCCTTCGTGGTAGGGGGCAATGGGCGAGTGATATATGAAAATAATCTAAAAGAGTGCCGAATCCATAGTTGTCGGGGTCGCTGAGATGAATAGTGAGACTCTGGATATTTTTTAATGTCCAAGTTCAGCCCTTTGGGGTGAGAGGCGAGGGGAGAGTGATATATAAAATTAATCGAAAATAATGTCAAATACATAGTTTTCGGGGTCGCCGAGGTGAATTGTATGCTTCGGATTTTTAGTATCAGGACACAAAACACGTGGGAGTAGGACACCCCACGAATGCTCAGGGGTGGGGGGCGAGGGGTGAGACATATATATCATCGAAAGTAGTGTCGAATGAATACTTTTCGGGCTCGCTGAAATGAACAGCAACAGTACGGATTTTTTAAATGTCCAAATTCAGCCCCCTTCGTTAGGGGGATGGGGGAGTGATATATATAAAAATCATCGAATACAGTGTCGAATCCATATTTTTTGGGGTCGCTGAGATGAATAGTGACACTCCAGGTATTTTAAAGCCAAAGTTCAGCCCCCTTTGGGGGATCAGGGGAGAGTGATATATAAAAATAAACGAAAATTTTGTCAAATACATAGTTTTCGGGGTCGCCGAGGTGAATTGTACACTTTGGGTTTTCAGTATCAGGAGATAAACCACGTGGGGGTAAGACAGCACAGGAACCCTTAGGGGTGCTGAGGGGGGTCAGATTTAGAAATGAATGAAAATAGTGTCGAATCCATACTTTTCGGAGTCGCTGGGGTGAATAGTGACACTCCGGATTTTTAGAATCAGGAGACAAACCACGTGGGGGTAATACACCCCAAGAAACCTTAGGGCAGGGGGCAGGGGGGCTCAGATACAAATATCATCAAAAGTAGTGTTGAATCCATGCTTTTCGTGGTCGCTGAGATGAATAGTCACACTCCGGAATTTTTTAAAGTCCAAGTTCAGCCCCCTTCGTGGTAGGGGGCGATGGGAGAGTGATATATGAAAATAATCTAAAAGAGTGCCGAATCCATAGTTGTCGGGGTCGCTGAGATGAATAGTGAGACTCCGGATATTTTTTAATGTCCAAGTTCAGCCCTTTGGGGTGAGAGGCGAGGGGAGAATGATATATAAAATTAATCGAAAATAATGGCGAATACATAGTTTTCGGGGTTGCCGAGGTGAATTGTATGCTTCGGATTTTTAGTACCAGGAGACAAACCACATGGGGGTAGGACACCCCACGAACGCTCAGGGGCGGGGGGCGAGACATATATATCATTGAAAGTAGTGTCGATTGAATACTTTTCGGGCTCACTGAAATGAACAGCAATACTACGGACTTTTTTAATGTCCAAGTTCAGCCCTCTTCGTTGGGGGGATGGGGGAGTGATATATATAAAAATCATCGAATACAGTGTCGAATCCACATTTTTTGGGGTCGCTGAGATGAATAGTGACACTTCAGATTTTTTTAAAGTCGAATTTCAGCCCCCATCGTAGTGGGGGAGATGGGAGAATGATATATAAAAATAATCGAAAATAGTGCCGAATCCATAGTTGTCGGGGTCGCTGAGATGAATAGTGATACTCCGGTTATTTTATATGTCCAAGTTCATCCCCCTTTGGGATCGGGAGCGAGTGATATATAAAATTAATCGAAACTAGTGTTGAATAACTTACAATGTTTTCGATTTCGCCGAGGTGAAATGTACACTTCGAAATTTTAGTATCAAGAGACAAACCACATGGAGGTAGGACACCCCAGGAACCCTTAGGGGTGGGGGGCGAGGGGGTTGAGATATAAAAATCATCGAAATTAGTGTCGAATCCATACTTTTAGGCGTCGCTGAGATGAATAATGGCACTATGGATTTTTTAAAGTTCAGCCCCCTTCATGCTGGGTGGCAATTGGAGAGTGATATATAAAAATCAACGAAAATAATGTTGAATCCATAGTTGTCGGGGTCGCTGAGATGATTGGTGAGATCCCGGATATTTTACAAGTCCAAGTTCATCCCCCTTTCTGGTAGGGGGTGAGGGGGATTCGGATTTAAAAATAATCGAAAATAGTGTCAAAGCCATAGTTTTCGGGGTCGCTGAGATGAATAGTAACACTCCCAAATATTTTAAAACTCAAAGTTTAACCCCCTTCAGGGGAGAGGGGGAGTGATATATAATAATAATTGAATATACTGCCTAATCCATAGTTTTCCGGGTCGCTGAGATGAATAGTAACATTCCGGATTTTTGAAGTACAGCTTCAGCCCCCTTTGGCTTAGAGGATGAGAAAGGGTGAAAAAATAAATTGTCAAGAATGCTCAAGGTAATAGACGTGTGTATGTTCCAGTATGACTTTCAAGTATGACTTACTACCTGGAAAACATACTGTGGGAGTAAGACGCCCCTAGAACCACTTCGGAAGCGGGTGAAATATATAATCCATATTAATAAATAGAAGTCAGTTTGGCGCGATCTATATATACTGTACTATACATATATAAATTAAGGCTTAAAAATGACAACAGACGTGAATGAATGAGACCATTCTAGGCATCCTAGAAACTTAAAACTTGGTACCAGACAACCTGATGACTTCAGGATCCCTAGAAAACACTAAAATTCTCAAAATTCTCTGAGAGGGACACGTTGGGAGTTTCAAAACTGCATAAGAACACAGTCGGTGATATTTATCCTGAACGATAACCTATAGGTTTCATGGGCTTAAAAGTTTCCTGAAAGTCCTAATATCCAAACCCCTCCCCCATATCAAGATGGCAGCACAATCTCCCAGACGAGTTAGAAAATAGAAATTTGGAAAAATTATACCTTTTTGCCTGTAACCGATGGAAAATTTAAGGGATGTTTAAAAAAATTATTTTTTTACCCCCAAAAGTATCACATATGTAGGCAATTTTAATGAAGGTGCAGACCTTCCTTTCGAGGTATTTGGTGACTAAATGGCAAGTCATATCACAAAACGGATGGCACAATTTCCGTTCAATTTGCAGTAATCTACAACTTTGGTCCTATGACTTTTTGTCGTATCTCTACCCCTCATGTTAAATTTGGCTCTATTTCTGGATTTACCTAAATTTTGCACTTTGTACACTTATAATTGATGGTTTGATTCATTTATAGGAAAGATGGGATCATCAAATTCTACACGAATATTGGCCTACCCAGCCAAATTCTATGTTTGAAGCTGATTCTCTTTATCATTAGGTATTGGTGCCCCCGATTATAAACAAATTTACCCATCAAGATGCGACTGACGTTACGCAAAGTGAACTGCGGCAGACAAGTGGACCTGTCGTTATCATCACAACTCTACAACTCGCACTTCATATTGGAAACGTCTGAGGACCACCCTATGCTTTTCCTCAGATAACGCCAAGAGACATGCAATTGAAAATTTTTTATTCACTACATGTACAGCAATTTACTTCAATATCCGTATGCATTGTAGAATACCGTAGTGAAGCTAGTAAATAAATAAATATAATGCTAAGTTCAATTCTGACTATCTTTCTTAGGCCATGCAGTATTTCAAGACTCAAGAAGCTAGTGCTCTGCCACCTGAACTACTCAGCCTAAGTCAGTCTGCTATGTTTTAACAGCACAAGTTTACTTTGCTTACCTCTGTCCAGTGATCCTTAGATCAGCCCTTTAGTCTGATGACAATGGAGCACTCACCTCCTCAGTTAGTCTACACAGACTTGATAGCTATCTTTCAACACATTTTTCAAATTCTGAAGCCAAAGCTTTAATCTCTAAGTGATGCAAACATTATGGTATGCAATTAGAAGTTTCTAAAGTACAAATCTATGAGCTCAAAAAGTTAAAATCAACACGTGAGTGACCCCATGGTCGCTCAGCTCTGAGATCAACCTCCATTACGTCCATGTAAGCAATTCAAATTTGTTAGGCCTTACATACTCGCTACTTTGTACAGAACTACAAGTTCAACTCCGATTCCCTCAGGTTGCCTTCCATTACTATCATTATTAAACGTTACACAATCTTTCTGGTCCCATTAGCAAAATGTGCAGCCAACATCTTGTTGCAAGTCCAGCTCTGAGTCCCAAAGATCACCCTCCAATCTTTTCCCTGTATGAGTAAAGCATACGTATTAAGCCTTACACCATGTCCGTAGTTTTATTAGTACAATGTGTAGCCAAAATTTTGTTCCAAGGTAGCTAATGCTTCTGCATATTGCACAAATGATAATTGGAGGTATGTTGTCAAGTTCGGAAGCAGCATATTGAAGGCTGTTAATTACCTCGATCTCCGTGAAGTTCAGGATGGAGAGGAGGAGTGGTAAAGGTTTAGCTGTGTTTGGGTGCATATTTGTACTTTTCGTTGCCTCATTATAGCCAAATTAAATTTCTCACTGAACACTGAAGCAATGGGCTCAGGGGAGGCAACTATTGTCATTAGAGTAGAATGCAATTTGTGCCCATTTCCCGTGTTTACTATTAAGGTATTAACACATGTCTTTGCTGTTGTTACTTATCTTTTTTCTGTGCAGTTTTTGTATGCTTCGTGGATGAGTTTCTTGGTGGTAGACCTCACACATTTATAATTGTCCCACATAAGATTGCTTGTATCCTGCTTCAATTTCCTGTAAATCATATTGCTTTTACGTATAATTTTGTCTATTTATTTTGTGATCTATGAAGAGTTTTTCTCGGTAATGATGGGTAGAAGGCTTCTTAGAGGTTATGATAGCAGTTCCCAGCCAGCTTTTTTGTAATAATAGACTTCTATATTACATTTCTTTACTGGTCGTTTCTTTTATTTTGTGGTAAGTGCTAGGTGTTCAGAGGAGCAGGGGATTACTGCTGTTTCCAGTACTGAGGATGGAGGGTTAGTAAGGACAAGAGTTTTCATTATACAGGTTGGTTCAGTAATTAATTATTCAAGGAACATGTTGCAAAATTCTATCATTTGCCGCTAATGGACTGCTGCCAGAACATTCCCAAGATAAAATCACTAGCCTTCTAGATACTTTTGCATCAATGCTGAATATTTTGTACATGGCTTAGAGACAGTAGTAATTGCTCATTGATGTCACCGGTCGAGTTTGGAGCTCGTTACATGGAACACAAAATGAACTTGCTTCCAGCGCACATGCATTTCATCAAAATAAATTCTGCATTTGTTTCCAGCAGCTCGAAGCGCACACGGATAAACTCGGGTTTCATGACAATAAGCGATCCTCCCACTGAGGTTTCCTACATACTGTGTATGACTGAGATACCACTTCTATGTCATAGATTGAGGAATTCAGCCAGGATTCACTAACGCACACAATTGGTGGTTCTAAAGCAGCAAGAGTGGCCAGAACTGCCTGTCTACACTTCACATATTTCAGGCTGCAAGTACTAAATCACAACATACACAGTAACTGTCCTGTTATGTGCAGTCCAATATTCTCAGTTGCTAACATCATCATTTACACTGCTTGATGTCATGTTAAAAAATGATTCTGAGTTTGAGGAGAACTACACTTCCAACATGACCATGTCTGCACCCCTGAGTTAATTCTCTAGAGTAGAGATGTATTAGTCATTGCACACGTTCTCTGGACTGGTGAGTAGAAAAATGTACATGTCACTAACAGCTGATTCATATTATGTTTAGAATTACACATGTTACACAGGCATTTGAATGAGACTTCTGAGTTTGGTCCTGGGATCAATTCCACATGTCCACTAAGAGCAATTAAACACATCACAATGTGGGGAAATAATACGGAGTGTTTGGCAACTTTGTTCCCTCCGGCAACCCTCCAATCCCCAAGACATCCGATACTCATTTCTAAGGTGGACTGTAGACCTTCATGTCTACACCATGTCCAAGAATTAATCTCACATTTAGGTACTACTAATAAGCGGTTATTAATTTCTAAATCTGTATACAATTCTCTGTTTGTCAAGGAGTACTTGATTCCACTTTTGCATATGTTATTACACTTTATACCATTAAAAATATGACACAAACTCGGAGAACTCGTATCACTACAAAGTTACCTGCCACCTTTTTGAACTATTTTCTGGTTATTTTGTTGTGATGAGCTACAGATTTAAATATTTAAGAATAGCATTCTTGCAAAACTAAACATTTGAATACTTCACTTTCATCCAACACAGCCAGACAAGTGGCAGAATATACTTTCCACCTGCCTGAACACTGAGGATGCCGAGGCCAACTTCCCGCTCTGAATCAACCCCACTTTTTCTTTTGTTTACTCACTTAATTTAACCACACCAGGATGCATTTCTCAAATAAGTTGCTTACCTGTTACCCATGATCATATTTCAGATTTACTGATTTGATAGTTCTTGGAATATTGTGATGAGTGAGTGAGTGGTGTTTTGCATTTCTACCATACATTGCCTGTGATTGTGCAGAAATCAGCTACTACTTACACAGTCAGATGTAAGAACAAAGATTGTGAAAGAGCAACAGGAGGCCAAGTTATATGTTGGAGAGCAATAAAGAATTGATATTTAGACACATACATATCTCCAAATTGCATGGAGCAGTGTTTATAATGAGGTGATAGAGGTGAAGAAGAATAAACAAAATACAGATGGAATATAACACACCAGCCACTTTGGATCATTGCTGGATTTTTAGCCACTGGATTCCAAGATCAAATTTTCAAAGGTCAGAATAAATTCTGAGTATGGAAAGCAAATTGAGTACATCAGAACATGGTCATCCAACTGCAGATAATCAGGCCTGGAAATATAAGAAAGATTCCAGACAGGTTTTTGATGTTATTCTTCCACCGGAAACAACATTAAAAAATATGTACCTAATAACACCAAGATAAGAATATACTATGCCATCAAAAGAGTCATTATATTTAATGGCTTTGAAACTTAACAAGCCACTGATGGCCCACAGTAAAAATATCAATATCACAGAAAGAAGGTATTTGCAGTTTCACTAATGAAAGAAATAGGGGTTTTGAAATAGGAATCATAAAGATGTACAGAGGTATGAAAGGAGACAGAATCACATGCCTAATACACAGCAGATTGATTCTCTGAACTGGTCATGTTGCATGAATGGCCAACAGCAAAGTCATGGTCAACCAGATACCCCAAGAACACCTATTACAAAATGGAGAAAAGAACTGGTATGGTAATATTAATAATCATTGTACTGGCTCAGATACTGAGTGGTGCCAACTAGACGGCCTGCTATTCACTAGATACTACAGGCTGACTTATTTCAATTTTGTGGAAATTTCTCACGAGCAATGATCAAACCAACAAGTTCGGACAATGAGTGAAGTGCAGGAGACAGAATTCGAAAATGATCTGGATGGACCTGTTCTCACCTTGAACCCAAGATATTGGGATATCAAGGACTGCACTCGACCTCTTGTCTGCAGAGGGAACTACTCAACTTTAAATAGCAAATTCCATATTATCGAGGGTTAGGGTGTAAAATCTAAGTAAAATAAATGGTACTTACTCGTCTTCTTCTTTGAAAGAAGCGACCAACTGGCCTACTGGGTGTTCATCTACACTTATTTCATTCTTAATATCGCTGGAAGGCTGTAAGGAACAAATATACAAAACAAAGTAAGAAATGTAGAGTAAACAGATAGAGTAAAAGTTTACAAAATAGACATGACATAAATGACAAAATAAACTACATAGTTGCAGAATAAATATATCAATTTATTCTCCCAATGTAAAAAGGAAACAAGTAGACAAGTGTCAAGTCAAAATTATATGAAGAACAGGAACATGAAAAGGAACTCATGACAAGATCAAGAGGACAGCACTGGAAGAGGGAGCAAAATAAGAAGAAAAACTTGAAGGACAACAATAATCTCTGCATTTTTTTGTTCTCTTCCTACAACTTCCTGTCATCGTATTCATCCTATTATGTGTTCTTAAATCACTGGTCACTTGTTTGTTTCTTGTGTTCGCACAGATGACTCTGATTGTCAGACAGACATAAATTGGATCTTAACCTGAGAAAGGTCAAACTCTTGCCTACCATGTTCAAGTTCATATAACAAATAGTCAGTTGTTGGACTTTTCATTGACTCTAAGCAATCTGAAGGCTTTATTAATATAGATTTGCAACATTTCCATTCAGATTTTAAAGGACAATGCTGGCTGTGTTCTCTACGCACAGGAAGTACACCGCATTCCCAAAAATTGATTCTCGGAGAAGTTCGAGATTATTATCAGACTCTGACGGCTAGATGCTGGTCCACTCAGGCTGTATAAGAAAAAAGTAGTTGTTAACTGCTAGAGAGGTAGAGTCCATATTCTAAAAAGCCAAGACTAATGGCCCAGAAAATTTGTTTCATTCACCACACACCGACTCTTAAACTACAGGCCATCAGGTTGAGCAGGGGTCGCTTGACAGGGTAATGCTTATCAGAGCTCTAGAGTCACAGGTTTGGGTTTGGTCTTAAAAGGACTCTGTTGAGAGAGATTTAAACTAACTAGTATGTTTCCTATACAAGACCAGAACAGCCTAACATTTTTAACAAATTATCATTCAACTGAAGAAGTCTACACTTGACTTTGTATGCAACGTTAGATTAATGTTATCTCTAGGGTTTTTTGAAAGAGAGAAACCTTACACTTTGCTTCCACACAAGTGAACCTTCCACTGTTCTAACAAAGTTGAAAGGATTCTATTTAGTAAAATGACATTGATTATTTCATCAATAGTGCAATATTCAAATGAATTCATCAATCTAAACCTTAATAATGACAGTTGAAAGATCATAACTAATGTTGTATATTTTGAAACTAACAACCAGCAAAAGAGAAAAAACTCACATTGTCCTGTGTAGCAAATGCTGGAAAAAAAAAAATCAAGGATCCAAAGCAAATGTGAAACAACAATCTATATTAACTCCATGAGAAGAAACATGCTTGAAACAGGCGATTCTCCAGATATACCCATAAAATATTTTCAATGGACTGGTCATATAAAGATTAAATAGGCCACAGGTGGATGAAAACAGAAATGATATTTAATTAGCTGTAGAAAATGAAGGCAAATTGAAGTACAGGAGATAAGATGGTTGGAACCTTAAGAGTGACAACACTGGTAATGAGACGCCATACAACAGAATCTAATAATGTCACTGACAACAGACGTTACTTGTATACCTGCCTTACCTTACAGCATACCTTCTCACATCACAAGCATGCAAACTGGCTTAATGAACACAGCCTCGGATTAGCTGGCAATCTAAGTCAGTACTGTCACGATGTTTTTCAAACAGGAACAATGGAACTGATTGTGCCAGAGGTCGTACAGCACGAGAGTGTCCTCAAGGTCTTCAAGAAGCTTGCAGTGAAACTGCATAGCCTTAAAGGACAGTGGCACGGTGGGTAAAAGTCTTTAATGAGGGACGCCAGTAAGTGGCAGACGCGTGTCAGCCAGGTCATCCTAGTGTCAGTGAAGAAGATGTGCATTCTCTTGCTGTGTTAATGGACATGGGTCGATGCCATATGATATGTGAGACACCGGGTTAGGAAATATGACTGTGCTTCATATTAGAAGGAACACCTGGGCATGAGAAAAATTTCATATAAATGGGTTCAGCATGAATCAACGGAAATGCAGAAATAAAATACGATGCCGCTTGTAACCATTTGGAGTACCGTCATTATGAAGAAGGGGCTTTCTTATGCAATATCGTTATGCTGGATGAGACATGGGCTAAATTGTATGAGCCACAGCTGAAATGCTGATCGAAATAATGGCATCATTACGGGAAACCCCAAGGATTGAGAGTTCGTGAGAACCCCAGCCACGTGAAAGTTATTGTTATACTCATGCATGACTGTGATGGTTTTATCCTAATGCACTATGTTCCTCCACAGCATGCCGTCAATGTGTATTAGCCATAATTTTCCACTACAATGCACGGCCGCATACAGTGCAAAACGTGGCTGATTTGTTCGGTTGATGGGGCTGGGAATTGCTATACCATATACTACAATCCACAGATTTAAGCCATTTTGACTTTGACTTGATTCACAAGATGAAGGAACCACTTCGGGGCCTTTGCTCCAGAACGGTTTCAGAGATTGATCAGGCAGTAAACTGCTCCATTCGAACTATCAAAATAACAGGTGCTGCAGTACATATCCTATGATGTCCACATCGTTGGTAACAAGATACACACAATGCTGGTGACCACTCTGAAGGACAGTAAATCATGGTAAAACATTCATATCTTTGGTATGAGTTGTAATTGAATATTTGCTACTATTAAAGTTCCAACCCTCATTTATGTCCAATAAGTTTCTATTTACAACTTGCTTCAAGGTGCTTCGGCAAGATATGTCTTATGGCAATGATGGGAGAGGAAAGGGCTAGGAGTGGGAAGGAAGCAGCCTTGGCATTGAACCGTTCCTTACACCGCCATTTTGGACCGAACACCGACATACGGAACTGTTTCGTACCAACCTATAAACGTTTGTAGTTTTAGTTACTAGCAAGTGATAAGTCTTGTGCCACATGTAGATTACTCCACTAGTGTCCAGAAGTTAAGCATAATCACGAAACTAGGCCATACTGCCCATAAGGAATGTCAGATGGATTGTTGAACAAACAGAAGCTGAATCAAACACCATATGTCAAACAACTTGTCCAGAAAACAGATTCAGAATGGTTCTGATAGCTAAGGTACACATTTGCCAACAAGTAACAAAACTTGCCAATGTCTACTACAACAAAATATGCTGTTAATAGGGTGTATGGTTACCCATGACAGCCACACATGCTTCACAGCGACGAAGCATGCCCTCTATCAGATGGCCCAAGAGCTCTTGTGGAAGTCAGTCCCATTCCTCCAAAAGGGCACATGCAAGGATCTTGGAGGGTCCTTGTTGGAGGCTTACAGATCACAATTCACCTACCCAATGCATCCCACCAAGCATGTTCTCTAGGATTCAGATCCACAGACCTCACTGGCCATTCCATGTGATGAATGACTTTCCCAGCAAGAAATTCATCTACCAGAGCAGCGCGGTGCCGTCGGGCATTATCGTCAATTAAGAGGAAGTCTGAACCAACCGCACCTCTGAAGAGTCGCACGTGGTCCCAGTATCTCATCCCAATCTCTCCGAGCATTAACAGTATTCCTCGGACCACCCTCAAAGATGTGCAGGTCCATACGGCCATTTAACATGACGCCGCCCCACACCATAAAGCCACCACCACCATACTGGTCGTGTTCCACGATGTTCCTGTGGTTGTTTCGGCTACCCGGTTCCCTCCAGATTAATGTGCGATGGGAATCATTCTGCAAACTGAAGTGGGATCCATCTGTGAAGAGCACAATGCCTCCATTCATTTATGGCCCAGTTTCGATGTTGACAGCTCCACAGTAAACGGGCCCGTTCCTGTGCTGGAATGACCGGGACGCACACCGCTGGATGTTGGGCAAACAGCCCTGCTGTTCTGAGGCTCCGGTACACAGTTAACCAGGAAACAGCAACCCCTGAGACAGCAGAAAGCTACGCCGACAATTGTCTTGTTGATGCATTCCGATTTAGTCAGGCAGTAAAGGCCAGATATTGGTTCTGCTATGGAGTGGTTATCCTTGGTTGACCTGGTACTGGCCAACGGCTAACATCTCCTGTGTCTCGAAAATGTCTCCAAAGCCTGGAAATGAAACTTTGTGGCACATTCAAGGATACGGCGACTTCTGTCCGATATACAAGGACTCACAGTTTTGACATTGGAATCTGTAGACATCTGATTTTTGAAAAATGTCAGTTTTATTAATTGAGCTGGTATTATATATGATGTCCATAATTTTATTATCAGTTCAATATGCGATTTTTGTGTTATGTTTCTTCAAAATATTGGTAATGCTCCAAATATCTACATTGAAAGTAAAGGTTGAATAATGATCAGTTTAGTGTCTCTATAGTTAAAGTTGAATTTAAGCGATATCTGCGTTTATTCATAATGCAGTCTACAAATTCATTATCATACCCGTTATATTTAGCTATGGAGCAAACTGTATTTAATTCTTTGTTTAAATTTTCTTTATTTGGTGGTATACTGTTTGCTCAGTCTACCATACTGGTGTAGGTAGCACATTTGTGTGCTTTGGGATGGAAAGAATCTTTCTAGATGGTAGTAGCTGTCTCTGTCAGTTTACTGTATGCTAAATATTGTATTATATAGAAGGTGGAAGTCTGCTTAATGTGAGATCTAGAAAATTTGTGCTTCCATTTGACTCAGATTCCAGAGTGAAATTTATCTGCGGATCAATATTTTTTAAACTGTTAAGGGTGGAGCCTGCATCTGTAATTCTTTGTCAAGGATAACGAGAATGTACCCTATAAACCTGCCACAAAACTTTATGTTCGCAAAGTCACTATTGTTATTAATTGCCATATGCTCTAGTCTATGTATATTTCCGCTAATATCCCTGAGCTAGGCGACCCCATAGCCAAACCATCCTTCCGATATATACAATTATTAAATTGAAAGAAATTATTTTTAACTACTAGTTTCAAAGCTTCCATGAAATCTTGTATCAGAAATTACTGAGGTTACTATATTTAACACGTTGAGTGCCAGACTGATTTTCATAGGCTTGCCATCTAGTGCCGTGAGCTAATAACATCGAGTTACTCCCTGGTGCCAAAACGTTCACAGGCTTAACCAAGCAAATGATCGCTGATATGAGGATGTATTTATGATATATTAGGTTAACTTATTATGTATATTAGGTAAAATATTGCGACCCCATATGGGGTCGTGTTGGTCATTACGAACTGTACACGTACACGCGACCCCATATGGGGTCGTACTTACTCAGTAGTTACTGTCCCGACGCTCGGTCATACTTACATTTTCCTTTGCGGGGACGCCTTATATGCTGTTGATTATGATAGATATGTTATCTTATTCATACTGGAGCCGTTAAAATGTATGATCTCCGATTTAAGGTCAGGAAATGTTTGTAAATGACGATCTTCCGATTTTAGGTTAGGAAATTTTCGTATAGAATATAATTATATAAAGTAGTGAAAATCGTGTGAATTTGGTAAATTAGGATGTAACAGAATAATTTTATAAGAAGAATTAATAGTTACGGAATATTGAATAAGTATACAATTTTTTTGTATAACTTTCAATTTGAGTAAGAGAAGCTGGCAGCGCTGGTTGTGCACATGGGAAACCAGTGACTATATCGTTGAAGACGGTCATAATTGTTGCAACAGCTGGCTTGGAAACCTGGAGTACAGTGGGGAAGTGTGTGCTGAAGACTGTAATTCATGAATGTGGTTGAACGTGCGAGATCGATATTTGTTGTATACTGGGTTCAAATTCAATGTAACTGTATACTTCGTCTACATCTCGTTGTCCGACTTGTTCGATATATCGCCCAGACAGTCTGCACTAAGTCTTTTACTGCTCGATTTACTCGTAACGACTTAAAAAAGAAAAGGTAACTCACAGCACTGCACACTTACATAAACAACCCGTGCGTGAGATAGACAATGACTTTGTCAACCTACAAAGCACTCTTGACGTACCCATATGGGGTCGCGCCAAAACAGGAATTGAGAAATGGAAAGTGGACTATGCAGATACTTTAAATAGACGACCAGCAGATGGCAGGAAGAGACTTTATCCATCTTCGAAACACATACTTACTGCGCACCCAAATGGGTTCGCACATTTCTCGATTTAGAACGAACGTACGACCCCATATGGGGACGTGAAGTTCAAAAACTTGGCTACTCTCACGTACCCATATGGGGTCATATGGCACTAAACTTGTTAAATTACTTTTCTTCTTCATTTTGCCTCATGACTGAGGTGTCGTGACTATCTTAATATTCAGCCCTCTAGCCGATGAACCATACTCCGCCATTCTTCCCTATCTAAAGCTTTCAATGTGGTTGCTCTCAGAGAACTCTGTAGGGGCCATTCACCATGTCAATCCATCGCGTTGGTACTTGTCCTCTTTGTCTGGTTCCCTGGACTTTGCCCTCAACGATTAGCTTTTGAAGACTACCATCTTGGCGCATTATATGTCCAAAGTAGCGTACAATCTGCTGAGAGACCTTACATGACAGACGAACTTTTATCTGAAGATGGTACAGGATTGATGCGTTTGTGCGATGAGCTGTCCAAGGAATCCTTAACAGACTTATTCGAAAATTATAGTTCTTTCTTATAAATTTCTGGATAAATTGTGTTAATTTGTACAATGACCTTGGCCTATAATTGATGATGGCCATTTGTTTTACTTTGGATAACAGGAAAAAGTTCCTTAGTGTTGATACTCGGATACATATTTCTTATGTCGAAAGAATGCAGTGAGTGGAAAGGCTGTATTTCAAAGCTATCTATTTTTTTAATAAACTCAATGGTATTTTTCACAGACTTATTCGACAGAAAATTATAGTTCTTTCTTAGAAATTTCTGGATAAATTGTGTTAATTTGTACAATGGCCTTGGCCTATAATTGATGATGGCCATTTGTTTTACTTTGGATAACAGGAAAAAGTTCCTTAGTGTTGATACTCGGATACATATTTTTTATGTCGAAAGAATGCAGTGAGTGGAAAGGCTGTATTTCAAAGCTATCTATTTTTTTAATAAACTCAATGGTATTTTTCACAGAATTATTCGACAGAAAATTATAGTTCTTAGAAATTTCTGGAAAAATTGTGTTAATTTGTACAATGGCCTTGGCCTATATATGATGATGGCTGTTTGTTTTACGTCGCACTGACACAGATAGGTCTTATCGCGATGATGGGAAAGGAAAGGCCTAGGAATGGGAAGGAAGCAGCTGTGACTTTAATTAAGGGTTAGCCCCAGCACTTGCCCGGTGCAAAAATGGGTAAAAATGGAAAATCATCTTCAGGGCTGCCGACAGTGGGGTTCAAACCTACTATCTCCCGGATGTGAGTTCACAGCTGCGCACTCCTAACCGCACAGCGAACTCACCATGTAATTTATGATGAAGCTTATGGGGACGCCGACCTTATGGATCTTAGGTAATGCTTTAGCTACTGGCAGTCTGGGCTTCATAAGTATTAGTTTTGTCTTCTCTTGTTCTGTAAACAAAAATGACGTATCTTTTAGGGTTGATTTTAGGGGATGTTGCATCTGTTGGGTCGGATCTTCTTTATTCACAGTAAAAGAGCACTTCTTTAAAAAAATCTTTTTTTGGTGTAATCTGTTTTTTCCATTGTAACTGTCGTGTTCCCTTTATCTGCCCTAGTGAAAATGAGGTTCTCATCTGTAACTTTCTTTTTGAGGTTTATTACCTGTTCCCGTTCTACAAAATGTTCTTGGTTACTATTGGTTCTAGTATGTAATATTCTTCCTTTTGATACATGGATTTTGTTCAGTTTACTCCTAATATCAAATCTTTAATTTCTGGGGCATTTTATTAACAGCTACCACCGACTCTATAATCATTTTGGTAGTGGCATTGATTACATTCGTGTTTGGCCAATTGTGTATAGGACCTTTTTCTAGTATCTTGCTTTCCTCATCAGTTAGTACTGTTTTTGACAAATTAATGTCCAGCTCCATAGCTGAATGGTTAGCACGCTGACCTTTGGTCACAAGGATCCTGGGTTTGATTCCCGGTGGTGTCGGGAATTTTAACCATCATTGGTATCGCTGTTACTGGGGCTGGGTGTATGTGTCGCCTTCATCATTTCATTACCATCACGACGTGCAGGTCGCCTATGGGGTCAAAGAAAAGTCCTGCACCTGGCAAGCCGAACATGTCCCCGGACACTCCTGGCACTGAAAGCCAAACGCCATTTCATTTTATTTCCACAAATTTATAATGGCAAGGTGAAATTTCCCAATCAAGTAGATTAATGTTATGATTTTCTGTTTCCCTTTTTGTACCCCTGTTTTTTGTCGCATAGCCATAAGTGTATTAAGCACTTTGTCTAATATGAGCTGTTTTGGGGCTAATATTACAGAGTCGGAAGTGGCTGTTAATATTTTTTTTGCTATTGGCTTTACGTCGCACCGACACAGATAGGTCTTATGGCGACGATGGGACAGGGAAGGGCTAGGACTGGGAAGGAAGCAGCCATGGCCTTAATTAAGGTACAGCCCCAGCATTTGCCTAGTGTGAAAATGGGAAGCCACGGAAAACCATCGTCAGGACTGCCCACAGTGGGATTCGAACCTACTATCTCCCGAAGACTGGACACTGGCCGCACTTAAGCGACTGCAGCTATCGAGCTCGGTAGCTGTTGATAAAATGCCCCCGGAAATACAAGATGAGGTCAGATTCAATATTTGGATAAAACTGAACAAAATCCATCCATCAAAAAAAGAACATTACCCACTGTAAAAGTAGAAACCAAGAACATTTTGTAGAATGGGAACAGGTTATCAATATCAAAAAGAAAATTAGAAGATAATAACCTCATCATCACTAGGGCAGATAAAGGGAACATTACAACAATAATGGAAAAAACAGATTACACCAAAAGAAACTAAGAATTTTCCAAGAAGAGCACTTTTACGGTGACTAAAAAAGATCCAACCCTACAGATACAACATCTCCCAAAATTAACACTAAAAAATACGTCATTTTTATTTACAGAACAAGAGAAGAAAAACCTAGTAACTATGAACCCCAAACTGCCAAAGCAAATGCTTTACCTACGATCCATAAGCCTGGCGTCCCCATACACCACATCATCAATTATAGGCCAAACCCATTGTAAAAATTAACACAATTTATCCAGAAATTTCTAAGAAAGAATTGTAATTTTCTGTCGAATAAATCTGTGAAAAATACCATAAAAAACTGGATAGCTTTGAAAAACAGCCCGTCCACTCATTGCATTCTTTCAACATAACAAATATATGATGTAGATGTTGATTCCCATAGGGAACCCAATGTCCAATAACGGACCATTATATTGGTAATATAACAAATATATATCCGAGTATCAATACTAAGGAACATTTTCCTATTATGGAAAATCATTTAAATACATATAATAACCTCAGTAAATTCGAGATCCAAGATTTCATGGAAATTTTGAAACTAGTAGTTAAAAATAATTTCTTCCATTTAAATAATTGCATATATCAGCAAGGATGGTTTGGTTAGGGGGTTGCCAACCTCAGGGATATTAGCGGATATATACATTGACTATTTAGAACATACAGCAATTCATAACAATAGTAGACTTTGTGAACATAACATTTTGGGCCAGGTTTATAGATGACACTCTCGTTATCCTTGCCGAAGGAATTAGTGATGCAGGCTCTACCCTTAACAATTTAAAAAATAATGATCCACAGATAAAGTTCAATCTGGAATCTGAGTCAAATAAAAGCACAAATTTTCTAGATCTCACATTAAACAGACTTCCTTCTTCTCCAGAAGAATATTTAGCCTACAGCAAAGTGACACAGACAGCTAGTACCATCCAGAAAGATTCTTTCCATCCCTAAGCACACAAATGTGCTACCTACAGCAGTATAGTAGACCGGACAAAGAGTATACTGCTAAATAAAGAAAATTTAAACAAAGAATTAAATACAATTTGCTCCGTAGCTAAATATAATGGGTATGATAATGCATTCATAGAGTGCATTATCAATAAACGCAGATATCGCATAAATTCAACTTTACGTATAGAGAAAACTAAACCTGATCATTATTCAACCTTTCCTTTCAATGAGCCAACGGCCGTAGCCGTGTTGAAACACCGCATCCCGTGAGATCTCCGAAGTTAAGCAACATTGGGTGTGGTCAGTAGTTGGATGGGTTGCCACGCGCTGTTGGTGGGGGTAACGGAATGGAGGAGCGGAAAGGAACTGGCCACCCTACCGCACGTAAACTCCGGCTCAGGAACACCTCTGCAGAGGTTCGGACCTGCTTTCGGACAGAACAACCCTTACCTACCTACTTTCAATGAAGATATTCATAGCATTACAAATATTTTGAAGAAACATAACACTAAAATCGCATATTGAACTGATAATAGAAATATGGACATCATATATAACAACAGCTCAAATAATAAAACCGACATTTATCAAAAAACAGGTGTCTACAGATTTCAATGTCAAAACTGTGAGTCCTTGTATATCAGACAGACTGGAAAGAGCTTAAAAATCAGATGCATGGAGCATGCAAATGCCATGAAACATAGTAGATGCTCTGCAGTTTCACAACATATTCAAGATTTCAAGCATAACTTCAGTAACATGAAACAGGATTCAGTGGTTCTTATCAACGTAGACAAAAACGCTGTTCTTGACGTCACTGAGGAATGCTTCATTCACATGGATCAGTTCTTTAACTCCATTTTGAACCTGAATGAAATGTCAGAAAAAAATAACATTCTCTCTGATTTTTTTATTAAAGTCTTTAGATGTGTTGATCTTCCAAATGAACGCCCAAGATCTAACACGACACACAATACCCTATCACGTTACAAACCCCTACCACACTGTTCACATGACCTGCCTAAAACCCCTCCTCCTATCCTGTCCTCTTCCAACCTGCTCCTCCCCCTCCCTCTCCAGATATAATCCTACCTCACTACACTCTACTTACCAGTATTAGCCCGTACTTTCTCACAAACTGTAGCTTGTCAACATGCTAACCAAGGTGAGCCACATATACCATATATTACACACACTTAGCTTGTCCAGACCCATTATATTTTAATACTTAAAACTCATTTGTCTTGATTTCGCTTCAGGCTGATCCAAATCCTTTTGAGTAAATTGGGATATTTTAGTTCACCTCTATTACAATAGAAGAGTAGATGGAAGGACAACCAATTACCAACCATTAACCGTTTCTTACCTTATAATTTTATTAATACATCATTGTATAGTAAGCCTCCGTGGCTCAGACGGCAGCGCGTCGGCCTCTCACCGCTGGATACCGTGGTTCAAATCCCGGTCACTCCATGTGAGATTTGTGCTGGACAAAGCGGAGGCGGGACAGGTTTTTCTCCGGGTACTCCGGTTTTCCCTGTCACCTTTCATTCCAGCAACACTCTCCATTCTCATTTCATTGCATCTATCATTCATTAACAAATCACTTTGGGAGTGGCGACCCCATCGTACTAACAGCCTATATCTGCTTCATTCATTACATCCCTGACCCGGTCAAATGACTGGAAAACAGGTTGTAGGTTTTCATTTTCACATCATTGTATAATTTTAACGAACACAACAAGCCTTTTGAGACAAGTGTAATGAGATATACCAACGCATATTTCTACCAGTTCTTAACATGAACAAGGTGTTATCAACTAAAATTATGTTTTCACTTTGACAACATTTGAATAACAAGTGTCTTAAAGGAAGGACAAATTATCACCAAAGATTCAAATGCAACCGTAAATATGACGTAATGATTTGAGTATTAGCACATAAACAAATCAACAAAAACTGTATCAATTGATTGCTATAAGTTTCACACTATTTTATTCAGCACACAGTGTAAATAAGCATTTCAAAAGACTTTTATTCGGCGAAAATGTCAACACTTTATATTCTTTTACTGTTAAAAAACTATGTATATATTCATGCATCATAACATCAATTTTAATTACCAAGTCCTTTCTCAATTGTATGATTAATGCATTTCAATGTTGAAACCAGTACCATTATTAAACAAATGTTGTAAATAATACCTTATACAACTCGTAATTCATATTGAAAAGGTTGAACCTTAAAAACTTTATCTCTGTGATCCCAGTTCAATACGGAAACAAAAATGAAGTTTACATCTTTGAATAAGTGCATATGTCATGTGATTTGAGGCCTATTTCCTGTTGCCCTGTTTACTCGTAACTAACGCTACACTTTTCGACACTAGTGTAAATGGAATCCACCCTTCCCACACCACAGAATACTGTATAAGAAACAAAATGCTATCTGCTTGTGCTTGTTAGTAAACAAACATGGCTGATGACTCTGTAGATACCTTCAAGTGGTTAGAAAATGATAACGAGAATGAATTTTCTCCCAAAGACTGTGCTATTACATACACTAATAATGATAGTGTTATAGAAAATGATTCTAGTGATGGAAACAGCATGGACAATGTAAACGAAGACCGAGGTGGCGAGACTGCTTTACGAGGTGGATCTTCCACATGGAATTCATCAAACATTTCCAATACACAAAAAACTATTCTATTCACAAGTGTTTCTCGTCGCAGTGCTATGGTTTTGAGAAGACTGTATTTGATGTGCATTCAGAATTTCTTGGGGAAGAGTTCTGGGAAATGATTGCGATAGGAACCAATGACTGAGCTATAATTTGATGACAAAAAAATCTGACATGTGACAGTAAATGGTATCCTTGCATGGTTGATTAGATAAAAGTGTATATTTTGCTAATGATTCTCAAGAGTCGGGTAAGAAAACCTAAACTCAAGTTGTGCCGGTCTAACAGGAAGGTTCAGAAAGTAAAATGTTTTCAGAAACTATGACATTTGAACTATTCTGTCATATTTCACGATTTTGCACTTCTCTGATGACAAGTTTTCAGATCCAAATGACCATCTAAGAAAAATCAGACCATATTTGCAAACAAAATTTGAGAAATTCTACAATCTTGACAGAGATATAGGTATTGATTACAGTGTCATGAAATGTCTAGGTAGACTCCCTTTTGTGCAACACAATTCTTTCAAAAAAAAGCCAGGTTTGTTATTAAAATTTATAAACTCTGAGAAAGTGCTTCTGGATACTGTTCCCAGTTCAATATTTATACCAGACAAGGCAAACAGGGTGTTATTCCAGCAACAAAAGCAGCAGTGTTGGAACTAACGGAAGCAAACTTGAACCAAGGTCATGCATTATATCTTGATAACTAGTATGTTTCTCCTGAACTTTTTCACACCTTGTTGGACAATGGAACTCATGCTGGGGGTACCGTATGCTGTAACAGGAAGAATGTGCCTCCAGAGTTCCACACAGTAAAAGTGATGAAAGGTGAGGCCATAAAGTGGAAAGACAGAAAGGATATTTTTTTACTTTCAAATGTTGATACGGACTTTGAATTTGATCTGAAATTCAAAGAAAATGAGGTGGAGGAGAAGTAGTGAAAAACCTCAAGGGTATTGGAAGATACAACCGGATAATGAACGCAGTATATCATCAAGACCAAGGCCTTGCATGTTTCCCCATAATGCGATGGACTATGAAGGGTTATAAAAAGATAATGCTGTATCTATTGGATATGGCTATCTTCAATTCATACATTGTGTTCATGAAGGTTACTGGCCGGTGGCTGCATTATACAGAATTTCTCACAGTGTTAGCCGAGGAATTGTTGCAGAGTGTTGCTCTCCTGCCTAGGACAACAAAACGAAGAATGTCCAGTCAACACAGCCCACTGCGGCTTCAGGCAAATGTTTGGGGAAATTTTCCAAGGCCTATTCCTCCTACAGAAAGGAAGAAACTTCCTTCTAAGCCCTGAAAAATATGCAAGGGTCATAAAAGAGTTAATGAACTGTTAGACATTGATCTGCGATGTATGTGGCTTTGAAAAATATGCCACCTTTTGACCAATCCTCAATATACAAAATTAAAACATAAGTTTCGAAAATAGTTTTCTGTCCCCGCTGGTTAGACTATTAGTGAGGTTCCTATGGGTTATTTCAAGCATAGTTTCAGAATTTGCCCGGTTTAAAAATGGGAAATAACAGGAAACCCTCTTTGGAAGAACAGCTGAAAGAGAAGTGCAAGGACGTTCAAGGTTTTATGGTCCTAGGAAAGAAAGAAGCTGCATGCAGGAAAATCAAGGAAGCCTTCGGAGAAAGGGAAACTAGGTAAGACAGAGTAGTGATGCGTGATACAACAGTGCCAATGGATTGGATATGGAGGAACATGGTCAACAGTTTGCTGATAATCCTATGACACTGCAGTCCAACAATTGGGCTCATTTCATATGTGCAACTTTCCCACTGTATCCAAACAAATCCCCTCAACAAGAGCTCAAATGGAAGAAACTTCTAGTGAAAAAGACAAAGAAAAAATATGGCAGGAATATATCCAACACCAGTATCAAGGTAAAAAGGTAGACGATAGGGTTCTGGAAAAATAACAGGCTGTTGTCGCTGATGAAATCGGAGTCCCAACTTTGAGGTCAGAATTCAAGAAATCCTGAAAGGCCTAAGTATAAACAAGGCACCAGGAATTGACGACATACCCTCAGAATTACTGACTGCCTTAAGAGAAACAAGCATGGCGAGTTTATTCCCCTTAGTGTGCAAGATGCATGGAAAAGGAGAACTGCCATATGATTTTTGGACGAATTATGTCATATCTATTACCATGGAAGCCGGTGCTGACAAGTGTGAAAACTATCACACCATTAGTTTAGTTTGGAAAGACAATTTGACAGTGAGTTGGAGGACGTCAATTTAGCTACAGAAGAAATGTAAGAACACATGAAGCAATCCTGACTTTACATGTAATCTTAGAGGATTGAATTAAGGAGGACCAACACTCATACATAGTGTCCATAGAACAAAAAAAGGCATTCATTATCAGATACCGAGAAAGAAAAATAATTTACAATCTGCATAAAATCAGTCAGCTGTGATAAGAATCGAAGACTTTGAGAAAGCAGCAGTATTCCATAAGGGAGTGAGGCAGGACTGGAGGTTCTTTCTCCTTTACAATGTTCACATACAAGAAAGAGGCAGTAAATAAAATCAAAGAGGAATTTGGAGAGGGTATCACAATAGAAGAAGGGGAAATCGAATCTATGAAGATTGCTCATGATATTGTTATTTTATCTCAGTCTGCAGAAGGTCTGGAGAAATTATTGAATGGTACAGACAGAGTCTTGGGGAAGGAGTACAAGAACAAAATAAATAAATCCAAAATGAAAGTAATGGAGTGCAGTAGAACGAAGTCAGCTGACACAGGAAAAATTACATTAGGAAATGAACTTCTAAAGGTAGTAGATGAATATAGTTACTTGGGTAGTAAATAAACTAACAAGAGCAGAAGTAATGAGGACATAAAATGCAGACTGCAGGCTAGCACAAGCAAGGAAAGCCTTCTTTTTTTTTTTTTTTTTTTTTTGCCAGGGGCTTTACGTCACTCCGACACAGATAGGTCTTATGGCGACGATGGGATAGGAAAGGCCTAGGAGTTGGAAGGAAGCGGCCGTGGCCTTAATTAAGGTGCCTGGTGTGAAAATGGGAAACCACGGAAAACCATCTTCAGGGCTGCCGATAGTGGGATTCGAACCTACTATCTCCCAGATGCAAGCTCACAGCCGCGTGCCTCAACGCGCACGGCCAACTCGCCCGGTGAAAGCCTTCTTAGAAAACAAATTTTCACCTCTCAAACAATGATAAATGGATTACTTAGATGTTTTTGAACACATTTGTCTGGAGCATGGTGTTCTATGGAAGAAAAACATGGACGATAACTAGCTCAGGAAAAAAGGGTAGAAGCTGCTGAAATACAGTGTTAAGGATGAATGCTGAAGGTGAGTTGGTCAGATCGAATCACGATCAGAGAAATATGGAATTAAATTGGTGAGAGATCAATTTGGATAAATTTGACAAGAACAGATAGAATGATAGGACATATCTTAAGACACCCAGGACTTGTTCAATTGGTTTTTAAGGAGGTGCAATGAGTAAGAACAGTAGGGGTAGAACAAGATATGAATATGACAAGCAGATCAGAGCAGATGAAGGATGTAGTAGTTATCTAGAGATGAAAAGGATACCATATGATAAGGGCACATGAAGAGCTGGATCAAACCAGTATTTGGACTGATGACTCTAAAACAATAACAAGTACGATATTGTGTCCTGTTTAACAGAGACTGCAATTCGTTTCCAAGAGGACATGCTGAGAACCCGGTTATATTCATTAAGCAAGATGAGCAAGCACTAATTAAATAGACTGTATTAAGCCAAACATAGTCATACTGTATTACACCTTTCTCCATATCACCCAGAATTGAATTCCATTAAACTGATATGTGCACGTGTCAAGAAAGGCATTTTTGACAAAATGTAATGTTCGGAATGGAAGCATTACTATAATTTATGGTGAACAAATTGCTACAATTGCAAATGAGAACTGGAAGTAAAACTTGTGAGCACGTAAATAAATTTGAAAATCAGTAATTTCATGTGAAGGTTTATTGGACCACCACATGGGAAGTGAAATGGACAGAAATAGTGACAGTAATGGAAGCAATACTGAAACACAAGAGAAAGTGGTAATGAAACCACAGACACCACCAGCAGAAGTGGAATAGGCATGGATACAGAGTATGATGAAACAGTGTGACAGCATTCCCTAGGAGATTTAGTATGCCTAGATATAGTGACAGTGAATGATCTATAGTCTTCTACCAAGTGATTACCATACCGACTTATGTGTAATGTGCAGTTATATGTGTGTAATTATTGTAAGTATTTGTGAAAGGCTTCTTAACAGGAATGCTATAATTTAGGGTGAGACTGTATGTAACATAAGGCATGCACTGTACAATATCCTCACTTATACTCTCCTATGTACGCTTGAACCTAGTCCTTGTCACCTTCCACTACAGCGCACTTCCTGTTTTGCACTAAAATGAGTGTTCTCCACAATTTGCAAAAGATGTCCTCAACACAACAGAAGCAATGTAAAAAAGAAACCTACACTGTCAGAAATGTTTCTGATGTACAACATACAGGCAGACAGGGTAAAAAATTATTGTATAGACTGGATAATTTTGCTGAAATTGAATGCTGGACAGAGACAGCAGAGTCCATCTTCATTAGCATGTGGCAACTCCTATTCTGAAACGATCTCAGAATAAATCTCGAAAAGAGAATAACAAAGTGCTGTGTCCTCTCCACCCTACTAAATACTGTAGAGCCCTATATATTTTATTACCCACGGAAAAGAGAATTAAAATTTCAAGATGTGGATATATAATGGCAAACTGTGCAATTCCTGTGGGTTATTTTCATGTCGCACCAAAGGACATAGGTCTTATGCCAACTAAAGGATAGGAAAGGGCTAGGAGTAGAAAGGAAGCAGCCGTGGCCTTAATTAAGGTACAGCCCCAGCATATTAATGATATGAAAATGGGAAACCATAAAAACGATCTTCAGGGTTGCCGACAGTGGGATAACCCACACAATGAGCTGTCAAGCTCAGTTTATCAAGACAATTTAACTCATGCGACTGAAATACATGTATCACATTATGAGGACTCCTAAAAAGGACAGTCTCTCACAAGTAATACTGTAAGGAAAAAATTTAGGCAAAAGAGGACTCAGAAGAAGCCGAACATCTCTGATCAACATTTTGAAGAAATGGGTTGGAGCTCTTTGGCAAATGACAAAAGGAAGATAGCCATGATCGTAGCCTAAATCTGGTTAGGATAAATAAGTTAGCAGTAACAGTGAAGAAACCAGCCACCGTATGCCAAGCATATGAGGGACTTTGATCAATAATAACTGCTATATATTACCTAGCACAATTAAATTAGAATCTAGCGGGTTCCACCTTTTCAATACGAAATACAATGTTGTTGGATGGTATTTACAACATTATTTATTACAGAACATGTTTCGGTGTTCAATTTTTGACACCATCATCAGCTGCTCAGAAAGTGCGAAAAAACTTGGCGATCTAAACATTAAACAACATATTGTCATACGTAACTCCTTAATATACATATATACAAACAATAGAATATTGCACTAGTTAAATCCTAAAACATCTACAGTAAATTATGCTATATTAAAACTCTAATATGTAACAAGAGAATTCTTGTAAGTCATAAATATAAAATTTCTCGTCTGTTTGATGAGCTGTCTTCACATTCCTTAATGTCTGTGATTTTGTACTATCGTACTATCGAATTCAAATGCAAACTTAAGCTTGAGGATTTAAAATTGTATGCAGTCCATTTGATGTTAAAATGTTCATTTCACGTATATAATAACCACTTAGATGGATTAAAAGCTCGTTATATACAATATGATTGTTAAAACTGGGCCGTCTTCTTAAATTTATTAAGTACAAAAAACTTCGTATTTTTAATGCTGTATGCATGGTTGGAACTGTAATTTCATTTGTCCTACAGTTGTTAGGCAGACATGTCTTCTCAGTTCAATAGAACCCTGCAATAATGAAACCCAAAGTTAAGAGAAAAGCGAGAATATTGATAAAGAAAACTAATTGAATCGAACTGTTGATACGTTCCTTACGTTTAATGATGAAGCCCACCAGGCATTTTTGATAGCTCATCGTTATATGAATTCAAGAATAAAAGTGGGAAAACTTGGTAAGGATATTAAATTTATTAGACAATGTATAGCATATGATTTGACACCAAATTTCTTGAAAAGTGTTTTAAAATGAGACCCAGGTGTGCTGCATCGAAGTAAAAACTGGGTAAAGTCAAAAAGGCTATGGCTCAATAACGAATTAAAATTCCTCCACAAAAAGAAATCCTTTTTGAATCAGCAATTATATGAGACTCACCTCAAAGCTACATTCTTGCTCTCTGCATCACAATGGAACCTTTTTCAAAATAAAGTTCAATTCAAATTATCTAATGTACTTGCAAGTAAACAATTAACATTGGAGAAAAAGCTAGAAAGACTAAGGAAGGAAGCAGAAAAAGGTCGAACCCAATCTTCATCCCCGATTCAAAGGTCCAATTTTACACATAACGAAGATCCATTGAAACAGTTTCATACTCCACTCATTAATCTTTCCAATGTCAACTTGAACGAAGAGGAAAGACTTATCCTTGAGAAAGGTCCTAAACATAATTGGCCGACCTTCAATCAAGCTAAAGTAACTAAAAATCTGATTATAGAAACAGAAATCGCACTCGGAAAATTGCTACTCGACTTACAGGATGAAGTCAGAATAGAAGTAAAGAAACAGCAGAACAAAACGGTTAATAATAATAGTAATAATAATACTAATAATAATAATAATAATAATAATAAGTTTGTCATCCCTAAAGATTCTTTCAAGGATAGGAAACAAATATTTGAACTTAAAAAGAAAATAAAAAACGAAGAGCTTATAGTCAATAAAGCAGATAAAGGCAACGTAACCGTTATCATGCATAAAGCTGATTACATCCAAAAAACAAAAAACTTTTTTAATGATGACTCTTTTTCTATTATTAAGAAGGACCCGACTCAGTCATTGCAGAAGCAATTGAAACAAACATTGAAGACATCTTCTTTCCTCTTTAATGAATATGAGAAGCAGAAATTAATTAGCATGAACCCCGGCCTTCCTATCGCTAAAGCGCTGCCAAAAATCCACAAGGCCGGAGTCCCCATTAGGCCAATTATCAATTACAGACCTAGCCCCCTTTATAAAATAGCGCAGTATATTCAAAAATTCTTAAAACAACATTACAGATTTACTGCAAATAAATCCGTAAAGAATGCTGTAGAATTCACTAAAGAATTAATTAAATTTCGATTACAGGATCACCACACAATACATTCTTTTGATATAGTAAATATGTTTTCTAATATCAAAACTAATAAATTGCTCCCCATTATTGCCAAAAATTTGAAAAAATACAGTCACTTAAGCAAGCTTGAAATTGATGAATTCATGACGGTTTTAAAATTGCTGATCAATAACAACTATTTCACTTTCGACCAGATCATGTATAAACAAAACGGCCTTGCAATGGGGTCTCCGGCCTCAGGAATTTTGGCAGAAATTTATTTAGATTTTCTAGAGGACACACAAATAATTAATAATGAAAACTTCAAGAATGTTCTATTTTGGTCTAGGTATGTAGACGATGCATTTGTTATCTTGGATGAACGCATAACCAACGCCTCTACGACTCTTAATAATCTTAACACAATAGATACGGATATAAAATTTACTTTAGAATCTGAAATAGAAAAATCCATTAATTATCTAGACCTAAAGATCAATAGGCACACTTCTTCATTTTCTTTTAGTATTTACAGAAAACCTACATAAACTGCAGTTACAATACGTAATGATACACCCCTTAGTTCATAAATGCGCAACCTATAACAGCTTGGTGAATTGCGCTTTTAGTATACCAATGTCCAAACAAAACTTGGACAAGGAACTGAACATCATTCGAGCTATGGCTAAAGCTAATGGTTTTAAAGAGAATTTTATAGAACGAATAATAAGCAAATTCAAATATCCCCCTCACACGAGTCTGATGAAAAATAAAATAGAAGCAAAGGAAATTGAAACCTTCACGTTTAATAAAGATGTATTCAGAATTACAAATATTTTCAGGAAACGTAACATTAGGATCACATTCAAGACAGATAATAGAAGTACAACAGTTTTACATAATGTTTCGGTTGTCAACAAAGTCAATCCATATTCTAAATCAGGGGTATATAGGTTCGAATATAGGGACTGTGGAAGCGGATACATAGGGCAAACTGGGCGTAGCTTTAATGTCAGGTATCAGCAACACCTTAACGCTGTAAAATATCACAGATTCTCAGCGGTAGGCAAACATATCCATGAGTACAAACATAAATTCACAGACATAGATAAAGACCTCGAGATCATGGAAACACTATCTAAGGGACAGAAGCTTGATATTACGTAGGCATGTCTAATACATCTAGACCAATACTATAACGCTAACCTGAATTTGAATGAAATCTCGGAAAAACCCAAGATTTTATTTGATTGTTTGATTCAATTACTTAAAAAGTTAAAAATTCCAGAAAATTCGAGCGTATTCCGAACTCTACATAACAAATTTGCTTACTACTGTCTTCGTCCACAACGCCCCCCGGACTCTCTCCCAAAAAGTTCAACGTTCTAGAAACTTCCCCTTTGCCGCCCCTACTTCTCCTTCCCTGAGCATCATCACAGAGCACAAGATACTAGCAGACACACTCATCGTGCCGCAGATGTCACGCGAATTACACAGCTTTAGAAGTGAGTCAGACGTATCAACAGTTAGATTCAATTAGTTTTCTTTATCAATATTCTCGCTTTTCTCTTAACTTTGGGTTTCATTATTGCAGGGTTCTATTGAACTGAGAAGACATGTCCGCCTAACAACTGTAGGGCAAATGAAATTACAGTTCCAACCACGCATACAGCATTAAAAATAGAAAGTTTTTTGTACTTTATATTGTATATAACGAGCTTTTAATCCATCTAAGTGGTTATTATATACGTGAAATGAACATTTTAACATCAAATGGACTGCATACAATTCTAAATCCTCAAGCTTAAGTTCGCATTTGAATTCGATAGTACGATAGTACAAAATCACAGACATCAAGGAATGTGAAGACAACTCATCAAACAGACGAGAAATTTTATATTTATGACTTACAAGAAATCTCTTGTTACATATTAGAGTTTTAATATAGCATAATTTACTGTAGATGTTTTAGGATTTAACTAGTGCAATATTCTATTTTTTGTATATATGTATATTAAGGAGTTACGTATGACAATATGTTGTTTAAAGTTTAGATTGCCAAGTTTTTTCGCACTTTCTGAGCAGCTGATGATGGTGTCAAAAATTGAACACCAAAACATGTTCTGTAATAAATAATGTTGTAAATACCATCCAACAACATTGTATTTTGTATTGAAAAGGTGGAACCCGCTAGATTCTAATTTAATTGTGATCTCAGTTCAATACGGACCAAAAAATGAAGTTCCTTACGTTTAATATATTACCTAGCACAAAATTTCGAACTACGTAAAGAAAATTGCTTCAAAATGTTGGAAATCTAACTATATATCTTTCTAAGGATCTTCAAAATGTCTGAATTAAAATGAGGAGTTGCTCAGTAAAGTCTATTCAGCAGTTTATTACAATGTCCATTATCAGAAAAATGGCATCAAAGTATTGGATTACCGTACTTCAAATGTAATCACCTGTGTTTCTTTTGGCACTGCCAACTCTGATTTTGGTTCTTCTTTCAAATGCATCTCTTCTGACATAATTTTGTAATTGTCCTGTGGGAAAGTAAATATATTAGACAAATTTTTCAGACACATCTGGAAATGTATTTATACACAAGTGGGGTTAACAATTCATCATTTCCGATTAAATGAGACAGTTTCAAATGATTATTATTTGTCAGAAAATCTCCACGTTGAGTATCCATAAAAGCATGACAACTAAGAGACCTTCAGGAGTGGAGGAATGTCCTGTTTGAATGCATAGAATTATTTTTGAAGAATAGAACAATTATATAACATTTAACCTTCCAAAATAACACCAAATGATAAAGAAAATACTATTACAAATAATCTGCTCTTTATAAACAAACCAATTCTGAAATATTAAGAACTTCAAAATTTATCACTGTAATCTTTGACATCCTGTACCAACAAACACATCTCAGCAGAAAAATGTATCTTCCATATTTTATCTTGTATATGAAGTGCTCAGCCTGAAGGCAGGGAGGATTCTCAACAGCACTACCATCAGCTACCATACAGAGCTAGGTGTCACTGAGGAGGCAAACTAAGGAAATGAAGTGTAAGGTAGTTTTTCATTGCTTTCCTCTTCCAGCCAGACAGTGCTGTTACATACCAGTCTTTCTTGTTCACTCTACCGTACACACATACCAGCTATTTCACCAATTTTCTTACAGGATTTGGCTGTATTAGGAATGCTGTTACCCATACTGCTCATATCTCAGTCACTTTCATATCATAAGAGCCGAGGATGAGACTGAGACCCAAAATACAAGTGACAAACTTGGTCTGAGCCAATCCAGAAGACAACAGGCATTGAGCACACAGTATCTCACCAGAGATGGATTAGGGCAGGCCACAACATATGGAAGTCACAAGTCCTAAACAACAACATGAACCATGACCTATAGGTTATCTACAATATCATACACGGCCTTATGCCTGACATCAGTGCTCCATATGGTCAGCTGACTGGGATACTGAAACTTGCTTTATGTTGCGCCGACACAGACAGGTCTTTCAGCGATGACAGGATAGGAAAGGGCTAGGAGAAGAAAGAAAGTGACCCTGGCACTAATTAAGGTACAACCCCAGCATTTGCCTGGCATGAAAACAGGAAACCCTGGAAAACCATATTCAGTGCTGCCAACAGTGGGTTCTACCCACTATTTCCCGAATACATGCTCACAGCTGTATGACCCAAACTGCATGGCCACTTGCTCAATATAGATTTATTGTGCATTGTGACAGGACTTCATACGTATTGAGAAGCAAAAGGTCAGATTGTTGTCTCAAGAATGCCAGCCCTATGTTCAGCATATGGCTGCACTAATCAATGTAACTAATCCAAGGATACATTTAGTTTTAACTAAGTGTTACTGAATTATAACTGACATTGTTTTTGCAATTCTTGTTTGATATTAAAGCCATTTTGATGTTCGACCGGAGGAACTAATGTGAGACAGAGTTATTACCGGTATTAATTTGATCATGTTTCTGATTTTAAAGACCAAGGAATTAACTCAACAATGGGTTGAGAGGATGAAAAGAGAAACATTGTATCCCACGCAATACAGTAATTTATGCCATGCACACTTTGAATTTAAGTACATGTATCAAATGACCAGTGGCTATTACTGTCAAATATGACATGGTTCTAAGTATTTTAATTTCCCTCACATTTACAAACAAAGAAAATGGAGTGCTCACTGCCAGTAAAATATAACCAAGTAAACACACGAGAGGCAACCTGTTAAAATTAAACTATATAAAGTGGGGACTATTAAATAGTTTTAAATTATCTTTCCCTAACCATTTGCTGCTCATGCAATTTAAAACTGTAGTGATCGGGGTGACATTGTTTTACAATTGTTTTAATTTTATTTTATAAATCGCCAAACGTATTACCAAAACTACTGCTTTTGTCCCATCCCTAAGAAATTAAAGCAGCAATTGGTGCAGGCTACCAAGAAAATAAATAACTGAAATCATAGCTAAGCAAACTAAGAGGAACAGCAGGAAAGTCTTCCATCAGCAAGAAATCATTGAAGTTCTTCACAAGAAACATAATGATTCAGGTCTCAATGTTCTGGGTAGCTATTTCCAAGAGATGATCCAAGACCTTGTCTGGCTTCAGGCCTAACCAACCATGCATTGTATCCCTACTCTTACCGGTACCTCAGGAAATATTTACACCACCACATCTTCAAAATCTTTGTCACTGTGGAACATCTATTGATGGCAGTCCAGGTTTTACAGAGGAGAGTTTTTGAAAGAAAAAGTCAGGGCTATTTCACAATCAATCCTCGGAACTTACATGTTAAGAAGAACTTGGTGCAGGACATTAACACGTTTTGTGTCTATGATGATTTAGGTCGGGGATATTTAGGCACTCGTGAGTATGAAGTGGCCATGGAAGCATTAGACTTTATGGTGGCAGCACTCAATAGGAGCTCAAAAATACCAGTGAGTGGAGGGCACATACAAAAAAATCATATAATCAGTAGCTGTGATGGGATTGCAACTAATAGCCTTAAGAATGAAGTTCGTTGGACTGACTCCCTGTGCTCTTTTCCACATCCAGCAGAGTTTGAGCAAAAGGCATTAACTATCCTTGATGCTACTCACAATATAAAACTTGCAATGAATTCCCTAGCAGAAAGGCAGGTTCTCATAGATTTTCCAGACCAAGAAAATATTACTGAAGTGAAATACCTGGAAGAACTTGGTACTATTACAGGAAGTAAAAGGCTTATAGATTATGGAGAAAGAATTTAGAGTGGGTGAGACAGAAGATAAATATTTCCTTTGGTGCATGAACTTTTAGTAATTCTGTGGCTAATACAATTAAATTTTGAAGTGATCTACTTCATGAAGGGTTTACTGGTTACGAAAGTACCATTCAGTTTGCAATGTTCCTAAATCTTGCATTTGATTTAATAAATTCATGCCATCTTACGTGTAAGCAACCCAAGGCTGCAAACAGATATTCTGTCAGTGCAAAATCAGTACTGATATTGAAAAACGCATAAGGTATCCTAATAATATTATGTTAACTGATGGTTCGATCCTCTGTAACTTTAAGAAAGTAACTGGAATGGATGGTATCATTTCTGATTTGTTAAGTGTGCAAGATCTTGCGGAAACATACATCTGGGGAGAGGATTCTGTACTAAGATACCTCCACACATGGAGTTTAATCCAGGATCACCTGGAATTCATCCTCTCATGTGAGGAACAGAGATGAATATATAATTCTGGACAACTCTAAGCTGCATACAGGAAGTGTCTCAATGATCAGATTGTCCGGCTCCATGGCTAAATGGTTAGCATGCTGGCCTTTGGTCACAGGGGCCATGGGTTCAATTCCCAGAAGGGTCAGGAACTTTGATCATAACAGGCTAATTTCGCTGACACAGGGGCTGGGTGTATGTGTCATCTTCATCATCATTTCAACCCTATCAAGATGTGCAGGTCGCCTACGGGTGTGAAATCAAAAGACCTGCATCTGGCAAGCAGAACTTGTCCTCGAACACTCCCATCACTAAAAGCCATATGCCATTTCATTTTTTTTACAGGTCAGATAGGCCCAGGGGGTAACTCTAATAGTGTTTTTGAAAGGCACTGTTTTACTGAACCCTGGTCCTGTACAGAAAATTCAACAAGAAATTGATTTTCAGAGACTTGATCCAGATCAAGTAACCAATTATGTAGTCATTTCTTTATATAGTGAATATGTTGAATATATTGCAAGCAGTGTGTAAAATATTAAGAGATAAGAATTTCATAGTGTTCTGTATTGAGGTGAGTTCACTATTAAGTTAAAAGAAGGTATATGATGGTTTAACATTTCAATACTATTAAAATAAGAAACGTAAATTTTACATTCCTACTCAATTATGATTGGTACCAGTCTCAACCATTATTCTTGGTCATCAACAGCTGATCGCAAATAAGCATAGAAGACAATGCACAAGTAAATAAAATGTGAAATTTAAATAATTTATTCAGTTGCTGTTTCTGAAGCACTAAACACTTTAGGGAGCACTGTGTGTTGGAAATTCAATGTTGGAAGTCTAGGCTCAATATGAATTTTTAGTTGTAGTTCGTGAGGAACTATATAATTTTAGGGATCAGCACTGAGTGCTGATAGTTCCAAAATCATGAAGAAGTCGTTGATCAAATACGTGAATGTAGTACGGAGCAAGTCCTTGAAGAGTACCGAGACATGTGCGGATCATATCATTGAATTTCCAACACACAGTGTTCCCTGAAGTGTAATAGTGCTTCTTAGACAGCATCGGATGAATTTTTTAAACTTCACATGTTGTTTATCTGTGCATTGCCTTTTATACTTATTTGCGATTGGCTGAAATTTCAACAAACAGTGCTACCTAAAGTGTTTTAGTGGTTCACAAACAGCAACTGACGGAATTATTTAAACTTCAAATTTTACTTTCATACTTATTTGTGATTGGCTGACGACAACCAAGAATAACGGTCAAAACCGGTGCCAATTATGATTAAGTAGGAATGTAAAAAAATACAATTCTTATGTTACTAGTACTGAAAGTTTGAACCATCATACATCTTCTTTTAACTTAACAGTGTGTAAAATATATCTCTAAATCAATTATATATGTACAGTATTTGTGTCTTTTGCAGTGTTACATAATATCAGCCTCATATCCGTACTGGCAGTACTGAATTATACACCTACAAGACTTTATTATATCCTCTTAATCAACACAACTTCCAGGGAACTTCACTGATAACTTCAGGCCATGCAACCAATAGGTGAAAACACAGACACTGCACTAATGCGATTCATATCATGTATTGAATATGAGGATCCAACAGAGTCCTATAAAGGTATAATTCCTTTGTAGTGCACAAGCACTGACACATGTGGATTGGTGCAGTGTAATGAGTCTACATAAAACACATCCTTTTCTTATCATCATGGTTGAGATGCACAGTACGGAAGATATGACACATTTATTGTTCTTTGCCTCAGTGCTTAGACATTCATGTTTTTCTATAGGTGTCAGTTCAAAAAATCTGCAACAAGGGGGCACAATTATTATTATCATCATCAATATTCTTAATGACTAAATTAAGATAAGAAGGACCAATCCTTCAAAATTTTGTTTCATTCTTATTCTAATACCAAGACTCTTCCTTAATGGGGCTGACTGATTAAAAATCACCATCAAGGAGGTGAACTAAAAGTGAACCAACACTCAAATCAGATAGCACTTTTGTATATCATGTAATAAGGCAATAAACTCATGATCGTGTGTAAGAATGCATTTAGTATTTTGTACTGCATAAAGAACAGAGGAATCTGCCAGGTAATTTCAGACCATGCTGCCAGTAGTGGAAAACAAGGACACTGTGCTAATGCAATTTCTATCCATGAGCACATTATGAAATGTCCTGTTAAAGGAATAGATACATACATACATATTTATTATAGACTGTTATTCCTTTTGGTGTTCAGTTTGCAAGCCTCTGTGAATGTACTAATCACCACAACAATCCTCTATTTCTAGCTAGTTCTATTACTCTTATCTTTAAATCATTAGCAACTGAGTTTAATCATCGTCGCCTTGGTCTCCCCTGTATTCCTCATACCCTCAATGACCGACTCCATCATTCTCCTAAGTAACCTATCCTGCTCCTTTCGCCTCACATGACCCCACCACGATTCCTTTCATTACTGCAGCTCCATCCATTGAGTTCAATCCTAACTTAGCCTTTATGTCTTCATAACAAGTATGCTCCTGCCATTGTTCCCACCTGTTTTACCATCAATCATTCTTGTTACTTTCATATCTGTTACTTCTGAGTTGCGAGTAAGTTATCCTGTGCCCGCCGAGCTTTCACTCCTGTATAGCAAAGTTGGTCTGAAAACACACCTATGTAAAGATAGTTTCGTCTATGAGCTGACTTCATTCTTCCAGAACACTGTTGACTGCAACTGTGAAGAGACTGCATGAGCTTGATTCAAGTTCACTTACTGCCTGGGAGTGCACACATCCTAAACATTTGAAATTATCTACCTTTTCCAACTTCGTATCACCAATCTGACATTCATTTATCTTGGATGTCTTACCCACTAACAACAATTTAGTCTTAGAAAGGCTATTTTCATGCCAAATTCATTGTACCTACTTTCAAGTAGACTGCAGGCTTTAGGCAAAATCTGCTGTTAAGATAAAGTCAGAATGTGCCAGATTGCTTTCACATTACTGAATTCCTTCCTGTCACTTTATACCTTTTAGCAGATGATCTATATAAACTATGAACAACAAAGGGGTTTCAAAATTCTGGCGAATACAAAAAATCCGATCCTGACAATCCCTTTATGGTCTTAAACCAAACTGCTTTTCATTCTACTACCTCTGAATCACTGACCTCACCTAGCTTCCACGATGCCAGTGAACATCTTGCCTGGTAAAATGATTATTAAGATACCTTGATAATTGTTGCAATCTTTCCTCTTTGCTTGCTTATAAGTAGGTGCAAACACAGATTTCATCCAACCTGAAGGTAACTTACTAACACTCCTTGATAATCCTATTTTGTGAAGCCATTTCAACCCTTCCTTCCCAATATACTTCACCATTTCAGGACTAATTTCATTTATTCCTGCTGCTTTATGACAATGGAGTTCATCTACCATCCTTTCCAAAACTTAAGAATAATTTCACGAACATCAGTGCCCTCTTGTCACAAGAGTTGAGAAGCAATAGAGACTGCATGTAATACAGCAATGTTGCACAAAAAAGACTGTGATCCATGACTGAGAAAATTACACGTGAGAATTAATTTGATAAGTATGATGCTATACTGCAAGAATGGACTAAAGATAGTATTGCTGAAGAGAAATATTATGAAGGGGATAGAGGTAAAGGTTACATTCTACCTCATCGGCGGGGTGTATTTAAGGACAGTGCAATGATGTGAATTAGGCCAATATTCGACACATCCAGTAAAAGGAAGAGGGAGTTGTCACTGAATGACTGTAAGACAAAGATCCAAACTTAATTGAACTTACTCCCTCTGTTCTGTTCAGGTTTAGAGAGAGGCCAGTGGGTGTTAGAATATTACACGTTGGCACTTGCATGTTACTGTTGCACTTGCGTGAAAGATTTTCAGCTATACAAGGACGAAGGGAAAAACGGCACAAAGCTAAGAAGGCGGATGCTGATTCTGGAACTCGATCGGAAAACAGAATTAAAGATGCTGTGGTATTTGAGGTGACAGGTGCAGACTTTGCTGGAATCTTGATAATGAAGGTAAAAAGGAAGGGGTGGAATATGCTCTTTACATTTGCTGTGTATAGGGCAGTGCACTTGTAACTGGTCAGCAATTTTATAGTGAATAGATTTTTACTGAGTTTTTAATGTTTCATCACTCGATGAGAAAGACCAAAAGTGTCTACAACAACAATGGAACAAATTTCACTGGTACAGATAATTTGTTTTGAACTGTCAACTAAAACTACACAGAAAGAGTGTCCACAATGCAGCGAATAGAGTAGAGGATTAACCCTCCCACAGCAGGCTGGTGAGGTTGTTGGTGGCAAAGTCTGATTCAGATAGTAAAGAGAAATTTTGAGATTCATCCTCGACAGAGCTTCACTGTGTTGCGAAGAGATTATGACGCTACTGTGCGAGTATGAAGCTGTTGTTAATTCCCGTCCTCTTACCTACTTGCCTGAGAAGCCTGCAGATCTCAACCAACTTTCACCTTCAAGTATATTGTAAGACGATGTCTGTATGTGAATACTAGATTTAGATCAACTGGATTCTGTGAACTTATCAAGGAGATTTTGATTTCTACTGCAAATGCAACTGGGTTTGAGAAGAGTACCTAAGTCAGTTGATCCAGAAGCATAATAAGATGTCTATAAACACTGGAGAAGGGGATGCGGTGTTGGTTGCAGCTGATGGGAAGATCTGGATCAAATGACCATTAACACGGGTGCTGGAAGTGTATCGAGGGAAAGAGTTGGAAGATTTTTTTTTTGCTAGGGGCTTTACGTCGCACCGATACAGATAGGTCTTATGGCGATGATGGGATAGGAAAAGCCTAGGAGTTGGAAGGAAGCGGCCGTGGCCTTAATTAAGGTACAGCCCCAGCATCTGCCTGGTGTGAAAATGGGAAACCAAGTTGGAAGATTTGTAAGGTTGAAAACATTGTCAGGTGAGGTGAATAGTCCACATCAGCAACGTATGAAACTGCGAAGGAGGATGCTGACGACTGCCCCAGTAGCTTCACTCTCATGAACAGTCTGCCTCATCACTCTTCAAAGTGGTATTATGACAGCACGTCTACAGCTTCATGTGAATATAAAAACTGATTAAATCTATGTGACTTACAATAAATGTGGAAGTTCCTTTCAGGAAGAAAGAAAGTTTCTCACCGGCTATGTGCTTTAGGAATTAAGACTGTAAGGCATTCTGAAAAGATATCTCCCTCATTAATCCTCCCATCACAATGGTGCACATGAGCAGAAAGTTTTACAAATAGATTTCCAGTAAGGTTCGTAGGTTTTAAATAAGGTTGGCTATGTATATTTTTTTTGGAAGAGTAAAATCACTGTTTCAGTCTTCACATAAATCCCCAGTCAATTCATGGACATTGAAATATTATTGAACCTAAAAACTATCCATGCATAAGAGGATTCTAAATGTGGGTTCAAATACATCCAGTAGTTTTTCAGTTACAAGAACTCAAACAACAATGAAAAGAAAGGCAAGACCAATAAGCTAAAAAATATTTAGGTATCATTATTACACCTGAAATGGAAAATTATAAAAAAATGCTGCCAAGATAATTAATATATAGATACACAGTTGTTACAATGTTTTTAATATAGAATACATTCATTACAAATATGCATGTCTTACCAGTCCATGGACTAGAATGATGTAGCTTTCCATGTCAATTTATCCTGTCCTACCATCTTCTTCTGTAACTAGTGCAGTGTTTTCCCCATAAATTTTGTCAGCAGAGTATCAGGATTGAGTGTATGGGTGGGGAATACTACGTACTAAAACGGATATGAAAAAAATTAATTTATTCCCCTCATGGCATTTGTACTAACAGATGGGTAACAGTAACTGCAAAATTGAACTATTTTAGTATCTTTACTCTGAACAAAACAGAGCATTTTGAACTTCTAGTGTTCTATTGCTCATTCATAATCATTCATGCTGTGGAGTGCCACACGGGTTTGTGACATCATTGAAATCTGCTAAACATTTAAACTCTGATATAATTATGTTGAAAATAATGATTTAACTACACAGTTTTACAGTATGTAATTAGTGCAAATCTAGGTTATGTTAGCTGGGCAGTGTGTCAAAGGAAACTTCGATAAGCCACAATGTTTTAAGAGCGTCGGGCACTTTCCATGCCAGTACAAAGCATCTATAATAAAAATGCAAACAGTAAAGAAATCCAAAAAATAATGCATTTGCACAGGTGATACCAGTGCTGTAATATCATGGCAGAAAAAGAGGTGGTCAACTATTTTGCCATTAACTGGTTTTTAAATAATGTATAAGGTGACTTTTCATTTCAATGGGGTACTTAACCATCTCACTATCAATATGACCCTGTAAATTCTTCACCCTAATAGTGAATAAATGTAGTACTACCCTAGATTTATCCCTCTGTGCAGACTCAAAAGCAACACTTTAGGAAGCCTTTAAGAGTATTGTGACAGTGGATGATCCAGTTATCAAAGATGACATTCAATGTTATAAAACCATTTCAATCAGAAGAACAGATGAGTAAAAATCAATAATGAGCAAGCTCTCCATATAAACGTTAATTTAAATCTGTTTGTGCCAAAGAGAATAGTATAGAATTATCAATACTGCATTAATGGACTCAATCCCCTCACGATTTTATACAAAAAGGAAGCTACCAGTCACAATCAGTATTTATATCATGAACAGTGACCATAATAACACTGCAGTAGTTTTACCTAATGAAAACAAGTCCATAGCACTGATAGAATCAGCGCTAAGTTTCAGGTACTGATATCTAAAATTCATTGGAAATATTACTGGGGCCTTATAGATAAGATAAAGGTGCTCATTCTTTAGTGTTATGTAACCACCATGCAACTATCCATGGGGAAAAATAATGAATACAAGGTTCCATTGCCAACAACTATCCACTATTTCCATTAACAATGAATGATATCCAGCACATAATATACTACGGGTGTTGCTTTGGTCAGCCCTGTAAATATATTATCAGTTTCTAATTTTCAAAAATTATTTCACTCGTACATGTTTTGGGAGTTCCAACTCACTTCATCAGTGATGTATACATCATAAATCAATATTCCCCATATGATAAGGTCTAATATTACAGTAGAACTTCGATAATTTGAAATCGGTTAATTCAAAATCCCGCCTAATTCAAAGAAGCTCTCATTCCCAGAAACATGAGATAAAGTTTTGCATGTTATTTCAATTGTTTAATTCGAAATACGGATAATTCGTAATTCGAAGTACTATGTCGACCCATTACCGAAATTCAGACTTTTAATTTGAAACTGCCTTTACATTTTAAAACAATAGTATGTTACAGAGTAATTTCAACTCTAAATTTATCTGCTCCGCATCACAGAACACACGTTCCGGAACGTAGAGGGGTAGCTTTCCGCACTTCCACTTCGGTGGGTCTACAGTGCGCTTCATGATTGCAAGTTGAATGGAATCGGAATTCTTTTGTGCTCAACCTTTTAAAGAACGCCGTAATATCACGCAACATGCAGTGTGCGGGAAAACAGAATCTGCGAACACTGGCGATGCCGACAGTTGACGAAAAAACGAGGCAAACATAATAAATTCGTAGGCACCGAACAATATTGACATTGCCGGTGAAACTGCATTGCTTTATTTTAATGCGAGCCCAAACAGTCTTATGGTTTTAAAGGAGGAATTGCGAGCCGGGAAATCGTACAGTGTGAGGTAAGGTAAGGGTGTATTCTGCCCGAAGGCAGGTTCGAACCTCCGCAGAGGTGTTCCTGAGCCGGAGTTTACGTGCGGTAGGGTGGCCAGTTCCTTTCCGCTCCTCCATTCCCTTGCCCCCCACCAACAGCACGTGGCAACCTATCCAACTCCTGACCACGAACAATGTTGCTTAACTTCGGAGATCTCACAGGATCCGGTGTTTCAACATGGCTACAGTGTGAGGGATGGGGGTCATAGTAGTGCGTTGCAATGCACATGGAAGCGAGATACTTTATCCCCTCGTCATAGGAAACTTCAATAAGCCACAATGTTTTAAATGCGTCGGGCACTTTCCGTGCCAGTACAAAGCATCTATAATAAAAATGCAAACAGTAAAGAAATCCAAAAAATAATGCATCTGCACAGGGGAACTGGCATAATTTATCCTCGTCTTTGAATTGTGCGATTTTTTTCTTTCGTTGCGTGAGGTTATGTTTGTCAGTGATTTATCCAAGTGAGTTATTTGAACATTGTAAATGCACCTTGTTGGATACATTTTGGAAATAGTTTTTTCCATGGCATTTGAACGGTTTAAACTGTGAATCGAGGTGATTGCATGTATTAATGGGTGTTAGAATACTTCGTGACGTGGCAAGTGTTTACATTTCTGAAGTACGAGACAAGTATCATGACGGGGAATCGTACATGGATAGGGTCATAGGAAAGTTCGATTTTAACGGCATCGGGTACTTTCTGTGTAAATACAAGGCATCTAAAATGCATACAGTATAGTAATCCAATTAATAAAGCACTTGCACATGGGAGCGAGCATAGATTTCTCCTCGTCTTTGAATTGTGCTTTTTTTTCTTTCTTTCATTGTGTAAGGTTATGTTTACCAGCGAGATTTCCGAGTGCATTATTTGAATACTGTAAATGCACCTTCTTGGATACATTTTGGAAATAGTTCTTTTTTCATGGCATTGAAAGGTATAAACTGTGAATCAAGTTTAAATGCATGCAGTAACGGGCCTTAGAATATTTTGTAATGCGGCAAGGGTTGGTACTTCTGAATTGCGAATTGGCGGTTAATTCGAAATCACGTAATTCGAAGTCCGATTTTTGAGTCCCAATGACTTCAAATTAACAAGGTTTTACTGTATTCACCTATGCATAAGACATCACAATTATTACACATAATGACCATTTCTTGATAATGTTTGTTGTAATGGAAAAGTTGTTCCTATCTTATGTAACACTTTAAAACATGTATTAAAACATCAGATTGTTTCCTTAGAAAAACTGATCAGTGATAAAATGTTTCTTGGTACTGTTTGTTCTGTTGTAGCCACTTAAGCATAGGCCTATTAAAAAATTAACTCTCATACTACAAAAGTTAGGAGCCTCCGTGGCTCAGACGGCAGCGCGTCGGCCTCTCACCGCTGGATACCGTGGTTCAAATCCCGGTCACTCCATGTGAGATTTGTGCTGGACAAAGCGGAGGCGGTACATGTTTTTCTCCGGGTACTCCGGTTTTCCCTGTCATCTTTCATTCCAGCAACGCTCTCCATCCTCATTTCATAGCATTTATCACTCATTAATGTATCACTTTGGGAGTGGCGACCCCATCGTACTAACAGCCTATATCTGCTTCATTTATTACATCCCTGACCCGGTCAATGACTGGAAAGCAGGTTGTAGGTTTTCATTTTCACTACAAAAGTTAATATTTTTGCCTTGTTATCCTTAGAACACTTTCTAGAATGAACTACTTGACCACTGAATTATTTGACTCCTTAAGATCTAAACATGCAATTCATTATATCATGTCAGATGGAATATTTCTATGTTGGTGTTGGGCTGGAATTTTGAAGCTCCCGTCATGTCCTTGAATTTGTGGTTATTACTTGCTCTTCTTATTGTAAATTATCGAAGCGGAGCAAGACTTCCCGCTCACCAGCCAAACACTTATTGATTCCATGTCGTGCAAACTAGGTTTAAAAGTTTTGAAACACTAAGATGACGGAAATCATTTCCGCAAGTGGTTAATGTATTTCAGCACCTTTTATACCATCAGGGTGATAAAGGATTTAATATGTCAACTTGAAACCAGATGGCAAGCCCTCCACAACCTGAGTTACACAGACTGCCATTTTTCCTGACAAGAGCTACAAAGCAAAGAGAGATAAAAAGAAACCCAATTCTTCCTCAGCTTTCAGACATGCTGTGCCAAATAAGAGGTGCCTACCAGTAAATTTGGCATTTGTGTAATCATAAAAAATATACTTAGTCAATTTGTGATTAGTATATAAATATTCACGTGCCTTAAGAATAGACAGCAAGATACTCATATATCTTCTGAACATCAGATAAATGTAGAGTTATGTAACCAGTAAAACTCAGATGACTGCTATGGGTTTAATTGTAATCACTATAAAGTTACCTGGAATTATACTTACGCATGGAGTATTTGATGTTTCCTCATAGCAGATTGGTTCCTCTTTGATCTTTACTTCTAAGTCCATTTTAAATAGCATGTGAAGGTATAGACGATTCTGGGATGTAGATTACTTCCAGAGACCTTGCGCTGAAACATGAACAACAAACACTATTACTGCTGTTTTGTAGTCAAGTCTGTAGTTTAAGGCGACTGTTGATATTGTGCCCATAGCCACAGGACCTCCAGTTTTACCTGGAAACTGAACCTCAGGGATAAACATTTTCAATGAAAGAACATCCCACACCAACTGAATGGGATTAATTTGCACACCCCTTGTGAAAAGCCTAAGACTATGCAACTTTCATATCGCCCACTACACTGGGGGTGTAATTACAGGTTTACGTACCTCTTTTATTTTTACGATTTGTTTACATCACACTGACACAAATAGAACTTATGACATTATGGCTAGAAGTGGGAAGCAAGTGACTCTGGTCTTGAGTAAGGTAGAGTCTCAGCATTTCTTTGGTGTGAAAATGGGAAAACACAGAAAACTGTCTCTAGGGCTGTGACTTCCTTCCACTCCTAACCTTTTCCTAACCCATCCCATCCCTATCTGTGTCAGTGCAATGTAAAGCCAATTGTAATGAGAAAAAAAAAAAGAAATTCTACAATGAAACTTTCAAAACTATTAATTTCTTGTTCAACTTGGAGGGCAAATGATCCGCTTTTAGTCACTGTGAAGACACAATACCCACGCCCTGTCCATCCGCTAGCCGTACTGTTCGTGTACATTTTGTACTGCTCAACAAAAACTCTCTTTCCACTAGAGACCAGCAGTGTTTCAGGTACAATATATAATTAGAAAGTCACTATTAGGAATGTTCTGATATAGTACATTCAGTTTTGTTTTCAATCCACAAACCTTCAGATAGTAAGTGGTGAGCCCAGTCTTATTCATAACACTTAAAAGTTATGTAAGTCATGCCTTATGTATTTTAATAAGCCAGTTTCTTACACAGATATAGCCATAGTTCTTCTCTTGATGCACAGTACTCACCTGGACTAGCAGCCCCTTTAAGAGCTAATATATAATATGTTGAATCAGTAGCAGTTTAGCAAGATTCCTTACTGATCAAACTAATTATTTGACAGAGGATAGCCAGATACTCATTGGCAACTTCATCCAAAAAGTTGCAACCATTACTGATTATACTACAATATATACTGTATGTCCATTACAAGAAAAAGTTTTGAACTGGCTATGAACTTCTTTGTTACAACAAACAGTTCCAAACTGGTTATGAACTCCTCGTTATAACAGTTCTGAACTGGCTATAAACCACTCTGTTACAACAAACAGTTCCGAACTAGCTATGAACTCCTTCAAAATTATTTTAATGAGCATACATGAATCGGAATGCTTCCAGAACTGATTGGTAATAATTGTTTGTTGGAATTAGTAAATAGCATTTCTAAACTGTATCAATGCCATCTATGAATTGTCACAAAACATTTAACAATGGATGATGGAAGACCTCGCCACTTGAATGAGAAGTACTGCATGTAGTCCCACCACTCACTGGTTGAATCAAATGTGCATGTGAACAAAATGCAGTCCCTGCTATTGAATGTGCCATGTTGGCATTGGCTCTGAAATGGTTCTAAACGAAGTTAGAACAGCTTGAATTCAGAACTCACAGTTCAGAAGCAGTTCTGAATTTCTGTTGGAACAGAATGTACACTGGCACCAAAAAGTATTGGCACAGACACCTATTCGCATATAACACAACTGTATGAATACTATGAACATTATATGTATACCATTAACCCTTATTCAACAAAGGAAATAATTTGTAGATTAAAATATTTTCTAAACACAACTTAAACACATGTAATCTATTCAATTAGGATTTCCTCCAGCTCAAACAAGTATTGGCACACTGTACATCATTTGTTATTGTGCTTTACAAATTTGTGCAATTGGAGTTGACAAACAGTTTAGTCACTTGCCTGTTGACTTGTTATGATGAATCAGAAGGTAAAGGGGCATTCCGTGTCTTTCCGCACCAAGGTGGTTTTCTTGCATTTGCAGGGTAAAAGTTACCGTGAAATTGGTAAAGAACTTTCTGTTACGTATTCAACAGTGCGGGCAATCATCCAGAAGTTTCAAGAGACTGGTACAACAGACAATAAACGCAGATCTGGACGTCCAAATCTTCTTAAATGTAGGGAGCGTTGAAGCATAGTTGGTCTTGCACTAAAGGAGTTCGTAAAAACGGAGGGTCGATTGTATCGGACATTCAGTCAACGTCCAACAAACCGGTCAGTCCTCAAAGTATTAGGAATGTTTGGAATGCAGCTGATATTCACGGGTGATCTCTCAGAAAAAAACATTTATTTTGGAAATTAACTGAAGAAAACACTTCCAGTTCACCAAAGATGATGACAATAAACTGATTGAATTTTGGAATTCAGTGAGTGGTATTTTCTGATGAATGCAAGTTTAACTTGTTTGGATCTGATGGAAATGTAAAAGTGCGGTGCAAACCAAATACAGAGCTCCAATCACAACATGCCCTACCTACAGAAAAACATGAGGGAGGAAGCATAGTGGTTTGGGAATGCATGGGAACTACTGGTGTTGGTGACATGGCAATTATTGAAGGTGTCATGGATCATCATAAATATACCGATGTGTTGCAAGGCCAATTATGTAGCAGTGTACAGAAACTGGGTCTTGATGGCATCTTTTACTTTGAACAAGACAATGACCCGCAACATACGGCTCTGCAAACACGGGAGTGGTTACTATATAATGCACCAAGAAGAGTTTTAACTCAACAGAGAGCCCTGATCTTATACCCAATAGAGCATCTTTGGAATCACTTGGAGACAAAAGTTTGAAAATATCGTTCTACAGGGAAGTGCGAGCTTCAGATGGTGTTGTAGTTGGAATGGTCGAAGATCTCAGGAGAGATAACTCACAACATGGTGCCCTCCATGCCAAGACATCTAGAAAAAGTCATCAGAGCTAACGGTATGCACACAGGCTACTAGACTTGAGTTGCGTGAATTACAGACTTTAATTTCATTTGTGTACAGGTGTGCCAATACTTTTTTGATGTGTAGAGCAACTAATTTTGTTTTGTAAACATTTATTTTTGTAGTGAGAAACCAATTATACAAGAAGAACCTTATATTTACTTCTGTACATTTCAATCACTTTTATTAGTGTGGAATTTGTATATAATGGTAGGTGTGCCAATATGTTTGGTGGCACTGCGCATGAGCACGCTATTCAGAATCAATTCGGTACCATGTTGGGAAAAGTTTGAATGGAACTGACCAATAAAACGTAAGTTACCTTCTTTCCTATCACGTAAAGTTCGAATTTGAAGTTCCTTATGGAGATGCACAAGCCTGAGACTCCTTTGGACGCGGTGTAAAACGTAAGAAACTGCAATTACCTGTAGCAGAAAATCTTAAGTGAAACAGCACAATCCACAGAATAAACCTGCACAAGCAGCCGCAATATGTCCGATATGCACAGTACAAACCAAATTAATTGGAACATTAACCCTCCGTTACACGCGCTGCGGAGTGAGAGTCCGCACTTTATTATTCTTTGATATCATAGGCCGGAAATGCAAGGCAGTACGGGCTGCCTTCTTGTAGCTTCCTTCTGCAACAATATAAAGGCCATGACGGTGTGAGAATGTCTGAGTAATCGCCGAGCTGTTGATTACGGAAGTTTATATTGTCAACTGCAGACTTGAGGAGTCTGAGTCCGCAGGCGTGTAATGGTGAGTTGTTAATCTTACTCACTCTTTTGGTAAGTCATCCATTCTTCCGTTACTATTTATTATAAAATTATATACTTTTATTACGTACAAGTGTAGTAGTGGGCTCATATTGATATATTTTCTACTTGTGATTATTTACAGTGGAATAAACACGATATTACAAAATGAGGCATGAATAATTATTTTGCGTCCTATTTCCAAGGAGTTGGTGCGATTTATTCCAAGAGTTATGGATCAAATCGAGCAGTCACTGGACGACGATGAAGTTGGTGCAAGTGAATATAGTGATCGGGACGTCGTAAACGATAGTGATCATAATTCTTAGAGCAAACAATCCACGTATGAAGAGGACGTGACTGAAAGTGAGCAGTATGGAATATATGTTGGAAAGGACAGGGCCGAGTGGAATCATCGCCCTGCAATAGAAGGGTCAGGCAAACTGAACATAATATTACAAAACATTTCCCTGGAGTAGTAGGAGTTGCCATGAATACTGAGACGCCAGTTGAAGCTCTGCAATTGTTTTTTACCGACGAAATGCTACAAGAAATGGTAACATGCACAAATCACTATATATACCCTGGTGTCATACAAGTCAAGGAACGACAAAGTTGTATTGGTTCTATCTACTTTCCATGAAAAACATTCTATTGATGACGATTCAGAAGGATCAAAAACCCTCAATGATTACCTTCTATAATGACACGAAGTCGGGCGTTGATAAGGTGGATAAAATGAAATGCACTTACTCCATGGCAAGAACATCACGACATCGTGACTTCTTCCGTGCGATATACATCAATTAATAGAATGTAACGATTACAATTTTATTCCAAGAAGTAAATTAATAACCAATTATTGTTAATTTACAATTAGTTTTGCTAAGTCCTGTGATTTGCAGTTGATAAGTTCTAATTTATCCTAAAGGACTGAAATGTTCTTGTATCAATCAATCAATATCAATCAATACTGATCTGCATTTAGGGCAGTCGCCCAGGTGGCAGATTCCCTATCTGTTGCTTTCCTAGCCTTTTCCAAAATGATTTCAAAGAAATTGGAAATTTATTGAACATCTCCCTTGGTAAGTTATTCCAATCCCTAACCCCCCTTCCTATAAATGGATATTTGCCCCAGTTTGTCCTCTTGAATTCCAACTTTATCTTCATATTGTGATCTTTCCTACTTTTATAGACACCATTCAAACCTATTCGTCTACTAATGTCAATCCACGCCATCTCTCCGCTGACAGCTCGGACCACTTAGTCGAGCAGCTCTTCTTCTTTCTCTCAATTCTACCCAACCCAAACATTGCAACATTTTAGTAACGCTACTCTTTTGTCGGAAATCACCCAGAACAAATCGAGCTGCTTTTCTTTGGATTTTTTCCAGTTCTTGAATCAGGTAATCCTGGTGAGGGTCCCATACACTGGAACCATACTCTAGTTGGGGTCTTACCAGAGACTTATATGCACTCTCCTTTACATCCTTACTACAACCCCTAAACACCCTCATAACCATGTGCAGAGATCGGTACCGTTTATTTACAATCCCATTTATGTGATTACCCCAGTGAAGATCTTTCCGAATATTAACACCTAGATACTTACAATGATCCCCAAAGGGAACTTTCACCCCATCAACGCAGTAATTAAAACTGAGAGGACTTTTCCTATTTGTGAAACTCACAACCTGACTTTTAGCCCCGTTTATCAACATACCATTGCCTGCTGTCCATCTCACAATATTTTCGAGGTCACGTTGCAGTTGCTCACAATCTTGTAACTTATTTACCACTCTGTAGAGAATAACATCATCCGCAAAAAGCCTTACCTCCGATTCCACTCCTTTACTCATATCATTTATATATATAAGAAAACATAAAGGTCCGATAACACTGACCTGAGGAACTCCCCTCTCAACTATTACAGGGTCAGACAAAGCTTCACCTACTCTGACTCTCTGAGATCTATTTTCTAGAAATATAGCAACCCATTCAGTCACACTTTTGTCTAGTCCAATTGCACTCATTTTTGCCAGTAGTCTCCCATGATCCACCCTATCAAATGCTTTAGACAACTGAATTACTTGTTACAAAATTTAAATAATTATTACTACTCCCAGTTTCTACCAACAAGCACTAAACACCACTATATAAACAGCACTGAATCAGATATTTCAATAGGTATTCACTACTTTATCACTACAATAATGCAAGAGCTCTCTCAAGCGCATCCAACAATGAACCTTCTATGTAAATGTAGATTGTATACACATTTACCAATATAAATAAAATCAAATAAAGTAACTACGATGTAAGACAGATTGACAAAAGAGAGAAATAAGGAATTCTTGAAATAAGAATTGAAATGAAAGGAACGGAAGCCTACAAACAATCACGGACTGTCAGTCCGCGCGCGTGTAGCGGTGTTACAACAGAGCACGCGTTTAACCAACACCTCCTAGATAATAAGGCCTCACAACTGTTCGGCATGTCTACCGTGACGTCACTACCGGGAGGCAAACTTGAACCTTCTCAGTGTTAAGAAAGCAATGAGTGTGGCAACGTGTTGGTGCAATTATGTAGAAGTGTTTTAATTATTTTAATTGTACCAGTTGCGAATCGTTGTGTACAATGGTGCTAAAGTGTTGTGTGCCCAACTGCAAGGGAAATTACGATAATGATAACAAAGTCCATGTGTTTAAGTTCCCGAAAGATGAGGTTATGCAGCAGAGATGGTTACGTGCAATTCCAAGACATGATTACAGAGTTACTAAATACTCGGTGGTGAGTAACTGTTACTTTTACATTCTCACATAATCATAATGCACATAGGCGTATTAGGTATTAAATTACACGCAGCAACTGGTGATATGTAGGTATGTTTACTCTCGTAAGATATGAGGTTATGTTAGCTTACAATCAAGGGATACATTATTATTATTATTATTACCCAAATTAGATTTATTATACACATTAAACTACATGCCTACATATGTAGGCCTATTCACTCTGTAAATGCATGAAGTTGGCTCACAGTGGTATCTTATTTTATAGGTATGCCACAGACATTTCAAAGCCAGTGATGTCTTGTGGGAAGTAACTGCTACTGATTCAAAGACAGGAAAAACTTTAACTGCTCCTCTTCCAAGTCCACGACTGTCAGAGAATGCAGTCCCCTGTATCTTTCCCAACTGTCCATCATATTTATCTTCACATTCTACCAGTTCAAGAGAAGAACCGGACAAAAAGAGAAGTAGAATAGAGAGGGAATCAATAAACAGAGCAATTGAAGATAGTATCAACAGTCATGCCTCATACACAGACAGAATTTCAGTCCACAATCTAACACAACTGAAAAGTAAAATAAACATGTTGATGTTACCTGATGGTTGGTGTACTGTTGTGAAGGAAATGCAAGTAATTTTTCTGTACATGGATACATTAAAGCAACCACATTGCATAGCATATATAATAATTGAAGAGGACATGACCTCAAAAGTGTATTCTAAAGGGGTTTTATTACAGTGTAAATTTTCTAATGTAGACAAAATTACCAACACAAATGAAGTACATTCTTTAGTTACAAAATTCCATAGGTACATTACAGGGAATGAGTGTAACAGTGTGCAGAAAGATACAACAAATAAGTTAATTCTAGGCCTAGTGGGTGAATTGATCACTGAGGAAGATGACCCCACGTTTAATTTAATAAAATCACAGTTAAAACTTGCCTTAGTTCCTAAACACAAAAGGGAGTATGATAATGATTTTCTTGTTATTTGTTCAATCTTCCAACTGATTTCTCCTCATGCTTACAAATTTATGAGACATAGAAGTAATTTAATTTTGCCACATGTTAATACTTTGAAAAGAGTATGTTCCTGTCTGAATGGTAGCCCAATATTAGAACAGAACCCTACATATTTTCTAGAATATATAAAACAGAAAGTTCAAGGTTTTCAACAGAACGACAAATTTGTAACATTGATGGTAGATGAAATTCACATTAAACCATACATGGACTTCAAGGGAGGGAACATTGTAGGCTCATGTGCTAACACTACCAATGTTGCTACATCAGCACATGTATTTATGATTCAGAGCATTTTATCATCAAAGAAGGAAGTAGTTCATATTCTCCCTGTGTCCAAGTTAACAGGTGATGATTTACACAGTATCATGTCAAAGGTTATTGTTGGTTTGGAATCTATGGGATTTAATGTTCTGGCTGTTGTGACCGATAATAATGCTCTCAACACCAAAGCAATGTCAAAATTTTCAAATCCACCTCAACTTAAAACTGAGTATTGTAATCCTGGAAATCCTAACAAGTCGCTTTTTTATCTCATTGACACTGTGCATTTATTTAAATGCATAAGAAATAATTGGCTCAACCAGAAAACTAATGGTTTGGAATTTGTGTATCCTGACTTTGATGATTTTTCTAAAGTTAAAGTTGCATCTTTCAAAGCTATAAGGGACTTGTTTGAGGCTGAAGGGAATGACCTTGTAAAGCATGGGTATGGTTTGACTGTCAAAGCTCTATGGCCTTCAAGTTTTGAAAGACAAAATGTGAAATATGTGTGTCAGTTGTTTAATGACCATATAGTAAATGCTTTACTAGTTGTAGGAGAAAAGCACAATTTAACATCATATGAGGGCACAGCTGAATTTGTAAAAGTAATCACTACCTGGTGGCAGATTGTTAATGTAAAGACCCCTTTCAAAGGTGTAAGACTTAATGATAAATTTCAACAGCCTCTCACCAACAAACCTGGTGATGATCGGAAGGGTTTTTTAATGAAGTTTGTTCAGTGGTTAGATCACTGGGATAATCTAGGTCTGAAATGTGGCAAATTGTCTAGTCAAACGCATAGGGCTCTTACTCAAACAACTCACTGCCTTATACAGCTAACAGAGTTTTGTTCTGAAGTACTGAAATGGTCATATTTTCTTCCTGGAAAGTTTCAGACAGATGCATTAGAGGCACGATTTGGTGAATACAGGCAACTTGCAGGTGGCCAATACCATGTTTCTGTTCGACAGGTGTTTGAAATTGAGAAAAAAATAAGAATCTTGAATTCAATTGAACTTCCCATTTCTAATGGTAGGAAAATTGTTGTAAATGATATTGTTGATGAAGATATACTGTTAGATCATGATTATTGTGCAGTTTCCTCATTTCAAACATTTACAGGCGAGCTCAATGTAACAGACTCAGATCTTGACAGCACATCTGGTGTTGCAAGTGTTTTAACATACATAGCAGGTTATTGTTGTCATTCTCTTCTCAAGAAATTAAATTGTAATTACTGTGCAGATTTCTTAGTTTTGAAAGATGTTACTGTTAGAAACAGTCATCATAATGTTATTGACAGCCTCAATAGGGGCAATTTGAAATATCCTGCAGAAACAGCTGTACACTTAGTTACATACACATATGTCATCATAAAAAAGATGTTGAGGCCAGAAAGTGAGAGAAAATTCCTTAGCTTAAATAACCATAAGAAGTATGTAAGTGATGTGACCTTGCAAATTGTTCTCTCAGCTGATGAATGTATAGACGACAGGAATGAATGTACGGAGCACACTTCAGAGTATTTGTATTACAACATTATTTGGAAGTGTACAACTATTCTAATAAATAACTACTGCAGGAACAAAACTAATGAATCCACAAAATATTGTACAAATTCAAGAAAGTCTGTAATTTTCTCAAAATAGGTGTGTACAGTACTCATGTAATAGGCAAAAGTATCGAAGTCATTTTGCATTACTAGCATGCTTGATATATGATGATATATAGCTTATTAACTTTAATGCCAATATGTTATAATTTGGACCTAGGCCTACCTACAGACCAGGTGAATGTTATGCTCCTCTTCCTTAATATTATGAACTCAGTGTCTTTCTAAATTTTCCCAAAATGGAAGTTTGTAAATAAATGTGAAGTTAGTGTATCATATTTTTGTAGTACAGTCTAAATGTTAGGCCTAAACTAATTTTATGCGTTCTCTTTTTATTTTAAAATCATTTACTGTCTATTCAGTGCCTATGCCAATTGAAATATGTTTGTGAATTTCAGTTCTGTGTCAGCCTGGAGTAAGTTAACATTGTAAATGCTGCCGTGATTTAAAACAGTGTGTTGTTTATCTTTAATGACAGTCTCTCTAAGATACGGTAATAACGGCAATATAATTCAATGTCCTCTAAAATTTAAACTTTATTTGTTGGTAAATAAGTTATTCCACAAGCTAAAAGCATTAAAATCATGTTTGTGTGTGACCATGCTTTGCGTTTCTTTGGATTGCGATCGCCTCCGTAGCGTGACGTCACAGCGCTGTTGTGAGGCCTTATTATCTAGGAGGTGTTGGTTTAACGGAGGGTTAAATAACAACAAGCCAACCACTTTAAAAGTAAACCTGAAATAGTGATTAAGGCTCCTCACAAATTTATAACCAGTGTGTCGTTCCTCGACCATATGCATACACACCCTGTATAATTCACTTATCTGCAGCTAACTACTGCACATGGATAGAAGTCGAAAGTCATCTGGGACAACCAAAACCAACCATTACACTCAGACCACAAGACAGAATATACATGGCGTGCGAACCTACCGAGAGGCGGGAGACTTCTTCTTCTTTTCTTCTTCAAGAGACGGGAGACAAGAAGCGTACACTAGTGACGGGACTCAACTACCGAATTGTTCTATAGTCGCCAAGACCGTTACAACCGATTGTTTCCGTTTGCATTCGGTTTTTCCACGGCCGACTGGATCCCTCGCTGCGCTCCTTATACCGGCCTTGACAATCGCTTGTGAAGCCCAGCATAAAGCTGTAATTGGAAAGTTTCACCGTAATGCCGCTTGAGCGCTGGCCTACTACCCTTTGACAGGAAGCTGTATACCGCAAATTGCCGCATTTCCAGTTTTATTTATATGGTTTTGCTGTCGTAAATGTTGGCAATGTGTTCGCAATGAGGTGCTTGTCGGCTTCGTATTGGGATTTGATATATGCGCTAGTGAGTTAATTTTTTATAGTATAATGTGGTGATAATATTTTTTAAAATGTATTTACAAATCTTGGAATTTGTGATATTCGTGTGCACCTTTTCGTACCTCAGGCAGAAATTTTATGGAAACAAGAACAAAGTGATTTGCCCCAGTTTGTCCTCTTGAATTCCAACTTTATCTTCATATTGTGATCTTTCCTACTTTTATAAACGCCATTCAAACTTATTCGTCTACTAATGTCATTCCACGCTATCTCTCCGCTGACAGCTCGGAACATACCACTTAGTCGAGCAGCTCTTCTTCTTTCTCTCAATTCTTCCCAACCCAAATATTGCAACATTTTTGTAACGCTACTCTTTTGTCGGAAATCACTCAGAACAAATCGAGCTGCTTTTCTTTCTTCGTTGTTAATGGTGTGATGATTTGCTTTTCTTTAACAGTGTTACGAAATTTTCGAATATATATTGCTGTGTGCCTTTTTTGTATTCCGAACAGGAAAATAAAGGCAAAGGGACACTATCATTTCATGAATTCTCTGTACACGAGGACAAAACTACGGAGTGGCTAAAAGCAGGTAGCACTCTCATCTTACTTTTCCGTTTCTATTTCGGGTATTTACCTTCGTTCTTTCTTTCTATCTTTCTTTCCTCCTTTCTTACTCTGTTACTCCTCCAGGGTTGGCTTTTCTCTCGGATTCAGTGAGGGATCCCACCTCTACCACCTCAAGGGTAGTGTCCTGGAGCGTGAGACTGTGGGTTGGGGATACAACTGGGAAGGATGACCAGTACCTCGCCCAGGCAGCCGCAACTTCTATGCTGAACAGGGGCTTTGTGTTAGGGATGGGAAGATTGGAAGGCATAGACAAGGAAGACGGAAGGAAGCAGCCGTGGCTTTAAGATAGTTACCATCCCGGCATTTGCTTGGAGGAGAAGTGAGAAACTATGGAAAATCACTTCGAGGATGTCTGAGGTGGGAATCGATACCCCTCTCTACACAGTTGACCTCCCAAGGCTGAGTGGACCCCGTTCCAGCCTTCGTACCACTTTTGAAATTTCGTGCCAGGGCCAGGAATCGAACCCGGGCCTCCGGGATTGGCAGCTATTCACGCTAATAAGGTATTTTTACCCATGAATTATCTTTCATAGAATAATCCTTTAGGCGGTGTCGTATTTGCCATATGACAGCAACACAACACATTTATATCCAAGATAATCTGAAATTAACATTTAAATATTGACAAGTAAGAATCACTACTGCTATGACGGTAAGGCCAACGTATGAAGTGTTGTTACCTGAACAATGGGGCCGATGACCTAGATGTTAGGCCCCTTCAGACAACAAGCATCATCATCATCATCATCATCATCGAGCAGAGAACAGTTTACAATTTACTTACTCAAAATACTTTTCTCTCGCGGAATTTTTATTTAAATTCTTCTTCTTCTTCTTCTTTTCTCGCTATTTGTTTGACGCCGCACCGACACAGATTGGTCTTATGATGCCGGTGGAATAGGAAAGGGCTAGCAGCGGGAAGGAACCTGGCGTGGCCTTAATTAAGGTACAGCCTGATGTGAAAATGGGAAACCACGGAAAACCATCTCCAGAGCTGCCGGCAGTGGGGTTCGAACCCACTATCTCTCGGATGCAAGCTCACAGCTCACAGCTGCACGCCGCGCGGCGAACTTGTTCCATCCTACTGCGTTTCAAGTAAAATTTATTGTCTGAATTTAGCATGGCCAACTTGCCCGGTATTTAATATTCTAGTGAAAGGTATGAATGAAATGTACCGGTAATCTGGAACTACATATAATGAAATTAAAATTTCGAAATGTTTGAGTCAAAATATTTATGTTATGCATACAACGAATATGGAAAAAGTAAGACTTTTATGTTTTGTCCAGCGCCCTTCCTGAGAGCAGCGGTTGAATAATTTTAAAACTCTGATTGAACAATGACTCTTAATCTCAATATTAACATCAGAAGACAAAAGTATTCTGGTAAGTTCTGCTTTGTATCTAAATGCCATGATAATAACAACGATTACTATTATTCCTCACAATTAAGGAACGGAACGTGGGTTGGACTACTCCATCCACCGCAGTTTCATTTCACGACGTTATTTTGGCACATATCAATGAAAGTAACCTTTAGGATTAATCATTTTAACAATATTAGTCAATGTAACATCCTATTTTATTCCCTAAATTAAGATACATCGGCAATCAGTCAATGGGTGGTGTGAATAAAAATGAGCACGCACTCTTTACTCGCGAATTTAGAGCAGGTACTCGCAATGAGGTGAATAAAAACCGCCTGTCGGAAGCCATCACTCACAGCAGACCTACGACCTTGAGCATACACTCCAGTCGCTCGAGTAGCAGAGCGGGCGCTTTAGATTTCTGATGAATAAAGATAAAGCAGGAACTCATTTCCGTTAGCGCCTGCACGTGTTTCCTTGAGCTAGTTCAGTAGGTGACTCAAAGCGATAGTGTCAAGTTCAGTACCATGGCAGAGTTTATGACAGTGGTTAATCGGAAAAGGAAATTATATAAACTTCGCAGAGAATCATCTCAACTTGATTACAAAGTGGTATATAGGTTCAGTAAGGAACATGTTAAATGGTTAGCGGAGCATTTCCTTGGGCATTCCAAAGAAACAAGAGGTGGTGCACTAACAAACGAAGAAAAAATTAGAATCTTCTTGCGTTATGTTGGTGACCCAGGATTTCAGAGTGGAGTTGGTGAAGACGTCGGTGTAAGTCGGAGCACCGTGTCAAAGACATTTTCGCAGGTTTTGGCTTCAACAGAAATGAAAGCAGATTATTGGATAAAATTTCCAACAAATGTTGCTGAGATGCAGGAAGCACAGGCTAAGTGGCAAGAATGTTTTTCGTTTCCTTGTGCTATCGGAGCTGTGGACTGTACTAATGTACAAATTAAAAAGCCACATGTTCATGGGGATGAGTACATTAACAGAAAGGGCGTCCCTAGCATTAATGTACAGGCCACTTGCAATGGAAAGGAAGAGTTCACCAGTGTAGATGTATCGTGGCGTGGTTCTGTCCACGACTCGCGAATTTGGAGAAACTCCGATGTTTGCAGAGTTATGACCAGACACTCCCGCTTGGTGACGTAGGTTATGGAATCTCTCCATGGCTTCAAAACACTGACAGTCCTGAACAGAGGGCTTACAAGAGAGCGAGTCGTGATAGAAAGATGCTTTGGTCAGGTAAAACAGCGCTTTCCTATTCTGCAGAGCAAAATTAGGTTAGCTACAGAGAAAGTTCCAGCAGTCATTTTATGCTGTTTCATTCTCCACAACGTCGCGAAGCATATCCAAGATGAAGATTTTGAAATCAGAGACTTTAATGACGAAGAAGACGATAATGTGCCGGTTGAACATGATGGTGTTCGTAACAGTGAGCGGGGACAGCAGAAATATATGGCTTACAACATTAGGTGAGTAAAATAAAAGTGGCAATTTCTATCAATCGACTTTGAGTGTTCAGTGTATTATCATGCAATAATTATTCTATAAATTACATTTATCCATGACTTTCCATATACAATAATTTTCCTGTAGTCTACAGAGAGGGAGGAGCAATTTCAAGGTTTAGTTATATCAATGTAATACAGCAGTATTAGTTCTTAACTTTATTTTAATAATAAATTAATTAGAAATAATGAGCTACCATTTAAAATAACACAGTACTGTATGTTTACAACTGGCAATGATCAGTACCTTCACACTGCGTTACTGGTTATTCTCCTTCCCTCTCCTTTCCTCTTTCCCGTTCTCTTTTTCTTTCTTTATCTCTTTCTTTCTCCTTTAGCTGTTTTTCTTGTAATCCCAAAACTTTACGTTTCTGTTCCAAAACATTCAATTGTTTCAAAAGTACCAACCGTTGCAGTTCACTATTACTTAAGTGTTTCGTTTGTTCGGTTTCATCCAGCATGTCTCTGTTAGCTGCGCTCGCTGTTGGTCTTGGTGATGCGCAGACTATTGGTGGTATGCTTGGTGTGTTTTCCGTACTAGGCCCTGCAGCAACTTCCTGTGATGAAATCTCTTCATAATCATCCGTAATGGGATTGGTGACCGCTCCACCTTAAAAATTATAAGTTATGTAAACATTAGTACACAATTTAAAACCACATTGCATTATATTTTAAATAAAATCTATCTTCCTCAATTTATTAGCGTTGTAATTTACATATTTCCTTACCATTGAGATTTTCACCGTCGCCTCTGTTGGAAGTCGAAGTGATGACAACTCCTGCAGATCTTGCTCCTTAAAAGATACATTCAATTGTTAATATATTAACGAACATTCGTTATTTACATAATACAATTTTTCACAATTTATTAATGCTGTAAGTTTCAGGGTATGATTTATTACCTTTCAGGCGGCCGATGGATGGGTTATCCTCCCCTTGCATCAGATCCATCAGCTGTTTTTCCCATTCTTTTAAATATATGGGTTTGTGCGCTTTAAATCTACTTTAAATTTCAGTCTTGTCTTCATGTTTTGCAGCTTTTTATAAAGCTGTTGCGCCGAAAATGTTAAGTTGCATTTAGCAAGTAGTTCACACTGAACTGCATTTATTGCACTTGTTTTCTTGTGCTTCGTATCCGGTAACTGTGACTCGATAGCTGCAGTCGCTTAAGTGCGGCCAGTATCCAGTATTCGAGAGGTAGTGGGTTCGAACCCCACTGTCGGTGGCCCTGAAGATGGTTTTCCGTGGTTTCCCATTTTCACACCAGGCAAATGCTGGCGTTGTTCGTTAATTAAGGGCACGGCCGCTTCCTTCCCAGTCCTAGCCCTTTCCTGTTCCATCGTCACCATATGACCTAACTGTGTCGATGCGACGTAAAGCCACTAGCAAAAAAAATCGTGATTGAATGTTCCTTTAACAAGGATATAAAAGCGGACTGTCGTCGGCCATGTTAAGCACTGAACTACCCGGAAGTCATCGAAGTGTTATATACATGTCACGTGTACGACCTTGATCAGTGACACTGAGTTGCTGCTCCAGACACTCGAGTGTATACTGTGCTTCCGTATTCACCGCAAATGCTGAGTGGAAGCTCATCGGCAGGAAGACACTCAGGCACTCAGCGAGCACACGCTCACTCGCTCAGGCTCATTTTTATTCACACCACCCAATATCCGAAAGTCAGCTGGACTAAGTTATCTCCCCGCAGTTTCATTTCACATCATTTTGGCAAATATCACCGAAAGTAACCTTTAGGATTAATCATTTTGACAGTATTAACCTATGTAACATTATCCAAAACTCTATATTGCGATGAATCTGCAATCCAAGTCAGTATATTTTTTGGCAAATATCACCGAAAGTAACCTTTAGGATTAATCATTTTGACAGTATTAACCTATGTAACATTATACATAACTCTATATTGCGATGAATCTGCAATCCAAGTCAGTATATTTTCCATAAAGATGTATGCATTTCTACCGCAAATAGGTCGGCCGCCAGCGCCACGTGTCGAGCTGTGTAACTACTCCGATTACAGTGCGTGGACCTGATTGTCAAGGCCGGTGAGGAGCTAGCTAGAGCGACGCATCAAGTCGGCCGTGATTTTTCATTCGGATCCCAAATTCCAATTGTTTCCACTTGTCGGCGCTGAAATCAGTCTCCTTTTTCGCCATGGAGTAAAGTCAGAGTTGATACTAGACTATACTCATTGGCATGAATCCCTTGACCGGCGCTAATTATGATGTAAACATAAACTAATAATATGTTCACCTTCGCTGAAGTGAAAAAACTTGCAAGCTTGCGCAAATTTTTCGAAAAGAAATGAATAAAAGTAATGTGTAACAAGCGATTTTAACGTGTGGCAATTATTATGAATTAGCCAGCCTGCAATAGATATTGTGTTAATTTCAAAATATTGTCAACCATGCTATTACTATATCTAGTCTGGCGGGTTTTTTCTCTCGCTGTCGCCATCGGGACTTGTGTATTGAGTATTGCTCGTGTCATGGACATTCTATTTTGCGTGCATTTCTTAATTTTAAAATGGATAGAAGGAATAGATATTTGGTTTCGGAGCATTTTGAAAAACTTACGAATTTTCAGCTGAATATTTAATATATAAAAATGAATTCAAGTGCAAAAACAACACTTCTAATTTAAGTGATCATTTGAAACGGAAGCAGTTTACAGTGTCTCCAGTGCCAATACTGGAGTGATGCAAGATAATGATGATCCTTCTGACAATCAGCAGCCACCGACATCTGTGTCCATTCTTCCAGCTGCATCCAGTTCTATGTCTCTAACCATCACGTCTCTCTCTGCGTCAACTTCTCCATCTGTAGCCTCAACTTCAAACGCAGTTAAACGATCTTATCAGCTCACCCTGGGAAACAGCTACAAATTTGGTCAGGGACCTCAAGAAACAGGAAGGAAACTTGATACTCTAGTACGGTAGCTGAAATGGTGGCAGATGACCTACAGATTTTATCGCTCGTCGAGAATAGAGTATTTACAAACCTCATAAAGGAGCTAGAACCAAGGTATACACTGCCTAGCCGTCGCCTACACACCGACATTATATTACCAGGACTTTACCTGACAACGAAGGCAGCACTACAAAGGAACCCACATTCAACATCTCATGTAGCTATTACAACAGATATATGGTCTAATTCTCACACAACCTCATTTATTACAGTAGCTGCACACTTTTTCAACAGTGAATTTGTCCTAAAATCCAATGCCCTTAATACGAAGAACCGTAGAAGAATGGCGCATCAAGGAAAAGTATGTGGCTGTTATAACTGGTGGTGGAGCCAACATAAAAGCTGCTGTGTGGACCCTTTCTATCAGTCGCCAACCTTGCTTGGCCAAAATGCTGAACTCAGCTGTGCAGAGTGGGTTAAGTAATACCAAGAATATTTATAAAATACTCCCTAACTGCAGAACTCAAGTAACATACTGCACCCGCCCCTACCTAACTGGCACCGGCATGAGATCTACAGGGTCGCTAACAGGTCATGAAGTAAGAAATAAATAGGCGCTGAACTAAAGTAAGCTTAGAGGCGTACAAGGGAGGAGAAGCGGGGCATATAACTAAAAATGAGAACACCTTCGAATTAAAATATTTGACTCACAAACCGGTTTATTGAACCTTAATGATAATGGGAAATGATGCATTAAATTACCCTAATGAATTACATTAACATTTACAAATGCTTGTTGTAGGTTGTTTGTGGACCTCTGTCCGTTATACGTGATAGAAACGAGTACGTTATCGCGAAGCGATCTATCGTGACATATAGCGAATGGAAATTTTATCATAACACTGAGGCTATATTATCGCTAACACATAAAACTAACATGCGTCCGACCACACGTCTGAGCAATCCCTATTCTGATAAAGACCTAGATTTCCCAATGAAATGACAAAAATGCAAATACACACATATGATACAACACCTGGGATCGAACCGACCCTCGCTATTCTAGGCATCGTCGAGCTGATGGACAGAACCACCACTGACCTTATGTACAACCACACATGACACAAAAACACATACATGGTACATGATATGCAAGAAAAATACGTAAAAGGCACTGGATCTTCCTTCTGACACTGTAGGCCTCCAATGCCTACGTTGAGCATCGAACTGACAACCTCTTGCGATGAAGGCAGGGTCCTGTAATCCCTATCTAATTATACCCGTACGATTAACAACGATTTATTGGCAAACATTACCATCATCGGCCGGGTCGTGTGTTAATTATTTCACAGCTCTGCCGTGTTAGGTAGATCACATTATTTCGCCGTTCAAAGAAACCAACTTCCCTTTTAACAGCCACGTCCTTCCTTCCTCCGCTTACGGGACATTCAGACAAAAAATACACGCTGGACCAAGGCCAGACGGTGGTTCACCCTCCCCTAGGGTTCAACACCCACATCAACAGGCGTAACATTCCCTTTCAAAAGGAAACTGTAACACATCACTCGGACGTACTTCCACAATAAACTGCGGTCTTAAAATGACTCGCGCAACTCACCTTAAAATAAACACACATCTACCCAGCAGTATCATATCATTCTTACAACACGACTCCCGTCTCATAATGGTAATCTTTGCCCGATTGTTATTATTTTTCTTATTATTATTATTATTATTATTATCGTCGTTCTACATAGCTTACCCGCTACCTTACTTATACTTGGCCATCGCGCGGAATCTATACAGCAATTACAACACAATTAAGCACTCGCGCGGCAATTAACATCTGATTACTGACTGCTAATTAATCGATGGTCGGCACACGGCTACTCTATCGTCACACGGCAATACATGCATTAATTAATTACTTTTCACACGAATCGATGTTTAATACACTTATTATGATCACTTCCTGGCATATTTAATCACAGAATCAATTTAAACTTATCACTCCTTATCTAAGTATTTCAAAGGGTGGAAATTTTGAGGTTGTCACGTTGGCCGCTGGGTCTCGTAGTGACGTGCCTTTGCATACCGCAGTACTTACCGTTTTATATACCATGCACTTATCAAATTAATGAATACTCTAATAACTACTCTCACTGCACTCCCATAAACTAATTATTACTGGTCTTCTGACGCAAATAAACAACAGAATCTCCCAAGAAAGAAATAATTGAAAGAATCACTATCCTAAGCAAAGCTAAAGTATTATATTCCCCTAATTATTTACACTCGATTACTCAGACCTGTAGTCGGTTTCCTAAGCTAAGAATTAATTACTACGCGCCCATTCCGGCGCTCTATTTCCACAGGACTACATCTTTAAATCCCTTATAGCGTCAGTTTACAATAAATATTCCCATCCCTTCTATGCATGCCAGATATTAGAACTTTGTACTCATCTCTATCACATGATGATGCCTTCGTCAACTCGGGAAGTCCATCCTGAGTTTACTCCTCCTCCATGGGCACCACGGTGATGATTTCCATTAATATTCCATCTTGAAGTTGCTGAGCCATTGTTTGATGATGTTGGAGCCGCTAACACTTAATCCTGCACAGACACAACGACACTGTTTAAATCACACTCCGGTTAACAGCGTTCAATGTGAACGTCCGGTCACGATCTCCTATGCGACTACGTAAGATTCTTATATTATAGTAATCATAATAATATGACTTTTCACGTCACAGTTTTCCAAAAAGTTAACACTGGCGTCACAGAGATCAAACTAAACACTGTTTATGCAAATTGGATTATTTCACCTTAAATAGGAATTAATTTATATTGAACAAAGACCTAACGAGGGCTCAACGGAGCGTAGCTGCGCCGTCAATAAACCGCAAACCCGGACTGACGCTTGTCCCGTCCTGCAGTAGTTTTTACTAGGGAGCGGTACCCCTTCCCCTAATTTGCGTAGCGCCTATTCCCGGCGAACTCGAGGTAAAATAGTGCGGGCGACCGGTGACCAATATCTAGTTGGTGCGATTGAGACATAACCACTCAATTATCCTTCGGTGAATCTCTCTAAATTAATTAAAATCTGTTCTGCTTCCCCTACCACACGGGGTGAAGTCCCGATCTCGAGGAGCTGTCGTGAGACTAAACAGATGGCCCCAGTACTTTTCCACGCAGAAACAACACAGTATTCTTTCTTCGGCTGAAAGTTATCACGGAAGAGGACATTAAACACTCTAAATAAATGTCCCAATGACATTTATCCCTTTTAAATCGGGAGATGAGCCCCTAATTCAAGTTTTATTAATTTTCTATCTCGTAGGTAATTAAGTTGGCCAGTCTGATTCCAAGGTGGCTCCTATATTCCGTTTCGAAAAAGTTAGTTTCCCCTCATTCTGTGAGTCTCGAGGAGGGATGTCTTCTCTCGAGTGATGTCACAGGGAATCCCCATTCGTAACCCCTCCCGGGTCTAAGTTGGCTTGGCTTCATCTACGGGGCCCCCGCTACACAAAGGATAATACTGCGCAATAAGTCGCAGACAAAGAAATCTCGCAGAATAATTTTGAAATACACAATTTATCTATCTCAATGGTATGAATATTAATTAGTTTCGGTATGACCTCTATTAATGATATGTATATTAATCATTTTCAGCGTTCTTTCCTTTTAATAGCATTGCGTGCGTAATTATGGAGATCGATATCAACCAAAGGTCCTTGGATCATGCCCCTGTCGGGTTCATATTCCCCTCTCCCCGAGAAGAAATGGGTACAGGCACTGGACACATTTCGTCGCTAAATATTCAATTGGCAATATCGATTCACGACTGTTTCCAAATCTTTGCTTTCTGGCGAAGTTCCTGGTTCTCTCTCTCCAAATAATATGCTATCTGACGCAATGCTTCTCTGTAGTTCTCCAGGTACTGGCATTCTGGACATTCTTCATCCCCAAGATCTTTCTGTGAAAACAAATTCTCCAAATAATTGACTTCTTCGGCTTCCTCATTTGGTCCCGACTCTTCATCTGACACGTCACGTCGATCTTCTTCTCCGTCTTCCTCATCGTCTTCTTCTTCCGTTGCTCCAAGTTCTTCAGCGTTGTCCACGTCTTCTAAGTTGCCTCCGGACGTATGGTACAACTTCAGATTTGACGCGTTGTAGATGGTTTCGGTCGAGCCGTCCATGCTTTGCACTTTGTACGCGTTGTTGTCGAGGTTCTGGATGACTCGGTAAGGACCGATGTACAGTTCAGCGAACTTGTGGTAGAACTTGTTGGGTGGATCGGAAACTGTTGGTCGTTTAACGAGAACAAGTTCCCCTACGCGCAGTGGTCGATGGTACCTCTTGTTACGGAGACGACGTAATCTTCGCTCTGCTTGGGCCTTCAAATGTTTTGCTGTCTCCTGTATGCATAGCTCAACCGATAGCCTAGGATCCTGCGGACATTTTAAGACCTCGTGCCATGGTCTCTTCGGAAAACTGTCGAAATGAATCACTGACGGAATTTGGCCAGTAGATTCATGGATAGTGCCGTTGATACTTTCTGTGATAACAGGAATCACGTCCACCCAACGCCAATGTTGTCTAGGACAGTAGATACGGCAAAATTTTGCGATTTCTCGCATTATCCGTTCTGCGGGATTCGACTCCGGATGCCTAATTGAACTTAGATGATGTTTGATGTTTAAGTTGTCGATGTCTCGCTTGAAGTTTCCCGATGTGAACTGCGACCCATGATCAGTGAGAACACATTCGGGCTTGCCCATACGTGGTATGATTTTAGTCTTCAACTGATTTATGACGGCTCTAGTGTTTGCCTTCTGGATTGGACAGAGAGTGACGAATTTTGAAAACACATCCACGCATACCAAAATGTATTGAAGCCCTCTCTTTCCCTTGGGAAGTGGTCCGTAAAAGTCTAACGCGAACAGTTCCCGAGGTTTACTTGGCAACAACGGCTTCGGTTTTTGCTTAAGTAGGTATGGATTGGGTTTTACCCGTTGGCAAATGTCGCAAGTAAGGAGTACCTGCTGAACAGTTTTCCTCAAATTTTTCCAGATAAAAGTTTCCCGAAGTGTAGCAATCACTTTATCTCTCCCTGCGTGACCTGTAACGTGATGAGCGAGCCAAACTAAATCAACCTGCAACGTCGTTGGAACCACGATCCTGAATTGCATGTGGTCCTCGTCCACGAATTTATGCAGCATGCCATTAAAAAATTGGTACTTCTCGGATCTTTTCTGAAGTTCACGGTATTCCTCCGTCCCTGGCTGTACTCTACGTTGAAGGAAATCGATCAATTTCTTCATTTCCGGACATTTCTGCTGTTCTTCACCCATAGTCCGCAGCCTTTCTATGATTTCGCGGTCCCCTTGTTCTATCAACTGTATTTGGTTAACCACGATAGGTTCCGGATCTGGATTTCTACTGAGGGCGTCTGCAATTATATTTGCCTTTCCGGCGCAGTGCTCAACTGTAATGTCGAATTGCTGCACAAACAAGCACCACCGGCTGACTCTCTCGCTTGTTAATGCAGATTTCATCATGAACGTCAGAGCTTTGTGATCCGTCCTTAACACTATTGGATACCCATAAATGTATTTCTTCCAATGGTTAAGGGCGGTCACGATCGCGAGCATCTCCAGTTCGGTCACGGTGTATTTCAACTCGTGCGACCTTAATTTGCGACTCATGAAAGCCAAATAGGTGATCCTCTGTTCGGGTTCATGCGTCTCTTGATATAGGACTGCCCCAACTCCTATAATCGACGCATCAGTCTGCACGATAAACCTTTGTGTATAGTCCGGATATCCTAATTTTACACTATGGGCCAACAGATCCTTTGCTTTAGCAAATGCTTCATCGCAGGCGAGGTCCCACTTCCACCTATTGTTTTTCTTAAGGAGATCTTGTAATGGTGCAACTATACCGGTGTAGTTCGGACAATGATCCGCGAAAAAGTTACAAATTCCTAAAAATTGCCTGACATGTTTCACCTTCGTCGGCTTTGGAAAATTTTGAATTGCCTTTAATTTAACAGGATTGGGCATAATTCCTTCTGAGTCGATCACATGACCTAAGAATAGGATACTCCTTTGGCAGAAATTAGACTTGGGTAGGTTCACCTTGAAGTTGTTCCTTTCTAAATCAGCTAATAGTTTATCAAGTTTCTCCAGGTGCTCTGGCAAAGTTTCTGATGCAATAAGGATGTCATCCACGTACCTCACCGTAAACTGTTTAACTTCGTCACTGAGGTTACGATCTAGTGCCCTAATGAGCGTTGACCCTGCTGTTTTCAACCCAAAGGGTAACCGGTTAAAAACGTAGGTTTGCCCATCAAACAGAAACCCGGTCAAGATTTTGGTGGCTGGGTCAAGTTCAACGTGATGAAATGATGATGTCAGATCAACTCCACTAAATAGTCTCATGCCCCGGAACTTCTTAAGGACCTCTTTTATACACGGGGCCTGGTCATACTCTGGGATTAATAGCTGGTTTATAGCTCGCGCGTCGAGGCAAACCCGCAACGAACCGTTGCCCTTCTCCACCACGACCAACGGATTCAAAAATGGTGTAGGTGATTTTGATATAATTCCGTTATCTTCCATCTCCTGTATAATTTTCTTCACTCCAGCGTGAAACTTTTCAGGTATCGGATATGGTCGTTGCCGGAATGGTTCCCAATTGTTGACGACTAAGGAATATTTGAAATTTGGAATTTTTCCTGGACGTGAACCAAATACATTTTCGTGTCTCTCTATGACTTTCTGTAATGTGCCTTTGTCTTCCTCCCCTATCATCGCTTCGTCGATCTTTTCTTGGACTACCTCCGCCAATGATGGTCCTTCATTCTCCGCTTCTACCTTGAAAATCATCCCTTCAAACTCCTTGATCATCTCGTCCCGATTGGCATCCCAGTTTGGGAAGCAATCTCCTCCTTCATGCTTCAATTGTTCTATCTCCATGGTCCAAATTTTCTCCTCCCCGTGTTGTCCTTCGAAGTCGTTCAACCTTACATCTCCCTGAATTGAATCGTTCCTGAATCTAATTTCATTCTTGTCCATGTCAATGACCGCCTTGAATTCCCGAAGAAAATCAGCTCCAATGATGATATTATATTCCATTCTAGTCAGAATTATAAATGGATGTGATATGAGGTTGTTCCCAATTTCCAAATCTAGATAGGCCTGGCTATTGCACGTAGTTGTGCGGTCCGGAATTATTCCTCGAACCTTAATATTCGAAATCGGAATGATTGGAATATGTTGTTTCGATTCCAGTTCTTTAACTAGTACTTTAGATACCACGCTGACGCTCGCGCCTGTGTCTACAAGGCAACGAACCAGCAACTGGTTGACACGGACATAAATAACGGGTAACGCTCTAATTGGTTTTGGACATGCCTGAACGGGATCTTCAACGAGATCATCGGGCTGGACTATCCAAGATGCGATGGTCACGGACGTCCACGGTTCCCCCTTTGCGTCGGTAGTCCTCGAAAATCCGACTATCTCCTCACTAGGTTTTCCTAATTTTTTTTAGCTGACCTCCGCCTCCACTTGTATATGGTGGTGCGCGGGGATCAAGATTACTGGCACGGTTCGCAGCATTATGTGCCTGTAGTTCGAGGCTCTCTGCCCCTCGACATTCATCCGACTTAGCAAACTGCTGCATCGAATCTTTCCATCTATCGTTTCCGGCCTGGGTATCTCGCAGATCTCTGACGTAACGGCGTGACTCATTTCTCCTGTCATTTAGGTCACCCCGATAGCATTCTCGCGGTTTGTTATTTTGTCGACCACGGTTACCCCAGTATGAATTGGGTGTTCTCTCGTAAGGTCGTCGCCCTCGTGCGCCGATCTGTCCGTGGTTGTACCTCCCTGACTGATACCATTGACTCCTACCCTGGTCATTTCGATACTTCCATTGGTGGTTTTCCCACTTCGGAGATCGCCAATCCCTACTATTCCTGTTCTGGTTGCCTATCTGAGCATCAGTCTGAGTACTTGTCACCTGAGTACTCCGGTTTACCGACTGATCTCCCTCTCGAACGTTTAACGTGTTGACGGCTTCTACGTTTCTAGCTCGACCGTGCCCGATATGAGATGTCTGATCCAACTGTCTTAACACGTGCTCGGCTTCCACTGCCGTACGAATATTTGCCGCAATCAACATGCGCTGGACGTCAGCTGGGAATTGCTTTGTGATGGCGGTTATTAATTCACTTTCAGTCGGCGGGCTGTCCAGTTCGCGCATCTTCACCAGCTGGGACGTGAAATAATCGCAAAACCTTGTGGGTCCTCCCGAAGCATACCTCCTCGAGTAAAGCTCTAACCTAAGCCCTTGCTGCGTGTCCAAACCCCAGTATTTTTCCAGAAATAGCTTCTTAAAGCCTTCGTAGCTATCAAAACAGTAGCGGAAAGCTTTAAACCATTCAAAGGCCTGGTCTTCCAAGAATTTTTCCACTACTCGTAATTTCCTGTCCGCTGGTACCCGATGATCCGCCATGTAATCATCTACCTCGTGGAGGAAACTTTTTGGCGTAGTCCTAGTGCCTGGTTTGAATTTTTTTGGCTTATCGTCCGCCGAACGTAAGAGGCTATACATAGGTAACGAACTTTGGCCAAGCAAGGTCGACGTCCTCTCGTCCATCGCCGGTAACTTATATTCTTCATTGCCAGGTAGTTGTTCCTTGAACAGACTGTATCCTAACTGGTGCGATCCGCTACCTAATTCCATTTTCTTCATTCCAGCTGTTTCCATTTTGAAATGTGGTTCATCCTGAATGTCTAATTTTTTCATTCCCTCTATTTCTTCGCGAAGTGCGTTAATTTGTTCTTCGTGGATCTCCAATTTCACCATCATTTTCGAGCCTTTCTCTTCGCTCCATTCGTGGATCTGTTTAGCAGTCTCTCCTACTATTTGTCCTGACACTTCCTTCCGTATCCTGGCAAAAGTCAGTTTCGTATCGGACTGCGCTGCTTGCGATACCGACGTAATTTTTCGTCCAGGGCCTCAATTACCGCCAAGGCTTTCTCCGTCCTTTCTTCAACGATCCTGATATTTGTCTGATTATCCTCGACCTGCTCCCTTATCTCTTCGATCTTCGTGTCGCGGTCATTCGCTTTGGAGCTGACCTGTTCCATTTCACCATTCAGCTGATCGATTTTCCCTTTGACATCCACGATTTCGCCATTCACGCGAGTTATGTCTCTCTCGATACTGGTCTCAACCTGATCAAGCCGCTCAACTATTCCCTCGACCTTTATTTCAACAACGGCATTGAGCTGAGAAACCGCGTCTATTTTATCGCTTAGTTCCTTAGCCCCCTTTTCGCATTGTTGTTGAACCTCCTGAATTTTGTTCATTAAACTACTGCATTTCTCCTCGATCATCTTACTAGTCTCGGTTCGGTTTTCTTCCAATTTAACCTCAAAATGTGTTAATTTACCGTCAAAGTTCTCTAGTTGTTCTCTGACCTCCGCGCGCCCCCGCTTGCATTCATTTTCAAGCGTCTTAATATCGTCCTTCATTTCCTCCCGATTCGCCTTTAAATCGTCCTTCACACCGTCCTTCATCTCCCTAATCTGCGCACTGTTATCCTCCATCTTATCTTCCATCGCCTTCCTGCTCTCTTCCATTCTATTTTCAAGTGTCTTAATATCGTCCTTCACGCTGTCCCTAATCTGCGCACAGTTCTCTTCCATCGCCTTCCTGCTCTCCCTAATCTCGTCCATTAAAGCCCGCATGTCTTCACTATCCATGTCGCTATCCTTTGAGATGACAGGACCCCCCTCGCTAACGTCGGCATCAACAATCCACAACAATATATAGTTATTTATTTTAAAAGAAAGGATTCCTCTATCCAAACTTTACGTTTTTCCAGCTTCAAATAATTTTTACTTTAATCACCATTGCAAATTAAGCCTCAAAACGGCTATCATTGAAGCTGCCTAACTGCCTAACATCATTAAGGTTCATGAAATTTATATGAAAAGCAACGGGAAATTTCCGAAAATGATTGTAATATTAGCCCTCAAATTCAGTTAATACAGTTGCCGGTTGTCCTGTAATTCTAAAACTGGGCTCGATTTTAAATACCAACACCTGTGGTATAGTGCCAGTAAATCAACCCATGCCTTCAGCATTGAGGTCCTTCAAACACACAAAGTCATCAGAATCTCAAACTGAACCCATGAAATCAACCTACTGCCACTTGAAAAAGAAAAGTAGGCGTGAGGTTACCTCTTCTCATCCACGGTTATACTAACATAAAATATATTTCCTAATAGCAAGTTGTTTGGTGAAGAAACACACCACTGGCTAATATCCGTGAATAGATATGCACTAAGAAAGAGCCACTATTCACTTCGAACCTCACTTATGGGAAATTCATTTTATTGTTTCCCGGGATTCGAACTAATCCCCTTGACTTTTGGATACGCCCCTGCTTACGCGAATGTCATGGCTCTGCCCATATCATTGGACCATGACTGTGTTCTCATTCATAAAACAATATAAGATGGACATCAAGGTGTCACTTATTCAACTATAATGAACTGGGCCTCGCGTGGAAATGTCAGAAGCAGACACGGGTTACCAAAATAATCGTGCCCACTCCTGGAAGCCGCACAAGTATGCCTTGCCTATTAATCACCACAAAACGCCCCTATCTTCGCATTAATATTATGCGATATGTGGGATAATTATGCGCCTATTAAATATGAAAATTCGTCCATTAAACCGTAAAACATGTCCCAACTTGGAACGTCATTTTATATAGCCACACATTAGATGTCATTTTATATGGCGCTAAATTTCCTAAATCTGGGTAGCCCTTATTTACGGACATATCGAGCCCCCACAGTTCACTTACGCCCTTTTATCTAGCACCTCGTTGGACGTGCCATTTTGTATATGTGCGCGTCACGTGGAAATGTCAGATAATATAAATATACGCGCCTATTTAACAGTAAAACACGTCCCACATTGGGCCGCCATTTTGTATATGGCGCAACGTGTACAAGTCATGTAGAATAAATATACGCGCCTATTCATATATACGCCCCACGTTGGGCGCCATTTTGTATATGCACCCGCCCCTACCTAACTGGCACCGGCATGAGATCTACAGGGTCGCTAACAGGTCATGAAGTAAGAAATAAATAGGCGCTGAACTAAAGTAAGCTTAGAGGCGTACAAGGGAGGAGAAGCGGGGCATATAACTAAAAATGAGAACACCTTCGAATTAAAATATTTGACTCACAAACCGGTTTATTGAACCTTAATGATAATGGGAAATGATGCATTAAATTACCCTAATGAATTACATTAACATTTACAAATGCTTGTTGTAGGTTGTTTGTGGACCTCTGTCCGTTATACGTGATAGAAACGAGTACGTTATCGCGAAGCGATCTATCGTGACATATAGCGAATGGAAATTTTATCATAACACTGAGGCTATATTATCGCTAACACATAAAACTAACATGCGTCCGACCACACGTCTGAGCAATCCCTATTCTGATAAAGACCTAGATTTCCCAATGAAATGACAAAAATGCAAATACACACATATGATACAACACCTGGGATCGAACCGACCCTCGCTATTCTAGGCATCGTCGAGCTGATGGACAGAACCACCACTGACCTTATGTACAACCACACATGACACAAAAACACATACATGGTACATGATATGCAAGAAAAATACGTAAAAGGCACTGGATCTTCCTTCTGACACTGTAGGCCTCCAATGCCTACGTTGAGCATCGAACTGACAACCTCTTGCGATGAAGGCACGGTCCTGTAATCCCTATCTAATTATACCCGTACGATTAACAACGATTTATTGGCAAACATTACCATCATCGGCCGGGTCGTGTGTTAATTATTTCACAGCTCTGCCGTGTTAGGTAGATCACATTATTTCGCCGTTCAAAGAAACCAACTTCCCTTTTAACAGCCACGTCCTTCCTTCCTCCGCTTACGGGACATTCAGACAAAAAATACACGCTGGGCCAAGGCCAGACGGTGGTTCACGCTCCCCTAGGGTTCAACACCCACATTAACAGGCGTAACATTCCCTTTCAAAAGGAAACTGTAACACATCACTCGGACGTACTTCCACAATAAACTGCGGTCTTAAAATGACTCGCGCAACGCACCTTAAAATAAACACACATCTACCCAGCAGTATCATATCATTCTTACAACACGACTCTCGTCTCATAATGGTAATCTTTGCCCGATTGTTATTATTTTTATTATTATTATTATTATTATTATTATTATTATTATTATTATTATTATTATTATTATTATTATTATTATTATTATCGTCGTTCTACATAGCTTACCCGCTACCTTACTTATACTTGGCCATTGCGCGGAATCTATACAGCAATTACAACACAATTAAGCACTCGCGCGGCAATTAACATCTGATTACTGACTGCTAATTAATCGATGGTCGGCACACGGCTACTCTATCGTCACACGGCAATACATGCATTAATTAATTACTTTTCACACGAATCGATGTTTAATACACTTATTATGATCACTTCCTGGCATATTTAATCACAGAATCAATTTAAACTTATCACTCCTTATCTAAGTATTTCAAAGGGTGGAAATTTTGAGGTTGTCACGTTGGCCGCTGGGTCTCGTAGTGACGTGCCTTTGCATACCGCAGTACTTACCGTTTTATATACCATGCACTTATCAAATTAATGAATACTCTAATAACTACTCTCACTGCACTCCCATAAACTAATTATTACTGGTCTTCTGACGCAAATAAACAACAGAATCTCCCAAGAAAGAAATAATTGAAAGAATCACTATCCTAAGCAAAGCTAAAGTATTATATTCCCCTAATTATTTACACTCGATTACTCAGACCTGTAGTCGGTTTCCTAAGCTAAGAATTAATTACTACGCGCCCATTCCGGCGCTCTATTTCCACAGGACTACATCTTTAAATCCCTTATAGCGTCAGTTTACAATAAATATTCCCATCCCTTCTATGCATGCCAGATATTAGAACTTTGTACTCATCTCTATCACATGATGATGCCTTCGTCAACTCGGGAAGTCCATCCTGAGTTTACTCCTCCTCCATGGGCACCACGGTGATGATTTCCATTAATATTCCATCTTGAAGTTGCTGAGCCATTATTTGATGATGTTGGAGCCGCTAACACTTAATCCTGCACAGACACAACGACACTGTTTAAATCACACTCCGGTTAACAGCGTTCAATGTGAACGTCCGGTCACGATCTCCTATGCGACTACGTAAGATTCTTATAGTATAGTAATCATAATAATATGACTTTTCACGTCACGGTTTTCCAAAAAGTTAACACTGGCGTCACAGAGATCAAACTAAACACTGTTTATGCAAATTGGATTATTTCACCTTAAATAGGAATTAATTTATATTGAACAAAGACCTAACGAGGGCTCAACGGAGCGTAGCTGCGCCGTCAATAAACCGCAAACCCGGACTGACGCTTGTCCCGTCCTGCAGTAGTTTTTACTAGGGAGCGGTACCCCTTCCCCTAATTTGCGTAGCGCCTATTCCCGGCGTACTCGAGGTAAAATAGTGCGGGCGACCGGTGACCAATATCTAGTTGGTGCGATTGAGACATAACCACTCAATTATCCTTCGGTGAATCTCTCTAAATTAATTAAAATCTGTTCTGCTTCCCCTACCACACGGGGTGAAGTCCCGATCTCGAGGAGCTGTCGTGAGACTAAACAGATGGCCCCAGTACTTTTCCACGCAGAAACAACACAGTATTCTTTCTTCGGCTGAAAGTTATCACGGAAGAGGACATTAAACACTCTAAATAAATGTCCCAATGACATTTATCCCTTTTAAATCGGGAGATGAGCCCCTAATTCAAGTTTTATTAATTTTCTATCTCGTAGGTAATTAAGTTGGCCAGTCTGATTCCAAGATGGCTCCTATATTCCGTTTCGTAAAAGTTAGTTTCCCCTCATTCTGTGAGTCTCGAGGAGGGATGTCTTCTCTCGAGTGATGTCACAGGGAATCCCCATTCGTAACCCCTCCCGGGTCTAAGTTGGCTTGGCTTCATCTACGGGGCCCCCGCTACACAAAGGATAATACTGCGCAATAAGTCGCAGACAAAGAAATCTCGCAGAATAATTTTGAAATACACAATTTATCTATCTCAATGGTATGAATATTAATTAGTTTCGGTATGACCTCTATTAATGATATGTATATTAATCATTTTCAGCGTTCTTTCCTTTTAATAGCATTGCGTGCATAATTATGGAGATCGATATCAACCAAAGGTCCTTGGATCATGCCCCTGTCGGGTTCATATTCCCCTCTCCCCGAGAAGAAATGGGTACAGGCACTGGACACATTTCGTCGCTAAATATTCAATTGGCAATATCGATTCACGACTGTTTCCAAATCTTTGCTTTCTGGCGAAGTTCCTGGTTCTCTCTCTCCAAATAATATGCTATCTGACGCAATGCTTCTCTGTAGTTCTCCAGGTACTGGCATTCTGGACATTCTTCATCCCCAAGATCTTTCTGTGAAAACAAATTCTCCAAATAATTGACTTCTTCGGCTTCCTCATTTGGTCCCGACTCTTCATCTGACACGTCACGTCGATCTTCTTCTCCGTCTTCCTCATCGTCTTCTTCTTCCGTTGCTCCAAGTTCTTCAGCGTTGTCCACGTCTTCTAAGTTGCCTCCGGACGTATGGTACAACTTCAGATTTGACGCGTTGTAGATGGTTTCGGTCGAGCCGTCCATGCTTTGCACTTTGTACGCGTTGTTGTCGAGGTTCTGGATGACTCGGTAAGGACCGATGTACAGTTCAGCGAACTTGTGGTAGAACTTGTTAGGTGGATCGGAAACTGTTGGTCGTTTAACGAGAACAAGTTCCCCTACGCGCAGTGGTCGATGGTACCTCTTGTTACGGAGACGACGTAATCTTCGCTCTGCTTGGGCCTTCAAATGTTTTGCTGTCTCCTGTATGCATAGCTCAACCGATAGCCTAGGATCCTGCGGACATTTTAAGACCTCGTGCCATGGTCTCTTCGGAAAACTGTCGAAATGAATCACTGACGGAATTTGGCCAGTAGATTCATGGATAGTGCCGTTGATACTTTCTGTGATAACAGGAATCACGTCCACCCAACGCCAATGTTGTCTAGGACAGTAGATACGGCAAAATTTTGCGATTTCTCGCATTATCCGTTCTGCGGGATTCGACTCCGGATGCCTAATTGAACTTAGATGATGTTTGATGTTTAAGTTGTCGATGTCTCGCTTGAAGTTTCCCGATGTGAACTGCGACCCATGATCAGTGAGAACACATTCGGGCTTGCCCATACGTGGTATGATTTTAGTCTTCAACTGATTTATGACGGCTCTAGTGTTTGCCTTCTGGATTGGACAGAGAGTGACGAATTTTGAAAACACATCCACGCATACCAAAATGTATTGAAGCCCTCTCTTTCCCTTGGGAAGTGGTCCGTAAAAGTCTAACGTGAACAGTTCCCGAGGTTTACTTGGCAACAACGGCTTCGGTTTTTGCTTAAGTAGGTATGGATTGGGTTTTACCCGTTGGCAAATGTCGCAAGTAAGGAGTACCTGCTGAACAGTTTTCCTCAAATTTTTCCAGATAAAAGTTTCCCGAAGTGTAGCAATCACTTTATCTCTCCCTGCGTGACCTGTAACGTGATGAGCGAGCCAAACTAAATCAACCTGCAACGTCGTTGGAACCACGATCCTGAATTGCATGTGGTCCTCGTCCACGAATTTATGCAGCATGCCATTAAAAAATTGGTACTTCTCGGATCTTTTCTGAAGTTCACGGTATTCCTCCGTCCCTGGCTGTACTCTACGTTGAAGGAAATCGATCAATTTCTTCATTTCCGGACATTTCTGCTGTTCTTCACCCATAGTCCGCAGCCTTTCTATGATTTCGCGGTCCCCTTGTTCTATCAACTGTATTTGGTTAACCACGATAGGTTCCGGATCTGGATTTCTACTGAGGGCGTCTGCAATTATATTTGCCTTTCCGGCGCAGTGCTCAACTGTAATGTCGAATTGCTGCACAAACAAGCACCACCGGCTGACTCTCTCGCTTGTTAATGCAGATTTCATCATGAACGTCAGAGCTTTGTGATCCGTCCTTAACACTATTGGATACCCATAAATGTATTTCTTCCAATGGTTAAGGGCGGTCACGATCGCGAGCATCTCCAGTTCGGTCACGGTGTATTTCAACTCGTGCGACCTTAATTTGCGACTCATGAAAGCCAAATAGGTGATCCTCTGTTCGGGTTCATGCGTCTCTTGATATAGGACTGCCCCAACTCCTATAATCGACGCATCAGTCTGCACGATAAACCTTTGTGTATAGTCCGGATATCCTAATTTTACACTATGGGCCAACAGATCCTTTGCTTTAGCAAATGCTTCATCGCAGGCGAGGTCCCACTTCCACCTATTGTTTTTCTTAAGGAGATCTTGTAATGGTGCAACTATACCGGTGTAGTTCGGACAATGATCCGCGAAAAAGTTACAAATTCCTAAAAATTGCCTGACATGTTTCACCTTCGTCGGCTTTGGAAAATTTTGAATTGCCTTTAATTTAACAGGATTGGGCATAATTCCTTCTGAGTCGATCACATGACCTAAGAATAGGATACTCCTTTGGCAGAAATTAGACTTGGGTAGGTTCACCTTGAAGTTGTTCCTTTCTAAATCAGCTAATAGTTTATCAAGTTTCTCCAGGTGCTCTGGCAAAGTTTCTGATGCAATAAGGATGTCATCCACGTACCTCACCGTAAACTGTTTAACTTCGTCACTGAGGTTACGATCTAGTGCCCTAATGAGCGTTGACCCTGCTGTTTTCAACCCAAAGGGTAACCGGTTAAAAACGTAGGTTTGCCCATCAAACAGAAACCCGGTCAAGATTTTGGTGGCTGGGACAAGTTCAACGTGATGAAATGATGATGTCAGATCAACTCCACTAAATAGCCTCATTCCCCGGAACTTCTTAAGGACCTCTTTTATACACGGGGCCTGGTCATACTCTGGGATTAATAGCTGGTTTATAGCTCGCGCGTCGAGGCAAACCCGCAACGAACCGTTGCCCTTCACCACCACGACCAACGGATTCAAAAATGGTGTAGGTGATTTTGATATAATTCCGTTATCTTCCATCTCCTGTATAATTTTCTTCACTCCAGCGTGAAACTTTTCAGGTATCGGATATGGTCGTTGCCGGAATGGTTCCCAATTGTTGACGACTAAGGAATATTTGAAATTTGGAATTTTTCCTGGACGTGAACCAAATACATTTTCGTGTCTCTCTATGACTTTCTGTAATGTGCCTTTGTCTTCCTCCCCTATCATCGCTTCGTCGATCTTTTCTTGGACTACCTCCGCCAATGATGGTCCTTCATTCTCCGCTTCTACCTTGAAAATCATCCCTTCAAACTCCTTGATCATCTCGTCCCCATAGGCATCCCAGTTTGGGAAGCAATCTCCTCCTTCATGCTTCAATTGTTCTATCTCCATGGTCCAAATTTTCTCCTCCCCGTGTTGTCCTTCGAAGTCGTTCAACCTTACATCTCCCTGAATTGAATCGTTCCTGAATCTAATTTCATTCTTGTCCATGTCAATGACCGCCTTGAATTCCCGAAGAAAATCAGCTCCAATGATGATATTATATTCCATTCTAGTCAGAATTATAAATGGATGTGATATGAGGTTGTTCCCAATTTCCAAATCTAGATAGGCCTGGCTATTGCACGTAGTTGTGCGGTCCGGAATTATTCCTCGAACCTTAATATTCGAAATCGGAATGATTGGAATATGTTGTTTCGATTCCAGTTCTTTAACTAGTACTTTAGATACCACGCTGACGCTCGCGCCTGTGTCTACAAGGCAACGAACCAGCAACTGGTTGACACGGACATAAATAACGGGTAACGCTCTAATTGGTTTTGGACATGCCTGAACGGGATCTTCAACGAGATCATCGGGCTGGACTATCCAAGATGCGATGGTCACGGACGTCCACGGTTCCCCCTTTGCGTCGGTAGTCCTCGAAAATCCGACTATCTCCTCACTAGGTTTTCCTAATTTTTTTTAGCTGACCTCCGCCTCCACTTGTATATGGTGGTGCGCGGGGATCAAGATTACTGGCACGGTTCGCAGCATTATGTGCCTGTAGTTCGAGGCTCTCTGCCCCTCGACATTCATCCGACTTAGCAAACTGCTGCATCGAATCTTTCCATCTATCGTTTCCGGCCTGGGTATCTCGCAGATCTCTGACGTAACGGCGTGACTCATTTCTCCTGTCATTTAGGTCACCCCGATAGCATTCTCGCGGTTTGTTATTTTGTCGACCACGGTTACCCCAGTATGAATTGGGTGTTCTCTCGTAAGGTCGTCGCCCTCGTGCGCCGATCTGTCCGTGGTTGTACCTCCCTGACTGATACCATTGACTCCTACCCTGGTCATTTCGATACTTCCATTGGTGGTTTTCCCACTTCGGAGATCGCCAATCCCTACTATTCCTGTTCTGGTTGCCTATCTGAGCATCAGTCTGAGTACTTGTCACCTGAGTACTCCGGTTTACCGACTGATCTCCCTCTCGAACGTTTAACGTGTTGACGGCTTCTACGTTTCTAGCTCGACCGTGCCCGATATGAGATGTCTGATCCAACTGTCTTAACACGTGCTCGGCTTCCACTGCCGTACGAATATTTGCCGCAATCAACATGCGCTGGACGTCAGCTGGGAATTGCTTTGTGATGGCGGTTATTAATTCACTTTCAGTCGGCGGGCTGTCCAGTTCGCGCATCTTCACCAGCTGGGACGTGAAATAATCGCAAAACCTTGTGGGTCCTCCCGAAGCATACCTCCTCGAGTAAAGCTCTAACCTAAGCCCTTGCTGCGTGTCCAAACCCCAGTATTTTTCCAGAAATAGCTTCTTAAAGCCTTCGTAGCTATCAAAACAGTAGCGGAAAGCTTTAAACCATTCAAAGGCCTGGTCTTCCAAGAATTTTTCCACTACTCGTAATTTCCTGTCCGCTGGTACCCGATGATCCGCCATGTAATCATCTACCTCGTGGAGGAAACTTTTTGGCGTAGTCCTAGTGCCTGGTTTGAATTTTTTTGGCTTATCGTCCGCCGAACGTAAGAGGCTATACATAGGTAACGAACTTTGGCCAAGCAAGGTCGACGTCCTCTCGTCCATCGCCGGTAACTTATATTCTTCATTGCCAGGTAGTTGTTCCTTGAACAGACTGTATCCTAACTGGTGCGATCCGCTACCTAATTCCATTTTCTTCATTCCAGCTGTTTCCATTTTGAAATGTGGTTCATCCTGAATGTCTAATTTTTTCATTCCCTCTATTTCTTCGCGAAGTGCGTTAATTTGTTCTTCGTGGATCTCCAATTTCACCATCATTTTCGAGCCTTTCTCTTCGCTCCATTCGTGGATCTGTTTAGCAGTCTCTCCTACTATTTGTCCTGACACTTCCTTCCGTATCCTGGCAAAAGTCAGTTTCGTATCGGACTGCGCTGCTTGCGATACCGACGTAATTTTTCGTCCAGGGCCTCAATTACCGCCAAGGCTTTCTCCGTCCTTTCTTCAACGATCCTGATATTTGTCTGATTATCCTCGACCTGCTCCCTTATCTCTTCGATCTTCGTGTCGCGGTCATTCGCTTTGGAGCTGACCTGTTCCATTTCACCATTCAGCTGATCGATTTTCCCTTTGACATCCACGATTTCGCCATTCACGCGAGTTATGTCTCTCTCGATACTGGTCTCAACCTGATCAAGCCGCTCAACTATTCCCTCGACCTTTATTTCAACAACGGCATTGAGCTGAGAAACCGCGTCTATTTTATCGCTTAGTTCCTTAGCCCCCTTTTCGCATTGTTGTTGAACCTCCTGAATTTTGTTCATTAAACTACTGCATTTCTCCTCGATCATCTTACTAGTCTCGGTTCGGTTTTCTTCCAATTTAACCTCAAAATGTGTTAATTTACCGTCAAAGTTCTCTAGTTGTTCTCTGACCTCCGCGCGCCCCCGCTTGCATTCATTTTCAAGCGTCTTAATATCGTCCTTCATTTCCTCCCGATTCGCCTTTAAATCGTCCTTCACACCGTCCTTCATCTCCCTAATCTGCGCACTGTTATCCTCCATCTTATCTTCCATCGCCTTCCTGCTCTCTTCCATTCTATTTTCAAGTGTCTTAATATCGTCCTTCACGCTGTCCCTAATCTGCGCACAGTTCTCTTCCATCGCCTTCCTGCTCTCCCTAATCTCGTCCATTAAAGCCCGCATGTCTTCACTATCCATGTCGCTATCCTTTGAGATGACAGGACCCCCCTCGCTAACGTCGGCATCAACAATCCACAACAATATATAGTTATTTATTTTAAAAGAAAGGATTCCTCTATCCAAACTTTACGTTTTTCCAGCTTCAAATAATTTTTACTTTAATCACCATTGCAAATTAAGCCTCAAAACGGCTATCATTGAAGCTGCCTAACTGCCTAACATCATTAAGGTTCATGAAATTTATATGAAAAGCAACGGGAAATTTCCGAAAATGATTGTAATATTAGCCCTCAAATTCAGTTAATACAGTTGCCGGTTGTCCTGTAATTCTAAAACTGGGCTCGATTTTAAATACCAACACCTGTGGTATAGTGCCAGTAAATCAACCCATGCCTTCAGCATTGAGGTCCTTCAAACACACAAAGTCATCAGAATCTCAAACTGAACCCATGAAATCAACCTACTGCCACTTGAAAAAGAAAAGTAGGCGTGAGGTTACCTCTTCTCATCCACGGTTATACTAACATAAAATATATTTCCTAATAGCAAGTTGTTTGGTGAAGAAACACACCACTGGCTAATATCCGTGAATAGATATGCACTAAGAAAGAGCCACTATTCACTTCGAACCTCACTTATGGGAAATTCATTTTATTGTTTCCCGGGATTCGAACTAATCCCCTTGACTTTTGGATACGCCCCTGCTTACGCGAATGTCATGGCTCTGCCCATATCATTGGACCATGACTGTGTTCTCATTCATAAAACAATATAAGATGGACATCAAGGTGTCACTTATTCAACTATAATGAACTGGGCCTCGCGTGGAAATGTCAGAAGCAGACACGGGTTACCAAAATAATCGTGCCCACTCCTGGAAGCCGCACAAGTATGCCTTGCCTATTAATCACCACAAAACGCCCCTATCTTCGCATTAATATTATGCGATATGTGGGATAATTATGCGCCTATTAAATATGAAAATTCGTCCATTAAACCGTAAAACATGTCCCAACTTGGAACGTCATTTTATATAGCCACACATTAGATGTCATTTTATATGGCGCTAAATTTCCTAAATCTGGGTAGCCCTTATTTACGGACATATCGAGCCCCCACAGTTCACTTACGCCCTTTTATCTAGCACCTCGTTGGACGTGCCATTTTGTATATGTGCGCGTCACGTGGAAATGTCAGATAATATAAATATACGCGCCTATTTAACAGTAAAACACGTCCCACATTGGGCCGCCATTTTGTATATGGCGCAACGTGTACAAGTCATGTAGAATAAATATACGCGCCTATTCATATATACGCCCCACGTTGGGCGCCATTTTGTATATGCACCCGCCCCTACCTAACTGGCACCGGCATGAGATCTACAGGGTCGCTAACAGGTCATGAAGTAAGAAATAAATAGGCGCTGAACTAAAGTAAGCTTAGAGGCGTACAAGGGAGGAGAAGCGGGGCATATAACTAAAAATGAGAACACCTTCGAATTAAAATATTTGACTCACAAACCGGTTTATTGAACCTTAATGATAATGGGAAATGATGCATTAAATTACCCTAATGAATTACATTAACATTTACAAATGCTTGTTGTAGGTTGTTTGTGGACCTCTGTCCGTTATACGTGATAGAAACGAGTACGTTATCGCGAAGCGATCTATCGTGACATATAGCGAATGGAAATTTTATCATAACACTGAGGCTATATTATCGCTAACACATAAAACTAACATGCGTCCGACCACACGTCTGAGCAATCCCTATTCTGATAAAGACCTAGATTTCCCAATGAAATGACAAAAATGCAAATACACACATATGATACAACACCTGGGATCGAACCGACCCTCGCTATTCTAGGCATCGTCGAGCTGATGGACAGAACCACCACTGACCTTATGTACAACCACACATGACACAAAAACACATACATGGTACATGATATGCAAGAAAAATACGTAAAAGGCACTGGATCTTCCTTCTGACACTGTAGGCCTCCAATGCCTACGTTGAGCATCGAACTGACAACCTCTTGCGATGAAGGCACGGTCCTGTAATCCCTATCTAATTATACCCGTACGATTAACAACGATTTATTGGCAAACATTACCATCATCGGCCGGGTCGTGTGTTAATTATTTCACAGCTCTGCCGTGTTAGGTAGATCACATTATTTCGCCGTTCAAAGAAACCAACTTCCCTTTTAACAGCCACGTCCTTCCTTCCTCCGCTTACGGGACATTCAGACAAAAAATACACGCTGGGCCAAGGCCAGACGGTGGTTCACGCTCCCCTAGGGTTCAACACCCACATTAACAGGCGTAACATTCCCTTTCAAAAGGAAACTGTAACACATCACTCGGACGTACTTCCACAATAAACTGCGGTCTTAAAATGACTCGCGCAACGCACCTTAAAATAAACACACATCTACCCAGCAGTATCATATCATTCTTACAACACGACTCCCGTCTCATAATGGTAATCTTTGCCCGATTGTTATTATTATTATTATTATTATTATTATTATTATTATTATTATTATTATTATTATTATCGTCGTTCTACATAGCTTACCCGCTACCTTACTTATACTTGGCCATCGCGCGGAATCTATACAGCAATTACAACACAATTAAGCACTCGCGCGGCAATTAACATCTGATTACTGACTGCTAATTAATCGATGGTCGGCACACGGCTACTCTATCGTCACACGGCAATACATGCATTAATTAATTACTTTTCACACGAATCGATGTTTAATACACTTATTATGATCACTTCCTGGCATATTTAATCACAGAATCAATTTAAACTTATCACTCCTTATCTAAGTATTTCAAAGGGTGGAAATTTTGAGGTTGTCACGTTGGCCGCTGGGTCTCGTAGTGACGTGCCTTTGCATACCGCAGTACTTACCGTTTTATATACCATGCACTTATCAAATTAATGAATACTCTAATAACTACTCTCACTGCACTCCCATAAACTAATTATTACTGGTCTTCTGACGCAAATAAACAACAGAATCTCCCAAGAAAGAAATAATTGAAAGAATCACTATCCTAAGCAAAGCTAAAGTATTATATTCCCCTAATTATTTACACTCGATTACTCAGACCTGTAGTCGGTTTCCTAAGCTAAGAATTAATTACTACGCGCCCATTCCGGCGCTCTATTTCCACAGGACTACATCTTTAAATCCCTTATAGCGTCAGTTTACAATAAATATTCCCATCCCTTCTATGCATGCCAGATATTAGAACTTTGTACTCATCTCTATCACATGATGATGCCTTCGTCAACTCGGGAAGTCCATCCTGAGTTTACTCCTCCTCCATGGGCACCACGGTGATGATTTCCATTAATATTCCATCTTGAAGTTGCTGAGCCATTATTTGATGATGTTGGAGCCGCTAACACTTAATCCTGCACAGACACAACGACACTGTTTAAATCACACTCCGGTTAACAGCGTTCAATGTGAACGTCCGGTCACGATCTCCTATGCGACTACGTAAGATTCTTATAGTATAGTAATCATAATAATATGACTTTTCACGTCACGGTTTTCCAAAAAGTTAACACTGGCGTCACAGAGATCAAACTAAACACTGTTTATGCAAATTGGATTATTTCACCTTAAATAGGAATTAATTTATATTGAACAAAGACCTAACGAGGGCTCAACGGAGCGTAGCTGCGCCGTCAATAAACCGCAAACCCGGACTGACGCTTGTCCCGTCCTGCAGTAGTTTTTACTAGGGAGCGGTACCCCTTCCTCTAATTTGCGTAGCGCCTATTCCCGGCGTACTCGAGGTAAAATAGTGCGGGCGACCGGTGACCAATATCTAGTTGGTGCGATTGAGACATAACCACTCAATTATCCTTCGGTGAATCTCTCTAAATTAATTAAAATCTGTTCTGCTTCCCCTACCACACGGGGTGAAGTCCCGATCTCGAGGAGCTGTCGTGAGACTAACAGATGGCCCCAGTACTTTTCCACGCAGAAACAACACAGTATTCTTTCTTCGGCTGAAAGTTATCACAGAATAGGATATTTAACACTCTAAATAAATGTCCCAATGACATTTATCCCTTTTAAATCGGGAGATGAGCCCCTAATTCAAGTTTTATTAATTTTCTATCTCGTAGGTAATTAAGTTGGCCAGTCCGATTCCAAGATGGCTCCTATATTCCGTTTCGAAAAAGTTAGTTTCCCCTCATTCTGTGAGTCTCGAGGAGGGATGTCTTCTCTCGAGTGATGTCACAGGGAATCCCCATTCGTAACCCCTCCCGGGTCTAAGTTGGCTTGGCTTCATCTACGGGGCCCCCGCTACACAAAGGATAATACTGCGCAATAAGTCGCAGACAAAGAAATCTCGCAGAATAATTTTGAAATACACAATTTATCTATCTCAATGGTATGAATATTAATTAGTTTCGGTATGACCTCTATTAATGATATGTATATTAATCATTTTCAGCGTTCTTTCCTTTTAATAGCATTGCGTGCGTAATTATGGAGATCGATATCAACCAAAGGTCCTTGGATCATGCCCCTGTCGTGTTCAATACTTCAAGTCCAGCGTTGTTGCAGCTGACAAGTTGTGCAGTATCCAGGCACAGCTAAATACCGTTCAATATAAATTGAAGAAAGATGTGGTGACGCGGTGGAATTCCACTTACTACATGTTAGAACCAAGGTTACTACAAGTAAAAGAAGCTCTCTCAGCAGCCTTGACATCACTGCCGAACAGTCCGTCACCACTTACTGCCGATCAGTGGACAACCATCAAAGACTGTGCGGCAGTGTTGAAACCACTAGAGCTTCTAACAACTGAATTATCTGCCGAGTTGTACACAACAATCTCCACAGCAGTTCCTCTCATTAGAGGAGTTCAGATCACCCTCCGAAACAAGGTTTAAAAGACTGTGCTGGGAATCAGTCTAAGAGATAATCTTATCCAAGAAATAGACAGAAGATTTGGACAGGTGGAGAAAATATACATTCCTGCATCAGCCACAATTCTGGACCCACGGTTCAAAAAAGCAGGCTTTGGGAGAACTGAAAATGCAGAAAATCCTTAAAAACTCCTTAATGTTGAGCTTGCAGAACTGTACCAAAAGCAGACTGCTGAAAAGGAAATTCCTCTCCATTCTACCAGTATCAGATCACCTACATCCACCAGTGACAATATTTGGGGGGTTTTAGATGAGAAGGTGGCTCATTACAAGTGCACAGAAAACCCTACAAGTAATGCAAATATTGTTTTAAGGCAATACCTTGACCAGCGTTTCATAAAATTGAGAGAGAACCCAGCCCACTTTTGGATGAAGCATAAATCAAGTATGGAGCTGTTGTACAGCCTTTCACAAAATTATCTTTGTGTTCCTGCAGCATCAATTCTTGCGGAGAGAATATTTTCTAAAGGGGGACTAATCATGACTGAAAGAAGGAACCGAATCAAACCAAAAAATGTTGATATGTTAATTTTCTTAAACACAAATTTTAACAGAGTGTAAAATTGTACTACACCAGGCCTAGGTACCACAATACCATTTACCTAAATTGTTTAATGTACGGTATGAAGAATGTGCTAATAACTCTATTGTTTTCCAGTTGTTTGTGACACAGTGCTGAGTGGGTGTACATATGTCTAAGTTTTAATATAGGCCTCCATATTTCTTGTATTTTTTCTCTTTAAGGTAGCGATGTCAATTCACTTATCCTGATTGCCAAATTAATTAAAAATGACCAATAAACTTAGCCTAACTTAACCTGATACTAACAGGATATAAAATAACACCTCAGCAGGCCTATGTTATCACAATGCCATTTACAAAACCTGTTTAATGTATGATAAATGTGCTAGTATAGTTTTCCAATTGTTTATACATTTCTGATGTAAATATCGTGCATTGGCACTGCCGGTGGCTCCATGAAACCTACGCAGTGGCCTCCACGGTATGCACTAGCCATGCGTCCTGGTGGGTGTGCTATTTACCAACTGAGCCCAACTTAGCACACTGGGGCAAAATGCTGGCAACCAGGAGCGTGTTTGCTTGAAAATGTATAATGTCCAGTAACGGACCATTTATATTGGTATAATAAATTTACTCGTTCGGGACAAATATTTCAGGATCCCTATGAGAATCGACATCTTTATCACCTGATGGCCAAGCAGGCATCAATTTTTGGTAATGAGACAAAGTCTCTCATAATGCATTGGCACTGCTGCTTGCTCCAAGTAGCCTACACAGTGGCCTCCACGGTATGCACTAGCCATGGATTTTGGTGGGTGCCCTATTTACCAACTGATGAGCCCAACTTAGCACACTGGGGCGAAACGCTGGCAACCAGAAATGAGTTAGCTGGAAAATTTATAATGTCCTTATAATTGGTATGTTCCGAGCTGTCAGTGGAGAGTTGGCGTGGTATGACATTAGTAGCCTAATAAGTTTAAGTGGTGTTTTCAAAAGTAATTAAGTTCACAAAGTTAGAATTCAAGATGACAAATTGGGGCAAATATTAGTTTATACGAAAAGGAGTTAGGGATGGGAATAATTTACTAAGGGAGATGTTCAATAAATTTCCAAATTGTTTGCAATGATTTAAGAAATAACTAGGTAAACAGCAGATAGTGAATCTGCCACTTGGATGACTGCCCTACATGCAAATCAGTGGTGATTGATTGATTGATTGATTGATTGATTGATTGATTGATTGATTGATTGATTGATTGATTGATTGATTGATTGATTGATTGATTGATTGATTGATTGATTGATTGATTGATTGATTGATTGATTGTGACTATGCTGAGTCTGTGTATATACCGTATGTCAGTATTAATGTAGGCCTACATATTTGTTTTGTTTCTGTTAATGGGGCGGCATTTATTCACTGATCGTGATTACTGAACTAAGCCCTACTTAAAACTAACCAATTAACTTAGCCCAAGTTCAGCTGATTACTGTACTTCATCATTTTAAATTCTGAGTTTAGTTGACTCAGTTCCTTTAAATGAATTGCTATCAGACTGAAAGGTGTATAATGCCCAATGAACTTGTATTTTTGTACACTTTACCAATAGATTACTTGGATGCAGGTTATAACAGATTTCAAGTGAAAGATTATTAGTGTGCATTAGGTTAGGTTGTATTTTTATGTATCATCTAGACATCTATTTTTTCATTACATTACTTGTTTGTTTCTAATGTAAATGTGTTGTAATAAGGAATAATTTATGCTAGTAAAAATATCCTGTAAGGAATTGGTTTAAATTGCTGTACTTTTGAAGTATTACTCCATTTTATTATTGTGCACAATTAACATGGCACTGGAACACTTGGTTCTTTAGGACCCACTGATTCATTTATTTGGTATTTACTCTGCAGCAGTTGCCCACTCTACTACTCTCTTATGAACTACGACTCAGTGATAGGTCAAATGAAACCATTGACGGTTTGCTATAACTCTTTGTTTGGCTTATGGAGTCTTGGTTGTAGGCAGCTCCACATCGTTCATAAATAAACCAGCCCTCATGGATAATAAGATTTATTTACACCACACACAGTTTTAGTACACCTTTGCATGTGAGATAGGTTACACTGATTACACCAACAAGACACAAACAGGCGTGATGCTCACTCTGCGTCCTGATCGTGTTGTGTACTTTCTGGGTGGTGATGACGCATCAGGTATAAGTCAGGTGTAAAAGAAGTGCTAGGCTGACTGGATGAAATGGGGGTAGCAGATGTGTCAGGTGTGTTGGTGCGGGTAGGAACAGTAAGGTTTTTTTATATGTATGCAGGTTTCACACGGTCTGTACTCACTACTACTTCCTTGTTTCCGATCATTAGCGTCAAAGTCTTCTCATTACGGCTGACTACAGGGTAAGGACCAGAGTATGGGGGTTGCAAGGGAGGCTTCACATGATCAACTCTCAGGAAAACATGGGAGACGAATATTTTCTCTTGACTATGGCGGGAGGCAGGAACAGGTCTTAGTTCGGCCATTACCTTCCTTAGGTGATTTACAAAATCCGCAGGGTCAAGTGGAGTAGGAGAACTGGGCGAAGAAGTAACCATTTCCCCAGGGAGGCGTAGAGGCTCCCCAAAAACTAGTTCGGCGGGGGAAGCTTTCAGATCTTCCTTTAGAACCGCACGCATGCCAAGTAACACTAGGGGTAAGGCTTTTATCCACGTTGCACTATGACACATCAGAGAAGCTTTTAGCTGTCTATGAAGACGCTCCACCATACCGTTGGCGGATGGGTGGTAGCTGGTTGTACGGATTTCTGTTGTACCAAATTGTGTCATAAGTCTGCGAAAGAGTGTAGACTCGAATTGTCTTCCTTGGTCAGTAGTTATACGAGTTGGGAGACCATATCGGGAGATCCAACCACTTATTAGCGTATCGGCTGTTTCTTCAGCAGTGATGCTGTGCATCGGCCATGCCTCTGGCCAGCGAGTAAATCTGTCAACAGCAGTGAGGATATAATTATAGCCTTCGCAGACAGGCAGTGGACCAACAATATCCAAGTGAATGTGGCTGAAACGGCCTGTGGATGCTCCGAAATTCCCCAAAGGAGATATATTATGCCTCGTCACTTTATTGCGTTGACAGGACAAACAAGCACGAGTCCAGGCACGAGTGTCTTTCTGAATAGATGGCCAAACAAATCTATCTGAGACTAGACGAGAGGTGGCTCGAATACCTGGGTGGCTTAAGTTATGGAGCTTGTCAAAGAACTTGCGTCGAAAAGGAAGTGTCAGGAACGGACGAGGTTTTCCTGTTGATGTATCGCATACAATGGTAGTCGTGGTGCCCGGAAGGGTTACTTTTTCTAATGTCAGCGACATACCACCATGCAATAAGGCTTTGAGTTCGTCATCGTCCGCTTGGGATCGAGCCAGCGCAGCGTAGTCATCTTCTAGTGAGATGGCTTCAACACGAGACATTGTATCGGCGACAACGTTATCTGCTCCCTTTATATGCTGAATATCAGTTGTGAACTGGGATATGAAGGACAGCTGATTTAGTTGGGCTGGGGGTAGTTTTTCTCTGCGTTGAGAAAATGCATAAAGCAGAGGCTTGTGGTCCGTATATATGGTGCAGTGTTGTGCTTCCAGTATATAGCGGAAATGCTGGACAGCCTCGTACACAGCTAACAGTTCCCTGTAATAGGCCGGCCACGTTGTTTGACGCGCTGAAAGCTTCTTACTGAAAAATGCTAGGGGCTGCCAATGGTGTCCAACTTTCTGTTGCAAACACGCTCCAACTTGAGTATTTGATGCATCGGTAAAGAGACCTAGAGGCGCATCTGGCAATGGATGAGCGAGTTGAGTGGTTTGCGCTAGGCTTTCTTTGCATTCGTGGAAAGCACGTTGCAATTCTGGAGTCCAGGGGACAGGTTTAGAACCTTTAAGCTTAGAATTGGCTAGGACGTTCACCAACGGCGCCTGCAATTCAGCCGCATGTGGTAGAAAACGTCTGTAGAAGTTGACCATGCCCAGGAACCGGCGGAGGCCCTGGACAGTCTTCGGTAGAGGGTATTCCAAGAGAGACTGGATTCTCTCTGGTGGAGGTTTTGTACCGTTCTTTGAGAGCCGATAGCCCAAGAAGGTTACCTCATTTGCACCTAATACGCACTTGGATGGATTTATGACTACACCGTAATCAGCTAATCTCTGGAAAAGTATGCGGAGATGGTGCATATGCTCTTCAGCATCCCGTGAGAACACCAGGATATCGTCGATATACGGGAAACAGAAGTTTAAATCTCTAGTGACCTTATCCATAAAACGCTGGAAAGTTTGTCCAGCATTTCGTAACCCAAACGACATATAGGGAAATTCAAACAGCCCAAAAGGGGTTGTTATGGCTGTTATGCAAATGTCACTGGGGTGAATTGGAATCTGTTGGTAGGCCTTGATAAGGTCAAATGTACTGAAAATGGTGGACCCAGCAATGTTATGGCAAAAATCTCCTATGTGTCGTACCGGGTAGCGGTCGGGTATTGTTCTTGCATTCAATGCCCGGTAATCGCCACATGGACGCCATGAGTTGTCCCGCTTAGGTGCAAGGTGCAAGGGTGAGGACCAGGGACTATTAGAAGGTCTCGCTGTACCACACCTTACCATGTCCTCGAATTCTTTCTTCGCTATCTGCAATTTTGGGGGTCCTAGACGACGAGGTCGACAAGAGACTGGTGGGCCTTCGGTTGTCCTAATGTGATGTACAGTATTGTGTTTAATATCACGTTGGATCCCAGGTGGGCGAGTAATGGACTGAAACTCAGCGAGCAACATGCTGAAAGGTGAGTCGGTGGATACTGCAGCAGTCTTTACGCTGGCCTGTTCGATAGAGGCTACAGATGCCTTAACGTGTAGGCCGGTGGTGCCGTCGAGGAGGTATCTGTTACGGCAGTCAGGGAGTAAGTTATAGTAAGCCAGAAAATCAGAACCAATGATGGCTGTGCTAACATCAGCAATGACAAATTGCCAACGAAAGTCACGACGTAAACCAAGGTTGAGGTTCATGGAAAGGCTACCATATGTCCTGATTGTACTACCGTTTGCAGCACTCAGCTCATACCCAGAAGCTTTGCAAGTGCTTCCCAGAAGCTTACGCGGGAAACAGCAAAAGGTCAGATCCGGTGTCAATCAGAAATTTTGCTTTGGTATTCTGATCAAAAATAAATAGACGGCGGCCCGATGTAGAACAGACAGTTGCCGTCTTCACTGGCTGTTCGTTCCGTTTTCCGCCTGCCAGGAACAGGGACTAGTACATTTTACAGCTTTATCTTGGAACTTTTTGTGGTACCAACAAAGCCGGCTCTGTGGAGTAAGGGAACGGTCACGGCTTTTAGATCTCCTTTTACTGTGACTCCTGCCTCGGGGCTGGTTACGGGCCAGGGCATCGACTTTACGTGTCAATTCCTCCATCTGGGCAGCTAAAGTGTTCGGCGCAGCTGTAGCATGTACGGCCAAGTGGCTATATGGTGGTGTGACAGTAGGTGAAAGTTCCAAGATCTTGTCTGCAAGCTCTGCTATATCAGCTAGGGGCATTAACTGGGCCGCTAATATAGCCTGCAAGTGCTGGGGTAGTCGACGCATGAAAAGTTGTTTTAATATACTTTCGTCATGAAGTGAGCTACCGCCTAATGACTTTAAGTGACGTAAACATTGTGATGGTTTCCTATCACCGAGTTCTTCGTCACCAAGAAGTTGGCGAACTCGTTGCTCTTCGGATACGGAAAGACGACGGACTAGTTCAGATTTTAGTTTTTCGTAACGTCCTTTGGTAGGAGGGTTAATGACAATGTCTTCTACCTCGGCTATGACCTTGGTGTCAAGCTGTGAAATTACATTATCAAATTTAGTCTGGTCGGCCGTGATGCCTGCGAGCCTGTATTGAGTCTCAACCTGGGCGAACCAAACAGTTGGTCTGTCATACCAAAACGGTGGTAGCTTTGCAGAGATTTTGGCAACTTGACCAACATTGCTAGATGTAGCATCAGTACCAGTAGACTCATGCTCCTGGAGCCGGGCTAGTAATGCTTCGTTCTGCTCTTGCAAAGGCTTCGTCAAAGCAATAAGTTGTTGGAGTTGGTTCTGCAAGTTGTTATTTTGTTCCTCCAAAGCTTTTAATCGATCCTCCGCCATAATCAAGATGGGTACACAACACAAGGGCAAGGAGAAAAAGAATTCTGAAAATACCGGACAAGGTGACAAAGAAGTAGTCAGAGGTACGATGTGTAGTTGTGTGTGTAAGTGAATGAAGATGTGAGGATGAGCAACACAAGCACAAATTTACAAATGGTTTGAAACAATCTTATAGGTTAGCTGGAAACTAAATATTATGCAGGTAGGCCTAGCATATGATGAGAGATTCACAAACATATAAACTATAAGTTAACAAAATAATCTTGCAGATGTTACACACGGATTTTGGTTATAAATGAAAATATTAAGCATAAACCGTGGGTTCCAATGTCCATTTTAAGTCTTGAGGAATGTCCATATAATGCAACTGTATGTTATACCTGTAATGTAACAACTTAGAAACCACTAAAAGGCACGATTACGATTTATATATATATATATAGTACAACAATTCAAGCAGTTGTAATGCATAAGAAGTAGGTTATTTTTAAGTAATTTTACTTGTTTGAACAGCAAATAAAGTAGGCCTATATTGTGGAGTAGTCTGTATCTTAGGCCTCAACTCGCAAAAAGAGAACAAGAAAATTGCACAGAAGATTGCTGGATTACGTACATCAATTTAACACCAAGATTGTAACTATGGTTAGAAAACTAGGTACTGTCCACTGTAGGCCTATACATTTCTTTGTGATGTCCGTACAACTTCACAACGAATTTATGTTGTGAATAATTTGCAATATTCCGGAACAAGTAAAACGTAGGTTTATACATACAAGTTTTTAGATGATATGTTGCGTTCTTGAAGATTAGCAGATGCGGCGTAACAAAGAGAAGTGGCGTAAAGTTGCCGCGTGCCGACTGAAGCGATGCGTATCACCGACGGCCGTTAGGATTCTGGAGACTGTTTTTGTCGTTTGTCGAATTGGTTTCATACTCGGAAGAGGTGGTAGTTCCAATGAAGTAAACAGTCTAATGCCTCTTTGAAATAAAGTGTGGTAACATACCGTGATCTGTGGTGAAGCACGTGGTCCAAGATAGGTTATGGTATGAGCGTGTTCTCCATACTCGGGGTCACCATTTATGGAGTCTTGGTTGTAGGCAGCTCCACATCGTTCATAAATAAACCAGCCCTCATGGATAATAAGATTTATTTACACCACACACAGTTTTAGTACACCTTTGCGTGTGAGATAGGTTACACTGATTACACCAACAAGACACAAACAGGCGTGATGCTCATGCTCACTCCACGCAGCCTGCACGCAGCCGAATGACGCTAGTTTAGCAAGCTATATCCTGATGCAATGTTGCATCGTGCACAAGGGTGCGTTCTGTATGTGGGGCGAGTTCATTCTTCCTGATGCCGCCACAGGCTGCAATTATGTATACTTAAACTCCGATATATGAATTCTCCACCGCATGAACTCTTGCAGAAATTAATGTCTAACTTTAAAATTATAACTGTTATAAGGAAAGATTAAATCATGTCTCGGTAATAGGGAGATAATTTTCCTGAAGAACACGGTAGAAACATGCAGATATTTAGTTTTGATTAATTATATAAATGGGCTTTTCATATTTTCCTTCTTTCATGTATCTCTTATGACTGAAATTCATCATGCGGTATGGCTGTAGACTGTTTTGTACAGAATGGTATAGTTTAAATGTTAAATTATCAATACAGAATATTGGAAGTTTCAAGTGTGTGACAAAGAATGTGTGTTCCAGTTATGGATTAAAAATAATGTCTTAGATAAAATAAACTTGCTTGAAAATACTAGGCACCTTATTCCCATCAATAAATTGTTAGTTAAGTTGGTTCATTTATTATAAATGAATAGATATCTCAATCAAATTTGTACAATGATCAATGAAATTTTATTATTGTGCACTTTCTGAATAATCAAGTTAAAGTTTGTTAAATACATTCTGTGTACCACTAATTGAACATTAACCTCAACTGAATGGAATGAGTTTTAAATTAATATATGCAGTATTATTTGGTCCTAGGAAAATGTATTTTCATTTAGTTTAGCTTGTTGTATTCATATTATTGTAATATGGGATGTCATTACAAAGGTGTAATCCTAACCTTCCTCTGAAATAACCTAATATGTTTTATTTTATGAACAGACGATCTTACATTCACTAGTTTGGGGTAAGGGACACGAAAATGCCGTTTATTTAAAATGAAACATAATGACCACAATTACTCTAATCGCGACTTTTCATCTTTTTGTATCGACCAACGTATTTCAGTTTCCAATCACTTCACTCGAACATTGTGTAACGTTTGTATCTCTGTAGTTCCGCTTATATCACGAATAATTATATCATACAAGTAAACTACATTTCAACATTCGGTCTTTGCATTTACTAGTAAATGACTTCTTGCTAGTTACCAGCAGTCAAGCACAGCAGTACAAAACATACGTTAATGTTACTATTGCTAGTTACTAATTTCTAACCAATTGCAAACCGAATGAAAACTATCAAAAGTTTTCATTCGATAATCACGCTTCACAATCGGTAGTCTACCGATAGTTTAAAACATTCGATATTCCCATCACTAGCGTACACCACCTTAATGCTCATTAGCTGTCTAGAATACAAGTTGGCCGTTACACTAACTTATTGTTGTCAAACTTGTGTTTGCAGTTTCGATAATGTAGATTGTCAATCAGTTAATCAATCAATTACTACTGACCTGCAGTTAGGGCAGTCGTCCACGTGGCAGATTCCCTATCTGTTGTTTTCCTAGCCATTTCTTAAATGATTGTGAAGAAATTACAAATTTATTCCAAGTTATTCCAATCCCTAACTCCACCTTCTATAAACAAATATTTGCCCCCATTTGTCCTCTTGAATTCCAACTTTATCTTTCCTACTTTAAAAGACACTACTTAAAGTTATTCGTCTACTAATGTCATTCCACGCGATCTCTCCGCCGACAACTCGGAACATACCACATAATCGAGCAGGTCGTCCCCTTTCTCCCAACTCTTCACAGCCCAAACTTTGCAACATTGTATATTATGACTGATATTATGATTTTGCCATTGTTGCTTTCACGGCCCGTACTTATAGTTATGATATAGGCTTTTGGCCTTATGCCTTATTTTCTTGACACCGCATAACCTCAAAAGTCTATATCTAATCGATATTATAATTGATGGTCTTTGAGAGACTAACTTCTTTGAAGAACCTTATCTTCCTTCCACCTGTTAACAGGCTTACAAACCATAGGTAGCGGTATCGCACAGTTGATTATCGGAAGCCTCTGTCTTACATTTTTGTGACACTTCTCAATTCGTGTCCAGTGCTGCGACCAGTGATGTGATGGCATCATTAATATCACCATCTTTCACTTGACGAATGCAGTAGTAGTAGGCCAATGTATGTTATAAATCAATGGCGTCAGCAATTTTTTTCTGCTGGGTCACCACCCGAGGTCATTGACCCTCTGACGTCATGATCACGTGACCGTGACTTTACGAGCACGTGGCCTTGTTTGTGAACAAAGGCACGTGCCTTTGATAGCTATCATCCTGACAGACCCTAACACCACATTTTTGGGCAAGAGAACGTCGCTAACCTCACTACTGCCATTTTGACAGGTCCTAACCTCATTGTTGCCATGTTAACTATGTGAGGCGCGTAATATAAAGTGCTGTCGAGATGACAGCTGCCGCCTTGACAGGTGCTAACCACGTGCACTTGTTCGGTGCGAATTTTGAACAAGTGCCCTTCGCGACATCCCCCTTCTCCGACATTACCTTAAAGGGGGCCTAACCTCAAAAATTATAGTTTCAAGGCTAGCTGCCCTTCCCGACACCATCTTCTATTGATATAAGGTGGATCATTTGTACTCTCCTTTATTGTATTTTATCTTCTTTGAGTGCGGACCAAAAATGGAGTTTTTAATATTAAATGATTCGGTCCACCGGGCAAACATACATGGGCTTAAAATAAAAATAGGAAAATTGAGCAAAGATATAGATTTTATTTAAAATATATCACGCATAATTTAACCCCTTAATTTCCTTAAAGGCGCTAAGAATCATCGCGCCTTTCCTCACCGACAGAACGTTCAATTGAAAATTAATAAGATGTGGTTACAGAAAGAATTAAAATTTCTTCACAAAGAAAATGCCTTTTAAAATAACCGTTTGCACGAGACACACCTTGAGGTCACTCATAGACTCACAAATGCCCAATGGAACATTTTTCAAGACCAAGTTTATATTAGGCTTTTAAATGTGTTATCTCGAAAGCAGACGAGACGACCTTTAGAGAATAAGTTTGAAGCGCTCTGGAGCAAATCAAAATCACTTAACTTTTTCTCAAAATATATTAATAAATCCAGTACTCCCGAGAATTTCATTTCACAGTTTCACTCTCTGCTTGTGAATTTATCGAACACAGTAGAAAATGAGATAGAAAGTACAACTATTCCAAAAGTCCGAAGCATAATTGGCCGAAAGTCAACACACCTAGTATCGCTTCAAAACTAGTTATTATGATACAGGTTGCTATTAATAAAATGCTGAATGATTCGCATGATGAACTAAGACTGGATGTTAAGAGACACCTAAATTCACCTCTCCTGGTGTCAATAAAACTAATATAGATTTTCCAGAAAGAACGAACATCATTGAACTAAAGAAAAATCAAGGATAATCAACTTATTATCACTAAGGCAGATAAGAAGAACGCTACAGTCATTACGGAAAGAACAGATTATATCGAAAAACAAAAAAAATTAAAGACAGCTGTTTTTCGGTCGTCAACAAGGTACCAACTCAACTAATTCGCCAGAAACTCATACAAACTCTTAATTTAGAAAGCGTCTTTGCTTTTAACCGAAAAGGAATAGTCGAGACTCATTAATATTAACCCTAGCTTACCAACTGCGAAAGCACTACCAAAGATCATAAGGCCGGTGTCCCCATACTCCTATAATAAACTATAGACCAGGCCCTTTGTACAAACTTGCTCAGTTTATTCAACAATTCCTCAAAACATATTTCACTTTCCTTTCTAATAAATCCATTAAGAATACCTCTGAACTAATCAAGAAACTAGACGGATTTGATCAACAACCATACCATACGTTGCACTCTTTCGCTATTATTAACATGTAACTGAGCATAAAAACGAGCAAGCTTTTTTCTCTTATTGAAAATAATCTAAATTCCAATAGTCATTTGTTGATATCTCTGATTTTATGTCTGTTTTGAAACTGTTAATACTGTAGATAATGATTATTTTACATTTGACATTGTAGTTTATAAATAAAATGGCTTGGCTATGAGGTCACCAGCCTCTGGCATCTTGGTAGAAATATATTTAGATTTGCTAGAACATAATTCTGTTGACAATAATGAAAAGTTTAACAACATCAAGTTCTGGGCCAGATTCGTAGACGATACTTTTGTTATCATCGACGAACGTTCTATTGACACACCGAACACTCTTAGACCCTCATATCAAATTCACAGTAGAATCCGAAATTAACGGCTCCATAAACTTTCTTAGATTTAACGATCACTACGCTCCCTTCTTCATTTACAGGAGTCCCACCCATACAGCATCAACATCAAAACAAGGTACAATACATCCCTAACCTCACAAGTGTGCTACTTACAATACCTTAGTTGATCGCGCGTTCAACTTCGCAACGTCGAAAGCAGAATTGAATAAAGAGCTCAACATCATGCGTGCGATAGCTAGGTTTAACGGTTATAATGAAACTTTCATCGAACGTATTATTAATAAATTGTGGCATCGCTCAAACTCCAATTTAATAAAACATAAACCCAAACCTAAATTATTTTCGGCTTTCACCTTTAATCACAACATTTATAGTGTCACCAACATATTCAAGAAACATAACGTTAATATTACCTTCCGCACTGGCAACAGTAACATGCAAGTTCTTCACAATTCCAAATTAATTAGCAAATTATCCCTTTCACGAAGTCAGGTGGTTACAGGTTTACGTGCAATGACTGCCGCAGCTCTCATGTCAGTCAGACTGGTAGGAATTTTAAGATTAGATATGCAGAACATCTTAATGTTATCAAATACAACAGGTTTTCCGCGGTAGGTCAGCACATTCATGATGATAAACACAAATTTAAAGGAATAGATCAGGACTTAACAATATTGGATACATTGAGCACAGGGCCCTTGCTAGACACTACGCAGTTCTGCTATACACATTTGGATGAATATTTCAACCTGAATCTGACCCTGAAGGATATTTCCGTAAAGCCCAGAATCTTATTTTATGTCCTCATTTAGTCTTTAATAGTGTCAAACTTCCCAAAAGAAATTGTTCTTTCAGATTTTACAGAACATATTATCGCGCTATCCTTCACAACCACGTCCGCCTGAATCCGCCTCTTCCATCACTCCTCTCCCCCTCACTCCTGATCCACTCCTCACGCTCCCTTAACACTGTGCTATGCTCCCAGTAAGCTCTAGCCTTCAGTTCCTCTCACTTCTCCGTACAAACAGGTCCATCAAATTTTTAATTTAATGCCGTCTTTTCCATCAACTTTTTTAATTCAAATTTTTCTTTCTCACAATTCAAGTCACGCACTGGATGGAGAACTTTCTGGTTTCAATACAATACTTCTGTCAATGCCGTTAACACGATCTACTTGCTTAATTATTCTATAATAATAATTTATTGTTTACCTTATGAAAACTGATGATACAGGCCCCTACAAGAGGAACAGCTTTTAGATGTCAACATTCACTCAGTGTTTATTCACGCCATGCTCAAGGCTTTAAGGCATTACACAGTGACAAAGACTTTTTAAACCATTTGTTAATATTTCTTCACTTCTATCTTATTACTCGACCATCAAGTCCCTAACTTGTAAATTTTGTAAGAATGATTATTATGCACCATCACGTTGTGTATGTCATCCTTTTACTGTCATTTTATTACTAATGGTTTATATTTTGTTATAATATATATCTTTGCTCATTTGACCTATTATGGCTGATGATGGTGTCCAAACATATGGAAACCGGTCGCTAATAACAATGTAGTGTTCTTGTATTAGCAACATATTGTGTATTAATATAAGGTGGATTACTTGTACCCTCCTTTATTGTATGTTAGTGTCTTTCAATAAGGACCAAATATGAAGTTTATAATATTAAATAAACATAAACACATTAAGCAAAGAGATTCATCTTTTATTCATACTGTGGGGTAAACAAGGGATATCTTCCTTCTTTGCTAGTGGTCTTACCTAGCAAATACACAGGTTTTATAGCGACGATGGAATAGTGAAGGCCTAGGATTTGGAAGGATGCTGCCGCGGCTTTAATTAAGGTACATAGTAGTATAAATGGATGATTCGGCGGCCTCCACCTCCGCAGAGGCCTCCTGCACATTGACTGCCTTGGGTCAGGCCGCCTCGACCTCCACAGGTCCTCCGCAGAGGCCTCCTCCGCATTGACCGCGCTGGCTAAGACTGCATGCGTAACCTCACATATGCCATCTTGGAGGGGCTTAACCTTACTTTTTACGCGTAAGAGAGCAAGTCTAACCTCATGGAGGGTCCTAACCTCAGTTTTACGACATGATGCCATTCCTGACGCCTAAGAGAGCGAGCTTAACCTCACAGACGCTATCTTGGAGAAACTTAACCTTACTTTTTACGCGTGAGAGAGGTGCCTAACCTCAGTTTTAGGCAGGGTGGCCTTCTCGAAGCCATTTGCACAAGATGGCGGCTATATACAGCTCCTTATGAGACGGCTTAAGGGCGCTTGCGCAAGATGGCTGCTGCTCTTAGGAGACTCCCTAAGGGCGCTTGCGCAAGATGGCGGCTATCTAAATCTACAAGATAGGGCTATACAAAGGTCCTTATGAGACGGCTTAAAGGCGCTTGCACAAGATGGCGGCTATCTAATTGCACAAGATGTTTGCCGTACGTAGGCTCTTACTAGACGCCCTAGGGACGCTTGCACAAGATGGCGGGTATACACGGCTTCTTGTGGAGAATGACGACGTGGGCTCAGAGAATCGTGCTGCCATCTTCGCAGCACTAAACTTAACGGCTACTACCTTTGGCATATGGTGGCGGGCAATTTGAAATGCCACGTGCTCTTGTTTGTAAACAAAGCCATATGTTTTCTGACAGCTGCCAAGCAAACAGCAGCCATTCTTAATCAACAGAGCACCGTGCTGCAATCTCTAACAACACTAAACCTGACGGCTACTACCCTAGGAACGTGGTGGTGGGCAATTTGAAATTCCACGTGCTCTTGTTTGTAAACAAAGCCACGTGCTTTTTGATATCTGATAAGTTGACAGCAGCCATCTTTAATATATAGTGCACCGTGCTGCCATCTTGAGGACACTCAACCTCACGGCTACAACCTAAGACACGTGGTGGCAGGCAACTGGAAGTTCCTCGTGCTTTTTGACAGCTGTCAGCGACCATCTTTAAACAACAAAACTTCTGTGCTGGCAGGCGCTAAATCCACATGCCTGCAACCTGAGGCATGTAGTGGCGGACAATTTGAAAAATTCCACGTGCTTTTTGACAGCTGTCAGCCACTATCTTTAACTACAGTCGAGCCGCTGGCTGTCCGGCCCTGACGTTTCTCAGACAGTGTTGCCGATTTTGAACCATACGATATAAACAAACACACACACCTAAAATATTTCACGTATACGTAGATCAGATTCTGTGTTAATGCGACGGAAATGCGTACGGAAATGTGCGAAAATTACCTGTAATATATTGAAAAGCAACACTAGTGTAATCATAATAATAAAACGTTCCAATTAAAATTAACTGCACTCCAAAACAGCGTAAACATAACAAAACATTCCAGTCGAAGTTATGCACATTCCAAGAGCAGCATAAAGATAATAACAAAACACTGCAGGCAAAATTAAGCACACTCAGAGAATAGAATAACCGTAACTCAAAAACAGTAGGCTATAGACGTAATATAAAATAACAACATTAAAACCAAGCTGTGTGAATAGTATCACCATAATTTTAATAAGTCAGAATTAAAAAACCTGAAAATAGTATCAACGTGGCAATAAAAACGTCGCTGTTACAATAAAACTTCAACATGCTCATAGAATAGTAGTGTCGAAATAATAAAATATTGTAATGAAATGAAACAAATTATGTACTCACAGGGACTAATCCAAAGGAAATACGCCACACTCTCCGAAAATATCGGTGTCTTCGTCCTTGTCACTAATATTACTGGAGTCACTGCTATCATCCTCATCCAGGGAAATAATAAGTTCTTCCACTCGACATTCAGGAATTCCATCAGCTTCTTTTGCCAAGTGTAATTCTTCCCAGGTGTGACTCACAACACTTTTCCACTTATCCGCTGTAACAAGTTTGACTGCCTCGTGCACTAAGCGTTCAACATCAGTCAGACGGAAAGATTTGTTATTTTCGGCAACATATCTTTTAACTTGTGCCCAAATTAACTCGATTGGATTAAAGTGGCAGTGGTAAGGAGGAAGCCTAATTACCCTATGACCCTGAGACGTAGCGATGGAGTCCACTTCGTAGGTGCAAAATCTAGGCTTATGGAGTTTTACACTCTGTAGCAGCTCCACCTTTGTCATTTCTGCAGATATCCCCGGCACATTATTTCCCACCAACCACTGAATAATGATATCTTTTCTGTCTTTCATTGTCGGTGCTTTGTTTAGTTGCACGGAGTGATAGGAGGCATTGTCCATAACAATTACGGAATTGGGACTTATGTTTGGTAGCAAAGAATTTTTAAACCACGTTGTGAAAATTATCCCATTCATTTCTTCGTGATAATCACGAGTGCTCTTTGATCTGAAAAGAAGCATAGCTCCCGGAACAAACACCACCTGCATGAAGCAAAATAAGACTACTTTCCTCCCCAATAGGTGCTTTGAAAGTCCCTGCTACAGTTTCATCTGTCCAGGCCACCGTTTTAGAATGTCCGGCATTTACCCACGTTTCATCTAACCACACCGCTCTATCAGGACTAATCTTCTGAATTTCCCTCAAAAATCTACCTCGCCATGCTACAATTTCACTTCTCTCCATCGCAGCTTTTCTCCCTGAAAATTTCCTCCAACGAAAGCCAAGTTCTCTCAGTATTTTACTTAAACTGGTCTTTCCTCCACTGAATAAGCGAGATTCCTTCAAAGAGTCAAGTAATTTATCACGCGTGGGAAATTCCCTCCTCTTGTAATAACTATAAATATGTTGCCTTATCGCATCCTTTTGAAATGCATCTAGTGATGTCTTGGTCTTCGTTTTTTAGGAGTACGCAGCACTTCAGAAGGTGTATTAAGATCCACTGGACACTTTTCTTTCGTAACACTTTTCACGGTTGTCCTACCTACTTTTAAAGCATCACAAACTCGATCCACCACTTTTGTAACAGGAAGAAGAGGCCCACCGTTATCACGCTCTTTCTCAAAATATTCACGTAGCCGGTATATAAATTCACGGCTTTGGCTTTTATAACAACTGATTTTTTTCTTACTCGTTTTCGATGATCCGCTGGCCATGTCACACACAGTGAACGCATCCACTTCATGCAGGCTAGCGAGCAACTGAGGCCAAATATTTCTCTTCAAAGAAGTGGCATCACCGCACTAGCAGTACAAGAGAGTCATGGCGACATGAACGGTGATTGGTGCTTGCTGTTAAATCTTAAATCTGGCGCGCCAGTGACGTCAGGCATTGCAAACCATGACTATTATTCTGCCACTAGCAGAACTCTTAGTATTTAACTTTAATTAAAACAATAATATCAAATCGACGAGGGGTGTAGGTTTCAATGATTTAATATTAAAATCAAACGGCACAATGTAAATTTATAGTAGTGTTTTCAAGGTTATATGTATAGTTTCAAATCGCCGCAGGTTGGTAATACTCTTCTCTACTCTTATTTTTTCTTTTCATCACAATCTGTCAGGGCCGGACAGCCAGCGGCTGGACTGTACATACGCATGGCTTACTACTATCTTGACGGAGGTAAACTTTATAGCGCAGAATTTAAAATGATCATCGCGGGTCTTAGCCTCGCCACAAGCTTAAACAAGGGAGCACACTCCTGCCAACGTGACGGGGCTAAATCCTCACTGATGCCACCTTAGGCACGTGGTGGCGGGCAATTTGAAATTCCACGTGCTCTTTAAAGCCACGTGCTTATGAAGAAAGCAAGCTTAGAGGCTACTGTATACGATGGCGTTTATCCATAGGCTGTTATGACCTCCTCCTCCTCGTCCTCCTGGAAAAAGGGCGCCTTCACCTAAAAAAGGGCAAATGGGCAAAAAACTCCTCCTCATCTGTAGGGCAAAAGGGCTACTCTTCGTAACAAAAGGGCAAAAGGGATCCTCCTCCTAGCAACAGGGCAAATAAGCTGCAACTCCTCCTGGCAAAAGGACTCCTCCTTACAGCTACTGGGGTTAGCTCTATCCCTCCGCTCACAAACAGATGCTTTCCTCAATTAAACGTTTTATTACAAACAAATATATTTACGTTATGTAGCGTTATCCTTGTCGCATGAGTTTTACGATTGAGGAGAAAGCGGTAGGAGGAGGAGCCGGTAAGGAGAAGGTAATACTTTCTTCAGAATGCAAAAATATTGTAGGATAAGCAAATACTGTATCCGACAAGACAAAGCAGGTTCAATCTAGTTACAGAATGTAATTGTAAATATATAGAACTGGCATGCTCTATGTCTTTATCCGACAAGACAAAACAGGTTCAAGCTAGTTACAGAATGTAATTGTAAAAATATAGAACTGGCATGCTGTATGTCTTTATCCGACAAGACAAAACAGGTTCAATCTAGTTACAGAATGTAATTGTAAAAATATAGAACTGGCATGCTGTATGTCTTTATCCGACAAGACAAAACAGGTTCAATCTAGTTACAGAATGTAATTGTAAAAATATAGAACTGGCATGCTGTATGTCTTTATCCGACAAGACAAAACATGTTGACTATTAAACAGAAAACTTTTATCGCTACTGTGCTATGTTCCTATTCGTCAAGACACGTTACGATTAGCACACACTAGCATTGATTATAGAACAAGACGAAACATGTTGGTTATCAGTGTTCAGAACAGAAAAACTTATAACGTAAACCATTACAATATTAATCTCTCTGTTGATACAATCGCACACTTATGCAATCAGCGCGCGCACATAGAATTGCAAATGTTGTATATCTCCACCCGACATACTTCTTCATATTCACTACAGATAAAATTATTTTACCACTTTGCAGGAGATACCTTTGTCCTAAGGATTTTTTTTGCGGGATTCGAACACATGCAACAGAAAAAATCGGTATAGATTTCGAACTCTGATTTAGTTGCAATACAAAAAACAGATTCAAATCCTGTTCCCTTATCGCAAACATGGAAAGTGAAATTAAACATAACGCTAGTGCTATAAGAAATACACTGCTTATATTTAAGACCTTAGCAGTTGAACAAGTTATCGCATAAACATGTAACATGCAATATCGGTTCGGAAACATATTGTTTCAATCTGTTGGCATGGGTTACAAGCATGTACCTTAGCGGAAAGTAAAATTAAACATAACGCTAGTGCTATAAGAAATACACTGCCTATATTTAAGTCCTTAGCAGTTGAACAAGTTATCGCATAAACATGTAACTTGAAATTTCAGTTCGGGAAAATATTATTTCAAACTGTTGGCATGGGTTACTAACATGTAGCTTGTGCAGGAGAGGGCTACTATGCAAGATGATTGTAAAATGATGAACCGGAAAAATACTCGTGCTACACACATGATAGTGAATGGAACCCAAGGGTCACGTCTGATCAGAAGGGGAAAAGGATGAAAGGACACTTCATCCTCCTCCTCCTCCTCCTCCTCCTCCTCCTCTTCCTCCTGGCTACCGCGTCCTCCTCTTCCTCCCAGAAATAAGCGGCTAATGGGCTAAAGGGCTAATGGGATAATGGGCTCAGAGTTCTAATAGGCTAAAGGGCAGAACGGCGAATGGGCTAATGGGCTAAATGGCAAATGTGCTAATGGGCTAAAGGTTTCCTCTTCATACCGGACCCTCCTCATTCTCCTAGGGCTAATGTGCTAAAGGGCTAAAGGGGTTAAAGTGTAAAGGGCAAAAGCGCTCCGCCTCCTCCACCACCTCACCACGACCTCCTACTCCCAGAAGGAGTAGGCTGAATTTCGTACATTTTTGACAGAAGCAACAACCTCATCGATTGTTATCTGCAAAAACACTTCTACTTCATTAGATGTAGTAAATTAATCTCTATTGGTAAATGGTTTATCTCTTCTAACTTCATACTCGCGACGATGTGTAACTACTATAGTTCATGATCAATGACTGTTTACAATGTATCTTACAATAATGTAATCTATTCGTGTTGTGTATATCTGTGGTTAATCTTCAATAAACAACTGCATTGAATGGTCTACGAGACTTATGGTTTTGTTATAGTCCTTCTACTACGAGTAGTTACAACCTAAACTGCTTAACATTTGTATTATTCTTACTACAAGTACGCGGAAAATCTGATAACTGTCTCGTCCTAAAAACGAAAAGGTTACCGTGCTAATGGTCATGAGTTACAATTTTGTGTTCAGAAACGAAGAAAATCATGCCACACATAACTGGGAATGGAAACCACGGGTCACGTCTTATTAGAAATACCTAATAAAGAATAAAATCGCCGACCTATTTGTGGTACACTGAGTTGCGTTTTTCTAACATAAATCAGTATCTGCACGATAGCTTTTTTGTGTTTGGAACACTGAACATTTCAAGATGGCAGCAGTGAGTTTAGCGATGTTCTGTTCTTGGTTTTTAAGTTCCGCGCTACAACATGCACATGAGATTTAGCACCGTGAAGATGGCACCAGTGAAGCTAGCGATGCTCTATTGTCCTTAAAGTGAGGTTGGGGTCCGTCAAGATGACAGCTGACAAAAAAGCACGCGGCTTTGCTTATGAACAATAGCAATTGGTCGTGACGTCACGGTCACGTGGTATGCTACGTCAGCACGCAAAGTTCAAAATCTACGCCCACGAGGTTGGAACTCGTCAAAAAGTACGTATATTTGAAATTTCGCGCATACCTCGTTATGTTAGTGCACATAGGGCATGCTAAGATAGAAGCTCACACACATGCGATCATTGTTACACTCTAGCAGAATAAGTTTAGTACCATAGTCGATGCATGCATAATAGATAGGTAATGTGTACACGCTTTTAAACACCCCTATTATTACTGCTGCTAAGTTCGCGAGATTTTTAAACATCGCTATTGTTCCTGCTGCTATGTTCACAAGATTTTTAAACATGACTATTCTTAGTTCTGCTCTGAACGATGTAGAGCGCGAAATTTCAAGTCCACGTGCTATTGTCTTATAATTCTAGTATTACACGAACAAGAGGAAAAATAATATTTGCAACAGCTAAAGATAAAATAAAATGGGTATAAGGCTTTACATCTTTCTAACATAGTAAGGTTCCAGTAAAGATACGTAGGATTAGATACCGTTTGCGTTTTTATGTCTTCTAGTTCAACTGTTACAGGTCCAACATGTTCAATAATTTCCTTGTGGCTGGACCATTTCTTGCAAAGTTTAGCAGCGATTTGGTCCACAGCTGAACTGGCAGGAAAGTATTTCACAACGACCAAATCTCCAACTTTGAAACTGACGGCTTTCCTTCCTTGGTTGAACACGGTTGCGGGCATTGATCAGTTGTTCGGGGGCTTCTTTCCATTTTGTCTTAACATCCAGGCTCCTCGATTACTCAGACATGTATCCGACGTTCCATTTTAATTGAAGTGGATTTGCGATACTTCTACCTAGAAATAAATCAGCTGGCGTATGGCTGTGAGATTCAAGCACAGCGATCTTGAAAGCTAAAACGAAAAGGCTAGATTATCGTCCCAACTGCGTTGACCAGCGCTGTGGAAGGCGCCCAGGCAGGATTTCAGATTTCTGTGGAAACTCTGCACGTGAGATGACTTCTGGTAATGCGGACTAAGAAAAATATGTTTGATTCTTCAACTGAAGCAAAGATGACGGCGAATTTATTACAGCTTAAAGTAGAGGCTTTATAGGAAACTAAAATCTTCGGACGCCCGAAAATTCGAAAAATGCGCAGGGACAGCACATAGGCGAAGCGTTCGAATTTATTTTACGGACCGGGAACAACCATCCACCCAAATAAAACACACAGAAAAGGCATCGATAACAGAAAGTATTCCGACATGATTGTTCTTCGATTTCATTAGAGGACTGAAATAATCAATGACAAATTTTTCACCAGGTTAAGAAGCTACATCAGCAGAATGGAGCCCGATTTGCGCAATTTTTGCAGGCTTACACCGTTGGCAGATATCGCAACTCGTTACGTACTTTGACATCATATGTGAGGTCAGGCCAGAAGTAATCCCGTGAAACTCGTTACTAGGTTTTGTGTTGATCTAGATGGGCGCCTAGGTAGGAATCGTGAAAGTAATGCAGCATCATGGATCTTAATTTAACAGGAACAAACATTTTGTCCCTCCTGTTTTTTTGGTAGCGACGAACCAACAATCCTCGTTAGATTAAAAATGCGCTGTCATGAACCGACCCATCGGTGATCCCTTTGATCAAATCAGAACACACTTTGTCTTCATTTTGGTACACAGAAATAACCATGAAAAACCAATGATAGTTTTGAAGAATATGGAACCCATCAAGCGGGTCGCAGCTTAGTAGGGAGCTGTCAACTTGACAACTGTCATCATGAAGGACCCTAACCTCACTTTTTTGGAAAGTGAGCCTCGCTAACCTCAGTGCTGCCAAGTTAACAGGGCCTAACCTCGTTGCTGCCAACTTATGCACATGGTGGCGGGCAAAAAATCCACGTGCTTTTGACAGCTGACAGGTCCAAAGCACGTGGGCGCGAGATTTTTAACACGTGAACGTGGCTAACCTCAGTGCTACCATCTTAACAGGGCGAAGCCTCATTGATGCCACCTTATGAATGTAGGGGCGCGGAATTTCAAATCCACATGCTCTTGACTGTTGCCACCTTGTCAGGTCCCAGGCACATGGGCATGGATTTTAAATAACTAAACGTGGCTAACCTCAGTGCTGCCATCTCAACAGATCCTGACCTCACTGTTGACATCTTAATCACGTGATGGGCGCGGAATTTAAAATCCACGTGCTTTTTGACACCTGTGAGGTCCTAACCACGTGCACGTGTTTTGAACGTGGCTAACCTCACTGCCGCCATCTTGATAAGACCTATCCTCACTGCTGCTACCTAGGAGAGCGTAATTTAAATTTATCTTGACAGGGCTTAGCTACGCCGCGGATATTTTTGAACGATCCTGAAGCCATGGAGCCTAACACCAGTGGATTAAGGCAAGCTGCTCTTATCGACATAGTTCCTTACCGACACCATTTTGGAGAGAGAATTAAGCAAACTGCCCTTCCTGACATAATCCCTTCCAGACCCTGGTTTTGGAGAGAGTATTATAGCTTTAAAGCAAGCTGTCCTTCTCGACATTAAGAGCTAAATCATGATGAAGTCCTAGACTAGTTTGCAAAGAGAGGATTAGTCAAATATTGCCTTTTAATAGATATGCTTATGTTATTAAACTGAAAAGCATTGTGTAGCGTTGTCCACTTGTTCTTTCTACCTCGTCGCATAAGATTTTACTCTTTTCGATTGAGGAGGGAGCGGTAGGAGAAGGAGGAGTTTGTGGTAAGGAGAAGGTAATACTTTTTACCCCCTTTAATGTTTCCTTTTCGATTGCAATCAGCACACACACAAAAATATAGAATTGAATGTAGGATTATCAAATGCTGTATGTCTCCAACCTACCAGACAAAACATGTGTACAGGTTCAATGCAGTTACAGAGGACAGCTGTTATCTTAACAACATGGGCCGCGGAATCTAAACAGCTGTCAAGGTGACAGCTGCCAACTTGACAGGTCCTAACTACATGCACTTGTGTGGTGCGGATTTCGAACAGTTGCCCTTCGCGACGTCCCCTTCCCCGACACTGCCTTAGAGGGTGCCTAACCTCAGAAGATTATAGTTTTAAAGCCAGCTGCCCTTCTCGACATGCACCCTTCCCGACACCATCTTGGGGAGGGCCAAAGAGGTCAACTCAATGCATTATGTCTCCATCCGACAGTAACGAACAAGTCTAAACACGTATAACCATGACGACGAAATCTTATGCTGAAGGCTTTACGTCCCCCCATCCGACAGACTGTCTGCGACGGGACTGAGCACCTGCGATACTAAGATTATTTTGCTTTTAACACGCAGCGATGACGTCGACATGGTTATGCATGTTTAGACTTGTCCGTTATCAAGGACACTCTCTAGAAAACTCAAGCCTTTAGAGATAGTATGAGTGTGAAGTTTTCTTTAGTCTCTGTGATACAGAGTAGAGCGCTTTAGTCCATCATTAAACGTAAGGAACTTCATCTTATTTGTCCGTATTGAACTGAGATCACAATTATTTAAAGTCTATCAGGTTCCACCTTTTCAATACTAATACAATGTTGTTTGATGATATTTACAACATTATTTATTACAGTACATGTTTCGGTGCTCTATTATTTCACCATCATCAGCTGATTTATAAAATGTGGAAAAAACTTGGCGATCTAAATATTAAACAAAATATTGTCATACTTAACTCATACATATACATATTTACATACAACAGAATATTGGTTAAGTCCTAAACATCTATTATGCTATGTTAATTATCCTTAATATGTAACAAGATAATTCTTGTAAGTCATGAGTATAAAATTTTTCTCATCTGGTTGACGAGTTGTCTTTACATTCCTTAATGTCCGTGATTCTATGCACTCGTACTGTCTAATTAGCACTTAAAATTGAGGAATTAAAATTGCGTGCAGTCTATTTGATGTTAAAATGTTCGTTTCATTTGTTATTAGCTGCTTTTGTTTGGATAAAATTCATTATATATAATATAATTGTTGAAAATTGAGCCGTCTTCTTATATTTATTAAGTACTAAAACTTCGTATTTTATTGCTATATGCGTGGTTGGAACTGTAATTAATTTGTCCTGCTGTTGTTAGGCGGACTTATCTTCTCAGTTCAATGGGAACCCTGCAATGATGAAACCCAATATTAAAAGAAAAGCGAGAAAATTGATAAAGAAGCCGATTGAATCTAACTGTTGATACGGCTGACTCACCTCTAAGGCTGTGTACTTCGCGTGACGGCTACCGCGCGATGAGTGTGTGTGCTAGTATCTTGTGCTGTGTGACGAAGCGCTAGTGAAGGAGAAGTAGGGGCGGCAAAGGGGGTGTTTTTAGAAACGTGAACTTTTAGGAGAGGGTCCGGGGGGCGTTGTGGACGGAGACAATAGTACGCAAAGTTGTTACGTAGCATTCGGAACACATTCGAATTTTCTGGAACTTTTAGCTTGTTAAGTAATAGAATCAAAACGTCAAACAGTACCTTGGGTTTTTCCGAAATTTCATTCAGATTGAGGTTAGCGTTATAGTATTGGTCTATATGTATTAGACATGCTTCAGTAATATCAAGCTTCTGTCCCTTAGAAAGTATTTCCATAATCTCGAGGTCTTTATCTATGTCTGTGAACTTATGTTTGTAATCATGAATATGTTGACCTGTGATATTTAACAGCGTTAAGGTGTTCCTGATATCTGACGTTGAAGCTGCGCCCAGTTTGCCCTATGTATCCGCTTGAACAGTCTTTACACTCGAATCTATATACCCCTGATTTAAAATATGGGTTGACTTTGTTGACAACAGAAGCATTATGTAAAACTGTTGTACTTCTATTATTTATCTTGTATGCGATCCTGATGTTACGCTTCTTGAAAATATTTGTAATTCTGTGTACATCTTTATTAAATGTGAAGGTTGCAATTTCCTTAGCTTCTGGTTTATTTTTCATCAGACTTGTTTGAGGGCGATATTTGAATTTGTTTATTATTCGTTCTATGAAATTCTCTTTAAAACCGTTGGCTTTAGCCATAACTCGAAAGATGTTCAGTTCCTTGTCCAAGTTTTGTTTGGACATTGGTATACTTAAAGCGCGATTCACCAAGCTGTTATAGGTCGCGCATTTGTGAGCTGAGGGGTGTATCGAATCATTCCGTATTGTGGCTACAGTTTGTGTGGGTTTTCTATAAATACTAAAAGAAAATGAAGAGGCATGCCTATTGATCTTTAGGTCCAAATAATTAATGGATTTATCTATTTCGGATTCTAAAGTAAATTTTATATCCGTATCTATCGTGTTGAGATTACTAACAGTCGTAGATGCGTTGGTTATGTTTTCATCCAGGATAACAAACGCATCATCTATATACCTAGACCAAAATAGAACATTTTTGAATTTTTCATTATTAATTATTTGTGTGTCCTCCAAGAAATCCAAATAAATCTCCGCCAAAATTCCTGAGGCCGGAGACCCCATTGCAAGGCCATTCTGTTTATAAATGATCTGGTCGAAAGTGAAATAGTTGTTATTGATCAGTAATTTTAAAATCGCCATGAATTCATCAATTTCAAGTTTGCTTAAGCGACTGTATTTTTTCCAAATTCTTAGCTACAATGGGAAGCAATTTATTAGTTTTGATATTAGAGAACATATTTACTATATCAAAAGAATGTATTGTGTGGTGATCCTGTAATCGAAATTTAATTAATTCTTTAGTGAATTCTACGGAATTCTTTATGGCTTTATTTGCAGTAAATCTGTAATGTTGTTTTAAGAATTTTTGAATATACTGCGCTAATTTGTAAAGGGGGCTAGGTCTGTAATTGATGATTGGTCTAATGGGGACTCCGGCCTTGTGGATCTTTGGTAGAGCTTTAGCGGTAGGAAGACCAGGGTTCATGCTAATTAATTTCTGCTTCTCGTATTCGTTAAAGAGGAAAGAAGATGTCTTCAATGTTTGTTTCTATTGTTTCTGCAATGATTGAGTCGGGTCCTTTTTTATAATTGAGAAAGAGTCATCTTTAAAAAAGTCTTTTGTTTTTTGAATGTAATCAGCTTTGTGCATAATGACGGTTACGTTGCCTTTATCAGCTTTAGTGACTATAAGCTCTTCGTTTTTTATTTTCTTTTTAAGTTCAAGTATTTGTTTCCTATCATTAAAGGAATCTTTTGGGATAACAAATTTATTATTATTATTATTATTATTATTATTATTATTATTATTAATAGTTTTGTTCAGCTGTTTCTTTACTTCCATTCTGACTTCATCCTGCAAGTCGAATGGCAATTTTCCGAGCGCGATTTCTGTTTCTATGATCAGATCTTTAGTTATTTTAGCTTGATTGAAGATCGGCCAATTATGTTTTGGACCTTTCTCAAGGATAAGTCTTTCCTCTTCGTTCAAGTTGACATTGGAAAGGTTAATTACTGGAGCATGAAATTGTTTCAATGGATCTTCGTTAGGTGTAAAATTGGACCTTTGGATCGAGGATGAAGATTGAGTTCGAACTTTTTCTGCTTCTATCCTTAGCACCTTTAGCTTTTTTTCCAATGTTAATTGTTTACTTGCAAGTACGTTAGATAATTTGAATTGAACTTTATTTTGAAAAAGATTCCATTGTGATGCCGAGAGCAAGAATGTAGCTTTGAGGTGAGTCTCGTATAATTGCTGATTCAAAAAGAACTTCTTTTTGTGGAGGAATTTTAATTCATTATTAAGCCATTGTCTTTTGGACTTTAACCAGTTTTTACTTCGATGCGGCACACCTGGGTCCCTTTTTAAAACACTTTTCAAGAAATTTGGAGTCAAATCATATGCTATACATTGTCTAATAAATTTAATATCTTTACCAAGTTTTCCCACTTTTATTCTTAAATTCATATAACGATGAGCTACAATAAATGCCTGGTGGGCTTCATCATTAAACGTAAGGAACTTCATCTTATTTGTCCGTACTGAACTGAGATCACAATTATTTAAAGTCTATCAGGTTCCACCTTTTCAATACTAATACAATGTTGTTTGATGATATTTACAACATTATTTATTACAGTACATGTTTCGGTGCTCTATTATGTCACCATCATCAGCTGATTATAAAATGTGGAAAAAACTTGGCGATCTAAATATTAAACAAAATATTGTCATACTTAACTCATACATATACATATTTACATACAACAGAATATTGGTTAAGTCCTAAACATCAATTATGCTATGTTAATTATCCTTAATATGTAACAAGATAATTCTTGTAAGTCATGAGTATAAAATTTTTCTCATCTGGTTGACGAGTTGTCTTTACATTCCTTAATGTCCGTGATTCTATGCACTCGTACTGTCTAATTAGCACTTAAAATTGAGGAATTAAAATTGCGTGCAGTCTATTTGATGTTAAAATGTTCGTTTCATTTGTTATTAGCTGCTTTTGTTTGGATAAAATTCATTATATATAATATAATTGTTGAAAATTGAGCCGTCTTCTTATATTTATTAAGTACTAAAACTTCGTATTTTATTGCTATATGCGTGGTTGGAACTGTAATTAATTTGTCCTGCTGTTGTTAGGCGGACTTATCTTCTCAGTTCAATGGGAACCCTGCAATGATGAAACCCAATATTAAAAGAAAAGCGAGAAAATTGATAAAGAAGCCGATTGAATCTAACTGTTGATACGGCTGACTCACCTCTAAGGCTGTGACAATATTTTGTTTAATATTTAGATCGCCAAGTTTTTTCCACATTTTATAAATCAGCTGATGATGGTGACATAATAGAGCACCGAAACATGTACTGTAATAAATAATGTTGTAAATATCATCAAACAACATTGTATTAGTATTGAAAAGGTGGAACCTGATAGACTTTAAATAATTGTTAGTCCATCATGACAAGAACATTAATAGTTGATGTATTAGGCTTGAAAGTAAACGGCAACTAATTTGTGTTTAAAGAGGTGACTGTGTTGGACTGCACTGTGTTGTGTGCGCCAATATAACGTCTGCAGTGGGAAGAAAAAGAATACCTTATCGCTTTCTTTCTTTGATCATGAACGCTTACTTTTCAAGAGCAGATGTTGTTCTTTTTAAGGGTTGTGAAAAGAAGGAATGGTTGCGTGAGTATCTACGATCAGCGTGTGAAATTATAGAGATGCACGAATCAGGATGTCCATCATTTAAAACTCTTTACAAGGATCATAGTGGACTAACAATTAAACAGACCTTGCGGCATGTGTGAATGCTCTTTGATTGGTTGTGTTGCAGTGCACGTCGGGAGGTGAACAACATATGTAAATTGCAGTGTCGAAATGACGTCAGTGTGAAAGAAACATCTGTAGAGTAAAGACACCATGTCATTTCTATCCGATACTAAGTGTAACGCAGTTGAAAGGGCAATCGTAAAGTTTTATGCATGCAAAAATAAAACAAACACTTTTAATGAAGAAGAGTCGAATGCATTACCAAAGGCATTTTTGGTTAATACAGCTGCGAATGCTGTAAAGAATATCTGGGATAAGGTGCCCCATGAGTGGACTCAAGACCCTGTTTTGTCACAGCTTCAGAAGTGTAGTTTACATCATAAACAAGTGAGTATTGAGCCACACCCCGCAAGCACAAAATCCTGCTCACCGTGCATAATACAACAACATTAGCTAAGAACTGGGGCCCGGATCGCGAATTGGAAAGGCCACAAGCTACAAGCCTTGAGCTGGAGATGAGCCTCTCGGCAGAAAAATACCAAGAGACGAATTTTTAATTAAAATATCAAGAAATTCAGCAAATAACAAGGAAACATTTATTGAATTAATAAAATGAAGAAATGGAGACAGTAAATGAATTTGAAAATAGGGAAGGATAATCCATATAAAAATTAAACATACACAATTCTCCTATTACCGAGATGTAGCAAGTGTCACTATGAGGTATACCACCATTCGGAATCGAATTATATTACAATCAGTTGAACCGCTCAGAAGCGTGCGATTACATTCAGATTATCCTCACACAAACACGACGCAATACACAGTTCATTATGGTGGTCCAGTTTCACAAAAGTTAATAATTTCACTTATTCAACTTATCTCCACGCCCGTATATCACACCCCTCTTCTTTCATATCTCTTATTTGTACAACAATCCGTCACCCCCCACCACAAATAAAACAATACTCCTACGCATCACAGAGCAGACTAAAGGAAATAATTACTCGTAGAACTTTCGGAGTAGATTTAAAAGGAGCACGTACACGAACTACAAGAAAAAAGAATGGTGAGGGCCATTAGCTGACATAAATTGCTCTGAGTCCTCATTATCTTGGAGGTATTTCAAATTCATGCCACTCACAATAGATTGGTTCATGAAAGAACTACAATATCCATTACCTAACAACGTGATACGCAAAAAAGTTTGGCACAGGTTGCAGACGAGGGAAGACCCCAAATGTTTTACACACATGCTTATCAGGAGCTAACGATGGGCCATCACGCTTGCTCGGATTTAGTTTCCCTGCTGAGAATTGCACCTAGGACATACATTGTGCTTGGCACCATTTAGATATTTATAACATTTTAAGGAAGACTTAGACCAACTATACTTGGAGACGCGACCTAATTTCCCAAAATTTCAACATTTCGCTACATCAGTCTTCTTATCAACAGTTAAATTGGAATTTTGACGTCATTAATAGTGCGACGAGTAGGAGAGACGAAGTTCACCTTCCGGGAGAAGGGGATGAAGAAGGAATCGCACCAAAGGAGACAGCTTTTGACGATGCATGAATATGACGTCGGGGAATGAACAATCAGAGGGCACGGGAGGCGGACGTCACAATTTATTCTGATAAACGGTTGTCTCAAATTCGCCACCCAAACTAGAGATTTCTTTCACGCTCTCAACCTGTGATTGTTTTATGTAAAGTTCTTAATCGGCGGCCAGATTCCGATAAAACTGATCAAATACACTGACTGACAGAGCAAATGCAACACCAAGAAGGAGTGGTTCGAAAGGGATGAAAGTTGGGGAAAAAACAGAGACGGCACGGACGAATAATTGATGTTTATTTCAAACCGATATGCAGGTTACACAATGCGCACGGCATCGACTCAGTAGGATGTAGGACCACCGCGAGCGGCGATGCACGCAGAAACACGTCGAGGTACAGAGTCAATAAGAGTGCGGATGGTGTCCTGAGGGATGGTTCTCCATTCCCTGTCAACCATTTGCCACAGTTGGTCGTCCGTACGAGGCTGGGGCAGAGTTCGCAAACGGCGTTCAATGAGATCCCACACGTGTTCGATTGGTGAGAGATCCGGAGAGTACGCTGGCCACGGAAGCATCTGTACACCTCGTAGAACCTGTTGGGAGATGCGAGCAGTGTGTGGGCGGGCATTATCCTGCTGAAACAGAGCATTGGGCAGCCCCTGAAGGTACGGGAGTGCCACCGGCCGCAGCACATGCTGCACGTAGCGGTGGGCATTTAAAGTGCCTTGAATACGTACTAGAGGTGACGTGGAATCATACGCAATAGCGCCCCAAACCAAGATGCCGCGTTGTCTAGCGGTAGGGCGCTCCACAGTTACTGCCGGATTTGACCTTTCTGCACGCCGACGCCACACTCGTCTGCGGTGACTATCACTGACAGAACAGAAGCGTGACTCATCGGAGAACACGACGTTCCGCCATTCCCTCATCCAAGTCGCTCTAGCCCGGCACCATGCCAGGCGTGCACGTCTATGCTGTGGAGTCAATGGTAGTCTTCTGAGCGGACGCCGGGAGTGCAGGCCTCCTTCAACCAATCGACGGGAAATTGTTCTGGTCGATATTGGAACAGCCAGGGTGTCTTGCACATGCTGAAGAATGGCGGTTGACGTGGCGTGCGGGGCTGCCACCGCTTGGCGGAGGATGCGCCGATCCTCGCGTGCTGACGTCACTCGGGCTGAGCCTGGACCCCTCGCACGTGCCACATGTCCCTGCGCCAACCATCTTCGCCACAGGCGCTGCACCGTGGACACATCCCTATGGGTATTTGCTGCGATTTGACGAAGCGACCAACCTGCCCTTCTCAGCCCGATCACCATACCCCTCGTAAAGTCGTCTGTGTGCTGGAAATGCCTCCGTTGACGGAGGCCTGGCATTCTTAGCTATACACGTGTCCTGTGGCACACGACAACACGTTCTACAATGACTGTTGGCTGAGAAATCACGGTACGAAGTGGGCCATTCGCCAACGCCGTGTCCCATTTATCGTTCGCTACGTGCGTAGCACAGCGGCGCATTTCACATCATGAGCATACCTCAGTGACGTCAGTCTACCCTGCAATTGGCATAAAGTTCTGACCACTCCTTCTTGGTGTTGCATTTGCTCTGTCAGTCAGTGTACTTCCGATTCGGAGGCCTTGACACACTAACGGTTGAATAGCGTTAAAATTCCAGTGACATAGTCGTCAATGGATTCTCTTACTGCTTGAGTTCTTCTGAAAATATCCTGTTTCAAGCAGTAGTCCATATCGGACAAACCAAATCTCTGTTTAATTTGCGTAGCAAGATCTTCCCAGGATTGGATATTCGCTTTTGCTTACTTGAACCATTTCATCGCCGGCCCTTCCAGCATTCCGGAGATGACCCTCACGAACAGATCAGGAGATAAGGATACATACATATCTTTATTACCCACCCTAGTAAACACCATCGGCTTATAGGTAATAAAGGCAGAGCGAAACACAGAACAAACAAACAATAGGCACTACATCTCTCCTAAAACTACTTAACTAAATTATCTACCTCTACATCTACTCAGTGCCCTCCCACACGTAGCGGATAGCCAGCATACGTGCAGGAAGCACCAGACTACAAACTACCCTATTCCCCTATTCCCACCTACCACCTAAAAAAAAATGTTAGTAGACTGGTCGCTGCGTCAGCCCTGGTATGGAATACATGCCCACCAACCCGTTGATCGCAGCCACCAGCTTCGCCACGTGAGAACTGATCTCCTATCTCACCTACACTTGCTGACAATGTATTCCTTCCCTACCATGCGTGACAAGGCAGCTTGGCGGAAACCAGACCCAACACATGGCTTGCCACACACTTCCGCTATGTACGTCACACCTACTATGTTCATTGTCATCTCTCTATCTTCCCTTTCCTTTTTCTTCCCGTGCAGACGTGCTCCAGCCTAACTTCTTTGGGGTGGGTCAAGTCCCATCCCATCCCCTCCCTCTCCCTTTGATACGTCACCTTCTCCTTTCTCGCACTATTCTCGTCCACTACATCTCACCTTATTAAGCTTAAGACTTAAACATCAACTAACAACCATATTACATCCCTCATCATCGCACTTAAAACAATTTAACTTTTTTTTACTTACACACCAACAGTTTCCATCCTAAGTCCATTAGTTCACTCAGTCTTCTCAATCTACAGGACCACATTTACATCAGACTATTAGACTTATCCCATTTCTTCCATCCTATTCAACTACGTACATAAACATCAAGAATCCCTCGATTTTACACCCCTCAACCAGGCATCTACACCATTTAACTTTTTTTTTCATATGACCTACTTTCATAATTTCCATACTGCCAGCATTTTCTCCTTAATTACAGTCCCACTTAATGTATCTCAATTCTATTACATACACCTTCTTTATACTCCCTCCTCGCACAACTATACTTAAACAATCCATTTTTCTTTTCACTCCTCATTTACACACAAACAGACAGTGCTCCATTCCAAGTCCATTAGTTCACTCAGTCATCTCATTATATATATTTGCTTCCACCTAAGCTTCATTTCAACTATCTACGATAAACTTAAACTATATACCAGCTTACTTTAAAACCACTTAAATTTTTTTACGTACAAACAGTTTCCATTCCAAGTCCATTAGTTCACTCTGTCTTCTCAATCTACAGGACCACACTTATGTCAGACTGTTAGACTTATCTCATTTCTTCCATCCTATTAAACTTAGTACATTAAACATCAAGAATCCCTCAGTTTTACACCCCTCCTCAAGGCATCTACACCATTTTTTTTCATATGACCTACTTTCATAATTTCCATACTGCCAACATTTTCTCCCTTACTATGGTCCCACTTAATCTATCTCAATTCTATTACATACGCCTTCTTTATACCCCCTCCTCCCACATATACACTTAAACAATCCATTTTTCTTTTCACTCCTCATTTACACACAAACAGACAGTGCTCCATTCCAAGTCCATTAGTTCACTCAGTCATCTCACTATATATATATATTTTTTGCTTCCACCTAAGCTTCATTTCATCTATCCACGATAAACATAAACTATATACCAGCTTCTTCAATTTACACTACCCGCAAGTCTACTCAACCTCCCCTTTTATCAACTCTTACCTAATTTTATCAGGCTTTCCCTTGTTACCAACTCTTCTCATAAACACATCTACTCTCATATTCATCAAGTCATTAATCAATCACGTCCTCCCATCCTACTACTTCTCTATCTACTTTTCAACAATTTGCCCCAGGCGGATCACCTTTCCACAGGGCAAAGTGTTCTCCCCCTTCCCCCTAACACTACAGCCCCCTCTTCTGATATCATGGTTACCATGATACCCTTCCCGCTTCTGCTCAGGGCGGATATCCATTCCTCTGAGCAGAATGCCTACCCCCTTCCTCCCTCGGCAAGCACCACATTATCTGCACAACCCCTGTTACTCCCTCAATTTCTTTATAAATATAGCTCTGGCCACATTTAAGAATTTCGCTATATTCGTTCCTTTCTCCCACTCTCTACATAAAAAAGATGTCATCTTATAGCTTTCCCCTACCATGTCCAGCTCCTTCTTACTTCGTAGTTTGATCTTTATCTCCGCTAAAGCTCGGCATTGATTAAAAATATGCAGGTCCTCCCACTTCTCTCCACATAACACACATTTATCCTTATTCTCACTCCCTACCCATCCCCTGTTCCTCGGAACACCCAATACCTACCAACACAAACCTCTCTTATCCCTTCTACCTTCAAACTCCGTTTTCGGGTTTATTACTTCCACCAATTTATTTAATACTGATAAAGAGACTCTCTCTCTACATTCCCCTATTAATCTCTGTCTTTCAATATCTAGTAGTCTTCCCTTTATCCTTTTCCATACCCATTTATTCCTACCACCCCCCAGACCTCTCCATATACCCCCAATCCAATCTTTTGTAACTTTTTTTGCACTTATTCACCCAGTAAGCTTCATTCGTCATACCTTTCAGAAAACTAAACGTTTCTTGTACTAATGCCCCACCTTTCCCTTCCTCCAAACGAATCCAGTACTTGAACACCCTCTTAGCTATTTCAACCTCTATCGATTCTTTACTGACTAATCTGGCACCGGCATTGGCTATACAATTTGGTAGGACCATCATGATCTTACTAAATTTCGCCACCACCTGGTTTAGTTCACCCCTGCCCTCCTCCATTCCTCATACTTCAACCCCAAATAGCATTTTGCTCATTACCAGTGATTTAAACACCGTTTTCTGAATTTTGTATTTAACGTCTGGAAATTTCTTTTCTAATACCCCTACTGCCGCAAGCGCTCCTCTTCCTTTAAATTTTGCCACCTTACACTGATTTTTCCAAGAAGCATTCTTACTAATTATTACACCTAGGTACTCAATTTTCCCCCTGGTCTAATTTCTTCCTGATCTAGCCTCCAAACTTCCTTATTCTTTCTCCCACCCCTTTTCCTACACACCATTGTCTGAGTCTTTCTTACATTTACTCTGAGAGACCATTTCCTAGTATACTCAACTACCTTGTCCAACCCTTTTTGCAACCCACTTGCCGTCAAAGCCAAAATCAATAAGTCATCCGCGAATAGCAACCCCGGAACCTCCATTTTCCCTATCCAAGGGCATTGCAATGCGTCTCGACCATGCCCCTGTAAAATATTATTTATAAGTAATATCGGGGGTAGCTTACACCCCTGTCTCACCCCGCTTTTCGATTCAAAACACTTACTTAACCTTCCATCCTGCAATTTAATCATCACAAACACTTCCTCATAAATAATTTCTATTGCCACCCTCATTTTCTTCGACATTCCAACCTCCCTTAATCTCAAAAATAGCGCCTCCCTACTGACCGTATCGAAGGCTTTTTCTAAGTCGATCGCTGCTATAAATAATTTACGCCCTGCTGTCCTCACATACTTTGTAATCAAAGTGTCCAGAATCCAGGAGATAAGGAGCTACATTCGGCAATATCTTCAACCGGTTCTATTACCTATTACCTTCACCCAAAAAAATTCAGCCTCCATTTATGGACAATGTCAAAAACCGGGTTAATATTAGGAATACGGTCACTAATTGGACTAGTAATTTGTGAATAACTTCAACGAGGGCATTTTCACCACTGGCAATCGGATCCCTCGCTTCAAGGTATCTAGCTCTCTCACTAGCAGATACGGAACACGTGTTAATGTTATCTAATTCATGACCCATATCTTTTACATTGTTGGAGATATCTCCATTAAAAATTTCACTCTCACTGCCCATATTCAAGCCATTATCTCTTTCCATAATTAGGAGCCGGGCTGAGTGGCTCAGACGGTTAAGGCGTTCGCCTTCCGACCCCAACGTGGCTGGTTCGATCCCGGCTCAGTCCGGTGGGATTTGAAGGTGCTCAAATACGTCGGCCTCGTGTCGGTAGATTTACTGGCACGTGAAAGGACTCCCGCGGTACTAAATTCCGGCACCGAAGACCAAACATTAGTGAGTGGGACGTAAAACAAATAACATTATTATTATTATTACATAATTAGGACGGAATTTCAGCAGCAACAGACACGCAAAGGATAAAGGATCTTCGTAAATAAGTAAGCATACCTAAAATTAGGTGACATCACACGTGGAGACAGGGGGTTACTCGGAAGTGATTTAACATGCCCTGAATACATTTTCATCCCCAGCTCAACCTATTCCCAATTTTATCCGAAGGAGATTACCCAGTCTAACCGCGTGACTGCTACCATTTGAGCCACACCGCGCAAGTACAAAACCTGCTCAACGTGCCTAATATTAGCTAAAAACTGAGGCGGGGATCGAGACTGGGAGAGGCCAGATGTTATAAGACTTCAGCTGGAAATGAACCTCTCGGCATGAGCCTAGCATTCAAAACAAAATTCAACAAATAACAAGAAAACATTAATGGATAAGTGGAGAAAATAAATGAATTCGAAAGTAGGGAAAGATAATCAATATGAAAATTGTATACACGTAAATCCCCTTTTACAGGGATGTATCAACAGTGTCACTGCGACGGTATACCATCATTCAGAATCCAATTATATTACAATCAGTTGAACCGCTTATAAGCGTGCGATTGCATTCAGATTATCCCCACATAAACACGACGCAATACACACAGTTCATTCAAAGGTGGTCTAATTTTCCAACAGTTATTAATTTCATCTACTCAACCTATCTCCACTTCCGTATATCACACCTCCCTTCTTTTATATCTCTTATTTTTACAACTATCCGTCAGCCCCCAAAATGTATACTCCTACGCATCAAAGAGCTGACTAATGGAAATAACTATTCGTAGAACGTTCACAGTAGATTTAAAAGGAGCACGAACACGACCTACAAAAATAATGTTAAGGGCCAAAAGCATGCGCAGAGCATACATACATTGTATTTACTTCTAAATTTACATTGACTACTTCTGTTCTAAATTTGGTAACTTACCCATCCACAAGATGTATTGTAATTCATTACTATTGGTGGTTGGCTCATAAAAATTATTGTGTCGGAAAACATCACGACACGTTGGAACTTGTGCGTCAAAACTATCCACGGAATCCCTCTTGGAACATTTTCCGGTGCTGTTTCGTTTTGACTGTTCGAGTGACGCCATGCATCTTGCACCTACGCGATTAATGCGTGTTTGTGTGTTTAGGTCTGAAAAATTATTTTTGGTCTTGTAGAACAATATTCTGTGCTCCCACATATTTCTGCTATAGACATTTTTGCGCGATTTTCCATCCATGCAACTATATCTGATGAGCAAGAATATGTGTGATAGTTATAATTGTTTACTGCACTTTGTACTGGTATGATAAGGTTGCTGTCAACTTGTGTGATGTGTGGTGGAGCGCTGGCCACGTGGCATCACTTAACGTGTTTATCTACTGGCATATGGTGAAGATCTGCTGTTCTTCAACCAAGTAAGACCATTCCATGTTTACTGTACCTAAAATGTTGGACTGTCATCTTCTGTAATCAACGTGTGAAGATTTGATTTGGACATTGAAACTGTACCATGTAATATTGTATCCAACGTCTCAACTTTTCGCCTTCCCGTGTTTTGGCTTTCGGAGGGGAGAATCTGTGACATGAATTAAAGCTAACCTCATTTATTTGACATAGGTATTTGTGTGTGGGGAATTCATCTACCATTATCGCCCATTGTTTGAATTGAAGTTAATTTATGACTGAACTATGCCTATTTCAATGTGTAATCTGCTATTGATACGTCAGTGGCTTCGATATTTCTCATTCGCTCAGTAAGCTAGTTGATTTGCGTGCGCTGGCGCACTATTCCCCTCAACTGAGCGATGTGTTTCTTGCTCGCTGTAAACGAGTCACTTGGTAGCCAAGTGCCATCATGGACGCTATTACTAACCGTGTTCTGTGGAAGATGCGATTGAGAGTGTGGAATGGAGCGCGATACCCCTGGCTGATAGCCATGTAAACCAAGGCATTTGCCTTAGTTGCAGTATATTTAGTGTTTTAATATTTTTTATTTACCGTTCTTTAGTATATAAGTGACTGGAATATCTGCGTGAGCGTGCTTCATTGCAAAATGACCTAACAACGTAAGCTATCGGATTATATTAAATTGGACACCCAAGGATGTAAGTACAAGTATCCTTTCAATTGTTTCGAAACTGTTGTTGATGTTTGGAGAAGAAGAGTCTGAGTAACACGCTATCATTGACAGTAATACTGTGGGAAATTTCGGCAACGCTGTCAGAATAAATTGTATCAAGCAAACCCCGCAACTGTAATTTGAAATTACGCCTACTTTTTCAAAGACCCGTCGGCGACGGTTTATTCCTTAAATTAACGTGGGATTTTTCTATCCTCAAGATTTTAAAATGTAACATGTTTGTAAAATTCAATATTCCAATTGTAATTGATAATGGGGTAATTCTGGAACTCGGTATATGCGCGGATGGGAGGCAAATTTCTCCATTCATTTTATTTCATTGAGAATATGGTTGTGATACCTTTCCTGTTCCTTAAAGTTATTGAGGTTGTTATTATTATTATTAATTTAGTTGGTGGATTTCTTTCTATATTTCCTGGTTCAGTGCTGTGGTCTCTATAGCACTGTTATCAATGCATTGGGTGATGCTATGTGCTAGTATAATTTTCGTGATGGGATCATTCTTTAACTCCTTACTGGGATCGTTTATTTCCTGTCTTATTCGCACATTACCGTATTCCAAGACCTCCTGAAAATTAAATTCAGTACCCGGCATTTTAATCCACTATTAATAGTTTGTTGGAGGAAATGACTGTCACACATAAAATACTTACCGATGACGATATTTAACGCGGAAGGGAGAAGCCCACTCCAAGAGTAGGTTCATCAAAAGGCCGGGAACAAGTACTCACCTAAAGGTTTAACCTGCCTTGACATGTCATGTGTAATGAGCCACACCATTAAAGTTAAAAGATATTAATCAACACATTCATACCTACAGATGCAATTGAAATTCTACTAAGTAAATGAAAAGAAATATCTTGTCAATTAAAATTAATATTGTGAATCAATTGCAACCAGAAGTTGAAATATTTCTTAGATCAAGATAAAAATTGAAGGCTGAGGTACCTCAAAACAACCTTACCTATATCCCTAATATATTATTATTATCACTATTATTATTGGAGTGTGTACAGTGTCCGGAACCTCAGAATTAGAACAGGCCTTGGCTTACTAGGCAAGGAATATTGTTAAATAAAAATGAATTTTGGTACTTGACATGCACAATCAACTGGCAATATTAAAAAACTGACTAGCACAATTAATTCAATAAATAGATTTCACATTTAACTGACTAGCTAGCAGAATAAATGACAGCCATTAAGCACAATTCCGTCTATGAGTAATATTCGGAGACGGTCATCTATTTTTCAACAAGATAGGGCAGAGAAAAAGAAAATCATCATCAAACAAACTCGTAACCGGGCAACCGGCCATGATAATAGGCAAGGCAATAAGCTTAAAGAAATCTAGCCTTACGGCCATTGATAATTTTGAGGTTTCGTTTACATTAGGGAAGAATACCACGAAATGCAATTGTGAACTTTATGCCTACACTCATCATGCGATGTTCACATAACACCTTTAATAATCTTAACCTTGAGTTAGAGCCTTGATACAGCTTTTAAAACTTACTAGAAGGGATGATTATTGAATTAAGGTTATCATTTTAGCACATTTTAAGAATTCTAAACAGGATAATTGCGAATTACAGATGTGGCATATCTGCCGATCACATGGCCACTGGAATCAGTTCCACACATAAATTTTAACTCACAGCATACAAAGAGGTTATATATTTACCTTGAGGTTCGGACCACAACACTACCTGATTAAAAATGGAAATTGAATGAAATAGTTTACCACATGGGCACGTGAAACAGATGAAAATGATTTGCAACTAAAGAAAGGTAATATTCGTGGTAAATCAAACAATAACTGCTAGTGCTGACTTGAAGAAAACAGCATGGAAACACGAAAAGCCACAGGGGTTTTTATCCAGGATCAAAAATCCTTCCTGCACACATTCTTTTCTGTCACACAACCCAATTTGCTTCCGATTCAGAAACCATCTTGCTCGACTACAGAGGTCATAATTCATTTGTCCAGTTCAACTATTTGTCTCATTGTCGGAGTTCCGACTGGCAGCTGCGCAGTGCGCCACCAACTGGCTGAGTTATTAACGAGGAACGCCAACAGGCTGCGCAGCGATGCACACTCGTTTCTATTCATAATTTGACACGAATCTCAATTCACCTGCAAAAGGAACTAAAGTTCCTAATAATGTCTCAATGACAAAATTAAAATTCTATACATTATTATTCCAAAATCGTGGTTGTAGGGAACTGAAATTTGTTTCCCTTATTCCTTAAAGATACTTACGTTTACGCTCCCCAGACTATTCATGTCCGTGTTTTCCTTTTTCCTTCCATTATGAAGTGTCATTTATCTTATTGCCCTCTATGCTACAAATGTGTGGGCCTTGCTGTTGTTTGATGATTTTGTGTTAGCTCGGCTTGGGAAGCTGTAGACTTCATCGTGTGTACCGCTGTTCAGTTAACTGTGGAATTTTATTATCGTTTCCCTTCGTAATTTGTAACTAATTTGGGAAATATTTTTATTTGGATTTTTGCAATTTTCTTGTCTCTTCATTTAATTATTTATGTATGGAAAATTTGGTTTGAGACCTTTGGTTTTAAAATTGTGCGTGTTACCGTGTTTCTGGGATGGATGAAATGTTTATGAAAAACTGGCCAGTGGTGTATTTAATTCTTAACGTGCGGATCCGTCTTAATATTTGTCACCTATTTATTCTGATGCGAGCTTCAGAGTACACTTATTTCTCTGTACTGTAAGAGTTACTTTTAGTTTGTAATGTGAGAGGGTTTTCACAATTTTAATTTTTTTAAATAAGAAATTTGTCTCTTATTTGAATTCATTAATTTAATAAGAAATACTTGCTTTTGGGGGTATAAGTTCTCCAAATTGCTTATTTTATTACATCGTAAGGATTACTTTACATTGTTATCTGAGTGCGCAATCATAATTTTATTTATGTAAACAAACTGAGTATTTAATGCATAATTAAAAGGCTTGATATTATCATTAAATTATTTGCTACCGAGCGTGTTGGCCGTGAACGTAGAGGCTCGCGGCTGTGAGCTTGCATCCGGGAGATAGTAGGTTCGAATCCCACTATCGGCAGCCCTGAAGATGGTTTTCCGTGGTTTCCCATTTTCACACCAGGCAAATGCTGGGGTTGTATCTTAATTAAGGCCACGGCCGCTTCCTTCCAACTCCTAGGTCTTTCCTATCCCATCGTCGCCATAAGACCTATCTGTGTCGGTGCGACGTAAAGCCCCTAGCAAAAAAATATTTGCTCTTTATTTTGTTTATTTTTCAATATATTGCAGAAAGTTTTAAATCTTATTTAAGTATCAATCATATTTTCTCTTTTCCTAATTTTTAAGTAAAATTTTATTTTCTGAATTTTAATTTCGCTTTTATTTAGTAGTTAGCGATATTGACATGGCCACCCCTCAAGTAGTAAGCTAAGATCCTGTCATCTTATCCTTTAGGTTCTGGGTCCTCAAAGTCGGATCGTTTAATGCTGCAGCCCCCAAAGGTATTTTGCGTCTTGTGCTCATTTTGTCATTTCATGTGATCATTGTTGTGTATAGGCTTGGGCGTTGCAGAGGGTTTTGGAACAGAAGCAGCAATCCAGAAAGGATTGAGGGAAAGCTCCAGTTTGTCACCCTCCTTTTCAATGTTTACATAGAACAGACAGTATAAGATATCAAAGAGGAATTTGGAAAGGGATTCACAATCCAACGAGTGGAAATCAAGACCTTGAGATTTGCCGATGATATTGTTATTCTATCTCAGACTGCACAAGATCTCGAGAAGCTGCTGATTGTTGTGGACGAAGTCTTGGGTAAGTAGTACAAGATGAACAAAAGTAATGGAATGCAGTCGAACAAAGGCAGGTGATGCAGGAAATATTGTCTTCAAGGAAGTAGATGAATATTGTTACTTGGGTAGTAAAATAACTAACAATGGCAGAAAGAGGACATAAAATGCAGACTACAACAAGGAAGGCAGAGCTTTCTTAAGAAAGGACATTTGCTCACTTCAAACATTGATAGGAATTAGAAAAATGTTTCTGAAGACCTTCATCTGGAGCGTGGCATTGCATGGAAGTGAAAAATTGACAACTAGCTCAGAAAGAAAGAGAATAGAAGCTTTTTTAAATGGGGTGTTACAGAAGAATGCTGAGAGATGGATGGATCGTATCACAAATAAAGAGATACTGAATCGAATTGGTTAGAGATCAAGACAACCAGGACTTATTCAGTTGGTTGTTGAAGGAAGTTTAGGCGGTAAGAACGTTAGGGGTAGTTAAAAGTAAGAATATGACAAGCAGATAAGTGCAGATGTTGGATACAATAGTTACGTAGAAATGAAAAGGTTAGCAAAAGAGAGGGTGGCATGTAGAACTTCCTTTAACCAGTCTGACTGATGACCCAAAAAACAACAACATTAAAAATGGCACCCAGCATGAGGTGTTTAAATATTTGATTTGATGATTTTAATAATATGACGATGTTTATTAATGATTTTGTTACTAACGTATATTATAGTATACCCAATATGCACTCTTCAATATACTTCCTACCATATCCATTACGACAATGTGGGCGCTATCCAAAAATCCCAAACATGTGTCGTCGAATATCAGATTAGGTTGAAATATTACCACATTGAATAAAATGTTGTGGACGTGTCTAAAAACAGCTGTCTTTGAACACGCAACTAAGATTTCTATAACTAAGTGCATATTCAACTCAAACTTCTGGCCAAAGCGTATACACACCACAATTTCAACCAAGTGGGAGAGATGCAATGTTTCTTGTTTTCGAAGAATGGAATACGTAATAAAACTAATTATCGCACTGATCAAAGGTATGTAGACGCACCCCAGTATCCGTCAGCGTATGTTGTCGAAGAACTGCCTTTTAGAAAACTTCTTCGCAGAGTCATTACCAGAACGGGGACTCTCTTTAGTATGGATAAGCAGGTGTTGCTAGTCGCCTTGTCAGGACGCTCACGATGAAAATTATTAGAAAACTTATTACCACATTATTTACAAAAATGTGCACGCTCACGAGAATGTGTAACTACGTGCCTAATAAGACTTGATTTTACGGTAAACATAGGACATTGATCACAGAAATATGGACGCTCACCAATATGTGTAAGGAGACGACGCTGAAGACTCGTCTTCTCAGAAAATGTCTTAACACATTGTCTACAGAAATAAGGACGCTAGTCAGTATGTGTAAGAAGGTGCCGCCGAAGATTAGACCTCTCAGAAAACCTCTTACCACATTGTTTACAAGGTTTAACGACGCTCCCCAGCATGTGTACGAAGGTGACGTATAAGATTCGACTTCTGGGAAAACCTCCTACCACATTGTTCACAGCAAAGTGGACGCTCACCAGTATGTGTTAAATGGTGTTTTCGAAGATTTGACTTTTCAGTAAAATTAGAACCACATTTATCACAAGAATATGGACGCTCAGCAGTATGTATAAAAAGGTGACGCTGAAGACTCGTCTTGTGAGAGAGCGTCTTACCACATTGTTGGCAAGAATATGGACGCTCACCAGGATGTTTAAGGAGGTGACGCCGAAGATTAGACCAATCAGAAAACCTCTTGCCACATTGTTTACAGCAATGTGGACGCTCACCAGTATGTGTTACCTGGTGTTTTCGAAGATTTGACTTTACAGTAAAATTAGAACCACATTTATCACAGGAATATGGACGCTCACCAGTATGTTTAAGAAGGTGTCGCCGAAGATTATACCTCTCAGAAAACCTCTCACCACATTGATTACAAGTATATGGACGCTCACCAGTATGTATGCCAAGGTGACGCTGAAGACTCTTCTCGTGAGAGAACGTCTTACCACATTGCGTACAGGCATTAGGATGCTCTCCAGTATGTGTACGAAGGTGAAGCATAAGATTCGATTTCAGGGAAAACATCCTACCACATTGTTAACAGCAAAATGGACGCTCACCAGTATGTGTCAACTGGTGTTTTCGAAGATTTGACTTTTCAGTAAAATTAGAACCACATTTATCACAAGAATATGGACGCTCAGCAGTATGTATACAAAGGTGACGCTGAAGACTCGTCTCGTGAGAGAACGTCTTACCACATTGTTGGCAAGAATATGGATGCTCACCAGTATGTATAAGAAGGTGACGCCGAAGATTTGAATTCTGAGAAAACCTCTTACCACATTGTTCACAAGAAAATGGCCGCTCACCAGTATGTGTAATAAGGTGCCTATTAAAATGCGATTTGTGAGAAAACTTCAGGCCACATTGTTTACAAGAATTTGGACGCACACTAGTATGTGTAGCAATGTGACGCCGAAAGTGCCATTTCCGAGTAAACTTAGAACCACATTCATTACAACATAGTTCCCATTCGCTATTACGATGGATTGGACTTTTCTCAGAGTCACAGTACATGTGTACGTTGCATTCAGTACGAGTGGGCAACGTGCACATTACCTTACTTCCTTCCTTCGTTATCTTGCACCTACTGTTACACGTACCCACCGGACCTCCGGTAATTAATGGAACATTCCCAAATCTAGAAAACGAAAAACTAAGTTATTAAACTTTACTATTAAGATGACTAAATCAAATACAATAATCAGAAGCAAACGCAATATATGTACCAAGATTGCTTCTTATCACATAACATAGCAGACCAAACCTCAATAATTTTAGATAAAGTCTCAAATACACAAGCCCATATAATTTCCATTTGCCTAATAGAATACATGATAAGTTTGCACTTAACCACAGCACAGACAAACTAATCAAGAGGGTCCTATGTGGAAGCAATTATTGTGGTAAATGCTCCTCTTACCTGCATTCGCAACTTCATTTTAATTGAGACTCATCACATTTAAGATGTCAAATAATAACTAATAATTTAATGGCTTCATCCTTAGGGAGATTATATGTTGTCAGGATTTCTCTATCATCTACTGGACATTGACAAGGGCTTCTGGCCAATTTGATGTCCAATTTCTGAGATAATCATCTTTCTGACTGAAGCCCCTCAGCTACTTCATCTGAGCTAATACCTGTCAACTTATCAAGGTACAAATAAGAATATGCAGTAGAGTGAGATTCTTTGTGTTCGTCAGCAAGCTGAACTAGAAATTTCGGAGCAAGAAATCGGGCAGAACTTATAACAGTAGTACGGTGGTAGTTCTCTTCATCACACTAGGATTCACAGCACACAATATTCCGAAGACTCCTGTCGTCGGGTTGTATTAACAAAAATTTGTATATCTTAGGAACATCAGTTGAATGAGTTTCAAGATGGGTTATTAATCATAAAAAATAGACAGGAAGTCAGGCTAAACTTCAGGGTCAGCCGTTTACGAAGGGTTCAAAACTATCCCATTTCAAGATTCACAACTTCTGTCAAACTCAACAGTTTGGTTGGTTTTCACGCTAGAATCTTTGAGTACACAATGATGGGGCATATGTATGCTTGATGAGTTAGAAGTCATAAGGTGTATATTTTCTATGTGTCCCGTTTCACTGTATTCACGCATGAAAATTACATTACATTACCTGGCATTACCTAGCAAATTATTTTCAGTGTATTCGAGCATTTTAACAGCATTATGCTTAAACTGAGGTAGAGGTGACACTTCAGAACGAATAGGAAATTTGCCATTAAACCTGCCAGAATCATCCATTTCATCATTGTTCAAAAAATGTTCTTCACATGCCCTTTCTTCAGGAGTAAGGAATGGTTTATAGCGTTCTTCAAGCTTCCAAAACCTCTGCTATTTTGTGTAAAGACAATCGAGATTTATCAGCCTGGCACACCGAACTTTGGCGTTATTTCTAACATAAAAATCAGGGATGGTGCCTCACAATCCCCAACCAAATTTGGTCATCTAACAAAGTGCGATAACCTTCCTTATGTAAGGTATTAGAAGACAAAATATCATAACAGACTTCAACTCTTCGCAAGATATAAGAGGAAGAACGCTACTTAAATGTTGTAACACTTAAAACGACATCACGAGCAATATACGAACTGGAACAATCAATTTGTTGTACAGGAAGTTGGCTTGTGGATTATTCACAACTGCACAGTTCAACTTCAATGTATAATCTGACACATTAGAGAACGAAACAAGGTTGCATATGGATCATCCAGGCGATACATCAGTATTGCCTATACCAAACACAGGTAGTCAACAAACCTTAGTACAAATGACAAGTATACAAGACACTAAGAATAAATGACTCCGCCAGTCCAATAAAATCTTCAACTAGTACAATCTCTCCCTTCGTGACAAGTCTACAAGACACTAAGAATAAATGACTCCCCCAGTCCAATAAAATCTTCAACTAGTACAATCTCTCCTTTCGTGACAAGTCTACAAGATACTAAGAATAAATGACTCCCCCAGTCCAATAAAATCTTCAACTAGTACAATCTCTTCTGAACAGTTCTTCACTGCTATACACGTTTTGGTTAACTAAATATTTGGGGGCTGGCACAATTGCAGAACTTCTAACAGGTATATCATTATTGGGAATTGTTTGTTCTTTACAAACCAATAAGGTGTGGGGTCCATTGTACCGGGGACACTTGTGTCACTTACACTGTTTAAATAAATGAGAAGCAGAAAATATAGATACCAAAGGTTACTTTCCCTCACAAACTTGCAGTGATAATTAATGTTTGTTTGAAATTTCTACAATCAGAATTGCTATGTTTATCAAGTTTTCAACACTCACCGTTAAAGGAAATGCTCTTGTTGGTATTGTGTAATAAAATCTAAAACAAATGACAATGACAAATGGGCCATGAATTAAAGAAAATTAGTGGAGCCAATTTACAATGCCTTATTTTCGGAGATAATGCTTGTTGTCTACAAGGGTACAAAATCCATGCACTGATCCTTGCAATACTATTAATTACTGGTAATGTAGAACCATGGCCTTCCTCCTATAGTGGTACAAATCACACATGTCGTACTCGTGGTTTTTCCTCTCATGGTGGTACTAATCACAGGTAATATAGACACAGGGCATGCCATACATAATGGCACCCCTCAAATGTAACACAGACCGATGGTGTTCCTCACACAGTGGGACTAAACGCGGTCACCGACTAGATCAATGATGATGATGATGATCATAATTCTTGTTCAAAGGGGCCTACCCGCTAGGTAACCAGACCCTATTGGTTTGAGGTGCAACAAAATGAAACAATAATTCAAACATCGACATGTATTCATCGACAAGATTCTAAAGTAAATGATGGTGAAGAATTAGCATGAATTCAAAACAATCAGTGGATCCAAATGACAATGCTTTAATGACTTCACTATGCAGGGTAGGATTAAAAAGAACTTTAGGATAAAACATGCAACTTAGCTTGGAGTCCCAATGCTCAATGCTGCATCAGCCTGTTTGCATCCCGGAGTCAGCGTGCTTTCCTCCTCCAAAGAGCGAGTTTGCTACATGTTTTTAGGTCCTATAGCCAAGAACATCCACCCGACGGATGATAAGTTCGAATCCGCACTTAAGAAGATAGTTTTAAAGTGGTTTCACATTTTCATACCAAGCTGGTTAACATGTCACTGTACTGTGAAACTCCTTCTCCTCAAAGACATAGTAGCGCTTAACCTCTTCCTTATTGACAGAGTACTGTATGACCTCTTCCTACCTAGTAGTCATTACAGTCACAAAATTGAGAAAACCTCAGATTTATCTCTCGGACCTCTTAACAGACAACCAAACATACACCTTTATTGAATAGACCTAAATGAATTGCTGTTAAAATATATACTTCATCAATTCACATTCAAATAAATGCCTTCCTCACCACCACCATTCAGGAACAAATGCTGAATCTGCGTGTTCTGAGATAGAGATTTGAACCCCAAAAACTACAACAAAAACTCCACTCATATTCACTTGAAAACGGGTATTGATATAATCGTTTTACATAGAATCGGTTCATCATGAGATTCGACTATTAATTAGTGTCACTATTATAATTAGACTTATGTTTTAATGGTCCACATTTTCAATCCTATATTATGCAATGTGTATCGACTATATAGTATTGGAAAGGTGGACCACTAAAACATAAGTTTATTTTTTTTTGCTAGGGGCTTTACGTCGCACCGACACAGATAGGTCTAATGGCGACGATGGGATAGGAAAGGCCTAGGAGTTGGAAGGAAGCGGCCGTGGCCTTAATTAAGGTACAGCCCCAGCATTTGCCTGGTGTGAAAATGGGAAACCACGGAAAACCATCTTCAGGGCTGCCGATAGTGGGATTCGAACCTACTATCTCCCGGATGCAAGCTCACAGCCGCGCGCCTCTACGCGCACGGCCAACTCGCCCGGTAAAACATAAGTTTAATTATTACTGTTATAACAATTCAATACGGATCAAAAACAACCAATTTATATCCTATGATATTGAGTAGTATGGCAAAGCAACTATGAGCTGCGACATAACAACTTCAACAGAAACCAACAGAGAGCACCATCAGTTAGAAATATACCACCTGCGGGAAAAGCTTCTTCCATGATGTCCGCAAATACTACACCATAACCACCACCATGAGGACAACAAATTGTGTTGGAGAAGAATGCAGGGAAGAAGGCTAGGAGCCTGGAAGACAACGATTCTCCAATCCCAAATAATTGCATGTAGCTTGCTATTGCTCCAGAGGAATAAATCCCGTTTGTATTGATGGGCAGAACACACACTCCACTCTCAATGAGGAGGCACATCACATCTCAACATCAGAATGATATTCTTTTTGCCAGTTGCTTTACGTTGCACGGACACAGATAGGTCTTATGGCGACGATGAGACAGGAAAGGGCTAGGAGTGGGAAGGAAGCAGCCGTGGCCTTAATTAAGGTACAGCCCCAGCATTTGCCTGGTGTGAAAATGGGAAACCATGGAAAACCATTTTCAGGGCTGCCAACAGTGGGGTTCGAACATACTATCTCCCGAATACTGGATACTGGCCGCACTTAAATGACTGCAGCTATCGAGCTCGGTGGGAGAGTGATATTCTAGCGCCGATCCATTTACCAGCTGCGGACCGATCGACAATATTACCGCCAGTAAATATCAGGAGCTAAGCAGAGGAAGCAAAAAACCTGCACTGCTCATACAAGGTACAACGCAGTGGCACAACAACAAACACTGGTCTGCCTGTCCCAATCTACACAGTGAAGATGAGAAATCTGAACTAGGATATCAACCACTTGCTCCAAATGTACAATATAATCACCAAGCTTCTGCCCAATGCCATACGAGATTATCTCCTAGAAATTCAGCACAGCAAAGATGGGTACCCCATCAAAATTTCTAAAAATATTTATAGAGTGCAAGTCAACAAAATAGGACTGGCACATTTTGGACACAAGCTACAGCACAGAACCAGGTTCAACAATGCGGCACAACTAACCGCCTTTGCGTCCAGCCCCCACCTGGTCAGTGGTGGTACATGGGGTTCATAGCAGCTACACGGAGGACGTTATCACGTTCAGAAACAGGGACATCAAACATTCCGGGCCATTCGGATCCGGAATTCTAAACGGACACACCTCACTGATGTGTATCCTGTCCCGGATTATGGCAACCATGAACCAGTTTCTGAGGGATGGTTTGCTGATCTACGTGAAGCGACATCATGTGGAGGCCTCTTGGTCACCTTGACCACAGTGCCGACACTGCGATCGCTGCGAATTCTTTGATCATCCTACTATTGCTCACTTCAAATGTGCGATTTGTAGTGGACAACACACCTTCAGTGCTTGCACGAGAAGGGGATCACTTGCAGTGAAGATCATCCACCTTTCTCGGTTAAATGTAAGGGTAAACCTTAACCTTCTCCCACTCAGCCGGAAAAAGTGTTACCTATAACACCAATTGACATCCCTGCCCCTCCCTTCCCTTCCACTCTTCCCCTCCTTGCACTGAGACCATTCTGAAAACCATCACTATGGAGCTCCAAAATATTGTCCCATTCCAATGTCCTGATGTTCTGTATCAGATCCAGCTAGCGGTGCGATTGATCTTCCAGACTCACCTTGGCGGAACTTTCTCGGCGACATGAATGCACTGTGCATTATTTCTACCTGATCCTAGTCCACTGTTCTAGTAAATGAATGTTTATTACACTAATGTGTGTTCTTTAAGGGTCAAGTGACTGCTGCCCCAATAGATGTCACGGAGGGGTAGCAATTAGTATTCACAAATCCATCCCTAAAGAACAACATGATCATTCCTTAAACGAATATCTATCTGAAAACTTAGAGATAGAAATCACTGTAGGAACTCAAATAATAGCTTTAGAAATAATATTTATATACCCACCACAGAAAATTGTACAAAATACTGATCTAAATACAGTACTTACATCACGATCACAGATTTTAAAATTACTTCATATACACAAAAACTACAAGCTATTTACGATCAACTGTTACATAATATACTTACATTTCTCTTCCCCCAACCCACTCTTAATCAGATACGAGCCCTGTATTTCTGATCCTCTGTCTTAACCTAGCAATGAACCAAGACATCACCATACTACATTCAATGGGAAGTGACGATGTCCCTGCCTTATAAACCATAAAAATGTACTACCAAACCCATAGCAACATAACCAACATCCTCAGTCATACCTATTGGGTAGCATACAAACAATATCAGACATAATATGCAATATTGAACTACCTACTTCACAACATTAATTACATGATAAAGTTAAGGAATTAGAATCCCCGCTAACTATTGGCAACCGACTCCACATTCCTCACCACACCTCCCGTCTACACAAACTTCCCCTGCCACCCTAAGCACTCCAAATATTAAAATATTCCCATGAACATTACAAGGCACACCTTCGGAACTGTGACCCAAATATTCAGGAAGAGAAGAGTTCGAACCTTATTCTACTCTCCCTGAAACCTGATGAAAAAATTAAAAAATAATGAATGCCAATTTTTTCATGTTAGAATTACAAACGCGCAAGGAAGAGTAGAATAAGGTTCGAACTCTTCCCTTCCTGAATATATGGGTCACAGGTTCGAAGGTGTGCCTTGTAATGTTCATGGGAATATTTTAATATTTGGAGTGCTTAGGGAGGCAGGGGAATCAAGCATGGTTTCAAAGACCTTCATATGACTACAGTATTTTCTCTGGAACCATCTGAGTTAAGACCGTCGAATGTTACACTTATATGAACAAGTTATTCTTCACATGAAGGACATATATTTTGCAATTTTATTTTAACAAGACAAAATTATAAACATTTTGTGACTTATATGCTTCAAGCTCGATCATCTCTCAAGTGTGTACGGACTTAACAACTGAGTTTCTCACCTTAGATATTAAAGAAATTTACTTCAAGGTCTGATGCACCATAATCCCATTCCATAATTTCGTACCATAATTTTTACTTGTTTTTAATCACTATTGCATGTGTGCCATGTGATTGATACTGCTTTTTGAATGTTTGTATTTTGTTCAAGTGTATCACTGGCTGATGATGACAGGTAATCAGTGTCGAAACTAGTACCACTCTTTTATGAACCACATGCGGTATAATTCACATCAATGAATTAGTATTGAAAAGGGTGGACACAAAATCTCGACTCCCTCCATCTCATACCTCAGTAATACGCAAGTTTCTGTCCTCAGCACTCCATATATGACCATGTCTTTCATATCTCTGTATCCATTATAAAATATTTACCTAACGAAATATGCACAGCCCTTACCTGTCTTGATGTTGAGAATGCCTTTGAAGGGAATGATATATAAATTCCATCATCTTCGAGTTCCAAAGACAATCACCAATATCCTAGCGAAAATCAATGTCCAAAACAAATTTATCTACAACTCTCCAATTAAGGCATGAGTACCACAAGGTTCCCACTGTCACCACATTTGTGTGTCCTGTTTTGTAACAATATTACCCAACCAATATCCCCACTTTCATTGTGTCAGTTTGCTAAACACACAGCACTACTGGCTGTGGAATCCTATAACTGATCCTTGCAATCCCGTCTTCAAACCAATTTAAATGAACTCGAACAATGGCTCAATCTCTGACAAATCAAGATTAATGTCAGCAAAAAAAGTACTTTTTTCCTAATAATAAATGTAGATGCCGTCCCACTAACACCCTTTCTAACCTTAAATAATCAACCCCTTGCTGTAACGACCTCACTAACCTACCGAGGTATAACGTTTCAAAATAATTTTCAATGGGATGTACATTTGGACCAAATTTATAAAGAGGTATCCCACAAGATACAGATCCTCCCCTGGCTGTCAGGTCAAACCTGAGGATTAAAAGGCGTACAAATCACATCTCCTACCAAGCACCACTTCCCACTTCCGAGTCAGACCATAGATACATTTAAACTCAAAAGGGAATTATGAACATATACAGATCGCTCACCTCTGGGGGAGGTTCTCATTGTTATTTTTTTCCTCAGAAATTATGTCAACTTGGCTTAGTCACATGAAGAAGAATTCATTAATAATTTTATGTCATCAATTGTATACTGAAACTTAAAATATATATAAATGTATCTAAATAAAGATATAAAATATATTTAACATTGTTTCACTTCGAGAAAAACAATGTTTTCTTTTCTGTTATTATATTTGTAGTGATTCAATACCTTGACAAGATAATTATTTTTATTTCCTACAACGTGTTTTACAAAAGCAGAAGAAAAGTTTTTAATTTAATTCCATAAAACATGTGAAATTAGCACACAACCATAACTGATACAAATATCTGTAAATGTAATTGGCCAAAGAGTCCATTTGTTAGACTGATGGCTCGCTCCTGTAGTGGGGAGAAGGAAATAACTATTAAACTAAGAAGATTGGTTCATCTCTCTTTGCCTCTCTCTGCCTTAGAAATTCCCTTTTAGAAATTATGTTTCAAAATAATTTTTGTTGAATGAACTTAAATACGTATCGCTAGCCAGTGGGTGTGTAACAGCTCATCAAATTTATCTCTCTAAGATTGTTAATGCATTAATTGACGACAATAGTTTGCTTCACGAGTTATGCTTTAAAGTTAGAAAAAATCATTTAAGATTTTGGCAATTGTTCATAACTCCAATCTCGAAACTGTATTTCCTAAGCTCTCCATTTATCAATATGTGTGAAACACAATAACATAATTAATACATATCATATAGATCTTGACTTTGTGCATGAATGTGACACATATGTAAATATATTAAAAGAATTGTACTCATCAAAGTGATTTGTTAATATGTATAATATTTAAATTATTTGGTTATAGTTTATTTTTTAAATGTAGTAACAGACTTCTGCATAATTTATGTGAAGCTGTTTCATCCATTTCATCATCTCATTTACATAGCATTTTCATATTTTCTTCTTTTTGGTATTTCTGTGTGATTTGTGTCAAATAATTGGTAAAAGCTACCTATAATTGGAGTGTGTCTCTGTTGGTGGCACATTTAATAAATAAATATAATGCTACTTTTAAAGTTCACTTCTGACTATCATTCTTAGATCAGCCTTTTACGCTGATGGCACTAGAGCGCTCACCTCCTATTTTAGTCTACACAGACGTGAAAGGCTGCAATGTTACAACATCACCTCTGTCCAGTGATCCACAGATCAGCCCTTTAGGCTGATGACAGTGGAGCGCTAACTTCCAAAGTTAGTCTACACAGACTTGATAGGTATCTTTCAATATATATTTAAATTCTGAAGCCAAAACTTTAATCTCTAGGTGATGTAAACATTATGGTATGCAATTAGAAGTCTCTAAATTTCAAATCTATGAGCTCAAAAATTTAAAATCAACAAGTGTGTGAATCCGTGGTCGCTCAGTTCTGAAATTGACGTCCATTACGTCCATATAAGCAATCCAAATATGTTATGCCTTACCCATATCCCTAGTCCCAAATAAACAATGTATACACACTATCATGTACAGAACTACAAGTTCAACTCTGATTCCCTCAGGTTGCCTTCCGTTATGTCCCTATGAGTATAAAAGTTACACCATCTCTGTATTCCCATTAGCAAATGTGTAGCCACTATCTTGTTCGAAGTCCAGCACCAAGTCTCGAAGATCACCCTCCAATCTTTCCCCTCTATGAGTAAAGCATATGTATTAAGCCTTACACCATGTGCCTGGTCTCATTAGTACAATGTGTAGCCGAAATTTTGTTCCAAGGTCCGATCCAAGGGAGCTAATGCTTCTGCACATTGCCTATGCAGTGGCCACCATGGTATGCACTAGCCTTGCATCTTGGTAGGTGTGTTAAGTACCAACTGATGTGCCCAACTTAGCACACAAGAGCGAAACGCAGGCAACCAAGAATGAGTTAGGTCGAAAATTTATAATGTCCAATAACGGACCATTATATTGGTATTATAAATTTACTCATTCAGGACAAATATTCATGTTCCCTATGGGAATCAACATCTATATCATCTGATGGCCAGGCAGGCATCAATTTTTGGAAGTGAGACATAGTGTCTCATTGTGCATTGGCACTGCTTGTGGCTTCAAGTAGCCTATGCAGTGACCTCCACGGTATGCATTAGCCCTTCATCTTGGTAGGTGTGTTAAGTACCAACTGATAAGCCCAACTTAGCACACGATGGCAAAACGTAGGCAACCAAGAATGAGTTAACTGGAAAATATATAATGTCCAATAAGGGACCTTTATATTGGTGCCAACTAGGCGGCCTGCTGATCACAGGCTGACTTACTTTAATTTTGTGTAATTTTCTCATGAGCCATGATCAAACCAACAAGTTTAGACCATGAGCGAAGTACAGGAAACAGAATTCGAGAACGATATGCATGGATCTGTGCTGCCTTGAACCCAAGATACTGGGATATTGAGGACTTCACCCCACGTCTTGTCTGCAGAGAGAGCTACTCAACAGATAAATAGCAAATTCCATATGGTTGAGGTTTATGGGTGTAAAATCTAATTAAGCTCAACAGTACTTACTTGTCTTCTTCTTTGAAACAAGCAACCAGCTGACCTACTGTGTGTTCGTCTACAGTTATTTCATTCTTAATTTCGCTGGAAGGCTGTAATGAACAAATATACAAAACAAAGTAAGAAATATAGAGTAAACAGACAACTAGAGTAAATGTTTATAAAAAGACATGACACAGCTGACAAAATAAACTGCATAATTGCACAATAACAATATCAATTTATTCTCCCAATGTAAAAAGGAAACAAGCAAACAAGTGTTAAGTCAAAATTATATGAAGAACAAGAATAAGAAAAGGAACTCATAAAAGATAAAGAGGACAGCACTGGAAGAGGGAGCAAAAGAAAAAGAAAAACTTGAAGGACAACAATAATCTCTGCAATTTTTTCTTCTCTTCCTACAACTTCCTGTCATCGTGTTCATCATATTATGTGTCCTTAAATGACTGGTCACTTGTTTCTTTCTTGTGTTCCCGCAGACGACTCTCATTGTCAGAAAGACATACATTGGATCTTAATATAAGAAAGGTCTACCTCTTGCCTACCATGTTCAATTTCGTACAACAAATAGTTAGTTGTTGAACTTTTCATTGACTCTAGAAAATCTGAAGGCTTTATTAATACAGACTTACAACATTTACATTCAGATTTTAAAGGATAATGATGGCCGTGTTCTCTAGGGATAGCAAGTACACCGCATTCCCGGAAGCCACAGAATTGATTCTCGGACAAGTCAGAGATTATTATCACACTCTGACGGCTAGTTGCTGGTCCAGTCAGGCTGTATGAGAACAAAGAAGTTGTCATTTGATAGAGAGAGAGTCCAGAGTCTAAAAAGCCAAGAATAATGGCCAATAAAATTTGTCTTGCTCACTAAACACCGACTTATAAACTGCAGGCCATCATGCTGAACAGGGGTCGCTTGACAGGGTAATGTCCATCAAAGCTGTAGAGCCACAGGTTTTGGTTTGGTCTTAAAAGGATTCTGTTCAAGAAGTTTAAAACTACCTAGTATGTTTTCTAGACATGACCCGAAATGCCTAACATTTTTTAAAAAATTATCATTCAAGTGAAGTAGCCTACACTTGACTTTGTATGCAATGTTAGATTAATGTTATCTCTCGGGTTTTTTGAAAGAGAGAAACCTTACGCTTTGCTTCCTCACAAGTGAACCTTCCACTGTTCTAACAAAGGTGAAAGGATTCAATTTAGTTAAATGTCATTGATTATTTCATAAATAGAACAATATTTAAACGAATTCATCAATCTAAACCTAACTAATGACAGTTGAAGGATCATAACTAATGTATATTTTGAAACTAACAACCAGCAAAACAGAAGATTTTTTTTTTTTTTTTGCTAGGGGCTTTACGTCGCACCGACACAGATAGGTCTTATGGCGACGATGGGATAGGACAGGTCTAGGAGTTGGAAGGAAGCGGCCGTGGCCTTAATTAAGGTACAGCCCCAGCATTTGCCTGGTGTGAAAATGGGAAACCACGGAAAACCATTTTCAGGGCTGCCGATAGTGGGATTCGAACCTACTACCTCCCGGATGCAAAACAGAAGAAACTCCCATTGTCCTGTGTAGCAAATGCTGCAAAAAAGTCAAAGTTCCAAAGCACATGGATAATACTTCCCTGGAAAATCACAAGGGTCAATTCATCTCAGATGAGTCTCTTCAGGATCGGCTGCATCTACGGATATGCCACGAAGCACATGTATGTAGAATTATATTGACTTTAATGTAAAATTTTATATCGGAAAGGCAAACCCGTTTGTTCACAAAAACAAAGCTTTAAACAACAATCTATATTAACTTCATAAGAAGAAACATGCTTGAACAGGCGATTCTCCAGATATATCCATAAAATATTTTCAACGGACTGGTTATATGAAGATTAAGTGGATGAAAACAGAAACGATGTTTAATTAGCTCTAGTAAATGAAGGCAAACTGACGTACTGGAGACAAGATGGTTCGAACTTTAAGAGGGACGATACTGCTGATGAGACGCTATGCAATGGAATCTAAGAATGTCACTGACAGCACACGTTAGTTTTATACCTACCTTACCTTAGAGCATACCTTCTCACATCACACGCGCGCAAATTTAGTCAGTGTTGTCACGATGTTTTGGAATCGTACAGCACGAGCGTGTCCTCAAGGTCTTCAAGAAGCTTGCAGCGAAGCTGCATAGCCTTACAGGACAGTGGCACGTTGGGTAAAAGCCTTTTTTATTTTTTGCTAGCGGCTTTACGTCGCACGGACACAGAGGTTTTATGGCGACGATGGGACAGGAAAGGCCTACGAGTTGGAAGGAAGTGGCCGTGGCCTTAATTAAGGTACAGCCCCAGCATTTGCCTGGTGTGAAAATGGGAAACCACGGAAAACCATCTTCAGGGCTGCCGATATTGGGATTGGAACCTACTATCTCCCGGATGCAAGCTCACAGCCGCGCGCCTCTACGCGCACGGCCAACTCGCCCGGTGTAAAAGCCTTTAACGAGGGACGCCAATAAGTGGCAGACGTGTGTCAGCCAGGTTATCCTAGTGTCAGTGAAGGGGAAGTGCATGTTCTTGCCGTGTTAATGGACACTGCTCGATGTCATATGGCATGTGAGCTGGCCCAAGACACCGGGTCAACATGGTGCTTCAGGTGAGTTTCTATTTACAAAAGGAATTCCTCGTTGTCTCCGTTTCCGTCAAGCTAATACACAATTTATTTCCTTATTTTAGGTCCGCCTTGGTTCGAAATCTTTCTAGACCCTCCAAAAATCCTTCTGAATATATTGTGTTTTCGAGAAATCTCGGCCATCAATCTACAATACTCAAATTTATGCATATTTATGGCTACAGGTTTCAAAATATAAGATCAATATTACGTGAAAAATATACTAATGTATTTTTTTTGCTATTAGTTTTAAGTCGCACCGACACGGATAGGTCTTATGGCAACGATGGGATAGGAAAAGCCTAGGAATTTCAAGGAAGCGGCCGTGGCCTTCATTAAGGTACAGCCCCGGCATTTGCCTGGTGTGAAAATGGGAAACCACGGAAAACCATCTTCAGGGCTGCCGACAGTGGGGCTCGGACCCATTATCTCCCGATTACTGGATACTGGCCGCACTTAAGCGACTGCAGCTATCGAGCTCGGTCTAATGTAATTTAATTTACAGTATTCACACAAGATATTAGTCTCTATACTCTAGATACTATCAAGACAAACTCGAACATTCTACACAGGTCATTAACATATATACTATGATTTTTTTAGTTAAGAATGAAGCCATGTTTTCCAGTGTTGACTTAGTTAAATGTAACAAAGGCTTTTCAGTCCGTCAAACACACAGCAAATACAATGTAAATTATAACACTATAAACATACCTGTAAAATACACACTAACATACAAAGAATGACATGTTTCGTTCTACAAGAACATCATCGAATTCTATCAAATCACTTAAAAACAAGCTTATATATGTACAGCATTGTTTACGTAGCGTAAACTTGTCAATGACAGAGAGTTTAGTGATAACATGAAACAGTAATGACAAAAATAAAATATGTACAATTATTAATATAATGAAAACTTACGTAATTATCTAGACTGCCGATGTTAAGTCCGTTGTCACCAAACACTATCTCAGGACTGTGGTCGTGGAAAGTTTTTGGTGCGGCACGCTGTGCGTGGAGAGGGGAGGGCAAGAAAGGGAGGGGCCTTGTAGAGCGATATGGATCTCTCCTATTGGATGATTAAATCGAGTACACTATAGAGGGGAGGGAGAAGTAGGGCGGAGCGGTTGGAGCGCTGTGGAACCTTCCATCAACATTGAAGAGGGGAGAGATGTTATTGACCTATTTCATGTTAAATGTACCTTTATGTAATATGGATGAATGCAATTTAATAATTATTTTTTAAAGTAAGGAATGGTATTATTATTATTATTATTATTATTATTATTATTATTATTATTATTATTATTATTATAAAAGCAATTTAATGAGTAGGTTTTGATAGATATTATGTGAGTAGAGCGAATAAGGGGAATGATTTAAATGTGTATGCTCATTCAGATTATTTGTATTAGCATTTTTGCGACGTAAATTTCTATTGCTTCTTTTATATTCAAAGATTTATTTTTATTTTCGAAGTGTAAAATTTTTAGATCACTGATGATGTTTGTGAAATGGTGTGAACAGTCGTATATGTGCTCCCCGAAGGCTGAATGCCGATTATATCTGACCGCGTTTTTGTGTTCTTTGTATGTTGTATGGAAATTATGTTTTGTTTGACGCCACATATATAGGTATTTTACAGGTATGATAACAGTGTTATAATTTACATTGTATTTGCTGTGTGTTTGACAGACTGAAAAGCTTTTGTTACATATATACTACGAGGAGCTGTTTTATCAAAAACTTGGTGCTGTAATCTGATTTTCCCTCACGTATAATGACTTTTAATATTTTATCAGCCAATTTTACTGTGTTAAATATAATTAAGAATGTTAATAATGTGATAAGGCCAACTGAATGCCTTTAATGTCCAATTAAGATATATTTTATGAAGAATATTTACAAAAACTCAATGCTGTATTCAATCTATATAACATCCACAAGCAATTTGACAACGTCATTTATATTTTTATATTCAAAAGATTGTATTGTATCTCATAAGAATTATTCCAGTCTTTGTATTTTAAATATACAAGTTTTATGGTATACACCCAATGCAAAAACTTAGTTGAAGAACAAGTTGTACATACATAAATTTTAAAATTATATTAGTGTAGTTTTCAGAATGCCTTGTAACAATTTTCTTAGGCTGATGATGGCAACTATAAAATAAAATAAAATAAAATAAAATAAATAAATATCTGATGTATTAATAACTTCACAACTTTGTAGTATTGTATAGGTGGAACAACTTACCCATATTTCCTAATGAAAATCTTGATTCTATATGGACCAAAAATGAAATTTTTTACATTAAATAAGGCGGTTAAGGCCAGACATCGGTCTTGCTGTGGGGTGGTTACCATTGATAGACCTGGTACCGGCCTATGACTAACATTTCCTGTGTCTTGAAACCGTCTCCAAAACCTGGAAATGAAACTTTATGGCACAATCAAGGATACGGCGACTTCGGTCCGTGTCTGGCCTGCTTCCAGGCAGCCGAGTATTCTACCCTGCAAGACGGGGTCCAAATGGCGTCGTTTTGCCTTTATGTTGTCACGATCACCTTGAGGCTACACTTCGCACACTATAACACGGCAAACACGACTGAGGGAATATGGGGCGCAGGCACTGGCTGGGTTTACCTTGCGGTTACACCGCCAGTCAAAGCTGCGAACACTCCTTTCCTATACAGAGTGAACACGTAAGGTTGGTATGTGCATATCACTGAGATTTATTGAATAAAGGTGCCGGTTTCAATATTTAAATGTCATCATCAGCCATAAATACTTTAATCACACAATTGAGAAAGGACATGATAATTAAAATTGACGTTATTATACATAAATAAATACATAGCCTTTTAAGAATAAAAGATGAAAAAGATTTGACATGTTATTGACGTATAAAAGTCTTTTGAATCGCTTATTTACACTGTGTGCTGAATAAAATTGTAAAAAAAACTTATAGCAATCACTTGATACACTGTTAATGTTGATCTGTTTAAGTACAAATACTCAAACCTTCGCGTCATATCTACGGTTGCATTTGAATTTATGGCCTGGCTAACTTGCCATTGAAATCTGTATCACTTTATTCCTTCTCGCTCCTTTTCCTTTTTCCTGTGCGACTTAGGTCGCTAAATGTAATTGCATCTTCTCCACCCGCGGGGCTATATTCCATCGTTCATAAACGATGTTTCCTGATCTCATGTCTCTTGTCTACCGGTCTGATGTCGGACCAGCCGGAGATCAAGTCTTAATTGGCCCGCTCGCTGCCCTAAGTTCTTTTACTGTACATCGCCGGGTAGCGTGAAGTCAGTTGATTGTCGAGCGCCATGAAGGTCAGAAGCTTAATGTGGTGGCTCTTGGTTAGAGCGTCTACCTACCTCAACATGCCTGGATAGCATGTAAAGGATCAGGGCTAACGACCTGAAGTGTTGTTTTCATCTTATTTTCTTTCCTGGAGTGGACGTCCGCTACTTATTATACTTAATTCTATCTCAATGAATTTGTAAGTAACCTACATCCCAAATGACGCCATGCGTTAGTTTCCACTCATGGACCAAAATGTAAGTCTACATCAAGATGATATTATTTTCCTTTTCTCCTGGAGCTCGATGACCTCGTCTTGGAAGTTTATTTAAAATTGCAGTCGCATGCTGTCGGAGAAATACCGAATTGATGGTTCTTCTGTTCTCACAAATTTTAAAATGTTGTAACATGTTTGATTTTCGGCCTACTGTCTGCTCCGTTTTAACCTACTATGAGTAGAAGAAAACCTTTTCGACGAGATGTTCTTGGCACTAAATAATGTTCCTGTTTCAGATTTAGTTAAAGAAGTTAGGAGTGAAATAATTTAATAATGTGAAGTCATCCATTAAAAGGATTGAGATCGCGAGATTATCTCCGTGGATCGGGATCTATTTCTTTCTTTAAATTTTATCTTTTCTGTCTTTCTTTTACACTTCAGTACCGCTTACTGTTCTTGTCATCTCCATGGCAACCGTCGTCCATGGGAACTACTGTTTTGGATTATTGATAAGGATTGATTATGTTGCTGAATTAATTAGTTTTGTGAGGAGCGTACCATTAAGTTGGGAGCTGTTGGCTCTTAATTCTTCGCCTTAGTTGATTTATGAATTGAATGTGCGAGTTCTTCCTGGTGGTTTGAGCTGGATTGCTCTTCATCCTGATTTCATTCTATGTGTGCTTTTTTTGTTGTTGATTAGAGCTGCTTGCTCTGACAACTAATGATTGATTTCTAATTTTAGGTGGGCACGTTACCATTCTGGTACTATTTTGTTTTTCCATTTCGAAGCATGGTGAATTTTTGGGGTCGTTTCGTGACCTCTTTAATGTCTATCTATCTTTGTGAGCGCCTTCGGTTTTGGATATGCTTTCTGCGAATGTTAATTAATTTTCCTGTTGTGCCTATTGCGACCCGGTTCATGGGATGATCTCGCAGCCTCACCTTAGCAGTGTTTCACCTAATGTAGAAAATGATTCCTTTAGAAAGGATGCAATTAATTATTTGTACGCAAGTAAATTTTTGAAAGATTAAGATTGAGCCTCCCAGGCACGCAGTAAAGTTTAGTCCATGGACATTTTCTGACAACCAATTATCTTGTAATTTAATCTCAATTTAAGTCTATCTATAAATTAAATTGAAAAGTGCCCCTTGACACTAGGTATACAAATCTACTCAATTCAGAATTATTTAATAAACCCATTTAAAATATTAATTCGTCATCTCAATTCAGAGTTTATTTAATTCATCAAATTATCATATTAATTCATTATTCAATACAGCGTTTATGTAATTTAATCTAATTATCATATTAATAATCTAATTATCATATTAATTTGTTATCCCAATTCAGTATGTACTTTATTGATCAATTTACCACTTTAATTAGTTAAACTGTTTGTCCTTGTGAAGGTGCACCTGTAGTTTCAAGGGAGTTTTATTTTCCTATCATATGTAACTTTCTCTTATAGCAGAAATTAAATAATTTAGTTTTTTGAAAAACTCGCAAATTTTTCTTTCTTGGTTTCTAATATTTCCTACCATACAAATTTTTTGGTTCGGTGTGAGTTGCCTCTGGTTTATGGCCTGTTACTGAACTATTTGGTGAGTATTCTCTGTTTTCCTTCTTAAGTTTTAAAAAAAGGAATATTTGCTATCTCTTGCTCTTTGTTTACTTGTACGAGTAAATGCCGGTACGACTGGTATGCCAGCTATGGATCGAATTGTATTTAATATTTTATTCCAATTTTCTCTATTTAGCGGTATACTGAATGCCCGAACTACCATACTGCTGTAGGTAGCACATTTTCGACTTTGGGATGGAATGAATATTTCTTGATGGTAGTAGCGGCCTGTGTCGGTTTCCTGTAAATATTGTATTCTATCGAAGTAGGAAGTCTGTTTAATGTGCGATCTAGAAAATGTATGCTTCCATTTTACTCAGATTCCAGAGTGAACTTTATATATGGATCAATATTGTTTAAATTGTTTAGGGTGGAGCCTGCATAAGTAATTCTTTTGTGAAGGATAACGAGAGTGTCATCTACAAATCTGGCCCAAAATTTTATGTTCGCAAAGTCACTATTGTTATTAATTGCTGTATGCTCTAAATAGTCAATGTATATTTCTGCTCATATCCGTGAGGCTGGCGACCCCATAGCCAACCATCCTGCAGACACATGCAATTATTAAAAAGGAAGAAATTACTCTTAACTACTAGTTTCAAAATTTCCATGAAATCTAGAATCTCGAATTTACTGAGGTTACTATTTTTATTTAAATTATTTTGGATAATAGGAAAAAGTTTCTTTGTACTGACACTCGGATACATATTTGTTGTATCGACAGAATGCAACGAGTGGAAAGGGTGTATTTCAAAGCTCTCTTGCTTTTTAATTTACTCAATGGTATTTTTCACAGAATTATTCAACAGAAAAGGATAATTCTTTATTTGAAATTTCTGGATAAATTGTGTTAATTTATACAATGGACTCGGCCTATAATTGATGATGGGGCGTATGGGGACGCCAGCCTTATGGATCTTAGGTAAAGCTTTCACTACTGGCAGTCCGGGGTTCATACTTATTAGTTTTATCTTCTCTTGTTCTGTAAATAAAAACGAGGTATTATGGGACTGATTTTAGGAGACGTTGTATCAGTTGGGTCGGATCTTTTTAGTCACAAATATTATAATAATATTTATAGATCCACCTCTTCAGTACAATGCAATACAATCCACTATTTTATGTGGTTAAAATATATACATAATACATAAAGGCCTTAGGTACATGTTTCACCCTTTTTACGGGCATCATCAGCCTATCTTAAAAATTAATGGGTACGGGATCTTTCTAATCTTATAAACTATAGAGTAAAATGTTGGACAATGATCTCATAAAATGCTGTACTATAACATCTAAAATAGGGATATTGCACGGAAAGTATGTTAAAATACTGTGAATTAACAGTTTTTGAAGATTATAACGTGGTTAATCATGAATATTTGAGAGTTTAAAACCAAAATGGATCCTCTTTTTATACACCATTAGGACTGTGACGGCCTTGAGTGTATAAGCACTATCATCCAAGGGGGATGGTTACTCCATTCCCATAGCATGAGTTCAATATAGTAAAATCAATGTCAGTTATTTAAAATAGAAGTGAGCACATATCAAATGTGTTAAAATATGTACAGTTGATTTATCAGAAAGTTGTAGAAAAGAAGATGGGACTTCTTGTGGAGGCATTGCTAAAGCTAAAATGTTGTGTCAAAGCTGTCTTATGTCAGTATTTAGTTATGTTAGTATGGTAATCAATTGGATCCAAAAGACGGTCAAGTGGGTGTTATTAACCCTGTTGAAACATTTGTACAAAGAAATGATGGAGTTTTACCTGAAACAAAATGTTAAAGAGAGTTAGTTAAATAGTATTGTGCATGAGACTTCCCGTACGTCAAAAATGCCTAAGGCGGTGTTTACTCGTACAGTGCGTGTTAAGTACGTCGGGCTCTTCCAGCAACCTTTCTACTGCTAGGTATTATACCGGTGCGGCTGAGGCGGTGAAGGACACGGCGGGTGGGGGGGGGGGAAGGGGAGAGGATCCTTGCGCGCAGGTGTTGTTGTTTGAGGGCTATTAGGAGCAGAATGGGTGGGCCTAACATTTGGCGAGGTGGTGGGAACTTAAGAACAAAAAGTTCTAAAAGTCTGCGGGATTGTATTATGTTTCGACTTCACAATACCTAATAACTTTAATGTTAGCTCATATAAAGGATATTATGCCTCTGTGGCATTATTAAGATTATGGTCTTTGTTATAGGCTTGGTCTAAAAAGATGTAAAGACTTTCTAATTCATTCATAAGTTTTCCTTTGCCTATACATGTTAGAATAGTGAGATCCTTATCAATTGATGTAAACTGGTGTCCTGTTTCACACATATGTGAGCTCATCGCTGGATATTTGTTATGTTTGAAGGCATTGTAATGCTCCGTATATCTCGTATAGAAGCTGTGCCCAGTTTGACAAACGTAACTAAATCCACACTGAGCGCAAGTTAGTCTGTAAATACCAGATCTCGAAAAATGGCTGTTTTTATAATTGACTTTATTATGATTAAAAAATATACTTTGATTTGTATTTACTGTTCTGAAGGCAATATTAATGTTGTATTTCTTCAGTGTGTTTGCGATCTGGTGGACGGCTGGGTTGTTGTATGTAAACGTGGCATAACTAGTTTTTTAGGTTTATCCGGAATGAGATTCATGGATAGTTTTTATTTAACTTTATCAATTAACCGCTTAATCATTTCAACTTTGAACCTATTAAGTTTAGCGAAGTTCCTTATATAGTTTAAAACAATTTTTAAGCTGTGAGGGAAGAGTGGGATTTTCAAAGCTCTGTGTATTAAATTATCGAATGACGCCTGTTTATGAGTATTGGGATGTAAAAAGGAATTATTTATGGTTATAGGAGATTGTGTGGCCTTCCCGTATATTTGAAATCCAAATGTATTACTGACGCGCGTGATCGTTATATCTAGAATATTTACGGACTGTTTAACTTCGTCTTCCTAAGTGAATTTTATATTAGGGTCAATTTTATTTAATTTCTCTAAAACTTCGTCACTGTTAGTAACATTTTTGTCAATAACCACAAAGGTGTCATCCACGAATCTTAGCCATAAACATATAGCTTTTATATGCGCTTTGATGTCCGTATGCTACGTTGAATCCATGAAATGTCTGCCAAGATGCCGGACAAAAGGTCACCCATGGCTAAGCCAGTCTGTTGATAACTCTTTCCGTTAAAGGAGAAAAGTTGTTATTCAATACAGAATTCAATATCTTCATAAATTCATAAATTTCCACCTTACTCAGGCTGCTATATTTTGAAATATTGTCAGAGATAATTTCGACCATTTCTTTAGTAGGTATATTTGGATACATGTTTATGATATCATAGGAACACATTATGTGGTTACGTTGTAAGTCAAATCTACTTAAAATATCGCAACATTTGATTGAATTCTTTAAAGGATGTTTATTATTAAACTAATAATGTTGTTTTAGAAAACCGTGGATATATTTGGAAACTTTATAGGCAGGGCTATTACGGCAATTAATAATCGGACGTACGGGAATGTTGTTCTTATGGATTTTAGGTAGGGCTCTGGCTACTGAAATGCTGGGGTTCATGTTGATAAGTGTCTGTTGTTCCTGTTCATTAAGAAGGAATGTGGTGTTCTTCATTATAGATTTTAAATTGCATTGTATTCTTACAATAGGACCTTTGCTAGCGATTGTACAGATCTTATCCTTAAAAAATTAGTTTTATTTAGGTAACTGTCCTTATCCAATAATACGATAGACCCTCCTTCATCAGCTTCTGTGACTAAGATGTAACTATCTTCTTTTTTAGTTCTGAAAATACGTATTACTGTTTTTGATTAGAATCACATTTAGCGTTAAGTCCTTTAGCTAGGGTTCGTAATTTCCTATTATGTCAAATCTAGTGTCAGTTTGAACTTCAAAGGGGAGTTTAGAAATGTTAGCCTCTACCTCAGCTACTGCGGTAATTATATCCAACACTGGTTAAGTTAACAATTGCAGGTGTGTTGACACGCGGAGTACTTGCTTTTGTTTATCTGCATTCTGTACAATGAACTGTGTTTCGGATTCTTTTAAATGCGTTAATTTCTTAACTAATGCAGTCTGTCTCTTGTCCAGTAAAACCATCATTTTGTAGTCTACGTGCAGTTGGAAAGAGTTCCATTCTAATGGGAGCAATGCCTGGGTCACTGTTAAATGAATTTTATATAGATTTAAGTTCAATTGCAATTTCTTTTCGTATAGTGACCTAACTTCATTCCTTAACCATAGTTCAATTACTTTGTTTTGGATTTTGTTCATACATGGAATGGTTAAGTTTCTTCTTTGTGTAGGTTTCAAAAATTTTGGGATCAATTTTAGTTTTAAACATTGCTTCAAAAATGTTATATCCTTAGACAACTTGCATATTTTAATTTTCAGATTTATAAAACCTATTTAATTTGAGTTTTGCCTGCTTGGCTACTAAGTTACAAGTAACTATCCTCATTTTGATTCTGTATAAGATGACGTATATCACAAATATCATTATAATATTTATAGATCCACCTGTTCAATACAATGCAATAAAATCCATTATTTTATGTGGTTAAAATATATAAATAATAATACACAATTCACAGATATATGTTTCCCCTCTTTTTTATGGGCATCATCAGCCTATAACAATCTTAAAAATTAATGGATATGGGATCTTTCTAATTTCATAAACTATAGAATAAAATGTTGGACAACGATCTCATAAAATGTTGTACCGTAACATGTAAAATTGGGATATTGCACAGAATGTATGTAAAAAAATACTGTGAATTAACAGTTTTTGAAGATTATAACGTGGTTAATCATGAATATTTGAGCGTTTAAAACCGAAATGGATTCTCTTCTTATACATCATTAGGACTGTGACGGCCTTGAGTGAAAAAGCACTATCATCCAAGGGGGATATTTACTCCATTCCCATAGCATGAGTTCAAGATAATAAAATCAATGTCAGTTATTTAAAACATAAATGTGCACGTATCAAATGTATTAAAATATATATGGTTGATTTATCAGAAAGTCTTAGAAAAGAAGATGGGACTTCTTGTGGAGGCGTTGCTAATGCTAAGATGTTGTGTCAAAGCTAGCTGTTGTCAGTGTTTATTTATGTTAGTACGGTAATCATTTGGCTCCAAAAGATGGTCAAGTGGGTGTTATTAACCCTGCTGAAGAAATGATCGAGTTTTACCTGATACAAAATGTTAAAGAGAGTTAGTTAAATAGTATTGTGCATGAGACTTCCCGTAAGTCAACAATGCCTAAGGTAGTACTTACTCGTACAGTGCGTGTTAAGTACGTCGGGCTGTTCCAGCAATGCTAGCTAGAAGTAGAATGGTCAGTCAATCCAGTGGATCTGTAAATATTATAATAATATTTTTTATATATGTCATCTTCAATATGGAACCAAAATGAGAATAGTTACTTGTTATCTTTTTTAGTCACTGTAAAAGAGCTTTTCTTGAAAAATTCCTCATATTTGGTGTAATCTGTTTCTTCCATTATTACTGTTGTGTTCCCTTTATCTGCCCTAGTGATAATGAGGTTCTTTTCTCTAATTTCCTTTTGCTATTTGCTTTACGTCGCACCGACACGGATAGGTCTTATGGCGACGATGGGATGGAAAATGCCTAGGAAGAGGCAGGATGCGGCCGTGGCCTTAATTAAGGTACATCCCCGGCAACTGCCTGGTGTGAATATGGGAAACCACGGAAAACCATCTTCAGGGCTGCCGACAGTGGGGCTCGAACCCACGATCTCCTGATTACTGGATACTGGCCGCACTTAAGCGACTGCAGCTATCGAGCTCGGTAAATTTCCTTTTTTTTGAGGTTTATTACCTGTTCCCATTCTACAAAATATTCTTGGTTTCTATTGTTATTTGTAGATAATGCTTTTCTTTTTGATACATGGATTTTGTTCAGTTTTCTCCTATTATCGAATCTGACCTCATCTTGTATTTCCGGGGGCATTTCATTAAGAGCTACTTCCGACTCAACAATCATTATGGTAGTGGCATTGATTATATTCATGTTTGACGAATTGTGTTTCGGACCTTTTTCTAGTATCTTGTTTTACTGCTCTGTTAGTTCTGTTTTTGACAAATTTATAATGGGAGGGTGAAATTTCTCAATCAAGTTGTTTAAATTGTTATGATTTTCTATTTTGCTTTTTGTACCCATTTTTTGTCACATTAGCCTTAAGTGTGTTGAGATTTCTGTCTAGCACGAGCTGTTTTTGGGCTAATATTTCCTGCTCTCTTCTTGAAAATTTCTCCTTTCCTCTCAAGAAGAGAGCAGAAAATATTTTAAGTTCAACACTGTGACTAAATAGGTGTAATTTATTTATTTATGAATCAAAAATTATTCTATTTCAAGTGTTTTATTAAATGACAAAGCAAACACAAAGAAACATTTTATTCTTTTTCAGATTTAAATAAGGATTTGAGTTCCAAGAGCAGAGCAGATTTAAAATTTCAGCATATAGTGACTAAGTTAATAGATTTTATTCAATTATGATTTGAAAATTTCTATTTTAAAGTCTGTAATAAATAACATAGTAAGTAAGTAAAGTTAAAACACAAAGAAATTTTTAACAATTTCAAAGAATTATATATAATTGTCCTGTTGATACGTATATTTGTAATAATGCACAAAGTCCAAATGTTATTGAATTTTTGGCACCGCTGAAGAAGAGAGTAGTTAGCTCTAGAAACATGTACGGTAATTAAGTTAAATAAAATATGTAAAGTACTGACAAGGCGGGAACGTGTTTTATAAGTCAATACGGACAGGATTAATCAACATGGTGGAAATAATCCATGCTAATAATATTCTCGCCATATAATGGGAAGAGAGAAAGGATGTGCATTTATTTTCAACTGTTGATAAGGACTTTGATGTGAAAATTCAAAGAAAATGAGGCTGAGGAGAGGAAGTAGTGAAAAACCCCAAGGGTACTGGAAGATAACAACCAGAAAATGAATACAGTATATCATCAAGACCAAGCCCTTGCATATTTCCCTGTAATGCGATGGACTATGCTGTATCTATTGGATATGGCTATCTTCAATTCATACATTGTGTTCATGAAGGTTACTGGCAGGTGGCTGTATTATACAGAATTTCTCAGAGCATTTGCCAAGCAATTGTTGCAGAGTGTTGCTCTCCTGCCTAGGACAACAAAAGGAAGAACTCCCAGTCAACACAGCCACCTAAGACTTTAGGCAAATGTATGGGGCATTTTCCAGTGCCTGTTCCTCCAACAGAAAGGAAGAAACTTCCTTCTAGGTGCTGCAATGTTTGCAAGGGTCATAAAATAAGGTCCGAAGAGAGGTGACTATGTGAAAAATGTGGTATTACTCCATCTGGAGAGCTGCTTCAAAAATTATCACACAATGATTCACTACTGAAGACTGAGAAACAGTTAATGAACAGTTAGGCATTGATTTGTGAAGTATATAGCTTCGAAAAAATGCCAGTTTTTGACCAAGCATCAATATACAAAATTAAAACACAATTTTCTAAACTAAATAGTTTTCTGTCCCTGCAAGTTAGACTAGTAGTCAGGTTCCAATGGGTTATTTAAAGTATAGTTTCAGAACTTTGCTGCTTTAAAAGTGGGAAACCACAACAAACATATCTTTGGAAGAATGGCTGAAAGAGAAGTGCAAGGATGTTCAAGGCTTTATGGTCTGAGGAATGGTAGAAAATGCATGCAGACAAATCAATGAAGCCTTTGGAGAAAGGAAAACTAGGTAAGAAAGAGTAGTGATGGGTGACACAACAGTGCTGATGAATTGGATATGGAGGAACATAGTCAACAGCTTGCTGATAATCCTATGAAACTACAGTCCAACAATCGGGCTCATTTCATATGTGCATCTTTCCCACTTTATCCGAGCAATTGCTCCTCAACAAGAGCTCAGATGGGAAAATCTAGCAAAAAAACATAAAGCACAAATATGACAGGAACATATCCAACACCATTATCAAGGTAAAGAAGTAGATGATAGCGATCTGGAAAAATAACAGGCTGCTGATGCTGATGAAATGGGAGTCCCAGTTTTGAAGTCAGAAATTGAGAAGTTTTGAAAGAACTAAGTATATGCAAGGCACCAGGAATTGATGACATACCCTCAGAATTACTGACTGCCGTAAGAGAAACCAGCATGGTGAGGTTATTCGCTTTATTGTGCAAGATACATGGAAAAGGAGAATCGCCATATGATTTTTGGAAAAATGATGTTATATCTATTCTTGTGAAAGCCACTGCTGACAAGTGTGAAAACTATCGTACCATTAGTTAGTATGGAAAGACAATTGAGTTGGAAGACATCAATTTGGCTACAGAAGAAATGTAGGAACACATGAAGCAATCCTGATCTTAGAGGATTGAATTAAGAGGGACCGGCACACATACCTATTATCCATAGAAAAACAAAAGGCATTCATTGTCAGATACTGAGAAAGAAGAACAATTTACAATATGCAAAACATCAGTCTGCTGTGATAAGAATCGAGGACATTGAGAAAGCAGCAGTATTCCTTAACAGAGTCAGGCAGGACTGGAGGTTCCCCCTCCTTCACAATGTTTATATAGAAGAAAGAAGCAGTAAAGAAAATCAAAGAGGAATTTGGAAAGGGTATCGCAATCAAAGGAGAGGAAATCAAAGCTCTCAAGTTTGCTCATGATATTGTTTTTTATCTCAGTTTGCAGAAGATCTGGAGAAATTGTTGAATGGTACAGGCAGAGTCTGGGGGAAAGAGTACAAGACCAAAATAAATAGAACCCCCCCAAAAAAGTAATGGAGTGCAGTAGAAAAAAAGTCAGCTGACGGAAGAAAAATGAGATTAGGATATGAACTTCTAAAGGTAGCAGATGAATATTGTTACTTGGGTAATAAATAAACTAATGACAGCAAAAGTAATGAGGACGCAAAATGTAGATTACAGGCTAGCACAAGCAAGGAAGGCCATTCTTCAGAAAACAAATTTGCACCTTTCAAACAGTGATAAACAGATTACTGAGATGTTTTGAACACATTTGTCTGGAGCTTGGTGTTGTATGGAAGAAAAACATGGATGCTAACTAGCTCAGGAAAAGAAGGGTAGCAGCTCCTTAAATTGTGTTAAAAATGAATGCTGTAGGTGAGTTGCGTAGATCGAATCATGAACGAAAGGTACAGAATTAAATTGGTGAGAGATCAATATCAGTAAATTTGACAAGAAGAGATAGAATGATAGGATATATCTTAAGACACCCAGGTCTTGTTCAGTTGGTTCTTGAGAGAATTGTAGTCAGTAAGAACAGTAGGGGTAGAACAAGATATGAATACGACAAGCAGATCAGAGGAGATGTAGGATGTAGTAGTTATCTAGAGATGAAAAAGACACCACAGGATAGGGGCACATGAAGTGCTGCATCACATCAGACTTTGGACTGATGACTCTCAAACAATAACATGTGAGAAATTGCGTCCTGGTTAACAGTGACTGCAATTTGTTTCCAAGAGGACATGCTGAGAACCCGGTTATATTCATTAACCAAGATGAACCAGCCAGTCCAGTGCACTTACAAAATAGACTGTATTTAAGCCAAACATGGTCATACTGTATTACACCTTTCTTCATATCACCCAGTATTGAATCCCATTAAGTTGATATAGTCAAGTGTAAAGAAGGGCATTTCTGAACAAAATGTGATGTACAGAATGGAAGCATTTCTATCATTTATGGTGAACAAATTGCTTCTATTACAAAAGAGGACTGGAAGTAAAATTTGCGAGCACGTAAATTAATTTGAACATCAGTAATTTCAACTGAAGATTTATTTGATTATAGTGACAGTGATGGAAGCAATACTGAAATCCCAAGAGAAAGTGGTAGTAAAACAACACTGCCAGCGGAAGTGAAATAGGCATGAATAGAGAATATGATGAAACAGTGGGAGGGGCATTATCTATGCCTAGATATAGTGACAGTGAATGATCCATTGTCTTCTATCAAGTGATTAACATACTGAGTTATGTGTAATGTGCTGTTATATGTGTAATTATTGGAAGGATTTCTGAAAGGCTTAACAGGAATACTATAATTTATGATGAGATTGTACATTTCATAAGGCATGCATTGTACAATATCCTTCACTTATACTCTCCTGTGTATGCTCGAACCTAGTCCTTGTCACCTTCCACAACAGCGCACTTCCCGTCCTGCACTTAAATGAATGTTCTCCACAATTTGCAAACGCTGTACCCAAAGATTGTGACTCAGTCCTCAACACAACAAAAGTATAAGAAAGGAACCTACACCATTAGGAACCCTCCTGATGTACAACATACAGGCAGACAGGGTAAAAAGTATGGTATATCTAAGGAGTAACATAGGACCATTGTGCTGTAATTAAATGCTGAAGAAACCAGAGACTATCTTCATTAGCAAGTGGCAACACCTATCCTGAAACGATCACAGAATCAAGCTCAAAAAGACAATAACAAAATGCTGTATCCTCTCTTCCCTACTAAATACCGTAGGGCCCTATATAATTTATTATCCACAGAAAAGAGAATCCAAACTTTCAAGATATGGATATATAATGGCAAATTGTGTAATTCCTGTGGGTTATTTTCATGTCACACCAATGGAGATAGGTCTTATGCCAACAAAAGGATAGGAAAGGGCTAGGAGTAGAGAGGAAGCAGTGGTGGCCTGAATTAAGGTACAGCCCCAACATATTAATGACATGACAATGGGAAATGATAAAAACTATCTTCAGGGTTGCCGCCAGTTGGGTACCCCACACAAAGAGCTGTCAACCTCAGCTTATCAAGACAATTTAACTCAAGAGGCTGAAATACACGTATCACATTATGAGGACTGTTACAAGTAATATTTTGAGGAAAAAATTTAGGCAGAAGAGGACTTAGAATAAGATGGACATCTCGGATCAATATTTTGAATGGATTGGAGCTCTTTGGCACATGACAAAAGGAAGATAGCCATGCTTGTAGCCAAATTCCAGTTAGGATAAGGTACCAGTAACAGTGAAGAAACCAGCCATCAGATGCCATGCATTGGAGGGACTTTGAACAATAATAGCTGCTATATATTAACTAGCATAAAATATTGAGCTACCTGAAGAAATAACGAAAATCGTTTCAAATATTGGAAATTTCACTATACATCTTTCCAAGGATCTTCAAAATGTCTGCTTAAAAATGAGGAGTTGCCCAATTAAGTCTATTCAGCAGTTTGTTAGAATTTCCATTATCAGAAAAATGACATCAAAATATTAGATTACTTCAAATGTGTTCACCTGTGTTTCTCTTGGCACTGCCAACTCTGATTTTGGTTCTTCTTTCAAATGCATCTCTTCTGATATAATTTTGTAATTGTCCTGTGGAAAAGTTAATATATTAGGCAAATTTTTCAGACACATCTGGAAATGTATTTATATATGAGTGGGCTTAACAATTCATCATTTCCTAGTAAATAAGACAGTTTCAGTTTCAAATCTTAAACTATCGTTTATCAGAAAATCTCCATGTTGAGTATCCATAAATGCAAGACAATTAAGAGACCTTCAGGAGTGGAGGAATGTCCTGTTTAAATGGTCATATTTAATTTTGAAGAGTAGAACAATTATATAAAATAAAATCTTCTAAAATAACACCGAATGATCAGGAAAATGTACAGACATACTTACAAATAATCTGCTCATTATAAAGAAACCAATACTGAAATATTAAGAACTCCACAATTTATCACTGTTATCTTTCATGTCTTGTACCAACAAATACAGCTCAGCAGGAAAATGTATCTTCCATATTTCCTCTTCTATATGAAGTGTTCAGCTTGAAGACAGGGAAGATCCTCAATAGCCCTACCATCAAATGGCATAGAGAGCTAGGTGTCACTGAGGAGGCAAACTAAGGAAATGAAGAGTAAGGTAGCTTTCGATTGCGTTCCTCCTCCAGCCAGACAGTGCTGTTACATACCAGTCTCTCATGAGCACGGTACTGTACACACAGACCAGCTATTTCACACCTTTTCCTATAGGATCTGGCTGTATTAGGAATGGTGTTGCCCGTACTGCTCATATCTCAGTCACTTTCATATCGTAAGAGCCAAGAATGAGACTGAGACCCAAAATACAAGTGACAAACTTGTTCTGGGCCAATCCAGAAGACAACAGGTATTGAGCACACAGTATCTCACCAGAAATGGAGTAGGGCAGGCCACCTCATATGGAAGTCATAAGCCCTAAACAATTTAAACCATACCCTATAGGTTATCTACAATATCATAGAGGGCCTGTATGCCTGACATCAGTGCTCCTTGTGCAGGTATGAGTACATATGGTCAGCTGACAGGGATATTGCAACTTGCTTTACATTGCACTGATACAGAGAGGTCTTTTGGTGATGATGGGATAGGAAAGGGCTAGGAGTGGAAGCATACCTGCCAACTTTACAAAACCAAAAATCAGGAGATTTTGATATGAAAATCAGGAAAATCAGAAGAAACAATTGGTCAAAACTGCTTATTCTGCATATCTTGTGCAATGCAGTACTATGATATATTTGTAACACTGATTGTCTCAAAGCCTGACTGCTGCTGTATGAGATTACAAGGCTAAAAATTACACATCTCTATTACCTCACAGGAAGTACATGTGTGAGATGATCAGTCTGTGATAAGCCTTCCGAAAATAGTATGAACTTGTGTTCCACACGTGTGAATCAGTCATGTACTTAGATACCATTACCTAGCAAAAGCATAGATTAATATATTGCACGCAATTATGTGAAGCTCAGTGCTATTAGTATCAAATAACTAGCTGTTGTACCCGTGCTTCGCTATGGAATTCTCAGAAAGAATGTCCTTATAGTTTTCCCAACTGAAGTCACCACAGGTCATAACAATGACATCATTATGAATGTCATGATTAAAAGTAATGGTGTCATATGAAATATTCTATAAAATGAAAAACAGCACATTTTCTCACTTTTAACGAAAAGTACTATGGTTGATATAGATGTTGATTCCCATAGGGAAACCAGAATATTTGTCCCGAATGAGTAAATCTATAATACCAACATAAATGGTCTGTTATTGGACGTTATAAATTTTCCAACTAACTCATTCCTGGTTGCCAACGTTCTGCCCCCGTGTGCTAAGTTGGGCTCATCAGTTGGTAAATAGCACACCCACCAAGATGCATGACTTGTGCATACCATGGAGGCCACTGCGTAGGCTACTTGCAGCCACTGGCAGTGCCAATACACTATGAGAGACTTTGTCTCATTATCAAAAATTGAGGCCTGCTTGGCCATCAGATGATATAGATGTTGATTCCCTTAGGGAATCTGAAATATTTGTCCCGAATGAGTAAATTTATAATACCAATATAAATGGTCCGTTATTGGACATTATAAATTTTCCAGCTAACTCATTCTTGATTGCCAACGTTTCGCCCTCGTGTGCTAGGGTGGGCTCATCAGTTGGTATCGGTACCAATAACGTCAATAATGTTAGACTTTAAAATATGGGGAATATTGGTTTATGATGTAGAAATCACTGATGAAGTGAGTTGGGGCTCCTGAAACATGTACGTGTGAAATAATTATACAAAATTAAAAACTGATAATATATTGATATGGCAGACCAAACCATCGTCCATAGTATATTATGTGCTGGATGTCATTCATTGTTATTGGAAATAGTGGATACTTGTTGTCACTGGAACCTTGTAATGGAACACTTTAAAACATAATGGAACACTTTGGAACATTTATGAAAAGTATAACAGGTTATTTTTATGTTATGTAACACTTTAAAACATGTATTAGAAAAATCAATCAGTGATAAAATGTTTTTTGCTACTATTTGTTCTGTTGTAGCCCACTTAAGAGTAGGCCTTTTAAATATTTAACTATTATACTACCAAAGTGAGTATTTTTGCCTTGTTATTCTTAGAACACTTTCTAGAATGAAATGGTTTACCATTGAATTATTTGATTCCTTAAGATCTAAAGGTGTACTTCAATATATCATATCGGATGAAACCTTTCTATGTTGGTGTTGGGCTGGAAATTCGACAGAATGGATCAAACATACTGTCACGAACATGAATTCGTGGCTATTAAAAATTGCTCTTCTTATTGTAAATTATTGAAGTGGAGGAAGACTGTCGCTCACCAGCCTAACACTTATTTATTCTATGTGGTGCAAATTAGCTTTAAAGGTTTCAAAACACTAAGATGACAGAAATCGTTCCTGCAGGAGGCTAATGCATTTGAGCACCTTTAATACCATCAGGGAGATAAAGGATTAACATGCCAACTTGAAACCAGAAGACAGGCCCTCCACAACATGACTACTCAGACTACCATTTTTCCTGACAAGAGCTACAAAGCAAAGAGAGATGAAGAAAAACCCACTTCTTCAGCTTTCAGACATGCTGTACCAAATAAAAGGTCCATACCTGTAAATTCGGCATTTGTGTAATCGTAAAAAAAAAATACTTTGTCAATTTGAGATTAGTATACAAATATATATGTGCCTTAAGATTAGAGAGCAAGACACTCACATACCTCCTGAACATCAGATAAAAGTAGAGTAATGTAACCAGTCAAACTCAGACGACTGCTAAGGGTTTAATTGTAATCACTATAAAGTTGTCGAGAATGATACTTACGCATGAAGTATTTGATGTTTCCTCAAAGCAGATTGGTTCCTCTTTGATCTTTATTTCCATGTCCATTTTAAATGGCGTGTGAAGGTATGGACGGTTTTGGGATATAGATTACTTCCACAGTTTGCACTGAAACAGGAGCAACAAACACTATTATTGCTGTTTTGTAGTCAAGTCTGTAGTGTTAGGTGACTGTTGATATTGTGCTCATAGCCACAGTACCTCCAGTTTTACCTCGAAACTGAACCTCATGGATAAACATTTTCAATGAAAGAACATCCCACACCCACAGAATGGGATTAATTTGCACAGCCCTTGTGAAAAGCCTGTGACTTTGCAACTTACACATCGCCCACTACACTGGCAGTCTAATGACTGGTTTGATGTACATTTTTCTTTTTTTTATGATTTGTTTACATCAAACTGACACAGATAGAACTTATGGCACTATGACTAGGAATGGGAAGCAAGTGAATGTGGCCTTGAGTAATATAGAGTCCCAACATTTCTCTGGTTTGAAAATGGGAAAACACAGAAAACTATCTCTAGGGCTGTGACTTCTTCCCATTCCTAGCCCTTTCCTATCCCATCATTACTATAAGTCCTATCTGTGTCAGTGTAATGTAAAGCCAATTGTAACAAAAAAAAAAAGGAAATTCTACAAACAAACCTTCCAAACTATTAGTTTCTTGCTCAACTTCCAGGGCAAATGATCCCCTTTTAGCCACTGTGAAGACACAATCCCCATGCCCTGTCCCTCCACTAACTCTATTGGCCGTGTACATTTTGCACTGCTCAATATAAACCTTACTCTCTTTTCACTAGAGTCCAGTGGTGATTTAGACACAATATAAAATTTGAAAGTCACTATTAGGAATGTTCTGATATGCTACATTCAGTTTTGTTTTCAATCCACAAACCTTTGGATAGTAAGTGGTGAGCACAGGCTTATTCACCACACTTACAAATTATGTAAATCATCCTGGATGTTAATGACAATTGTTGGTAAGCCCTGTGCCTTATGCATTTTAATAAGCCAGATTATTACACTGATTTATCCGTAGACCTTCTATCAATGCACAGTACTAATCTGGGTTAGCAGCCCCTTTAACAGCTACCATACAATAAGTTGTATTCAGTAGCAGTTTAGCCAGATTCGTTATTGATCAAACAAATTATCTGACAGAGGATAGCCAGGTACTCATTGGCAATTTTATCCAGAAAGCTGCAACCATTACTGATTATGCTACAATATATAGGTCTACTGTATGTCCATTACAACAAACAGTTCTGAACTGGCTTTGAACTCCTTTGTTACAACAAATAGTTCCTTCGTTACAACATTTCCCAACTGGCTATAAATTATTTTGTTACAACAAAGAGTTCTGAACTGGCCATAAACTACTTTTATGCAACTTTCTATGAACTCCTTCAAAATTATCTTAATGAGTATACATGAATAAGAATGCTTCCAGAAGTGATTGTTAATAATGGCTTTTTGGAATCAGTAAATGGCATTTGTGAACTGTATTGACGCCATCTACGAATTGTTACAAAATGTTACACAATGGATGATGGATGACCTCACTATTCCAATGAGAAGTACTGCATGTAGTCACACCATTTACTGGTCAAATCAAATGTGCATGTATAGAACATGCAGTCCCTGGTATTGAATGCGCACTGCTGGCATTGGCTCTGAAATGGTTCTGAATGTATTAGAACAGCATGAATTGAGAGCTCACAGTTCAGAAGCAGTTCTGAATTTCTGTTGGAAAAGCATGTACACAGGAACAAAAAAGTATTGGCACCGACACCTTTTTGCATATAACAGTATTAATGCTAGGAACATTATATGTATAACATTAACCTTACTCAATAAAGGAAAGAATTAGTATATTAAACCATTTCCTAAACACAACATAAACATATGTAATCTGTTAAATTAGGGTTTTCTGCTGCTCAGAAAAGTTTGGCACACTGTACGTCGTTTGTTACTGAGCTTTACGGACAGCGCCGCGTGTTGTCAAACAATTCAGTCGCTTGCCTGACGCCCGTGCATGGGTCATTCACTTGTTGATGAATCCGAAGGCGAAGGAGCATTCCCTGTTTTCCGCACCAAGGTGGTTTTCTTGCATTTGGAGGGTAAAAGTTACCACGAAATTGGTAAAGAACTTTCTGTTACTTATTCAACAGTGCGGGCAATCATCAAGAAGTTTCAAGAGACTGGTACAACCGACAATAAACGCAGATCTGGACGTCCAAGAGTTCTTATAAGTAGGGAGCGTCAAAACATAGTTCGTCTTGCACTAAAAGAGTCCTTTAAAATGCAGGGTCAATTGTATCGGACATCCAGTCCACGTCCAACAAACAGGTCCGTGCTCAAACTCGCAACATGGTTCCCTCCATGCCAAGACATCTACAAACTGTCATCAGTGCCAACGGTAGGCACACAGGCTACTAGACTTCAATTGCGTGAATTCCAGAAACTTTAATTTCATTTGTGTATAGGTGTGTCAATACTTTTTGATGTGTAGAGCAACTGATTTTGTTTCGTAAACTATTATTTTTGTTATGAAAAACCAATTATACTCGAGGAAGCTTATATTTACTACTGCACATTTCAATCTTGGCATCACCTTTATTTATGTGGAATGTATATATATTGGTAGGTGTGCCAATACTTTTTGGTGCCAGTGTATACTACTGCTCATGAGCAGACTATTCAGAATCAATTCGGTACCATGTAGGAAGAAATTTGCATGTATTATCACTAAGAATGGTAGCTCAGATATATTTAATGTAGACAGCTCACAGTCGGCTGAAAAACAGAATTATCTGCCGCTGATCTTTTATGTTTAAATACTAACTGAACAATAAAGTTTACCTTATTTCCTATCACGTAAAGTACGGTATAAAGTTCCTTATGGGGATGTACAAGACTGAGACTCCTTTGGACACGGTGTAAAGCGTTATAAACTGCAATTACCTGATGTAGAAAATCTTAAGAGATACAGCACAATCCACAGAACAAACCTGCAAACGCAGCCGCAATATGTCCGAGATGCACAGTACAAAACAAAATATTAACTCCAACATTAAATAACGACAAGCCAACCACTTCGAAAGTAAACCGGAACTGGCGAATACGGCTCAATCATTCAATGCTGATCTGCATTTAGGCCAGTCACCAAGGTGCAGATTGCCTAAGTGTTGTTTTCCTTACAAACCTAGGGCTCTCTAAATACTAGGTATGCTCACCCGCCATTATGGTTCATTCCTGCACTACTTTGGTAAGGCAGTTGACCGCCCCAGCCTTGTATATCCCTTTTTTTTTTTACTGTTTTCCACGCTAGAAAATATTGCTAATCTAACATACCGGTACTGTAAAATTACTCATTCTCAGTAGGCTACTCAAACGGTTACTCATTATAAATATTAGTATATTTCGTACATCATTGTGTAATTTTTACTCGGGACTGTGTCCGACTCGTTGGCTGAACGGTCAGCGTACTGGCCTTCGGTTCAGAGGGTCCCGGGTTCGATTCCCGGCCGGGTCGAGGATTTTAACCTTCAATGGTTAATTCCAGTGGCTCGGGGGCTGGGTGTTTGTGCTGTCCCCAACATTCCTGCAAATCACACACCACACATAACACTATCCTCCACCACAATAACACGCAGTTACCTACACATGGCAGATGCCGCCCACCCTCATCGGAGGGTCTGCCTTACAAGGGCTGCACCCGGCTAGAAATAGCCACACGAAATTATTATTATTATACTCGGGACTGTGATTGAAAAAGCAAAGTCGTTGATAATTTTCCTTTTTAATAAACAAACTAGGCATGTACTCTCACTGGAGAAGTATTACAAAAATAGCTTACTAATAAATGGATTATTATTATTATTATTATTATTATTATTATTATTATTATTAGTATTATTATGTTATTGATAAGTAGAATACCGGTATGTTGTTCGTAAGCTATGTGCCGCGGTACCGTCAGGCGTCAAGTGAAATGAGGGACACCGTGGTATTGATATAGGCTACTGTCATTCTTAAATCATGGAATTCGACGTGGCAATCGGTCAGTGTCGAAGATATATAAAATGTGATAGAAGATTTTGATACCATATGATCTCAGTCGGTATTTCATACTTGCGTGAAATGGGTTCAGTGCTATTTTCATTGTTGTCGAATTACGGGTAATACGAAAAATATTCTTCGAACAAAGATAACACTGAAATGTGATGTACGCAGACGAACCCACCCATGTAACTGGGATTCTTTAATTTTATTTCTTCCTTATAAAATGTAGTCCCTTTCCTTATTTACCAGTATTTAAAATAAGACATTCTATGTGTAAAATAAACTAATTTTTTGGTGAGCGTTATGGAATCTCATCAGGTAATTCAGTTGTAATGAACAGAGGATTTTATTTTATTCAAACGAACTTTCGTGAATCAAATGTTATGGTATTATAAATTACATTCGGGAAGAAAATAAGAATAGAGTACCGGTAACTACTTCTATAGCTGAATCCTTTCTCCCAACCTGAAGTATTGCACTGATAATCAGTTACCCGTGATTTGTAAGGGGAGTGACCCACGAGCTGTTGATAATATTGCACATTTTTGACTTTGGCAAAGTTAATAGTACGGTAGGGTACCGTACTTTTTTTTTTTTTTTACAGAGAATCCTCTGGTTTGAGGAGAAGTGGTATGATTTCTCAACATGGCTCACTTTATTAAGCTGCAATGGGTTGCAACGTTGGTAAACTTGCTCAGGCAGCACACCAAAACAGGGATTTTACGAATTTACTGTCTCCTTTTATTACAGTACGGTATTTACAAAACAATAATATACCATGCCTTGTTTACATCTCCTCTTCTTTTCCGAAGCAGTCCCATGCATTTTACCACGTTTCGGTACATTCTTGTTAAGTCCACAGCAGCATAGGATCGAATTTTGAAGAAGTGTCTAACAATTTTTTTCTTTTAAATTACAGCACGTTGGAGAACATGTACTGGTACATTTATCATTCAAAATATTCTCCGTTACTAGATTTGCACTAGCCTATTTTGCATTATACAGTTTATTGCTAATAGTCCCTATAGAAGACCTCACAGTTTACAAATTAATAACTTCAGAATTTAGTTTCTTTAGATGACCCAATTTTTTAAAAAATTACGAATGTTTAGAGTTTGAGAAAGCTCATAGTTTAAAACCTGTCTGCATATTGGCCTACCACAGATCTTGGTTTTCAATAATGCATTTGTCCTACCGCCAACGTTAAACAAATTATTTCTGTCATATGACGTTAGTTTTGACAAAGATTGTAACTGCAGTGTTTGGATGTTGGATGTTGAACTCCTGTTACCGGACTTTGGGGCCAGAAGTGAATATTGAATGATGAATGTGACTTAATTCAGAGGTGTAGTAATGTCAGTGGGAGCTGGATGCAGGTTTAAGTCAGCAGTTGAAGTAGAAGGTGTAGCAGAGGAAGTGGAGGCACAATGAAGCTGAAGGGAATCTAAACAACCTGTATCTCGCAGTAGAGACATTACCGTACTACAATTAGGTGCAGAACAACCCACCATTATGCAATAAATATCCACACAAATATAGCACTACTCTGTCCCTGCACGCGGTGATTGAAGCTCAATGTGACGAAGCGAGCGCTCGTAGGAGAAACTAGCGTTTCATCACGTGGCCCATTGGGGATGAATGAACCAAAATGGCGGCTAAGCATATCCATCTTGCAGAGCCTTAATATAACCAGTGCGTCGTTCCTCGACCGTAAATATACAGATCCGGTATAATTAACTTATCTGCAGCTAACTATTGCACATGTAAAGAAGTCGAATGTCATCTAAGACAACCAAGACCAAGACCACTCAAACCACAAGACAGGAAATATATGTCGCGTACCTACCGAGAGACGGCAGACTTCATCTTCTAGAAAATAGATCTCAGAGAATTAGAGTAGGCGAAGCTTTATCTGACCCTGTAATAATTAAGAGGGGGATTCCTCAAGGCAGTGTTATTGTTTTCTTAAATATATAAATGATATGAATAAAGGAGTGGAATCAGAGGTACAGGGTAGGGCTTTTGCGGATGATGTTATTCTGTATAGAGTAATAAATAAGTTACAAGATTATGAGCAACTCCAGCGTGACCTCGATAATGTGTTGAGATGGATATCAGGCAATGGTATGTTGATAAATGGGGTCAAAAGTCAGGTTGTGAGTTTCACAAATAGGAAAAGTCCTCTCCATTTTAGTTACTGCGTTGATGGGGGTGAAAGTTCCTTTTGAGGTTCATTGTAAGTATGTAGGTGTTAATATACGGACAGATCTCCATTGGAGTAATGACATAGATGGGATTGTAAATAAAGGATACAGATCTCTGCACATGGTTATAAGGGTGTTTAGGGGTTGTGGTAAGGATGTAAAGGAGAGGTCATGTAAGTCTCTGGTAATACCCCAAATAGAGTATGATTCCAGTGTATGGGACCCTCACCAGGATTACTAGGTTCAAGAACAGGAAAAATCCAAAGAAAAGCAGCTCGATTTGTTCTGGATGTTTTCCGACAAAAGAGTACCGGGTAGCGTTAAAAAATGTTGCAAAGTTTGGGCTGGGAAGAACTGAAAGAAAGAAGACGAGCTGCTCGACTAAGTGGTATGTTCCGAGCTGTCAGCAGAGAGACAGAGTGTAATGATATTAGTAGACACATAAGTTTGAGTGGCGTCTTTAAAAGTAGGAAGGATCATAATATGAAGATAAAGTTAGAATTCGAGAGGACAAACTGGGGGCAAATATTCATTTATAGGAAGGGGAGTTAGGGGTTAGAATAACTCACCAAGGGACATGTTCAATAAATTTCCAATTTCTCTGAAATCATTTAAGAAAATGCTAGGAAAGCAACAGATAGGGAATCTGCCACCTGGGTGACTGCTCTAAATCTTGATCGGGTTTGATTGATTGATTGATTTATCTTCTTCCTCTTCTCCTTGAAAGTTGATGTTAGGCTCTCTTTGAGACGGCAGACGACTGGGAATCAGAAGCTAGTGCTGGGAGAGGAGGCAGTCTTCCGAGTAGTGATGTGCTCGAATGACGCCTGGTAGAGTTGGGTCGATTCGTGGACGAATCGCATTTGAACGACTCCAAATAAAAAATCGTGTGAATAGATTCTAGGTATGGATGATGAGTCGTTCAAATGAATAGTGGACTTTGGAGTCGCACGGGTTCGAATGAATCGCCGTTCAAATGATTTGTTGTGAATCGTCGGATTTAGAGTCGTCCGTGGTTGTAGCGAAGTCGGCAGCGACCATTACCGATCCGTCCCGAAGTCTGCGAGTGAGAGTTGAGGGTAATGGTGAGGATATAACTCGTATTCACGCTGTTTTAAGAAAGGTATTTCCTGCCTACAGAACAGGTCACGTACAGTATCTATGACAGAGTTGAAACAAAATTTTACATTTTCGACCTTCGTGGCCGGGGGTAATGCTGTCAATCAAAGTTGAATTCCGGATTGTTGGACAGTGACTATTTCATAGTCGACTATTCGTCATCGTTCTAGATGACTTAATCACCAGTGGGGGCGAATGCCGGTCATGAAAGTCAGGTTTGCTCTTCCATTCGTCAAAGTTGGTGGGGTGGGACATGCATAGTTCTGAATGAATAAAATTTATAAACCCAATAATCGCTAAATCCATGAACGTTTTAATCATCGGTTACATGAACATGCATTCAAACTGGTTACGTCACACCTTCAAGAATGGCGAAAAGACACATTTTATAATTATTAACAAATCATGACAATCCAGTGATTATATAATTTAAACAAGTAAACGTCAAATTATGTACACTGAAAAATTGCAACTATTTGTTAGATCTATCTACTTGAAAACAAACTCTACTCTGCGGCTTCTCTTTACAAAACCATCAATAACTTCATAATAGAAAGAGGACTGTAGTCTAATTTTTGCAAGCAATCCTTTTTTAATCGACAACATAGCTAATGATGATAGCCTCTCCTGACCTTGAGTCGATCTGCAATATGTATTAACGCGTCTCAGTGTTGGAAAAGTACGTTTTGCAGAGGATTTAGTAGAAGGAATTGTTGCTACAAGTTTGATGAGCTTGAAAATTTCTGGCATACCCATGTACAATTTCTTAGTATGCATAAACTGCATTAAGTATGAAACACTTTCCTCTTTAAAATCAGAAGATGAATACATCACACTTAAATCGGTTTTCAAGCGAACAAAGACGAAAAATAACCCATAGGTCCTTTCTAGGGCAGTAACATCACTGTCTGGAAACCGATTTCTGTGCTTCACAAACAAATCACAAACCAACAGCGAGAAGAACACACATTTCTTTATGCATTTAAAACGCTCTCCTTTTAGGACAAGTACATTGTCAATAATTTCATTGAATAGACGTTTGTATTTTGATTTTTCTGGTTCATCACTAATTCTTCGATTTTTAGAGCACGGCTGTCCTACATAAACATCAATTTCAGTATCAACATGTCCATACAAACTATTAAAATCTTCATCACAAATAGACCGGCTATTTAAAATGAGCTCCTCAAACTTCTTGCCACAGTATTGAACATCCAGACTTTTTTGTTTGTAAGATACCGAACACAGTATCGGAGAATCAAAAATCTTGGAGAACACTGCCAGCAGAGATCCAGTGTTGAACAAAAGAAGAACAAAAATCCCCGTGCTTTCAATGTAGTGTCTTCATCCCAGTTGTCTGAAGTATCCTGTTCATGTTGAAAGAATTCCACCAGCTTATCATAATATTCCTTCACAGTGTTAATAAGACGTGAAACAAAATTCCATCTCGTTGATGCTACTGTTGGCAACTTCTTCTGAACAAAATTTCGAAGAGCAGCTGTTCTCTTTGTAGACTTTGACAAAAAGCAGCAAGTCCTGACATTGCTTGGAAGAAAATTGTACATTCTTTGATTTTTGAATCAGACTGCTGTAGTGTTAAATTCAATAGGTGGCTATATCAATGTACAAATGTCGCATTTGGATACTGGTCTAGAAGTAGTTTATTAAGCTCATACACATGAGCGGTTAAGACAGCAGCACCATCATATGTTTGAGCCACAATCTTTTACTCACAACAGAACTCTTTTAAAATAGCACGAATATGATTTAAGAAGGCTCCAGCAGTGCGATCTTTACTAACGTCAGCAAAACCAAGAAACCTCTCTTGAATTCAAATCAAAATCAAAATATGTTTATTTGCAAATGAGGTGTCTACCTCGGTGGCAAATGGTACACTAAAATACATTATTGTCAGGCACTAAATATTAAATTAACAAGAGAAGAAAATTTTCCTATAATACAATATTATACAATTTACGCTAACAATTTTTCTATTAAACACACTAACACAATAACACAAATTTATATTGTTCACAAAATTCTACTTATAATATCTCTTGTACTACTTACAAATATAGTCATCTGATATGCAGTATGTGGAATTACTTCAAATACTACTGTACAACTGGTATAAGATTAAAATTTACATTGCATTCATTTACTTTTTTTTCTTTACCCATTCTGGAACCTAAGAGGCATAACGACCTGCTGCGTCTCAACCAGAGCCCCTTTTGCCTCCACTTTTCAAAGTTCCTGAAGGGCCTTCACAGCTACCGTAGCGGTCCCAGGGCCCTCGAAGTCCCCACTGTACTTCACCCCTACAGGCAGTCCCCTACTTTGGCTGTCCAACTCCTTAGACCAGGGGATGGAATTAATTTATTCACACACATTTTTTATTTATATTAACCTGCACTGGTCGAATGCCCTCTAACATTTCATTTATTTTCTCTGTTGCTGTTTATTCTCTTCTCGAATATCTGTACAGATTTTGGAAAAGGATCAAACACTACCCCTGGTAAACTGTTTCACTCCTTCACACCCTTCCCAATGAATGAAAATTTACCCCAATTGCTTCTGCTAAAATTCCTTCTAATTTTATATTTGTGGTCAGTCCTGCCAATATAATTATTTTCCAAATGAAGCCTCTCACGGATATCTCTCCATGCTGCTTCTCCTGTATAGGCTCTATATAATCCTATAAGTCTAGTTTTCTCCCTTATCTTACTTAAAGTTTCCCACCCTAGTTCCTTTAATATTTCTGATACACCACTCTTTCTCCTGAAATCCCCTGTTACAAATCTTGCTGCATTCCTCTGCACACTATCTATTTCTTTTATTAGGTATTCTTGGTTAGGACCCCAAACACTGTTTGCATATTCCAATAATGGACGAACCATACTTAGGTAACTTTCCTCTTTTAATTCTTTATTGCATCCTTTAAGTAGCCTCATTCTGACATGTAACGATATGTATGCTTTCCCAATAATGTCATCCACATGACCCTTCCAGTGCAAATTACTTTCAAATCTAACACCTAAGTATTTGCACTTACCATCTTTTGGGATAACTACCTCATCCAAAGTATATTCAAATCCAGCTTTAAAACTCTTGTTTGTAAATGTTGTAACAGTTGATTTGCCTCCATTAACCTTCATATTATTCTCTTCAACCCATTGTTGGATACTCTCAAGGTCCCTTTGTAATTCTGAACAATCCTCAATGGTATTTATTTCCCTATAAACAATTATGTCATCTGCATACAATCTTATTTTTGATGTTATACTATTCCCTAAATCATTTACGTATTGTACCATTACGTTACAATAGCGACCGTAAATGTCATGGAAACAGTGGACAGATATGGCGTACAATAGCTTCAGGCAATGTGCAAATGCACAGAGTAGAGATATAGTAAATCGATATCGACCGGTCGCAAAGAAAAGTCTCAAGATTAAATAATGTTGGACCATAAAAAAATTTGAATGGAACCGATTCTTGACTACCTTGAGAAAAAGTTACGAGTTGAAGAGGATCTGAAGGAGAAGAAAAAGATTAGCGCAGCGTTAAATATTAAAATAACAATATACAGACATAATTGAAGACTTTATCTGCAAAATATCGGCAGGAATAACGAAGATTTTAAGGAGAATATTTATTATTGCAACAGCCAAATTCAGAAGCAAAAAGAGACTACAGCCGAGTCGAACATTGCCGAAATCAATATTATAGCGGCAAATTTATGCTAAGGAAGGCATAATTTATTGTTTCCAAGTGGGGAACAATATCTGTTTAAGCTAAAGAATTGACAAAAAGTAGGCCGAGTTAAAGAGATTATCACATTAAGAAAGATATTTACGATCAAAACGAGAATCACAAGAAAATTAAAACGTATTGAGTAACCTATTATTCACCAGTGAAATATGCATTCTACCATGTATTTGTTGTTTTATCATTTCATGAGAACTAGTGACAAGATGGAGTCAGCTTAAACAGATGGAATTGATCGCTCAAGATGAAATAGCTCAAGCCAAGATCCCCAGCCGGAGCCGCAGATGACGTAATCTTTGGACTGCAAGGGCTGCCTGTTCCAAGATGTCCTAGACCAGGAGAAATCCAGCAGCAAAATCCAGTTACGAGATAAGTATTATGAGTTGCATCGTATTGAATTTGAAATTAGTTGATGAAAAATATTTCGTATGAGTGCAGGAGTGCTAGAAGTAAGAGATTTAGTGCCAATAAACGAATACTAGATTATAAATGCCAATTATTAACCGATGATATGTGCCAATTTATGCAGTATAACTATGGTGCTTATGAGATAATTTTAGGTTAATGGAAACCAGATCAGATTGAGCATTTCTGCATGTTTAGTCCCAATCCATACAAGCAGACCGGGAAACGTTAAACCAGTTGTGATTGTAGAAAATGCATGCGAGATACGAGACGTAACCTAATATTTGAGGTCAATAAGAGTTGAAGTCATGGCCAGTATGATAATTGTATTGTAAGGAAATGTTGAAATATTACAGAGTTGCAGTGAGTGAAAGAATATTCAGGCTATTAAGTATTTCTATCGTAACACAGAGGTTATTTAAATGGAGTTAAATGAATATGTTTTTAAATATGGAGATATATATAAAGGAAATGGAATATTAATGTGGCAAGATGTAGTTAGAATGAGGAGATATGTTTTCTGTTCGTTGCATGAGTAAGGGATAGCTGACTGAATTGCGAATTCCTGTGTTACATATAATATTTATATTAGCACTGCATTAGTGTATGACTTGAGCCAAACATAATATGTTTCGCAATGACTTACAAGCTGAAGATATTGAGAGGTTACTTATTTGTTATACGTTACGTAATATAAATATACAAGAATAAAATGGAGTCTCGCATGTATAAATATTTGAAGTTTAGCGCGTCAACGCTAATATGAAGAACGGTTTCCTTTGACAAAAACTTGGCACAGCGAAGAGATATTTGAGAATAAGTAAATACATTGGCATGTGATTAGGAATTCGTGGCACGATTTTCGCAGGTTAGACTGACTTACTATTATATCTATGGCACTCTGTAGTAAGGATATTTGGTTTATTATGTACATATGATGGTGTACAGTTTTAATTTACTCAATTTTGGCTATGATAGGAATGTTAGTAACTGTATTGGTGTTTTTGAACCCAGATTTAAACAACGTAATGCTTATCTCGTAACGTGATGAGTCAGAAGTGAGAATCCAAACAAGTATCCAAATAAATTCAGACAAATAGACCGAAAAGAAAGATGTAAACCTAAATGATGCCCCAAAGACAATCCCAAACAGTATTAACAGGAAGATATTCCACTCCTCCTTGATGAATAAAGTTTTGGTCTCTACTTTTCCCCATGAATCAACTTAAATACTGAAAATATGATATATTGTTGAAGGTTAACGCAAGTGTAAACAAATATAATGGTAATTTAAAGATTTTCAACTATGTTTATCTCAGAAGTCAAGAATTTAAGAATGATCTTTGTAATTTCATACGATTTTCTTTTCTTTATTGCCGATAGATGCATTGATATTCCACTTTACAATATATTAGCATGCTAATAAACTAGATATAATATTAATATTGCGTTTCTATTCCTAAAGTAACTTATAGAATGTAGTAATAAGATAATATATGGATCAATTGAATTTGTTTATGCTGAATACTAAGCGTTGGTCAGGCAATTTCCTAAATGTATGGAGAATGAATGACTGGTTGAGCGTATAGCTACTCTTCAACGGAATCTACGACTTATCTAGAATATATGGGAATACAATGAAAGTAATTTACCCTGAGAAACGAATATGCACCATATTGTTATTGCTCGTGTTCATACATGATATCCCAGTTTTCATGTAAATTATCCGTAAATGATATAATACAGAGTATAGGTATGATTCTTGACCCGATGTTGTGAATTTCGTAACCAGAGCAATGTTTAAACAGGTGTATATTTAATTAATGCTCAACGCTGCGTAATAGAGGAAGTCACCGCGGGAACATTAATAAACCAAACGGTGCAGTATATTAAGAAAAGTAAGGGACCGATTATACTAGCCTGTGCAATTCCCTTCCAAACTTTCTCTTCCTGCGATACGTTATTTCCTACTTTGACTTTCTGAACCCCTGAATTTAAACATGTTTTTACCCAACGTGTAACCCTTACGTCCAATATTATTCCCTCCAATTTCTTTAATAATATTCCATGTTCCACTCTATCAAAGGCTTTGGAAAGATCTATGGCTATGCAATCTAACTGGCCTCCTGAATCCAATTGGTCTGATATGTCCTGCTGAAATCCCACCAGTTGTGCCTCACAAGAAAATTTCTGTCTAAATCCATACTGGCTCCTCATGAACCAATTTTTATCATCACATATCCCTCTGATGTACTTTGATATTAAACTCTCCAGTATTTTACAAACTATACTGGTCAGGTTGATTGGTCTGTAGTTCTCTGCTTTCCTTTTATCACCCTTTCCTTTATAAATTGGTATTATTACAAATTCCTTCCATTCCTTTGGTATTACACTATTATTTATGACATAGTCAAAGATAAATTTTTAATAAGGCACTATGTACCACCGCATTGCCCACCACGATTCGCTTCATGACTACAGCTCCATCCACTGGAATCAATTCTAATTTAACCTTTATTTCATCTTTCCAAAACTTATCTTTCCTTATATTTAGGAAATAAACATTAAAACAGGCGTTGTAAGATGGGACATGTTTCGCTTAACAGTCGTCAGCATCATCAACCGAAAATAAATCTTAGCCTAAAGTTAGGTCAGGGACCCAAACCTAGTGTACTTATATGGCACCCTAGGAGTCAACATTTACATTTAGAAAACCAAAATAGGCTGAAAAAAAGTGTGAAAAAAATCATAGAATGTTACAACATGGCTAAGAGAGAAAAACAAAAAACACAATTGTGTTGAGACAGACGATAAGAACAAAAAGTACAATACAGAGCTGGTAGTGAAATAATTAAAATCATTAGGATATCGTTGCTACTAGTCAGTCAATCAGAATGTTCAAACATAAAAACAAGAGTGAAAATATATAAGAGTGTTCATCATGGCTGAGTTAGAAAAACACGTAATCGTGTTGCCAGAGGTTAAAAACATAAGGTACAACACAGAGCTGGCAGTGTAATAATCAAACTCATGAATGTTCATACATGACAAAAAATGATGGTTATATTCTTTTAAGTGAAGAAATAATTAAATCCTACTCTTGTGTAGATATGTGAGAACGGGCAAGAGAAATTATATATTGTAGCAGACATGAAGTAGTAACACTTCCAACAGGATTGATCACGCCTGAAGCCACTTTATTTTTGCTGGGAGTTCAAGACCAGAACGGAAAAAATAAGATGCCAAGTGCGTGAACTGAAATCTGAAAATGGAGAGAGGAAAAAGATCAACTCAGGCCTTGAAAACAGGGTGTTCAAAATGGGAGACTAAGATTGCTTACCTCTTATGTTGGATGAGCGTTGACCGGAGACATTAGCCGTTCGAGGGGGTCTGTTAAACGTATGCCTGTGGCTGCATGTGTTGTATCTGTGTGATTGCCTAGGTGGAGAGTAAGTTGGGACGGGAGGGGTAGGCGCAACAATGAGAGTGCTGGAAGCTGGCGGTGGAGTTGTATTATGGGGAGGGGGTAAGGTGGAATCTGTTATGATGACCGGAAGGGTATTTAAAGGTTTATAATTGAAGATTTGGGTGAAATTGTTATGATTTATATTAAAATCAGTGAGTAAATTGGGGACTTCAGACCATGAAGTCCAATACGGTCTACAATGGGATTTATTACTTGTAAAGTACCCTCCTGCCGTTGTTCCCACCTGTTTTTTGCAGCAATCATTCTTGCTACTTTCATGTCTGTTACTTCTAAGTTGTGAATAAGTTACCCTGCGCCCACCGAGCTTTCACTTCCGTACAGCAAAGCTGGTCAGAAAACACACCTATGTAAAGACAGTTTCATCCAGGAGCTGACTTCATTCTTCCAGAATACTGTTGACTGCAACTGTGAGCAGACTGTAGCTTGATTCAAGTTCACTTCCTATATTACCAGCCTGAGAGTGCATACATATTAAATATTTGAAATTATATACCTGTTCCAACTTCGTACCCTAATCCGACATTCATTTATCTTGGTTGTCTTACCTACTGACATAAATTTACTCCTAGAAAGGCTAATTTTCATACCAAACTCATTGCACCTATTTTCAAGTTCCAAGAGAGTAGACTGCAGGCTTTAGGAGAAATCTGCCATTACCGGGCGAGTTGGCCATGCGGTTAGGAGCGTGCAGCTGTGAGCCCGCATCTGGGAGATAGGGGACTCAAAAACCCACTGTCGGCAGCCCTGAAAATGGTTTTCCGTGGTTTTCCATTTTACACCAGGCAAATGCTGGGCCTGTACCTTAATTAAGGCCATGGCCCAATTCCTTCCCATTCCTAGGCCTTTCCTGTCCCATTGTCACCATAAGACCTATATGTGTTGGTGCGACGTAAAGCAACTAGCAAAAAAAAAATCTGCCCTTAAGATAAAGTTGTCAGCATACACCGGTTTGCTTACTAAATTTTCACCTTACTGAATACCTTCCTGTCACTTTATACCTTTTAGCAGATGATCTATGTAAACTAAAAACAACAATGATTTTTCAAAATTCTGGCGAATACAGAATATCCAAACCTGAAAGTCCCTTTATGGTCTGAAACCACACTGCATTTCTTCACACTTCCTCTGAACCACTGACCTCACCTCCCTTCCAAGATGCCAGGGTACACCTTGCATGCTATACTGATTATTAAGATACCTTGATAATTGTTGCAATCCTTCCTCTTTGCTTGCTTATAGGTAGGTGCAAATACAGCCTTCATCCAATCTGAAGGTACCTTACTAACACTCCATGACAATCTTCTTTTATGAAGCCATTTCAACCCTTCCTTCCCATTATACTTCACCATTTCAGGACTAATTTCATTTATTCCTGCTGCTTTATGACATTGGAGTACATCTACCATCCTTACCAATTCCCTAAGTGGAATTTCACCGACATCATTGCCCTCTTGACAAAAGAGTTGAGAAACAATAGGGATTGCAAGTAATATATGACACAGTGATGTTGCAAAAAAAAAAAAAGACTGTGTTCTATGACTGAGAAAATTATTTGTGAGAATTAATTTGATGAGATGATGAGTATGATGCTGTACTGCTAAGAATGGTCTAAAGATGGTATTGTTGAAGAGAGACATTATGAAGGGGCTAGACGTAAAGGTTACATTCTACCTCGTCGGGTGTATTTAAAGACAGTGCAACGATGGGAATTAGGCCCACATTCGATGTATCCAGTAAAAGGAAGAGGGAGTTGTCACTAATGACTGTATGACAAAGGTCCAAACTTAATTGAACTTATTCCCTCTGTTCTGTTCAAGTTTAGAGAGAGGCCAGTGGGTGTTAGAATATTACACGTTGGCACTTGCATGTTACTGTTGAACTTGCGTCAAAGATTTTCGGTTATACAAGGATGAATGAGCAGCTGACCAAGCTGTGAGAATTAATTTGATGAGATGATGAGTATGATGCTGTACTGCTAAGAATGGTCTAAAGATGGTATTGTTGAAAAGAGACATTATGAAGGGGCTAGAGGTAACAGTTACATTCTACCTCATAGTCTATCAGCTTCATTTCCGTATTGATTGGTACTCTGATATAAAGAAAGTCTAAAATATCCACCTTATCAATACATTAGTTTTTTTACTCTAAATTAGTAAATTGGTCAATACCGGTTTCAATCCCTTGGGGATCATCTTCAGTTGACACACAAAAAGAATTTAAAAAAACATCACACATAAAAGGTTACATTTGGTGACTATTTCAATTAAATCAAGTGTTGAAAGTTATGTCATTAAAGTACTAGTGGGTACATCTTAGTTTTTTTTAAAGTGCTATTGTATGAGGTATATTGGCTCACTGTGTCTAAGCTTTTTGTACATATAATGGGTTCTACACTTATTCACATCTGGTATTGATAATATTACATTCAATATGATTGATTCATATGATTAAAACATTAACAAATATCTTACTAAAATGGTAAAAAATATACATCATTTGTTTAAAAAGTACTTGTTGTTAGAGTCTTTTGATCATACTACACTTGTATTACAAAATATGGAATAAGATTTTTCACTCATACACATTAGTGATAATGAGTCCATTATAGAGTCTTTAAAGTATTTTGTTGTAAAGGTATATCACAGCTTATTGGTTGTTGTGATGTCAATAAGACGTAATTTCACTTTGTATTAATGTTTTAGGTATTCCACTTTAAAAAAAAAAAAGTCCATTGGAGTAAACATAGGAAAAGCTTAATTTTTTTTTTTTTTTTTTTTTTGCTAGTTGCTTTACGTCGCACCGACACAGATAGGTCTTATGGCGACGATAGGACAGGGAAGGCCTAGGAATGGGAAGGAAGCGGTCGTGGCCTTAATTAAGGTACAGCCCCAGCATTTGCCTGGTGTGAAAATGGGAAACCACGGAAAACCATTTTCAGGGCTGGCGACAGTGGGGTTCGAACCTACTATCTCCCGAATACTGGATACTGACCGTACTTAAGCGACTGCAGCTATCGAGCTCGGTAAAAGCTTAATTAAAGGGTTAATTAAAAATACTAGTATATGATACCTTATTAAAATGGATCCTTCATTTCTAAAGTATTGATATGTGATACCTCATGTGTTTGTTTTATCATGTATAAAATGGGCTTTACATTTCTAAACAGTAGTACTGTAGGTTGTTACCATCTATAGTACATATGTAATATTACGATCTGACATAGCAGCCAACTGAAAATGTTTAAAGTATAATCTAATGGAATGGGACCAATTCCTTCTTTTTACTGTCTGTTTTTCACTTTTGACTGGTGGAGTGCATAACATATGAGTATTGTGTTAGATCTATATTATTGTTGAATTTGTTGTAATTTGTAAACTGCTGCTATTGGTGAAGTATCTTAGTCTATGGATGTCAATAGGAAATTGTTAGTGTGTCGTTGCTGGTTGAATGGTGACTGTTGCAAAATGAAGCTCGTTCGAGGTGCCGTGCGTCTTGATGGAATTTAAATTTGCACTTTATGGTAATGGCATGAAGGCTTCTGTGTGTTGTAGATTATTATCTGCAAGCAGAAACGGTAGGTGTGTAAGTTAGTGTATAATAAAGGTGTGGAAGGTAAGTTATATGTTGTGTTACTTACGTTGAATGTTGAGACTGTATGCTTTGCGTGGCTGCCTGTCGAGATCTGTTGTGTGTTATCCTGGGACTGTAGTTAGTGGCGGCGGAGGGGAGGTTTGGAGGGATGGGTGGAGCATTAGTGACAGAAGCGGGGTTGGAGGAGGGGAGATCTTTGAGCGGTTCATTTGTATGTGTAGGTTGTTGTTTGTTGATTCTTTTTAAATATACTAGAAGAATTCTACATAAACCTAGACCAATACACAAACCCAAACTTCAACTTAAATGAAAATACTGACAAAAATAATGTTGTTTTCAACACAGTCATTCCCCTCCTAAAAGATCATTATTAAGAAATTAACTATTATCTACCAAAGTTAATATTTTTGTCTTGTTATCCTCAGAACACTTTCTAGAATGAAATGGTTTACCATTGAATTATTTGACTCCTTAATATTTAAATGTGTAATTCATTATATCATGTCAGATGGAATCTTTCCTTGTTGGTGTTGGACTGGAATTTAGACAGAGTGGATCAAACCTCCCGACATGTCCTTGAATTCGTGTCTATGATTTGCTCTACTTACTGTAAATTATCGAAGCAGAGGAAGACTACCCACTCACCAGCCTAACACTTATTGATTCCATGTCGTGCAAACTAGCTTTAAAGGCTTTGAAACACAAAGATGACCAAATCGTTTCTGCAAGTGGCTAATGTATTTGAGAACCCTTAATACCATCAGGGTGAAAAAGGATTTAATATGCCAACTTGAAACCAGAAGGCAAGCCCTCCACAACCTGAGCTACTCAGACTGGCATTTTTCCTGACAAGATCTAGAAAGCAAAGGGAGATTAAGAGAAACCCAATTCTTCTTCAGCATTAAGGCATGCTGTGCCAAACAAAAGTTGCATAACTGGAAATTCTGCATTTGTGTAATCATAAAAGGTATACTTAGTTAATTGAGATTAGTATACAAATATATATGTGCCTCACGAATAGACAGCAAGATATCTCCTGAAAATCAGATAAAAGTAGGGTTATGTAACCAGACAAACTCAAACGACTGACAGGGTTTTATTGTAATTACTATAAAGTTACCTGGAATGATACTCACACATGAATTATTTGAAGTTTCCTCAACGCAGGCTGGTTCCCCCTTGATCTTTACTTCCAAGTCCATTTTAAATAGCGTGTGAAGTTTAGACTGTTTTTGGATGCAGAGTACGTCCACAGACCTTGCACTGAAACATGAGCAACAAACACTATTATTGCTGTTTTGTAGTCAAGGCTGTAGTTTCAGGTGACTGTTGATGTTGTACTCATAGCCACAGGACCTCTAGTTTTACCTGGAACTGAACCTCAGGGATAAACATTTTCAATGAAAGAATATCCCGCAGAAAGGGATTAATTTGCACAACTCTTGTGAAAAGCCTGTGACTATGCAACTTAAATATCGCCCACTACTCTGGGAGTCTAAAGACTGGTTTGATGTACCTTATTTTTTTTTTTTTTACGATTTGCTTACATCACACTGACAGAGATAGGACTTACGGCATTATGGCTAGGAGTGGAAAGCAAGCGACTGTGGCCTTGAGTAAGGTGTGAAAATGGGAAAAAAAAAAACTGTCTCTAGGGCTGCAAATTCCTTCCCACTCCTAGCCCTTTCCTATCCCATCATTAACATAATTCCGATCTGTGTCAGTGCAATGTAAAGCCAGGCCTTCAAAACTATTCATTTCTTTCTCAACTTGCAGGGCAAATAATCTGCTTTTAGCCACTGTGAAGACACAATCCCCGCACCCTGTCCCACTATACCTTAATTAAGGCCACGGACGCTTCCATCACACTCCTAGCCTTTTCGTATCCTATCGTCGCCATATGACCAATATGTGAGAGTGAAACGTAAACCAGCTTGCCAAAAAAATATAGGATAGCCAGGTACTCATTGGCAATGTTATCCAAAAAGTTGCAACCATTACTGATTACGCTACAGGTTATAATGTATGTCCATTACAACAAAGAGTTTCAAAATGGCTATGAACTTCTTTGTTACAACAGTTCCGAACTGACTATAAACTATTTTGTAACAACAAACAGTTCTGAACCGGCTATAAACTACCTCGTTACAACAAACAGTTCCAAACTGGCTATGAACTCCTTCAAAACTATCATAATGAGCTAACATGAATCAGAATGCTACCAGAACTGATTGTTAATAACGGTTTGTTGGCATTAGTAAATGGTATTTGTGAACTGTATCAACGCCATCTACAAATTGTTACAAAATGTTAAACAATTGATGATGGAAGACCTCACTATTCCAATGAGAAGTACCGCATGTATTCACACAATTTATGGTGTAATCAAATGTGCATGTATAGAACATGCAGTCCCTGCTATTGAACGTGCACTGCTGGCATTGGCTCTGAAATGGTTCTGCATGTAGTAGAACAGCATGAATTCAGAACTCACAGTTCAAAAGCAGTTCTGAATTTCTGTTGGAACAGCATGTACACTGGCACCAAAAGGTATTGGCACAGACACCTTCTTGCAAATAATACAATTGTATAAATACTAGGAACATTATATGTATACAATTAACCCTTACTCAACAAAGGAAATAATTTGTATATTAAACTATTTGCTAAACACAACACAATCACATGTAATCTATTAAATTAGGATTTTCTCCTGCTCAAAAAATTATTGGCAAACTGTACGACGTTTGTTATTGAGCTTTATAGACAGGGCAGTGTGTACCAGATTTGTGCAATTGGAGTTGACAAACAGTTCAGTTGCTTACCTGACGCCAGTGTATGGGTCATTCACTTGTAACAATGAATCCAAAGGCGAAGGAACATTCCGCACCAAGGTGGTTTTCTTGCATTCGCAGGGTAAATGTTATCGTGCAATTGGTAAAGAACTATCTGTTAGTTATACAACAGTGTGGGCAATCATCCAGAAGTTCCAAGAGACTGGTACAACAGACAATAAACGCAGATCTGTACGTCCGAGATTTCTTACATGTAAGGAGCGTCAAAGCATAGTTCGTCATGCTCTAAAAGAGTTCTTTAAAATGCAGGGTTGATTGTATCGGACATCCAGTCAATGTCCAACAAACAAGTCAGTCCTCCCACTATTAGGGATATTTGAATGCAGCCGATATTCATGGGTGATCTCCCAGAAAGAAACCATTTATTTTGGAAGTTAAGCGGAGAAAACACTTCGAGTTCGCCAAAGATTATGTCAATAAATCAATTGAATTTTGGAATTCTGTGATACTTTCTGACGAATCCAAATTTAACTTGTATGGATCTGATGGAAATGTAAAAGTGTGGTACAAGCCAAATACAGAGCTTCAATCAACATGCCCTACCTACAGTAAAACATGGGGGAGAAAGCATAGTGGTTTGGGGACGCATGGAAACTTCTGGTCTTGCTGACTTGGCTATTATTGAAGGTGCCATGGATCATCGTAAATATACGGATGTGTTGCGAGGCCACTTATGTAGCAGTGCAGAGAAACTGGGGTCTTACTTTCAACATGACAACGACCTGCGAACGTGGGAGTGGTTACTATATAATGCACCAAGACGAGCTTTCACTCCACACAGAGCCCTGATCTTATCCCAAAATAGCATCTCTGAAACCACTTGGAGACAAAAGTTTGGAAATGTCGTTCTGCAGAGAAGCACGAGTTTCAGACGGTGTTGTAGAAGGAATGGTCAATGATCTCAGGAGAGATAACTCGCAACATGGTTCCCTCCATGCCAAGACGTCTACAAACTCTCTTCAGTGCCATCGGTATGCACATAGGCTACTACACTTGAGTCACGTGAATTACAGAGACATTAATTTCGTTTATGTACAGCTGGGCCAATATTTTTTCGTGTAGAGCGACTGATTTTGTTTTATAAACATTTATTTTACTTGTGAGAAACCAATTATACTCGAAGAACCTTATATTTGCTATTGTACATTTCAATAAATATATCGGTGTCTTCGCATCACCTTTATTTGTGTGGAATGTGTATATAATGGTAGGTGTGCCAATACTTTTTGATGCCAGTGCATACTACAGCGCATGAGCAGGCCATTCAGAATCAATTCGGTACCATGTTGGAAAAAATCTGAATGTATTATCACTAAGAATGGTAGCTGACATATATTTAATGGAGTCAACTTACAGTCGGCTGAGGAACATAATTATCGTCCGCTGATCTTTTATGTTTAAATACGAACTGAACAATAAAGCTTACCTTATTTCCTATCACCTAAAGTACGGGATAAAGTTGGAGATGTACAAGACTCGGACTCCTTCGGACACGGTGCAAAACTAAGAAACTGCAGTTACCTGACGTAGAAAATCTTACGAGAAACAGCACAATGCACGGAATAAACCTGCAAACTCAGCCGCAATATGTCCGAAATGCACAGTGCTAAACAAATTAATTCGAACATTAAACAACGACAAGCCAACCACTTCGAAAGTAAACGGGAAATAGCTAATAGGGCTACTCACATATTTATAACCATTGTGTCGTTCCTCGACCGGATACATATTATCTGCGCACTTTTTAGTGATAGATTTACACCCTAGTGCTGAAGCGGTCGACTTTGGTTATCTTCGAGATTCGTATTGGCAACCTTTGAAACACAAACTAAGAATCGCTTATCATCGCTGTTCGCCATCTGGCGTACACTGTAAGTACTCGTACTGTTGTTGTTTACATAGCAAAGCTAAACTATAGAATTCATGCTAGGGACACTTTTCGCAACGGGAAATGTTATATAGTATTAAATATTGTGTGTGTGACACAGTTGTTTGCTTAAAATAATAAAGGTTTATAAAATTCATATCGATCGATCATATTATCGATTCAATTCAGATTTCATTTCCATTCAGTTGGCAGTATTAACGGAACCCTTCTTACTTCTCCAAGGAGTACAAAAATCTATCACTAAAAAGTGCGCGGATAATACACACCCGGTATAATTCACTTATCTCCAGCTAACTACTGCACATGGATAGAAGTCAAAAGTCATCTGGGACAACCAGACCCACCATTACACTCAGACCACAAGACAGAAAATACATGGCGTGCGTACCTTCCGAGAGACGGGAGACGAATGGGAATCAGAAACGTACATCACCAATTACCACTATGCTCATAGGTTATCTAGCATACAAGTTGGCTGTTACGCTTCCTTACTGTTGTCAAACTTGTGTTTGCAGTTTCGAAATGTAGATTGTCAATCAATTAATCACTACTAATCTGCAGTTGGGCAGTCGTCCAGGTGGCAGATACGGTACCCTATCCGTTGTTTACCTAACCTTTTCTTTAACGATTGGAAATTTATTGAAGATCTCCCTTGGTAAATTATTCCAATCCCTAACTCCGCCTGCTATAAATGAATATTTGCCCCAATTTTTCCTCTTGCAATCCAACTTTATCTTTCCTACTTTTAAAGACACCACAAAAAGTTCTTCGTCTACTAATGTCATTCCACGCCATATCTCCACTGACACCTCAGAACATACCACATAATCGAGCAGCTCGTCTCCTTTCTATCAACTCTTCCCAGCCCACACTTTGCAACATTGTATATCATGATTGATATTACGTTATTGCCATTGTAGCATTCACGGCCCGTACTTATAGACATGATGTCCGGTTCCATGGCTAAATGGTTAGCGTGCTGGCCTTTGGTCACAGGGGTCCCGGGTTCGTTTCCCGGCAGGGTCGGAAATTTTAACCTTCACTGGTTAATTTCGCTTGCACGGGGGCTGGGTATATGTGTCGTCTTCATCATCATTTCATTCTCATCACGACGCAGGTCGCCTACGGATGTCAAATCAAGAGACCAGCATCTGGCGAACCGAACTTGTCCTCGGACACTTTCGGGACTAAAAGCTATACGCCATTTTATAGATATAATATAGGCTTTTGGGATTATGCCTTAGACCTATTTTCTTGGCATGGCATAAACCCAGCAGTCTATATCATGTCGATATCATAATTGATGGTCTTTGAAAGATTTATTTCCTTGAAGAACCTTATCTTCCTTCCATTTGATACCAGACTTCCACACCATAGGTAGCGGTGTCGCAAGGTTGCGTATCGGAGCCCTATGTGTTACATTTATTTCACACTTCTCAATTCATGTCCATTGCTGCGCCCAGTGATGTGATGGCATAATCATTATCTCCATCTTTCACTTGAAAAATGCAGTAGTCGTAGTAGTAGTAGTAGTAGTAGTAGTAGTAGTAGTAGTAGGGCAATGTATGTTCTAAATCACTGGCTTCAGCATGTTTTCTGCTGAGTCAGCACCCGAAGTCGTTGACCCCGGCCAAGGTCATTGACCCTATGACGTCAAAGCCACGTGACGTCACGAGCACGTGGCCTTTTTTGAAAACAAAAGCACGTCCTGTTGATAGCTGTCAACTTCACAGAACATAAGCCATCTTTTTGGACAAGAGACCATCTCTAACCTCACTGCTGCGATCTTGCCAGCTGTTCAAATTCCGCGACCACGTGCTTACGATAACAGCAGTGAGATAAGGACCTCTTAAGATAGCAGCAGTGAGGTTAGCCTGGTTCATTGATGACAGCTGTCATCTTGACGGAACCTAACAAGTGAACGTGGCTAACATCACTGCTGCCGACTTAACTACGTGTGGCGCCGAATTTAAAACGATGTCAAAATGACAGCTGCCGTCTTGACAGGTCCTAACCACGTGCATTTATTTGGTGCGGATTTTGAACAAGTGGCCTTGGCAACATCCCCCTTCCCCGACACTCTCTTAGAGGTGGCCTAACTTCAGGGGATTACAGTTTTAATTCTAGCTGATCTTCTCGACATACACCCTTCCGGACACCACATTGGAGGAGGCCTAGGAGGTCAGCTCATTGCCTTATGTCTCCATCCGACAGTTACGAACAAGTCTAAACATGTATAACCATGACGACGAGATCTTATGCTCAAGGATTTACGTCCCCTCATCCGACAGACTGTCTCCGACGGGATTGAGCACGTGGGATACTAAGATTATTCTGCTTTTAACACGCAGCAACGATGTCCTCATGGTTATGCATGTTTAAACTTCTTCGTTATCAAGGCCAGTCTCTAGTAATCTCAAGCCTTTAGAGATAGTATGAGTGTGAATTTTTCTTTAGTCTCTGAGATAATGTGATAGAGAGTAGAGCGCTTTATTCCATCATGACAAGAACATTAATAGTTGATGCACAAGGCTTCAAAGTAAACGGCAACAAATTTGTGCTAATGAGGTGACTGTGTTGGATTGCAATGCGTCGTTTGGAAACAGATGAAGACAAAAGGCAGACCCAATGGATTGAAAAAATTTAGGTATGCAGTGGGAAGAAAAAGGAATACCTTATCGCTTTCTATCTTTAATAGTGAACGCTTATTTGTCAAGAGCTGATCTTGTTTTAAAGGGTTGTGAAAAGAAGGAATGGTTGCGTGAGTGTCTACCATCAACGTGTGAAATTATCGACATGCATCAATCAGGATGTCCAGCATAGTGGAGAAACGACATGTTTGCATGCTCTTCGTTTGGTTATGTTGCAGTACATGTCGAAAGGTGAACAACATATGTAAATTGCAGTGTCGAAGTGACGTCAGTGTGAAAGAAACATTTGTAGAGTAAAGACATCATGTTATTCCTATCCGATACTAAGTGTAACGCAGTTGAAAAGATAATCGTAAAGTTTTATGCATGCGAAAGAAACTAAACACTTTTACTGAAGATGAGTTGAATGCATTAGGTAAGACATTTTGGTAAATATAGCCGTGAATGCAGGAAAGAAGATCTGGGATAAGGTGTCTCGTGAGTGGAATCATGACCCTGTTTTGTCAGAGATTCAGACGTGTAGTTTATATCATGAACAAGTGAGTTTTGAGCCGCACCCCGCACACACAAAATCCTGCTCGCCGTACATAATATAACATCGTTAGTTAAAGACTAAGGTCCGGATCGCGACTGGGAAAGGCCAGAAGCTACAAGCCTTGAGCTGGAGATGAGACTCTCGGCAGGAAAATACCAAGAGACTAATTTTCAAAAGAAAATACCAAGAAATTCAATAAATAACAAGGAAATATTTATAGAATTAATAAAATAAAAATTGGAGAATGTAAATGAATTTGAAAGTAGGGAAAGATAATCAATATGAAAATTATACATACGTAATTCGCCTTTTACAGAGATGTAGCAAGAGGGTCACTGTGACGGTATACCATCATTCAGAATCGAATTATATTACAATCAGTTGATCCGGTTATAAACGCGCGATTACAATCAGATTTTCCCCACACAAACACAACGCAATACACAGTTTCTTAAAAGCTGGTCTAATTTCCCAACAGCTGTTAATTTAACCTAGTGAACTTAAGTTCACTCCCGTATATCAAACCTCTCATCTTTTATATCTCTTATTTTTACAACAATCTGTCACTCCCCCCAAAACGAAGCTATACTCTTACGCATCAAAGAGTAGACTAAAGGAAATCATTTTTCGTAGAATATCCGGAGTAGATTGAAAGGAGCACGTACACGAACTACAACACAATCAATTGTAAGGGCCAAAAGTATGTGCAGTGCATACATTAAAGAAAGATGAAACATGTCGGCCGGAAACGGTACAAGAGGCTAACATAGGTGCGAAGGTCGAAATGAAAATGCATGAACAATAAGGTAGAGAAATAAAATAAAAAATAAGAACCAAATTAAATTCAAACAAAGATATTCCTTCTTGATAGCCCACCCATTTACACTCACGTCAGTACACACCTACAGTCAGGCTAAAACAATACGAGCGAAGAGCGGTCCTGGTGTCCATCAAGGACTCATATTTTTCAATAACACGACACCAAGGTCGGTACAAGGCGATTCCCATTTATTAGGGTCACGTTTATACATAAACATAAATTTGGCAATGGGATCAGCAGGACCCGTATTCACATCAAAATCCATCCAGATTGCGATTCGTACAGAGCGAGTGAAGCCTCGCGGTGACACAAGTAACCATACAGTGTAGATGGGAGGAAGTCGCACACAGTAATTTGAGGACCATTACGTTGAGAATAAACACAAACACATTAAGCACAGAGAATCGTGTTTCATTCATACCGTGGGGTAAACAAGGGACATCAACAACCATGAATAAACGTTATCGTTACCTGAAGTAATATCAACGTGCAATGAAAGGAGGCGAATGGTAGTGGAATATCCTTTTAAAACGTTTAGAAAGGTTTGAGTACTTTAAGAATTCCGCATCTAGATGCACGGAGTCCATCTTATATCTTATTAAAACTCGACACATATTCCTCAATTCAAAGAGATGAGAAGAAAACCTTCCTGTTGCAAGTTAGACCATCGTGTCAGAAAACACAAGGACTGCCATAATTCGTACAATCACGGAAGTTACGGGATCGTCCCACGTGAAGCAGTAACGAGCCATTTTACCAAATACATCCAGGAAGGGACGAAACCGAACTGACACATGAATAAAAAGTGCCTCACCTTAGTTCAGCTAAGAGACATTCAGTGAGACAGTTTCCTACTTGCCAACTCATTAAACTGTATCACGGACCTAAAACTAACGAGTTGTCTTCGTTTATAATAACTTATCATGGCTGCTAAAGGAGTAAACATGTTTTCGCAGAAGAGGTGAAGAAACATGTAGGGAAAAAGGCGGGGAAGCACGCTGGGCATGGACCCATCAATAAGGTAACTGATATTCTTCCCATTGAGATTCATCGTCCCAAGTAGTATAATTGGACAGTTCTGCGGCCACCACCCCCACCGGCTCTCAGAGGGCACCTCCACCACCACCACAGCCAGAGGCCTCCCAGATGCCTCCTCCACCACCACCACAGCCAGAGGCCTCCCAGAGGTCTCCTCCACCACCCGCGGGAAATTTGAATTTGTAAACAAAGCCACGTGCTTTTTGACAGCTATCATCAACAACAACGCATCGCTAACCTCAGTACTGCCATCTTGACGGGCCTAAACCTCAGTAGTACCAACTTAACCTAACTAGCGCGAAGTAAACAAAGCCACGTGTGTTTTGACAGCCACGTGCTTTTTGACAGACAACAACGCATCGCTAACCTCAGTACTGCCATCTTGACGGGCCTAAACCTCAGTAGTACCAACTTAACCTAACTAGCGCGTGGTAAACAGCGCCACGTGCTTTTTGACAGCTGTCATCCACCATCTTTAAACCACAGAGCACTGTGCTGCCCTCTTTATCGTAGTAGATGTAAATTCGTCACCTGTCATCGGCAGTGCTGCTATCTTGGCGGGCCTAAACCTTAGTGCTACCAACTTAACCTCACTAGTGTGAGATAAACAAATCCACGTGCAGCTGACATCCGCCATCTTTAATCTATAGAACACAGTGATGCTCTCTTTAGCTACTTACCTTTGAAATGTGGTGGCGGATAATTTGAAAAATGCTTTTTGACAGCAGCCATCTTGCATCGCAAACCTCAGTGCTGCCCTCTTTAGCTAGATACCTGTGGTGGCAGACAATTCCACGTGACAGCAGTCATCTTTGAGCACAGTGCTGCCCTCTTTGTGGTGGCGGCAAATTCCACGTACTCTACAAATTCACGTGCTTTTTTCTGACAGCTGTCATCCGCCATAGTGCATCACAAACCTCAGTGCTGCACTCTTTAGCTAGATACCTTTGAAATGTGGTGGCGGCAATTTGAAAAATTCTACATTCTCTTGTTTGGAAACAAACCTATGCGCAGTCATCCACCATCTTTAAACCACAGAACACCGTGCTGCCCTCTTGCGTCAGCTGTCATCCGCCATCTTTAAACTACAGAGCACCGTGCCGCACTCTTGCGTCAGCTGTCAGCCGCCATCATTAAACTACAGAGCACCGTACCGCACTTTGCGGGCAATTCCGTCAGCTGTCATCCGCCATCTTTAATCAAGAGAGCGCAGTGCCGCACTCTATGTGGTGGTGACAAATTCCACATTCGCCATCTTTAATCTACAGAGCACCGCGCTGCACTCTGTGGTGGCGGAAAATTTGAAAAGCTGCCAAGAGAGATCGTGCTGGTATCTTTATTCTTTGACATGTGGTGGCGGATAATTTGAAAAATGCTTTTTGACAGCAGCCATCTTCAATCAACAGAGCACCGTGCTGTGCACTCTTTGTGGTAGCGGTAGACAATTTAAAAGAACATGTCAAGGAATACCTTTGTTCTAAGAAGATATTACAAGAGAAGTGATTAAGAATATAATCGAACACGGTACTCGATACAACATATGATTAGAACATCGGTTGATGTGTTTACAACATATCTGGTGTATACCTTTGTTCTAAGAGAAAAAGTAAGACTAAAATTTTGAACAGCTTGCGTAAGATAGCAACTCTTATAACTTCCTTTACTTTATAAGGCATAGCTTTATCGAACATACAACGCAATCTTGCACATATCGCGTACCTACATGTTTATACTTGAACACATACTGCTGTTCATAGTTTGATATTGTAGAACACTGCATTGCAAGACTAGAATCAAACACTTTTGAGGAAAAAAATTCTGTTCTCGACATACTTACCGAACTAGACGATAGTATACTTACGAATCTGCTCATCACCTTCTTTCTTGCTTTTCTTCTATGAGTAATAAACAAAAACTCTATCTTGCAAATAAGGAGCTGGAGGAAGGTAATACCTAATCTAAAATAAAAGAATATGCCAATTCTACATTATTTATTTACATCTTGTATGTACAAGTTTTATCTCGAATCATTTTACCCTAGTGATGTTTGCGTACTTCTCGACGCAATTCTTGTATGTACAAGTTTAAACTTGCCGTACTACGCTCTCAGCGTACCTCTCCCTACAATATGTACAGTGAATTGTGATGTAAGACAGCTTAACGTAAGTACACACCTCTAGCATAATGTTTACACACACATCTGCTTTATGTAAAGTAGTACTGATGAATACTACTATGCCCCCAGGCTAGAGTGTTGGTAGAATTTGGAATGACAAACCGTTTGCAATCATCGCTATTAAGGGCTACCTTACTAATTAAATGAGTGTACAACTGGTGCTTCTTGCTTCTAATGACAGACATTTGCTTATGCAAAACAGGTGGATTACTTTTAATGCAATTGTTATAGTTTTCAAAACTTAGCTGATTCTGAACGACATTCGTTTTAACCCCCTTCAATCTCTTTATTTGTAATTCATTTAAGAGTTTTGTGCAATATGACTAGGATATAGAACCTACAAATGAATCGATAATATTCCCAGCACATTCATCTTTCATTTTACCTAGAACCTTTTTGTTCACTAGCGGTAGATGATGTTGATTATTTGCAGGATAGTTACTTGTATCAAACCTAACCAAGTCTGGCTTTATATCATTGTAATAGTCATCAGTTTTGATTTGATAAATAAACGAATCGGTATCTGTGTAGAGCAATTGCGCATTATGCGCGTACTTCTTCATCATATAATCGTAATGGAATTCATACATGAGTGTTTTAGCCAATTCAAGTACTGCAAAGCCGACGTAGGTAGGTTTGTCATACTTAACCTTAACACGATTCATCTGTATAATAACTAAATTCTCATGTATGATGGTGCAGCTGTGGAAATTTGGTTTACTTATTAAATAGTTAGCACCATACCTTTTCTTAATATTCTCCCAGTTTGTAATCAATTTTACATCAACGCGTATGTCAACATTTTCCATAGTCTTACCAAACACACTGTTATTCATGAGCTTGTAGAAATCTTTTTCAAACTCGTTAACCGCATTCGTTCTTAAATTATTGTTCAGATCGATATATGGCTTTAGCCACGGTGACTGATTAAATTCTAGTACGCGATGAATTTTGGATAACTTCAAACCATGCTGCAAACATTGTTTTAAATTTCGGTAATGAATGATATACTTAGATTTATCACACAAATTAGCAATGAGCATTTTCGTCGTTGATGCGATGTACGGGGAGTTCATATTTTCAGGGCAGAACGGTAAGTCATTATGAGAACTGTGTAACTCTTTAGGATACTGTAAGTCAACTTCGAGGAAATAGCCTTTATCAGCTTCATCGCCTAGGGCATGCAGCTGTAAAGCATCAATTTCGCACTGCGTTAGCCAGCGGAAACCACTCACCGGTAGATGCTGACTCATCGCCCACCCATACTGATTATTAGCATCGAGATAAACGATATACTGAGATTCCTGACTAGAATCGAAACTCGGCATGTACTTATTATTTGCCTTGGAATACCGCCCGCTGCACTGACTTACACCGCCTCGAATAGATGATTTTATAAAGTGCACCATATCAATATCGGTTAGCAGTTCCAAATTCACCTGCGTGTATTCTAACATCGCGTCCCAACTTAACCCAGGCGCAGTAAAATACTGACATGGGTCAAGGCTGTAGGTTTTCTTACAAACACAGCGAAAATTTTCAAAAACATCAGCTAACAAAAGTACATCTGTCTTTAAATATAAATCGGAGTATTCACCTAGCGTTTGAATGTGGAACTGCTCCCAGATATGTTGTGCATGTAAATAGTCATCATCACTAATATCCGCTGAATTCAGCGAGCTGTAAAAGGATTGTTTCGATGGTAAGGCACGTTCTTCGAGGCGTTCTAAGCAGTCAAGATATTCATAATAAAAAAACACCCTTACGCTGAAGTAAATTAAACTGCGCATCTTCGGGAAAAACGCGTCGAATTTCCGTAAATTGTTCTGGCTGTAGATGACTAGAAAGTTTATCGAGGCTACTCGCCATAAAGCGAAACGAGTCAAGGAATCTCAGTTTTATAGAATGCTCCGCATCTACTTTTACAGACTTTGCAAACGCAATGTACCGCTCTTTATTCTGAGGGATTATATCTACTTTTTCATCTGAAGCTCCAAATTGTGAAATGATGAAATGAGAGTCGTAACCAGAGAAGTTATGAAAAATTACAGGGATAAATTTAGGAACTCTATACTTAAGATTACAGCTATAATGAGCGGCACATCTGTAGAATCCAGTTAAATGATCATGATCAAAAACTATAGAGTCATTTTCGGAAAATTCCCCATCACAAATGCTACACTTTGTAGCACGTTCATGATCATTTAACTGAATTTCGGTGAGTGGCTTGATAGGAATATTACTATTTAGAGTACGACCAAGACGAACTGCATCACTTTCAAGTCTTTCTAAAAATACTTTAGCAGCATCATGTCCTCGATACAGCTCTAACTTGCTAAGCGTACTATCATAACTACACTTGATGTAATACGCGAAGCTATACGGGACATGCATGTGCGTAGTATTAGTGAAAGAGTTGTCAGGATTAGGTGAGCATGTGTTGCATGGCGTGAGGATGGCTTCAAAGTCTGCATAAATCACGAACGGTACCCACATCTGCTTGTTAAAATTTGTAATTTTTAAAACATTTTTGCCCGTAGTAGGTATCTCTGTACGTACATGATTGCAGTCATTCTTGGAATGCTTCGTTAACTGATCTTCAGTTCTAAAATACTGCAAGCATCCATCACATAGCCACTTTTTACCATCATGTTTTGACAACTGACTACCAACAAGTCTACTCAGATTTTTAATCCAGCAAAAGTGGCTATTTTCACTGTTTTCAATATAGAATAATTTAACATGAGTACTCTTCTTATGACATGTATAATACAGAGGACCTACTACAGACTTTTTCTCTACACTATACACATTAATGCTAATGTTATTTAGTTCCTCAAAGCGCTTAATATCCTTTATCTGCACAGGAAATTCTATACTATCGAAATTTAGCTGCGTTGAATAGTGTGGATACGATGATGCTCTCTTAGCTACGTCTGATTTAGCAGGATTTAAAGCCGACATCACCGCCCATGCAAAACATGCTTCGTCATTGTTTTGGATGTTTACAACATCTTTTCTTTGTTGAATCCATGTCGGCAGCTCGATGTGCGAAGATCCACGCATGGGATTGTACTTATTGATGTTAACTTCTAGATACATTATTTCAACTAAAGCCCACCCTGATTCCTTTTCCTGAAATTCCTCGCTCTTAGTTGAAATAATGTTAGAGACATCCCTAAGTACATCACCAAAATTAGTCGACTCACTTATGACAAAATTCTTCGTATTAAATGATTTAATGTCCGTAATTTGGGATTCATCCGTGCTTTTCATGTACAAGGCGAAAAGTTCAAAATTAACTTTAAATAAATTATGATTGGACAAAGATTTAGCAAGAAGCTGTTGTACATCCGGTTGAACACAATTTAAAAAGTTTGAAGTGCTCTGAAACTTTTGACTGGTGCGAATTCTGTAACTAGCAATCCTACTTTTAAATGCTGTAGTAATTTCCTCGATGTTTGCGTTACTACCACTTCTACACGCATTATTTTTATGCGCATTACTCCGTAAGTGTCCCTGAAAATGCAAAGATGGTACATCGGTGTTACAGTGCTCGCAGTGAATGGCTTGAAGTTCATTTTTCCTAGGTTTTTACTACTAGTACTTTCTACAGCTACATCGGTAGCTGCACGCTTTTTCCCTACTACTACCTGAGGGCAAGTAGATATTTGATGTACCTCTACTAAGTGAGCCTGGTATTGCTCTACATTAGCGAAATACACCCCACAAACTTCACATAAAGCGGATGTTATGCTAGGGTGTTTTACTTTTTTAACTTTTTTATGTCGCGTAAGGGCATCTACCCTCGTAAACGATGCCTCACACTGCTCGCAGGTGAACGTATCAGACGCCTCACGATGTTTCGATTTTACATGACGCGTAAGGGCATCTCGTCTTGTAAAAGTTACATCGCACTGCGAGCAGGGAAACATCTTAAAAGAGAACAACCAATAGAGATTAGCCTAAAGTTGCGATGTTCAACCTATAGAGATCGGACATGACTGTGAGTTTGAAATTATACGATTAACCTCTTCTATGGCATGCGGATTAAAGAAAATAACTATTTATCAATAGACTAAAGTTACGATGTTTTAGAAGAAAACAAGTTTCAGCCTGTTGAGGTCAGACATAGCTATGTGTGTGTTTGAAATTATAAAATTAACCTCGTCTATAGCATGAGGATTGAAGAGAACGACTATTTATCAATAGACTAAAGTTACGATGTTTTTGAAGAAACCAAGTTTCAGCCTGTTGAGGACAGACATAGCTATGTGTGTGTTTGAAATTATAAAATTAACCTCGTCTATAGCATGAGGATTGAAGAGAACGGCTATTTATCAATAGACTAAAGTTACGATGTTTTAGAAGAAACCAAGTTTCAGCCTGTTGAGGTCAGACATAGCTATGTGTGTGTGTTTGAAATTATAAAATTAACCTCGTCTATAGCATGAGGATTGAAGAGAACGACTATTTATCAATAGACTAAAGTTACAATGTTTTAGAAGAAACCAAGTTTCAGCCTGTTGAGGACAGACATAGCTATGTGCCAGCTTAGCATTGACCAGCAGGTATTCATCGCTGATCGCGCGGAATTTGAAATGTCGCAACTTTTAAGCCCCGTAGTTAACGCCCTAATGAATGTTGGCACCCAAACTTGATGCCGACATCGTTTCCGATGTTCAGAAGAAACCAAGTTTCAGCCTGTTGAGGCCAGACATAGCTATGTGTGTGTGTTTGAAATTATAAAATTAACCTCGTCTATAGCATGAGGATTGAAGAGAACGGCTATTTATCAATAGACTCAAGTTACGATGTTTTAGAAGAAACCAAGTTTCAGCCTGTTGAGGACAGACTTAGCTATGTGTGTGTTTGAAATTATAAAATTAACCTCGTCCATAGCATGAGGATTGAAGAGGACGACTATTTATCAATAGACTCAAGTTACGATGTTTTAGAAGAAACCAAGTTTCAGCCTGTTGAGGACAGACATAGCTATGTGTGTGTTTGAAATTATAAAATTAACCTCGTCTATAGCATGAGGATTGAAGAGAACGGCTATTTATCAATAGACTAAAGTTACGATGTTTTAGAAGAAACCAAGTTTCAGCCTGTTGAGGTCAGACATAGCTATGTGTGTGTGTTTGAAATTATAAAATTAACCTCGTCTATAGCATGAGGATTGAAGAGAACGACTATTTATCAATAGACTAAAGTTACAATGTTTTAGAAGAAACCAAGTTTCAGCCTGTTGAGGACAGACATAGCTATGTGCCAGCTTAGCATTGACCAGCAGGTATTCATCGCTGATCGCGCGGAATTTGAAATGTCGCAACTTTTAAGCCCCGTAGTTAACGCCCTAATGAATGTTGGCACCCAAACTTGATGCCGACATCGTTTCCGATGTTCAGAAGAAACCAAGCTTCAGCCTGTTGAGGCCAGACATAGCTATGTGTGTGTGTTTGAAATTATAAAATTAACCTCGTCTATAGCATGAGGATTGAAGAGAACGGCTATTTATCAATAGACTCAAGTTACGATGTTTTAGAAGAAACCAAGTTTCAGCCTGTTGAGGTCAGACTTAGCTATGTGTGTGTTTGAAATTATAAAATTAACCTCGTCCATAGCATGAGGATTGAAGAGGACGACTATTTATCAATAGACTCAAGTTACGATGTTTTAGAAGAAACCAAGTTTCAGCCTGTTGAGGACAGACATAGCTATGTGTGTGTTTGAAATTATAAAATTAACCTCGTCTATAGCATGAGGATTGAAGAGAACGACTATTTATCAATAGACTAAAGTTACGATGTTTTAGAAGAAACCATATTTCAGCCTGTTGAGGTCAGACATAGCTATGTGTGTGTTTGAAATTATAAAACTAATCTCGTCTATAGCATGAGGGTTGAAGAGGACGACTATTTATCAATAGACTAAAGTTACGATGTTTTAGAAGAAACCAAGTTTCAGCCTGTTGAGGTCAGACTTAGCTATGTGTGTGTTTGAAATTATAAAATTAACCTCGTCTATAGCATGAGGATTGAAGAGAACGACTATTTATCAAAAAGTTACGATGTTTTAGAAGAAACAAAGTTTCAGCCTGTTGAGGTCAGACATAGCTATGTGTGTGTTTGAAATTATAAAATTAACCTCGTCTATAGCATGAGGATTGAAGAGAACGACTATTTTTCAATAGACTAAAGTTACGATGTTTTAGAAGAAACCAAGTTTCAGCCTGTTGAGGACAGACATAGGTATGTGTGTGTTTGAAATTATAAGATTAACCTCGTCTATAGCATGAGGATTGAAGAGAACAACTATTTATGGTTAGCTTAAAGTTACGATGTTCGGAAGAAACCAAGTTTCAACGAATAGAGGTCAGACATACCTTAAAATCTTCGCGCTGCAAACTGTTACTCGGATGAATAAAATGCGTGCGTTCAAGCCTGAAAATCGAATGATAATATTCTGGTCGTACCTAAAAAGAAAAGAACAAACATATATGAATGTAGTGTAGGGTACATCAGCTAGCCTATAGAGCGTTCCAACCTTAAATTGCAGTACAGCGTAGATGGAGCGCGCTGTTGCGAAATCGACTCGTGAAGATCACGCTCGAGTGTGACTCAAACAGGGCGTCGCAGTTCCCCATTTTTCGTTTGTAATTTTGTAATTTTAAGTTCATTCGTTCATAAATTAATATTTGTAGGATGGTAAAATAAATACAACACACGTTAGTCACTGGCGTTCGGGAGATGAACTTGAGGTTGGTCCGGACGATGAAGAAAGTCGTATTAAGAACATCGTCCTGTAATTCGTCTGCTTTCCACAAAACTTACTTCGTTCACGTAATTTGCCCAATTGTCTTATGTTTTTATGGCATAAAAATTTTAGTTCAGCATTTGGAACTAAACCATGTTCATTACCCGCGTGGACTAAGGCAAATCACGGTCCTCGACTTTTCGGTGGCCTAAGTCCCGAACTCACCCCTTCAAAAGCGGCCTGCCGTGCACTTTTCACTGCCGTATCCTTCCATTCTTTTGTCACTGTCTGCCCAATATTTACCCACGATTCATCTCTGTAAATTATAGCTTTATTTTGTGCCCTCAAACGTTTTATCTCCCTGAGATATCTGTGCCTTCAATTAATAATTTCATCGGTTTCAGTGACAGCTGCTTTATTACCCCGTCTTAAATAACGGAAGCCTGTATCATGTAAGAAGCGATACAACGTCGTTTTGGAAAATCGTGGCAAAGAATCTTCTCCATTTACGCGACTCAAAATCACCTTCAATGTCGGTGGTATGTTAGCAAATAAAAGAGACTGAACCGCCCGACGAATCCACTTCTAACAATTTCATCATATTTAATTTTTCTGTCGTCCTCTCTTTTTTTTTCTTTCGAAAGTTCGCAAAGGACTAGGTGTGTGTTCCTTCCTTATAGCATAGATTGTTCTTTCAGAACAACCTGTAGCTTTGGCTGTTTCACTGATTGCGCTGCTCATATTCATAGTCTTTAAAAAATAATCCAGGACACTCATTATAATAATGCGTTCTTTTCCCCTGAGTTTACCTACGGAACGTTTCTTTTTAATTTGACGATCCATTATACATCCTTCTGCACTTTTTCTTCGAACTAAGAACTATACATACGAGCACGAACTGACAACTACACAGACTACACAAATACAGTCCACTTGTCCTCAAGAACTATACATTTATCTTGTCCGGCTCCATGGCTAAATGGTTAGCGTGCTGGCCTTTGGTCCAGAGGGCCCCGGGTTCGATTCCCGACCGGGTCGGGGATTTTAACCTTCATTGGTTAATTCCAATGGCTCGGGGGCTGGGTGTGTGTGTGCCGTCTTCAGCATTAGAATTCACCTCAGGTAAGGGGCCCTATTCTTATAGACGCGCAGGTCGCCTATGCGGCGTCAACACTGGAAAGACCTGCACTCGGCCTCTTCAGAGGCCACACGCCATTAAATATTATATATATCACTGATCTTTACTTAATCAATCTTATAATACTGATTAAATGAAAACCACTGCACACGGCTGCCAATATATTTAAAAGCTCAGCCAGCCGAGTCACTTGTGAAACGTAAACAAACGAGATGTTCTCCCTGTCATAAATTGAGATAACGAGATAGGGACTTGAGGTATGATTTAAAAATAACTTCCATATTCGAAGAGCGTTTGCTTTGCTTTAGCCACGCCATGATCCTTCTGCACATTTTCTTCGAAATTAGATCCCCACGCACGAGCACGAACTCACGAACCACACAAACGAAATACACTTTCCCTCAAGAATTGTACATATGTCACTGATATGTATTTAATCACTATTATACATACTACTGACGAAATGAGCACTGCACTGCATGCGACTGTCTGGAAATGTTAAAAGCACATGTTTGGGAGATCACTACCGGTACTTCAGCCAGCCAGCCAGACAGCCAGCCGAGTCACGCGCGAAACCAAAATTCAAGGAGATATTCTTCCTGTGACAAATTAATAACTAAGCAGGATAGGAACTTCGGGATTGTTTTAAAAATAACTTCCATATCTGAAGACCATTTGCCTCGCTTATCTACGTCGAGCTGAAATGTTTCTTTACCAGCAGTGAAAAAATTAGGAAAATAATGAATATAAAATAGGAGTTATGGCATGATAAGTTCTATGCAATGAAGATTTTGCATTTGGCGAAACTTTCCATTATATTACCATTTTCACACTAAATTATTATTTTTACATTTTTTTGTTAACGGCATCAAATGTGCCTTGAAATTCTGTACATAACACAATATTCACCCAATTTAACCGATAACATTCTGATTCACGGATATTTGGCAAACCAGCTGCATTAGAGTAGGACAGCGCTACACGCAAAACATGGAAGAAGGAAAGAGACGGAATTATCCCATTACTGCTGTACTGCAATTTAAGGTTGGAACGCTCTATAGCTATCTTTACAACTCAAATTTCGAAAACATACCTTAAAAATGCATGTGCTGCAGACTGTTACTCGGATAAATAAAATGCGTACGTTCAAGCCTGAAACTCGAATGATAATATTCTAGTTGTACATAAAAAGGAACAAACATATATGAATGTAGTGTAGGGTACATCAGCTAACCTAGCTATCTCTACAACTCAAAGTTCGAAAACATACCTTAAAAACGCACGTGCTGCAGACTGTTACTCGGATGAATAAAATGCGTACTTTCAAGCCTGTAATTCGAATGATAATATTCTAGTTGTACCTAAAAAAAAAGAAAAGAACAAACATATATGAATTTTGATCTCTATTACCTAGCGTAGAAGTTGCTTTGCAAACACTAACTAACAGTTCTGACTTACCTTAAGATAAAGGCTGAAGAATAATATTCATAGCAGACAGTACTTAGACGGGAGATGTGTACGTAATAAACGCATACAGAGAACTGTGAGCGCTTCACGCAGACTGCAGCGAGTAAATATGCTGCTTGATACCAAGCGGATGTGAAAGTCGCTGACAACTGCAGTACAGTTGGAACTAAATGTTTATGCAACAAGAGCTCTCCTGAGTGCCTTACGCTGAGTTCTGCACATGAAGAATCTATAAAAGAATCTCCAGTTGATATTCGTTTAGAATTTGAAACATCTGAAAACATTCCTGCTAACACAGCAGCCTATTGTCTTATTATTCAGTTGAGTGATGTTACTTACCATCCGCTAACGAATATTGTTACGAGACTATAAATAAGAATAGATCTTTATCATTTTCATTAGTGTGTGCTTCGACATCGTACGCTATGGAACAAAACTGTAAATGTGCATGCTGTGTGCATGCTCATACGCAACATCTTATTTATCTTTCACGAGTGAGTGAGGCTATTAAGATGTTCTATAAACATAGATCGTCGATGCCGAAGCATCTTATTCAATACTTACCACCAGGATTTTTATATACGTACGCTGCCTCTTACGTACATAATTTTTGGGACATCCTTCCTCTACACAGTAAGATGTCGATCGAAGTAGCATTATGCAGAACTTATGAACGACATTACAAGCATCGAGGGAAAAATGGTGATGATGATTGGGATGGACCAAATCCGAGGATTGAACACTGTACACAGTGTATGAATGAACTTTCTCTAGTACCTCATGATGATGATGATGATGATTCCGAAAAGGAATAACAGCAAGGTAAGAAGTATATGATCTTCTCTGTAAAGCATAACATACTTAGTATAATATATTTCTAAATGTTTTTGTTTAATTTGAATGTTGCAGGAGGCATTTCAGAAGCATACGTTCTTAAGAAGCACACCAACCTTGTCAGCAGCAAAAACGAACACTGTTGTAGTAGATTTGTAAATAAATATTTGATCGCATTCAAAAAATGTTGTACTTACTGCATTGCTTTACACCGACTTACTCTTAAGAAAAACGATCAGGTCTAAACATGCACAATGACGTCATCACAACAGCACGTGCTTACTCTAGCTTTCCCGATGCATGTTTAAACTTGTTCGAATTTACCACTACCACATTCCTTTACACCGACTTACTCTTAAGAAAACGGACAAGTCTAAACATGCATGATGACGTCATCACTGCAGCACGTCCTTACTCTAGCTTTTCCCCGATGCGTGATTAAACTTGTTAGAATTTACCGCCACCACATTTCAACTAAAGAGTGCAGCAGCGAGGTAAGCGATGTAAGATGGCGGTAGCTAAAGATGGCAGCACGGTGCTCTGTTGATTAAACATGGCTGCTTGTCGTAAAGATTTTTTCAAATATTCCGCCACTACATAGAGTGCAGCACTGAGGTTTGCGATGCAAGATGGTGGGTGACAGCTCGTCAAATAGATTTTTTTCAAAGGTAAGTAGCTAAAGAGGGCAGCATTAAGGTTAGCAATGCAAGATGGTGGATGACAGCTGTGACGTAAAATTTACCCGCAAAATAGCACCACGATGCTCTTTTCATTAATGATGGCAGCTTGTTAAATAGAATTTTTCAAATTAACCGCCTCAAAGGTAAGTAGCTAAAGAGGGCAGCACTGTTCTCTCTGGATTAAAGATGGCTGCTTGTCGAAAATAATTTTTCAAATTAACCGCCTCAAAGGTAAGTAGCTAAAGAGGGCAGCACTGTTCTCTCTGGATTAAAAATGGCTGCTTGTCAAAAAAGAATTTTTCAAATTATCCGCCACCATAAAGAGGGCAGCACGTTGCTCTCTTGATTAAAGATGGTGGATGACAGCTGAAGAGCACATAGAATTTGTTTCCAAACAAGAGTACGTGGAATTTGCCGCCACCACATTTCAACTAAAGAGTGCAGCACGGTGCTCTGTAGATTAAAGATGGCGTATGACAGCTGACGAAATTACCCGCATGATAGCAGCACGGTGCTCTGTTGATTAAAGATGGTAGATGACACCTGTCAAAAAAAAGCACATGGCTTTGTTTTCAAGCAAGAGCACGTGGAATTTGCCGCCACCACATTTCAACTAAAGAGTGCAGCACGGTGCTCTGTAAATTACAGATGGCGTATGACAGCTGACGAAATTACCCGCATGATAGCAGCACGGTGCTCTGTTGATTAAAGATGGCAGATGACACCTGTCAAAAAAAGCACATGGCTTTGTTTCCAAACAAGAGCACGTGGAATTTGCCGCCACCACATTTCAAACTAAAGAGGGCAGCACTATGCTCTGTTGATTAAAGATGGCGGATGGTAGCTGTCAAAAAAGCACGTGAGTTTGTTTCCAAACAAGAGCACGCGGAATTTTTCAATTTGCCGCCATCACATTTCAAAGGTATCTAGCTAAAGATGGCAGCACGGTGCTCTCTTAATTAAAGATGGCGGATGATAGCTAACAGAAATTTTCAAATTGCCCGCTACTACGTGCTTAAGGTAGTAGCCATAAAGAGGGCAGCACGGTGTTCTGTGGATTAAAGATGGCGGAAGACAGCTGTCAAAAAAGCACATGGCTTTGTTTCCAAACAAGAGCACGTGGAATTTGCCGCCACAACATTTCAAACTAAAGAGGGCAGCACTGTGTTCTGTTGATTAAAGATGGCGGATGATGGCTGTCGAAAAAGCGCGTGAGTTTGTTTCCAAACTAGAGCATGTAGAATTTTTCAAATTGCCGCCACCACATAGAGGGCAGCATGGTGCTCTCTTGATTAAAGATGGCTGCTGTCATGTGGAATTGCCTGCCACCACATTTCAAAGGTATCTAGCTAAAGAGGGCAGCACGGTGCTCAAAGATGGCAGCTGTCAAAAAGCATTTTTCAAATTATCCGCCACCACATTTCAAAGTTAAGTAGCTAAACAGGGCAGCACTGTGCTCTATAGATTAGAGATGGCGGATGATAGCTGTCAAAAAAGCACGTGGATTTGTTTACCGATTCAAATCTCACGCTAGTGAGGTTAAGTTGGTAGCACTAAGGTTTAGGCCCGCCAAGATGGCAGCACTGCGGATGACAGGTGACGAATTTACATCTACTACGATAAAGAGGGCAGCACAGTGCTCTGTGGTTTAAAGATGGCGGATGACAGCTGTCAAAAAAGCACGTGGCTTTGTTTACCACGCGCTAGTTAGGTTAAGTTGGTACTACTGAGGTTTAGGCCCGTCAAGATGGCAGTACTGAGGTTAGCGATGCGTTGTTGTCTGTCAAAAAGCACGTGGCTGTCAAAAAAACACGTGGCTTTGTTTACCTTGCGCTAGTTAGGTTAAGTCTGTACTACTGAGGTTTAGGCCCGTCAAGATGGCAGTACTGAGGTTAGCGATGCGTTGTTGTCGATGACAGCTGTCAAAAAGCATGTGGCTTTGTTTACAAATTCAAATTTCAAGGGAGTAGGGGGATGGAATAGTTTTGTATGTATATGGGAAGAGTGTGGATATAAGGGAAGGGGATAGTATGATAAGATTCAAATGAGCTAGGGAAGATAGGAGTTGTGTACTTAGTTGAGTATGGGGAGGTGGGTAATGATATGGGATTACATGAAGGCAAGGTCTTTCTGTTTGTGTTAGAGTTGGTGAGAATGCAAGTGTTGAATTGCTGAGTGGTGTGGTTTGCAGTATTGATTAGGTGTAGGTCAGTAACAATAAAGTGACGAAAGCGCAGAACGAAATAAGGACACTTGATGAGCATGCTTGAATATTGAGTAAGAGACTGCTACAGCAAATGACTGTTACGAATAATACTCTTATACATAAATTATTATTATTATTGTACCGGGCGGTCCACCTCTACTCTGTTTAGTTAAAAGTTGCGCCAGTTGAAACTCCTCTTCTGGAGGAAGGTTGAACTTTATCTATTCTATTAATTCTCTACTTTCTCAGAAGATGTCACCATGTGGAAAATTTTGAGTTTTTGAACTGTGTCACTTTTGATGTGTTTTTGTTTCGCTTGAAGTAAGAAGTGTGAACTTTCTCTTCTAGAGGACACTACTGAAGAATTACAATAGTGCAACCTAGTGCGAAATCAAAGAACTATTTTGTTGGAGAAATTTTTATTTCAAAAGTTTGTTTCTTGTTAAATTTCTTTCTGTTATTGTTTAAGTTGGCTGTATACCCCTCTTTTTCCCCTTAGTTTGGATCTAGCCAATCCCGAATTTCTTTAATTAATTTTCCACCAATAATGTGTTTCTTTTTCCTCTATGTAGGGGTTTCTTTTCCCGAACCAATAAAGATTTTGTGGGAGGGTGTTTTATTTCCCCTAACGCCTAGAATCTTCCGCGAGAGGATATAAACTGCTGATTTTGGGGTCTCCGGGCCACTTCTGTTCCATCTTTCAGTGTATTAAGTACATAGCAGGAGGCGGGAAGCGCCTCTTTCCTCGGCAGCGATCTACTACCAGGTAATGGCCTATTAATATCTTCTTTTCTTGCTAGGTCGGCAGTTTAACTCTCGCGGCGGGTTCGAAGCGTTTTCCATCATGTAACCTTTTCCTAAAATGTAACTACTCTTTTCTTCTTTTCTTGTAAAGTTACATATTGGGATAGAGAGTGCTAACCCTCTCGAGCTCCCACTCACATTTGTTTTGAGGTGAACTTATTTTCTCAAACTTTTCTTCGTTTATGTAATGTAAAGTGTTCTTCTCTAAGTCACCTCTGTAGTATGGGATTAGCCCTTGCGTTAGTGGCCCAGAGCCAGATTAGGTTTTAAAAGCAAAGTGTATTGGGAGTGCAAGTTCGCCTCCTCTCAAGTTGTATTTTAGAGGTCATGTATTAATCTTTTCTCACCTAATAGACCTCAGTAGGTTGGGTATTTTACCCCTGTGTATATGTCCTTTGAGGACAACTTGAAAGTTGAGTTTGGTGTGGCCTGGGAGAGGCTTAACTTTAAGAGCGAGTGGCTCTTTTCTAAAACTGAGAGTTGTATGCCTCGAGGAGGCTTTGCTGTGTAATTTGGAGCAAGGGCTCCAGGGTTTGAGTGGGGTCTTCTGCCCCTTTTGTTGAAATTGGTATATCGTAAAGTTGAGCTAGTTGCTCAAGAATTGTGTTTTCAGGGCTCGAAGCCCAAATTCTTTAATCCCTGTAATTGTACATTTCAAGTTGTATTTCGGCTACTAAGTACCTGTTCTATTTGTTGTTACCTAATTTTGAAAAGAAAATATAACCTTGTTAAATTTTAAAATTTAATTTCTCTTTAGTAGCTTGAGACCTATTCACCACCCAGCACCTTCTTTCATGCTTAACTACCACAAAAACTCGGTAACAAGTGGTAGCAAAGCGTGGTTGAATGGGTCTCAATTTAGCCCCTTTGACGGCTAAACATTGCTTTGATTCGAACTCTAACAATTTTCTCAGTTGCTGGAATTTTTTGAGTTTTTCAAAATTGTTCTGTCATCATGCCCGGCCCTCGCGATGTTCTCCTCCTTAACTACTTGCGCAAAGAGGAGTTGATATATGAGTTAACTATCAGAAACGTTCAATCTGGAGGCACGGTTGCAATAGACACTAACAAGCTTAGAGAGTCCCTTGATTTGCCCATTTCCATCCCCAATTTGGGAGAGAAAGAAATTGACGACTCTCTTTCCACGATTGTCGAGAATATTACTGGGCTAGCATCGGTAGTCAGCTTTTTTGATGAAAACGATCCATCTCCTAATCAAATTAAGCGTGTGCAAGGCAGGCTGTATCACTTTGCAAATAGAGTTAATGATCTATTGTCTCTAAAGGTGAATGACGTTCAGAGGAAGCAAGCTAATACGCTCCTTGAAACTATTTCTGAATTGTCTAATAAGGTCACTCAATTGCTAACCGGCGAAGCTCCTCCCAAAACTGATCAACCCGCCACGGTGAATGTAGGTAACGAGGAAGAGCCTCCTCAGGGAGAAGTCAATAGGATAACCGTTGCTGCTCAAACTATCTCTGCCCCATCGAACAACGAATCTGAACGCCGTGCGTCATTGAGTAACATCCGCTCTGAATTAACTTCCTTGCCCTTGAAACCTTTAACGACTATGACACCTGGGTTCAGCAGCTTGCCTCATCCATTGGCAATGTTGCTTAGAGGTATCTCTAAGTTTTCCGTCAACACCACCAGTGACGTAATTTCATTTTTAAGATTTCTAGTGGAATTTCAGGATCATGCCCTTGTGTTTTCTCTTTCCCCATGTCAAATTTTGCAAATTATCTATCCTTATGCTATTGGTGTTCTATCTGACAAAATAGTTAGAGCCATTGCCGAGCAATCTTCTATTGAGGATTTCCACGCCCATTTGCTAGCTAACTTCATCCCGGCTAGGGCCAGGTCCTCCCTTATTCAGAAATACTATTATCGGGTACAGCGCTTGGATGAAAACCTGGCAGACTTCATCCAAGATATTAAGTTTTATACTAGGGTGTTTGCTCTCCACTTCCCTGAGGATCAGATCGTGCAAGCTATTGTTGAAGGGATTTCACCACCCTACAGGTCATATTTGTGTTTCGCGGCGTGCCCGCAAACCTTCTCTGAACTGGAAGCATTAGCCGTCTCTGTGGAAGGAGTTAGGTATGCCGATTCCTTGCGTGTGGCGAAAGGACCCCCGCCTTCCTTTAGTAACACTCGGCCTCCACCTCGCCGACCAGTCAATCCCCGTAAATGTTATGCTTGTGGGTCGCCTGACCATCTGCGGAATAAGTGTCCTCTGATCAAGTCAAGTGGGACAAGGAATGGAGTAGGGTCATCACAAGGCTGTTTTAAGTGTGGGGCCTTCTCACATATCGCCAAGAATTGCCCAAACTCAAATAGCACCCCCTCCTGCTCAACTTCTGGTGCAAATTCCAGCTATTCCAATAATAAAAAGTGACTAGTGGCGTCGGCTGAGCCGACTAATCCATCTTCCCGAGACTTAGCCCCTAGTAAACAGGTTGTAAATGCAGAGAACGACCAGCCTTCAAATTCATCTTTTGAATGCCCTAAAGAGTGTCTTAGGATTGCGGCGGATACCCCCGCACCTGTTCCTTTTCTTAAGATTGAGTTAAATAACGAGCCTATAACAGCTCTCTTAGATTCAGGCAGTGTTTGTTCCATTATTTCGGCTGATTGGTATTCTAAATTGAAATCTGTTTGTAAACTCCCTGACTATGTCTCTTCTCCTGTTCAATATGTTTCGGCTAATTCATCTCCATTAGAAATTCTAGGTTCCATACATGTCAAAATTCGGGTTTTTAAGTTTACATGGAAGATCAAATTGTTTGTGGCCAAGCGTTTGTCTTGCCCCATCATATTGGGAGCGGACTTCATTTCTCACACTGGTCTTGTGCTCGATCTCCAGTGTAGGTCGTGCATATTCAAATTTGCGTCCAATTGTAGAATTCCCTTGTTAAAGTGTAATTCTGTATCATGTTCATCTATTTCGCCTACCCAGGATGAGATGTTGTTAGACCTTAGACATCTACCTGAGGAGCAGGCTGATAGTATTCGGAAACTGTGTCAGTCGTTTCCCGAGGTGTTCTCTGATACCCTTGGTGTTACTGACCTTATTGAATACAAAATTGAGGTCACGGATTCAATTCCTGTCCGTTTTCCACCGTATAGGCTATCTCCACCTAAAATGAAGGCTCTGAAAGAAATCATCGATCAGATGTTGAAGGATGGTATTATTAGGCCCTCTAAGTCAGCGTATTCTTCGCCTATTTTTCTAGTCCCGAAACCCCAAGGAGGCTTCAGGCCTGTCATTGATTACAGGGCTCTCAATCGGAAGGTGGTGTTGCAATCTGTGCCACTTCCCGACCTTCATTCTTGCTTTTCATGGTTTCGTAAGGCCAAGTTCTTCACCATCTTGGACTTGAATCAGGCCTATAATCAAATTCCCCTTGCCGAAGAGTCTAAACATCTTACAGCGTTTGCCACGGACTGGAATTTATATGAATACAACCGCGTGCCTTTCGGGCTCCCCACGGGGGCAGCTGTGCTCACTAGGCTACTAGATAGGGTCTTTTCCGACATCAAATTTGAGTACTTATATCACTACTTGGATGATGTCGTCGTATTTTCCGAAACCTTTGAAGAACATCTAGATCATTTGCGAGAAGTTCTCAATCGCCTTCGTAAGGCTGGGTTAACTGTTAAGTTGTCCAAGGTTGCCTTTGCTAAGCCCTCTATGTCATTCCTAGGGCATATTGTGTCACCTGATGGTGTAGCAGTCGATCATTCTAGAACACAGGCCATCCGTGATTTTAAACCTCCTAAGGACATCAAAGGTATCGCTAGATTCATTGGTATGGTGAATTTCTTCAGGAAGTTTATTCCTAACTTCGCTAATAGAGCGGCGCCCTTAAACCTTCTTCGTAGGAAAGGCATCAAATTCGAGTGGGGACCTTCTCAACAAGCCGCTTTCGAAGATCTTAAATTAGCTCTCTGTAATGCCCCTGTACTTGCTATGCCTGATTTCTCGAAGAAATTCATCGTCCAAACGGACGCGTCGTCGTCAGCTGTAGCTGCAGTCCTTCTTCAAGAGACTGAACTAGGGAGGCGTCCCATCGCCTATGCATCTAGGACTCTATCGGTTCAAGAAGCCAAGTATTCCATCTATGAGCTCGAAGGGTTGGCAGTCTTATTCGCCTTAGAAAAGTTCCGTCTCTATCTGGAACATGTCAAATTCGACCTGGAGACAGATAATCAAGCCTTAAGCTGGGTCTTAGGTAGGCCGCGTCGTACTGGTCGTATAGCCCGTTGGGCCATCCGTATTTCTGCCTTCCAATTTGATGTACGACATATCAGAGGTACCGAAAATGTTGTTGCTGATGGACTCAGCCGTATGTTTCATAACGACGTCGAGACCCACGAACCGGTCGATAGTTCATCACCTTCCGAGTCCATACTATCTGGTGTTAATGCCATCTTAACAGGTGCTCCCATGCTTTTTAGGGATATTGAGAAATACCAACGTGAAGATCCGACGCTGGCTCCTATAATGGAAACCCTTTCTTCTGGGGAACATGTTGTCCCTTATGTTCTGTGGAATGGTGTTCTATGTTGCCCTTCGAGGCATGATAAGTTGATGAAAGTTGTTGTTCCAGCGGTTCTTGTACCTATGATCTTCAAATACTATCATGAGACCCCATTGGGGGGGCATCTTGGAATCTTTAAAACTCGTGAAAAGATTCGTGAAATGTTCATATGGAAAGGTATGGACGGTGAAATTCGAGAACTTGTAAAAGCTTGTAAATCTTGTTTGATCAGTAAACCCACCATGTCCACTAAAGTAGGCCTTTTGTCTTCTCATCAAGCGTCGCGCCCCATGGAACGCCTGTATATCGATTATGTGGGACCCTTCCCCCAGTCAAAGGGTAATGCCAACAAGTTCATCTTTGTGTGTGTAGATGGTTTTACAAGATTTTCCTGGTTATTTCCGACTAAGCTGGCTACCGCTCAGTCCACCATTACTTGCCTAAATTCTATTTTTGCTTCTTTTGGTCCGTGCCAATACATTGTATCTGATAATGCTAAAGCTTTTACATCAAATCTGTTTCGTAAATTCTGTTTTGACTTGTCCATCTCTCATGTAACTACATCTGCTTATTACCCTCAACCATCTCTGGCTGAACGGGTTAACCGCAATCTCAGGTCCGCACTTATTGCCTATCATCATGAAGATCATTCTAGGTGGGACACGTCCCTGCATTGGTTAGCTTTTGCTTTGAATTCGGCGGTTCATGAATCTCACAAATTTACTCCAGCTTCTTTGATGTTTAAGTTCGTTCCCAACACGCCGCTCTCTAACCTCTGGTCTCTGAATGACATTCTGCCCGAGACAATAGATCCGGACAACATTAAAGATCTTTGGAAGAAGGCTAAAGCTAATCTTAAAGTGTCTCATGAAAAGGTTAGGGAAAGGTATGATCGTGGACGGAGACCCACCACTTTGAAGGTAGGTGACCAGGTTATGGTCAAAAATTTTGTTCCCGCGGGCAAGCTTGCCCCCAGATTTCATGGGCCTTGTATCATTCTCGATTTTCTTACGCCGGTTACCTTATTGCTAAGTAATCCAGCCACCGAGAGGATATTTAGAGTTCACCTGTCCCAGGTGAAACCGGTGTAATTTCTGTGTTAACTTGCTCCATATTATTTTGAAAGGATATGAAGGTTATATTTTTTTTTGAGTTTCACTTTTAAGGCATTCTGCCCCTTCTGTAATATTTTGGTTTTAGATGTAAGCCTTATGTAAAACCTGCCCCGACCCGTTAAACTGCCATCCTGTTCTTGCCACGGCCATTACCACGCTCCCGTCTCCTGCTCCACTCTACACAGTGGCTTAATGAATACCATGAATATCTGCACGCCGCTGGCCCCTCACTCTCTCTACAAGCCTGTACCCTCAAAGAAAATAATTGTCCAACACAATTCTGCCGCCTAGCTTTAATGTTTCAGCGCCCCCGCAGCCGCGCAGCGCCGTGCAGCGACTGGGGAGGGGGATGGGCCCCCTCCTCTCCAGCGAGGACGATATGTGCACGGCGAGCCGGAGCTCACCTCCCGGCCAAGGCTGATGTGCGGCGCACGACCTGCTACTTGCCCGCAGCCTGTATCTGTTCACCGCGGGCGCGGCGTACTTCAACACCTCTGCTCCCCTCATAGTGCGGGCGAGCGGTATCTCAGGGTACTTGAGGGGTCCGAGCGGCCTCCGTTGGACGCAAGCTGCAACGGCCGGTCTGGCCATCCGACTCAATCTACATCAACTACATGGACAGTCACCATAAGCAATAATTACATTTGGGAAGTTAACAACAATATTTGGTGGACATTGCAAAACTTTTCTTCACCTTTTAAGCATTAAAGGTTTATCTTCAGAAATTCAACTTCTACAAACATAAAAACTTTACTGCACCGGCAACAACAAAATTTTGAAATTGCAACCAACCAAATTACTAAAATCTTATAAATGCTTCCGCAATTAATCTTAATATCAACATCAAAACTTGGACCTTATTTTGGAAACAAAGCTTATGTTCTTCTGTGTTACCCCTTGGAGGAACTTTTTGGGGGGGAGGTCTGTACCGGGCGGTCCACCTCTACTCTGTTTAGTTAAAAGTTGCGCCAGTTGAAACTCCTCTTCTGGAGGAAGGTTGAACTTTATCTATTCTATTAATTCTCTACTTTCTCAGAAGATGTCACCACGTGGAAAATTTTGAGTTTTTGAACTGTGTCACTTTTGATGTGTTTTTGTTTCGCTTGAAGTAAGAAGTGTGAACTTTCTCTTCTAGAGGACACTACTGAAGAATTACAATAGTGCAACCTAGTGCGAAATCAAAGAACTATTTTGTTGGAGAAATTTTTATTTCAAAAGTTTGTTTCTTGTTAAATTTCTTTCTGTTATTGTTTAAGTTGGCTGTATACCCCTCTTTTTCCCCTTAGTTTGGATCTAGCCAATCCCGAATTTCTTTAATTAATTTTCCACCAATAATGTGTTTCTTTTTCCTCTATGTAGGGGTTTCTTTTCCCGAACCAATAAAGATTTTGTGGGAGGGTGTTTTATTTCCCCTAACGCCTAGAATCTTCCGCGAGAGGATATAAACTGCTGATTTTGGGGTCTTCGGGCCACTTCTGTTCCATCTTTCAGTGTATTAAGTACATAGCAGGAGGCGGGAAGCGCCTCTTTCCTCGGCAGCGATCTACTACCAGGTAATGGCCTATTAATATCTTCTTTTCTTGCTAGGTCGGCAGTTTAACTCTCGCGGCGGGTTCGAAGCGTTTTCCATCATGTAACCTTTTCCTAAAATGTAACTACTCTTTTCTTCTTTTCTTGTAAAGTTACATATTGGGATAGAGAGTGCTAACCCTCTCGAGCTCCCACTCACATTTGTTTTGAGGTGAACTTATTTTCTCAAACTTTTCTTCGTTTATGTAATGTAAAGTGTTCTTCTCTAAGTCACCTCTGTAGTATGGGATTAGCCCTTGCGTTAGTGGCCCAGAGCCAGATTAGGTTTTAAAAGCAAAGTGTATTGGGAGTGCAAGTTCGCCTCCTCTCAAGTTGTATTTTAGAGGTCATGTATTAATCTTTTCTCACCTAATAGACCTCAGTAGGTTGGGTATTTTACCCCTGTGTATATGTCCTTTGAGGACAACTTGAAAGTTGAGTTTGGTGTGGCCTGGGAGAGGCTTAACTTTAAGAGCGAGTGGCTCTTTTCTAAAACTGAGAGTTGTATGCCTCGAGGAGGCTTTGCTGTGTAATTTGGAGCAAGGGCTCCAGGGTTTGAGTGGGGTCTTCTGCCCCTTTTGTTGAAATTGGTATATCGTAAAGTTGAGCTAGTTGCTCAAGAATTGTGTTTTCAGGGCTCGAAGCCCAAATTCTTTAATCCCTGTAATTGTACATTTCAAGTTGTATTTCGGCTACTAAGTACCTGTTCTATTTGTTGTTACCTAATTTTGAAAAGAAAATATAACCTTGTTAAATTTTAAAATTTAATTTCTCTTTAGTAGCTTGAGACCTATTCACCACCCAGCACCTTCTTTCATGCTTAACTACCACAAAAACTCGGTAACAATTATTACTATTATTATTACTTTCATTATTATTATTACTATGATTCTCTCTTTTAGTTTTACTCTCTTGATTCTGGGGTGTTACTTCTACGGAATGAGGGGCATGGCACGAGGCTCTGAGGATGACTGCTGTGGTGGCTCTACTTTAGGGGTTTCACGTTTCCGGGGTGTCCATCGAGCCCTATGGCATGCCCAGGGGATACGATAATTTTCTCTTTTTCTTTTTTTGGTGATCTGAGTGATTTATTATTATTATTATTATTATTATTATTATTATTATTATTATTATTATTATTATTATTATTATTATTATGAAATTAGGGCAGGTGCCTTTTCTCGCCATTCATGCATATTGGGGGGGGATAAGGGAGGATGGGCAAGGGAAATGACGGGGTGGGTAAGGCCCACTCCAAATAAGCAAAGAAAGGGAAGAATGCGATAGGTGGGATAGGAGAGGAGAGTGGATCCAGTTAGATGTGGTTTGTTGCAATGGAATGGTGAGAATAAACGGACTGTCATCTGATTAGAATTGTTGGGGTTTCGCCTTAGGGCCCCACAGTTAGTGCCGGCTGTGTCATCATGAGGAGGGCGGCCTTTTTCTCACCAGGGTGATGACACGGCCGGACGGTAGCAGTAGTTAGTAAATTTGTATTCTCTATTGTTTATTTTTCCTTTTCTCTGTATGTGAACATGTATAGGGGCGAAATCGTCTGTTATGTTGAATAAATTATCTATCTATCTAAAAAAAAAAATTCAATTTTCCCGCGGGTGGTGGAGGAGACCTCTGGGAGGCCTCTGGCTGTGGTGGTGGAGGAAGCATCTGGGAGGCCTCTGGCTGTGGTGGTGGTGGTGGTGGTGGAGGAGGCATCTGGGAGGCCTCTGGCTGTGGTGGTGGTGGTGGTGGTGGTGGTGGTGGTGGTGGTGGTGGTGGAGGCATCTGGGAGGCCTCTGGCTGTGGTGGTGGTGGAGGAGGCATCTGGGAGGCCTCTGGCTGTGGTGGTGGTGGAGGTGGCCTCTGGGAGCCGGTGGGGGTGGTGGCCGCAGAACTGTCCAATTATACTACTGTCCCAGTTACCAGTACTGCGACCCTGGAACTCGCCTTGACGTCCGCTTGGCACGTAGTGATCTTGGTATTAACATGTTAGATGCTGCCTGCAAAGAGCATGACATTGCTTATCGTCAAAACAATCCTAAACTAGGACGTATAGCTGATAAGAATCTGTATCGTAAAGCTATGCAGCGTGTGTCGTCACTTAGTACTTCAGTTGCTGAGAAGAGAGCATCACTTGTCGTTGCCGGTGCAACAAAAATAATACTTTACTAGAAAGTGGCATTTAACAACGAAGACTAAATCTATGTAAGAAAGTTAAGAACAGATTTACTTGAAAAAATATATACTGTACATTCTAAAATTAATAGGATTTGTAAAACGTATTTCCAGGTGCTGTTTTAATTTTTAAGTATTAATCCTACCCTTCAGCATGCCCTAAATTATCTAGTGGAAATAATGTTGACTTACATGTTTAATCCTGTCTTATGGCATAGGAGGAAGGAGAGGTATGTGTTCGAGAGTAAAAAAACACCAGTTTTAAAGTAACACGTTCGATTAAATAATGGTTATGATATTTTGAATTCTGCAGTTATTCGATGTAGAATCCTTCAATAGGCTGTCCTCTGAGGTCGCGAAGTAAATATGTAACTGGATTAGTAAGCTTAACAATCCTGATTTGAAAAATTTCTGTGCTCCAGTTAGGGGAGTATCCTATTGCAAAGATAGACTTGTGTTTGTTGATGCGAACGAAATCACCATTTGTAAAGCGATGGCGGCGCGGATCAGAGATGAATAGCATCCAAGCGTGTTGTATTCTTTGTAACAAGACGTGGCTTTGTGCCGATAGTGCGATGGGGCGTATCACTGTAGGTAGACACGAGACCAGGTAGCAGTTCAGTCCAACGATATGAACTCTGAGCTGTAAATTCTCGCCACATCATTGTTTTGAGTGTACGATTACAACGTTCTACAACACTTACTAGAGATTTCTGTAGGTAGAGTAGTGATGAATGCCAAGTAACTTGAGGCAAGGAAAAACATTGTTGTTGGAAAACTCCTTGCCTTGATCGGTTTGAAGAAGCTTTGGGCAGCGTTTCGATTGTTCAACAAGATGTTTAAATACATCTTTGACTTGAGCTGCTGTCTTAGGGTGCACAGGTTGTGCAAAAGCAAATTTAGAGTACAGATCGATGACAGTAAGTCGATAATTATACGCCTTACTGCTAGAGGCATATAGAATCATTTCTACTAAGTCTGCTTGCCAGAGATTATCTTTTCCATGTGTAATAACGCGTCTGCGACAGTAGGTGCAACGTGCTGGTATATGTAATTCGTGTGCGATGCCTAGCATTACAAGCGAGGTCTTATCTTGACAAGCCATTCCTAAATAATACCCGCATGTCGTAATTCTCTCTATTTCTAGAATTTCTGATTCATGACCTGTGTGACCATCATCATACGAAGCTCTTAGAAGATGTAATCATTCAACGAGTAAGTTAGGATCATTCCAGTATCTCACGTCTAAATACGGCAAAACAAATGCTTGCAGATAACATAAAGGTGGTTGATGTGAAGGAAACAGATTAGAAGTAAACTCTCGATACTTGTAACTCTTATTTGCATATACAGCTTCTGCCGTCTTGTAATTACGTCGTGGTTCGTCAGTAGCAAAAGGTATTGCTTTATATTTTTAAGATCATCTTGTAAAGTTACATCCTTGTCAGGTATTCGTGAGAAAAGAATTCTAAGTGTCCTTTAGTAGGTTCATAGGTAACACCTTTTACGATGATTCTCTGTCAATTAATGTTAACATTTGCATTACCTATCCAGAAACAGTCGTCGCTTAGATGGTGAAGAATCGTTAAGTTCTCCTTCCTCATCCTCACCTTCCCCATCCCCTTCTTCATCCTTATACTGCTTCCCCTCTTCGTTATGCTTTTGTTGTTGATGCTTCTCTTCTTCTTCATGCTTTTCTTGTTCATTCTTCTCTTTATCATATGATGTTTGCAGAGAAACAAAACCTGTAGTAGACTGGGGCAATGAAGTAGAATTAAAAATATCTTTCAGTGGTGTACCTAGTTGCATTTTCAAGAATAAATCAGTGTCTGCTTGAATTCGTTTAAGCTCTTTAAATTTCCGACGGATATTGTTTCGAGCACGGATTATATGTTTTGTAATATCTTAGCTGGATGTTGACATGATGGTGGTTTCTGATCAAGTGGTTATTGTAACGCTGTGTTAATGATATAAAATGATCAAATCCCATGCGATATCATCCATACTGAACATCGCTTTTTACCAATATCCAAAAATCCGTAACGATGTGATGACTAACATGTAGCACATATAAGTTTAAAGTCATAAAATGTCATACCAGCGTTAACATGACCATCATACACATGCCGCATGTTGCGCTCATCTTGCCGACATAGCACAATAATATTTGCGTTGTCGCATATTAACTGCTTAGGCACAAGAGAATAGGTTTAAAATAAATAGATGCAATCTATGTATTTATATCGCCCCATACTAAAGTATGCACGAATAAGTTTTGCTCTTCTGTTGTGACGTCGTCAAATATCATAAGAGAATTGGAAAGCACATTATCCGATGATGGTACTCCCTGACGTGAATTAATTTGAAAATACTTTAATCCGTCTTTAACTAGATCGTGCATTACAATTTGTAGAATAGTATATAGCGGTTGATAGAGTGACTTCGCGAAAATATAAATATAATAACGTATGCCATTTAAAGAGGTAATGAGTACGTAAAAGATTTGTCTTTACACATCCCGATGGGCCTGATACAATACATCGAAGAGTTAAAGAACAACGTTCCATAGCGTCTTCTTGTAGTTACTGTGTCTTATTGCTTTCTAACCTTCATGGTAACAGATGAAGAAAGTAGGCAATACTAATATATATATCAACCGAAACAACAAGTAACTGTCAGTTCATAATTTGCTCTTCACGAATAAAGTCGTGTACAGAATGGTTAAATAACGATATCCAAACGAAATGAAGAAGGAAACTAAAACTGTTGGATGGAGAGATGTTGTACAGGCTGCACTAAAATCTTTTCGTGGGGAATACAATCCGCGTGTAGCCGTTACTAAGTCACTTCGCGCAGCAAGAGCGAAAATTTCTCCAAAGTGCAGAGCAATGTTTTGTGAACGAGCAAGAATTACTCATGTACCAAAACGAGGAGGATTTCTTCCTGCGCTGTTTGCTGGACTAAGAGCTTTAGGGTATTTGCCGGGTGGTGCTTGTGTTGTAACAAGAACTGTTAAAGCAGTAGAAGAAGCGAAACAACAGTTGAAATGGAGTGAACGTCATAACAAGGCAATGGAGGCAAAGGCGTACACATGAAGCTAGCGCCATACAAAAAAGGGCTTGGCACCTACATATAACCAAAAAACGTCTAATGAATGCTCTGCAACATCGAGCTCTAACCCATGAAGAAGCTTTTACGTTTACTAAACAACTTGAAATTCATTAATTTCGAGGTGTACTTACGCGCGATCAACTACCAGCACGCCCACGTGAACGTGAGAGTGCTGTAATTAACTGAGGCAACAGTCGCGGGCGTGGAACTTAATACGTTGTCTACATAAAACGTAGACCTAAAGTATGGTATTTCGATAGCTATGGAGACATACCTCCTCCATTTGAACTCATACGTTATTTCGGAAGCAATGCAGACATTGTTTACAAAAAAACGTGTGAAAAATTTCAATACACGCATGTGCGGACGATTAAGTCTTATGTTCTTATATCAAACCCAGACAGTAGACAAAGAGCATTATTGTGCGCGTAGTGACTAACTGTGAATGAACGATCGCTGTACTCGGAGAAGGATCTGAAACAACTGTCTAATTCAATCGAACTCGGTTATCAGCTACATAGTGTTGGACTTGTGTCGTTTGAAATCTACAATAAAATCTATAATGTGCCTGATGGTGTAAACAAGTTCTATTAAGATGTGTATGTGCTAACGCAGTTATTTATTCGACGACATTCACGACTACATTACATGTACATTAATTGAACTGTTTACTGAAGAGGGTTTTAGTAATAATAACTACAAGTTCTCAATTACTGAAAGCAACATCACACATAAATGTGTTATTGAGTCATCATTTAAGATTAACTTCAAATCACAACCTGATTCGATTAGTCTATTGCTTGGATTTTCATCAAGAGAACTCATACCGAAATTATAACACTATTCGATGATCATCATGTCAACATTACTTTTAATATTAACACAGACTTGAATAGTAATCAACAAAGTTCACACGTCTTGCACGACTTTATTATTACAGAGGAAAGTAGTTATACTGTTCGTGAAAATCCATCAATAGTTCTTTATCATCCAGTGTCTGTAAAACACATCACTCTTAGACTTGTGAATAAACATAATCAGCTTATTAATTTAGATCGTCACACCTACGGAGCTTACAAACTTCATCTTGAACCAGTATGAAAAATATATAAAACAAGACATACTATATGCTTACGAAGTCTGAACGAGTTAACAGATAACCATAAGCAGATACACCAAGATTTAGGTTATATGCTACTACAACAAAATGGAAGAAATGCTAGACATTATGAACACAGTAGAAACTCGTGAAGGTGTAGTACGAAGTGAGCTTCATTCTTATCAACCTTTTACGTTTGGACTGAATAACAATGATGAAATTCGCTTTATCATTGATCAGCAAGATGTATACACACTGCCACACGAAAGCTACCTCTATATTGAAGGACGACTAGATAAGTCAGATGGAAGTGGACCAAGCACATCTCAATTAAACAACCATGGTCTAGCTTTCCTATTTTCTGAAGCGCGATATGAAGTAAATAAATATGGAAATAGATTGATCGAGGAATATTTGCATTAAAAGTTCAATGAAGATCTACCCTTCTTTTAGTGATGAAGAAAGTGATCTTTTATGGATGGCAGGATGGTATCCAAACGTTACTAACAACTGGATGATTAATGAAGACGGATCTTTTGCAGATTTCCTATCATGGAAAAATATTATTGGCTTCGCAGACGACTTTAGACGTATTATAATCAACGCAAAACAAGAGCTAATTCTGATCCGTGATCGATGTGATTACAATTCTCATAAAGCAGCAGAAATACCCGTAGATTCGAAGATTACACTTCAACGTACATTGTGGAGGATTCCACATGTAACATTATCTGGTCGAGAAAACTTCGATTGCTGAAGACTGTAGAAAATGATTTATCATTGCCTATATGTTTTCGAAGCTGGGGGCTTCATGAATATCCAGTGTTACCACCTAAAAACAAGCATAGCCGGGCTGTTAAATCATCACGTTTTACTGAAAAGTCATTGTATACTGTTTTTGGATTTCAAACTCATTGTTAATTCAACCATTAAAAATAGTTCACAGTTTGATCACTGTAAGTTAAGAAATATTTGACTATACCTCAGCGAAATTGCGTATCCCTACGAAAACATAGGCATTAATTTTGAGAAAAATAAATTTGGGTTGCTCTATGACATGTTTTGTAAATTCCAATCATCGTACTATTTGAAAGTAGATCGTCCGCTCTTTTTGCCTGAAGAATGTAACCTCTTATCCGGGGAGTTTCGACTGCGAAACGAACATGCGTAGCGGGAAATATATTTTGAATGGAAACGAGTTACCTCGTCACGCTCATTATGCTTCCGCGAAAGACGAAGGAACTCGTCCCGCCTATTATGTGCTTCCGCGAATGACGAAGGAACTCGTCCCGCCTATTTTGTGCTTCTGCGAATGACGAAGGAACATGTCCCGCCACTTATGTGCTTCCGTGAATTACGAAGGAACTCGTTTTGCACATTATCTACTTCGGTGAATGATGAAGGAACTCGTCCCGCACATCACGCGGACATTCGTTCGAGGAAGACGAGTTATCTAGCCTGCCTGTTTTGACATAAATATGTCTTATGGATGGTGGTAATCTGAAAATTTGCGTTACGGGAGTGTCACAAAAGAAGTGACGGAAGTGTAACACTTGCAGGCTGTGATGTAAGGTATTGTTACCTAGCAACCGTGCCAGCTATGTCTTACTGCTGGTGGTCATCGGAAATTAGAAGCCGTTGACGGATGACCATGACCGAGAGACATGTACATGATCATTTGATTTTCGCAAAGGGAAAATTCGTTTCATTTGATTTACACTTGTTTATTCAAACAATAATTGAATTGAATTCAACTTCCTGCAACTGCTTCAATACTTATTTTACTATTCGACACAATTAACTTACTGTCCATGTTAGCTTGTACATTGTCAACTTTGGTGCTAAGTGCACTAATACTTTGCACCAACTGCTCCCACTGCTCGGTTGTAATCATTATACAAATCACTAATTATAACATGCCTTAGAACTATGGATGAAACTAAACCGACAATTGCAGCAAACATAATATACACTAGTAATCCATTCAACGTGATAACATACGAATAAACAATGATATGCACAATAAATACACTCATATGATTTTTCACAGTGCTTATACTCTAAATTCTGACTTAGAGTATGATTGTTCTGAGTTTTCAGTCTGACCATCCCTAACATTAACCTAGCCAGCATAAATAATCCGTCATCAGTCGTAGTGATTATTTACCTTGTGCGACAGTCGCTCCCTCACGTTGTGGCGCCAAGAAAAGTCCCTTTGCACCCTTTTCATGATGACCTGGTCGATGATTTTTCATCCAGGGTTCTGACTCGCCTGCACTGAAATAAAAATACTCACCGTTGATGAACCTCTTCCTCAGGGGTGGTAACGTTCACTGGACTGTCGGGGTGCTCTCACGGTAGGGATGTAAGGTTACTATACTATTGAAGTAATTACACGACTGGCTCAGACTGAGGTTAAAATTATACAATATATATTATAAAAGAGAAATAAGGGTGATTAACATTTTTAAGACATAAATACAAAATTACTAATTAAGCCAAGTGTGTGTGATGTGACCGGTGTAGGTGCCAGAGAAACCAACCACAAACATAAACAAAGGCGAGTGACTCCATACCAGATGAACTGAAAGTAGGATAACGATGGCTAAAGTGACTTGTCTCGTTAATTAATTACACTTAAATGTAATTAATTAAATGCTAACATCCTGTATGTAATCATGTCATTTACAAATGTATGATGCATACCAATCGTCCCTGTAACATTAACTCAATGAACTCGTTCATCTCAATCTTCCATGAAAACTGTTAATGTAATCGTTCACTTGAAAACAACATTATTCTTTACCATTTACTAAGTAGTAATAGGGTTACACATATTCTACAAATCATAACATTCGATAATTCCTGAGATTAAATAATCCCCTTTACCAACCGCATCTAAATTTATTTTAGATCAATCTTACATTTATTTACTGATCTCTGATTGCTGCATCTCCGTGTGATATTTCAAAGTTACTCTCAACAAAATTTGTCAATTAATGGATATGTCAAGTTCACTGTGTACAATCATAAGGTTACCTCAAGTTAAAGCTATTGCATTTAAAACATTTCTACCTGACAAGTTTTGATCATATTCGGTCTCCCAGGGACACCAAACCTAGTGTATTTAGACATGACAAAATATCTCTCACATATTCACTATTTCTGAATGAACTCTATTTACTTCAATACATAATCAAAACAATTATCATTAGGTACGCTGTTCAGTGATGTCTAAATGATTATGCTTGGTAATATCTAACTATAAAGTGCTTAGTTTTGTGTACGCGAGCTCCCATTGCCCTAACCCTAAATTAAACAAACACAGAGAAAATTATTCCGTCTGAATCACAGAAAAGCTATCTACAACTCAAATTACAGTCAGTTACCACCTATGCTAAATAAAAATCCAATTAAGAACATACATCAGAATTAAAGGACAAGAATATGCAAATATTCTACACTAATTTATATACACACCGATTCACGCACATATTCGAAACCAAGACAATATTTAAATAGACAGTAATTTACAAAATTCTACACCGCGTGTTGATTTCAATGTCCAATGATACATTCATTGAAATCAGCGGCGACCATGACCTCTATACAGGTTATTCATGGCTGTCAGCTGCTCAAAAAGCTCAAATGACATCTCATGGCAAAATGAACGGTAATACTCAAAATCATACATGACGCAAAATGAATCTCTCGGAAGACGTTAATACAACCCCGATTTATAGTGGATCTCGGCCACATCCCAATCTTTCTAAAATTTCACAAATGAGGAAGAATGGAAACCATTTGATATTATTATAAAACATCACCTTATCTAAGCTGCACGTATCAGTGTGCCTTATTTCTCACGAATATCTTACAGAGTAGGCAAGTAATTGAATTACTTGTAACGACTACTTTCTTAGGAACTTTTACTCGTAATTTACTTCTGAAAATAAAATTGTAATCGATACATTGTAGTCATCGATATACATCGCATCGAGAACTTGGTAACTCTGGTGACCCAGAACTCGTTCATTTACTAACAGCTTGTTGATATTTAGGTAATCATGAGACGGTGGTGGTGAGGATTATTGTTCTAAGAGGAAGTACAACTGGACAACCATCCTCTATTAACACTAATCAGATGGAAAATGGAGATAAGTGAAGGTATCGGCCAAAGAGTGGGAGGACTCCCTAGGACTCGAGCACTTCAAACCGCGGAGGAACCTCATACCAGACTCAGCTAGCGGATACGTGGCCACCAAACCACACTCCCCAGTTGACAGTCCTTGGTCTCCCTTAAAGTCGCCTCATACTACAGGCAGGGAATACAGCCCCCACGTTGTGGAGAATAGAGCCAGAATAAACTCGTTACAGTGAACGGGTTAAGGCATTTCCACTTTCCTATTTGATTAAGTTACCCTGAAAACTCGAAAGTGATATTCTAATTTTGCTCGGGAGCTCTCATTTTGAATATCTGTTTAGTTTCACGCAGCCATGATAGCCACTTAATGTCCTTATACTAATGGGTGCAAAACAGACTACCGTAATGCATTTCACTCGGGCATATCCATGTGAGAAAAAGTCAGTCGTTCTCTGAAGACTCGCGTTCTACGATGATTGTAATTTTACTGATTACATTCAGAAAGTAATTTTTGCTCGGGTAACTAATTGAGCCCAATCACATTTATTTTGCACTTTTCCCATCACAGCTTAGATACAGCATAACTACAATGTTTCCACAGAGCTAGTGACCACATAACTGTCGGGAGAAAATGGGATCAAACCCCACCTCAGCAAACCTGAATATTGATTTCTGTGGTTTCCAAATTCCACACCAGGCAAACTAAGGCCAGAGTAACTTCCTTCCATATCTTATTGTCACGGTAAGACCTGTCCATGTCGGTCTGAGAAAATACTGGGTGAACATCTAGTAGTGAACCTGCCCTCAATGCAGATCAGTGGCGACTTTTTCAATACCACGGTTATTCCTAAATGCATCAAGGAATCAAATTAGCCATTTCTTGTGGGAAGACTCGCAAATGAATTGTTGGAAGTTGGATGTTGGAAGTTTGGATTGAATTGCATAATATCGCATAGTGCAACTAGTGACCCACTCAAGCTTCCTATGGGAACAATAGTTTCTTTTCAGCGACAAGCCTCTTATGTCATTGGGCGTTCTGCTCCTGTGCATAGCTCAGTATGGCAGCTGTCAGCTCCCTCCTGTCAACCTGTGTTATGTTCAAACCCATTCTGCCAGTTCAATGAATCTACGGCAGCATACGTTTAGCTCGGGTTCGATTCCAGGTATGTGGTGAAAAATGTATATGCGGCTCCATTGGGGGTTCCCCTAAAATTTGCTGCACTACTTCAGGGTCAGGACGCGAGTTTACTGAACCAACGGCTTTTGAAACCAAATATTCACTGCAAAAGTTGTTTTTATCGTCATAAGTTAATTGAGACGATTAATTCCGGTTATTATTTTGATAAATACTATGCAAAAATCTCAGAATATGGTTTCTAATTTCAAGCCTGATTTTATACTCTGGTAAAATCGCATTTCAAGTACTGGGATAAGTGAATCTTTAGTCTGCCTTATTCTCCGCTGACACAGCCACTTGTATCCACCTTCACTTTCACCCCTGTTTAAAAAATAATTCAAATACATCTGCTGGGGATCAATGCAGGAACTACTGAAAGAATGAATGTAGTGTTGAGGAGTGAAAACATGAAAATTATAAGATGACTGAAGTGCTTGTAATCTGTGTGGTGGGAACATTACGTACATTACTTCAGGTTTCCCATCTGTGCCACATCTGAAGGCCACCTACTTAAATGAGATCAAGCTACATATTTCATTGCCAGTGTCTTCAACGGAAACGTTCCTCGAGGTCACTTACCTGGATGATCTATGATGCTGACTATCCACACTGTCATCAGCCTGTAGAGCGGCTTCAACCACTTAACTGGTCGATACTGTGTACTACTCAACTCCCACTTAGAGAGCGACATATGGTTTGCACCCCTCGGGAACAAAGGGGGCAGAGAGCTGCTAATGTTATCACAAGGAAGATGGAGCTGGGGCCAACACTAACACACATTTAACTGTTTTATTACCTTGAAATAATTTATTTGCATTGGTACAAACCTTAGCACAGAATACCATTCGCTTCCATGCAACGACACAACACAGAGTCCTTTGTTACTGGCGGGATCTCTCACTACTGTAGCACTGAACCTCCTGAGAGAAGGAAGTGCTCCTCCTCACCTCCAAGGCGCAGGTAAGGATCATACTACCGATAGAGGGAGACAGAGTAGATTACTGTTGTGTGTCCAAGTAACTTACTTATTCAGTGAGCACTGCTCTAGGAAGCGTACCACATCATGGTGCCTTCCCTCCTCCGTTTGGCAAGGGTCAGAATTGTGCAACTATTAGTCTTAGCATCTTGTACAAGAGGTCAGTGCAGGCACTCCTTGTCTGTGGGTACCAATGTTCACATCAATGTCTCTCTTCCAAAGGAGAGACAGTCCTCTCGACCTCAATTTTTTCCTTTCCTACCAGACGCTCCACAACATGCAGTGGTCCCCTTCTGCAGCATGGTTCAAATCAGTGCGTTTCACATTGATATATCCCTGATCAGCGGCCCAATGTATACTTTGCTAGTTCGTACTGGACGAGCAGTTCGCGCCACTGTGGACCTTCCTCTCTGTTCCGCCACGTCTTCTCTCTCTGGAGAGGAAGTTTCTCTCTTACCTCGCACGCCAGTTCTCGCTTCTCAACAACCTTCTCTCCATCCTTACATGCTCTTTCCTTTTCCTCCTCTCTCTTCTTACTTGCTCTCTCCAACTCCTCTTCTCTCTCCTTACGTGCTTTCTCCAAATCCTTTGCTTTCTTCTCAAATGCCTTCTCCCTCTGTTCTATCACCATCTCCATCTTTTTCAGCACTTCTTCCTATAAACTCGGGCTGTCCTCTGTCTCCTTAGGAGTTCTCTCCAATTCTTCCACCAGTCTCGTGTCTTCTCTCAGCTTCCACATGTTCCGCCAGTGATCCATACAGTGCCGCGCACAGTTCACACCGAGGCTGTAACACACAATAACACCACAAATTAACAGAGAGTCCTCCTTAGAGTTGGTTTACATGGGGCCACCATGAGAATTCAGTTACGAAGTGCCCTATTAAAATGTTCTAGAAACTTTGCCAGCTGAGTGGCACTGTAGTCAGGTTGCTAACAAAGAATGAAGGAAGGAAAGAAAGAAAAAAATGCACGCTAAAAGGATGATTTAAACATTGAATTTATTTTGTTATATAGAGCCCTCACCTGCCACACGTTTTATATTAAACTACCTGTATTTCTCAACGTTCACGGTTGAATGTTTACTTCTAGGCTTGTCACGACCTGTCAGTTGTCTATGATGTGAATTTTTGGAGATTTCTTAGCTGTGAGAGAAAATTATATTCTTCACTTTTTAATTTTAGTTTTAAAGTTAATATATTTTTAATTTAAAAATTCTATTATTCTGTCTTAGGTTTCTTTGGCACCTCAGTTTGTCTAGGGAATAGTTTATCTTTTCAAATTAATAGCAACTCTCGATTCCCATTCAAAGAAAGTTAAAGAACTATAATTAATGCCAGACTCAGCTTGAGTTTCTCTAGCCACTAATACCACGATCGGAAGCTAAGAGCCGTTTCTTACAGCAGTATTCCATCATCCTCCTACCTATGTTACATCACTCCACCGAGTGTTGCAAGTTAGGAAGGGCATCCGGTTAGGAGGATAGAACCTCGAATTAGGGTAATGCTTGATAAAAGCCCTAGCACAGCCTCCGCCGGGTTAATGCCATAACAGCCCATGCATACTCCTGCTTCTACTTGTGTTAGGCCACACACTTTTATCTATCCTATCTGACCTTCCTCGGTAAACTCTTGTTCTTTTCTGAACCCCACGCTATTAGGTTTACGAGGGCTAAGGAGTCTTAATTTTCACGGCTTTGCCTTTCTTTGGCTGAAACCTTGCGCAGTCGCTCAATTCTCCAAGACCTGAAGTCACTTTTTAGCGTTACGCCTCAATGAATAAAGAATATGTATTAAGTCATACACCATCTCCCTAGTACCATGTCAAGTCTTGGGAGGTTAACGCGTGGTCAGCGCAACATTAAGCCTGCAGGGTCATCGAACGTCAAGTATAGGTAGGGGTTTTTATTCTGTATTCAGGAATTCTGATAATACCCGAAATCCTGCAGAGCTAAATTCCGCCACCACATTATTTTTTACGTATTATATTGGGTATTCAGTATGAAGATAGGTTAGGTCTTCCTGCGTGATTGTACCTAAGTTGCGAACTTGTAGAAAAATGAACTTTTATTCGATGTGTCAGCAAATACATCCAAAGCTAGTCAACTTGCACGTGCTCATATGTGCATGCTAGACTGTCCGTTTCTAGAACTTCGAAGATGCTTCCCAATATTACGCCCCTATCAATAAATCATTCGTACTACACCATATCCCTAGTCCTATGTGTAGCCATCAGCTTCCACCAATCTCAGAATCAAAGTCCCTGGATCTTGTCTCATCTCGTCTAGTTAGGTTGAGCGTAGGATCGAATCTCAAACTTGAGACTCTAACGCCCTTGTAAAGTTAAGCATGGCGTCAAATGCATGGGTTAACCTAGCACTTTTGACCATAACCACGCCAGCAGTTAGGTCTTGAGAGGTTAACGCGTGGGCCAGGCGGGGTGATGTACTGGTCATCCTCCTCAGTTGTATCGCCCGACCCCCAGAGTCTGTAGTTCCAGGACACTGCCCTTGAGGCGTTAGAGGTAGGATCCCTCGCTAAGTCCGATGGAAAAACCGACCCTGGAAGGTAAACAGATGATGAAGAAGAAGAAGCCGAAGGAGAAGAAGAAGAAATGACAGAATGCCTCTATAAGGCTCTGTGTATGCCTATTTACTCCTGTGTCCTAGCACAGCTCTCTCCAGATTTAGCCCTCCCTTTTAGTCACCCTCACGACTGGCAGTACGCCATTGATGCATTTCTACCCCTCCACTTCACCTCATAAAAAGGAGGATCTGAGTGGAGTGACGTCATCATAGTAGCAAGAGTTGTGGTGACGTCACCGCGAACAAGCTTTGACCTGTAGCTGAAGACTCCGAGTTCTCTCAAGTCAGGTGTCTTGCGGCATAACACTGTCGCATTCCTTTACAACACCAGATCGGAAAAATACAGCTTAGCTCGCAAAGTCGCTATTTTTTCTGCTGACATGTACACGTCTCCACATTTACTGTAGTCAGTACATCTTCATCGTACACATATTTCAATCAGGGTGCGGATATTTGAATTGCACTTGAGCTTTTTAGTTTTTGAGTTTATGTCAACTCCACGTTCGAATCCTTAGGAGTGGCATTTACTCTGCTCCCCTGTGGCTGAAGTACCCCCTACAAGAGTTGGCCAAGGAGGTTAGATAGACGACAGCTTAGCACACAACATGCCTAGACTCAGCTAAAGACCATCACGATTTCACCAATGCAGACACAACAACACACGTTGCTCGACTTCTACCTAAGGCAAGGGTGCCCCTAGAGGATCGTTACTCTTCCAGAACCCCACCACATCAGAATAAAGTGCCCTACAAGAGTTGGCCAAGGGAGGTTAGATAGACAACAACTTAGAATACATCATGCCTAGACTCAACTAATGACCGCTAGTTCGCTAACCCATGCTCTCTCAAGTCAGGCGCCCCTTCGACAGTATTCCATAAGATAACGGCATCCTATTGTCTGAAGGTGTCAGAGGACGTAACGCGTGGCTGGAGGTAAATTGCGCGTCGCGGCCATCTTGCGCAGTAGCCCTGGTAGGTTTTCATATTTGTTTTGTCGCGTTTTTCACACCTTTTAATAATATTTTCCTCTCATCTTTAGATAGGGTAGATATAGTTTACACTGTACCCGCGGATACACAACGTAAAGTGCCCTCATGTCGGAAAGAGTCGTATTTATTGTTTCTATATCCTTGTTGGATAGTTTTTATTCGTATATTCAGTAGTACGTTTCCATGCTCAACACGTTCATTTTGTTGTTCCCTGTAGGGACGTCTTAAACAGGTTTTTCTGTCATAAATGTCATAAAATAATATTTAAACTACACTATTCACAATTCATAAAATGAACACACCTGTAAGTTCAATTAGTAAATTTTAGAAATAGTCCAACCTATTTGATGCCAAATTTTATCCAGTTCTTTAAAGGAATATGTTAGGTTCACTTTGACAGCTGTACTCAACAACAAAATTGAATTTTGCAACAGAACCAAGGATTCTGAATTAGAGGAAAGTAACACAAAGTAACACAAAGTAACACACAAGTAACATAAGAGACATACCCGTATATGCTAACATATCAATTTCTCAAACAATATATATAATAAGTGATGGGAATCCGTGTGATGATGAGTAGCAAGAGGAAGGTGTGCCTCAAAGTGTTCAACAGATTTTGACTCTTGTGCAGGCAACAAACATGGAACGTAGTCTTCAGGATTTTCTTCTGTCACGAAGTGATGTGCCAGAATCTGTGTTAAATTCACGTGCAGTGGTTGCTGATTGCCATGAATATTCGTTTGTGTCTGGAAACTTCTAATTATAACATTAATACATATATACACAAACACTGCTTCCTACCGAAAGAGACCGGAATAGATTAACGTTTATACTGTTTATCTCTAACATCCTCTATTTGTTTCTCAACTTCATAAAGGTTATGACAATAATTTTCAGGCCCCTCTACAGATGACATATGTGTTGTGTTTGAGTCATCAGTCCATAGATTGGTTTTATGCAGCTCTCCATGCCACCCTATCCTGCGCTAAACTTTTCATTTCTACGTAACTATTGCATCCTACATCTGCTCTAATCTGCTTGTCATATTCATACCATGGCCTACCCCTACCGTTCCTACCACCTACACTTCTGTCAAAAACCAACTGAACAAGTCCTAGGTGTCTTAAGATGTGTCCTATCATTCTATCTCTTCTTCTCGTCAAATTTAGCCAAATCGATCTCCTCTCACCAATTCGATTCAGTATCTCTTCATTCGTCATTCGATCTATCCATCTCACCTTCAGCATTCTTCTTTAACACCACATTTCAAAAGCTTCTATTCTCTTTCTTTCTGAGCTAGTTATTGTCCATGTTTCACTTCCATACAATGCCACGCTCCACACGAAAGTCTTCAAAAACATCTTTCTACTTCCGATATCAATGTTTGAAGTGAGCAAATTTCTTTTCTTAAGAAAGCTCTTCCTTGCTTGTGCTAGTCTGCATTTTATGTCCTCCTTACTTCTGCCATCGTTAGTTATTTTACTACCCAAGTAACAATATTCATCTACTTCCTTTAAGACTTCATTTCCTAATCTAATATTTCCTACATCACCTGCCTTCGTTCGACTGCACTCCATTACTTTTGTTTTGGACTTATTTATTTTCATCTTGTACTCCTTACCCAAGACTTCATCCATACCATTCAGCAACTTCTCGAGATCTTCTGCAGTCTCAGATAAAATGACAATATCATCGGCAAATCTCAAGGTTTTGATTTCCTCTCCTTGGACTGTGAATCCCTTTCCAAACTTCTCTTTGATTTCCTTTACTGCCTGTTCTATGTAAACATTGAAAAGGAGAAGGGACAAACTGCAGCCTTGCCTCACTCCTTTCTGGATTGCTGCTTCTTTTTCAAAGCCCTCGACTCTTATCACTGCAGACTGATTTTGTTACAGATTGTAGATAATTCTTCGTTCTCGTTATCTGATCCCTATCACCTTCAGAATCTGAAATAGCTTGGTCCAATCAACATTATCGAATGCCTTTTCTAGATCTACGAATGCCATGTACGTGGGCTTGTCCTTGATTCGATCCTCCAAGAGCAGTCGTAAAGTCAGGATTGCTTCACGTGTTCCTACATTTCTTCTGAAGCCAAATTGATCTTCTCCCAACTCAGCTTCAACTTGTTTTTCCATTCTTCTGTAAATAATACGTGTTAAAATTTTGCAGGCATGAGTTACTAAACGAATGGTGCGATAGTTTTCACACCTGTCAGCACCGGCTTTCTTAGGAATAGGTATAACAACATTCTGCCGAAAATCGGATGGGGATTCTCCTGTCTCATACCTCTTCCACACTAAATGAAAGAACCTTGCCATGCTGGTTTCACCTAAGGCAGTCAGTAATTCAGAGGAAATGTCATCAATTCCAAGTGCCTTGTTCGTATTTAGGTCATTCACAGCTCTGTCAAACTCTGACCTCAAAATTGGGTCTCCCATTTCATCAGCATCAACAGCCTCTTCATGTTCCAGAACCAAATTATCTACATCTTTACCTTGATACAACTGTTGGATATGCTCCTGCCATCTTTCTGCTTTGTCTTCTTTCCCTAGAAGTGGCTTTCCATCTGAGCTCTTAATATTCATACACCTAGATTTCCTTTCTACAAAGGTTTCCTTGATTTTCCTGTATGCAGCATCTACCTTTCGCAGGATCATACAGCCTTCGACATTCTTGCACTTCTCCTTCAGCCATTCTTCCTTAGCTACTTTGCACTTTCTATCCACTTGATTCTTTAATCGCCTGTATTCTGTTCTGCCCTCTTCATTTATAGCATTCTTGTATTTTCGTCGTTCATCAATCAGGTCTAGTATCTCCTGAGTTATCCACTGATTCTTAGTTGATCTTTTCTTCCTTCCTAAAATTTTTTCAGCAGCACTACTGACTTCATTTTTCATGACTATCCACTCTTCCTCTATAGTGTTTCCTTCAGCCTTTATATTTAGTCCTTGTGCAACATGTTCCTTGAAACAATCCCTCACACTCTTTTCTTTCAACTTGTCTAGATCCCATCTTTTTGCATTCTTTCCTTTCTTCAATTTCTTCAACTTCAGATGGCATTTCATGACCAACAAGTTGTGGTCAGAGTCCGCGTCTGCTCCTGGGAAAGTTTTGCAATCCAACAGCTGGTTTCTGAATTTCTGCCTAATCATAATGAAGTCTATTTGATACTTCCAGTGTCTCCAGGTCTCGTCCACGTATACAGCCATCGTTCGTGGAGTTTGAACCAAGTATTGGCAAGGACTAAATTATAATCAGTGCAGAATTCAACCAGCCGACTTCCTCTTTCGTTCCTTTGTCCCAATCCAAATTCTCCAACTGTACTACCTTGTCTTCTTTGGCCTACCTCTGCATTCCAGTCTCCCATCACAATTAGATTCTCGTCACCTTTTACATATTGTATTAAATCTTCTATCTCGTCATATATTCTTTCGATTTCTTCATCATCCGCTGAACTAGTATGCATATAGTCCTGCATTATTGTGGTGGGCATTGGTTGGTGTCTATCTTGACGAAAATAATTCTTTCACTATGGTGGTCGTAGTAGCTTAACCGTTGCCCTATTTTCTTATTCATTATTAAACCAACTCCTGCATTTCACCTTCTGTTGATAATTCGGTAGTCGCCTGACCAAAAATCTTGTTCTTCCTGCCAACCTACTTCACTTATACCAACTACATCTAACTTTAGCCTATCCATCTCCCTTTTCAGATTCTCTAACCTACCACAACAATTCAAACTTCTAACATTCCACGCTCCGACTCGCAGTGTGTCAGTATCCATCTTCCTGATGATCGCCCCCTCTCGTGTAGTCCTCACCCGGAGATCCGAATGGGGGACTAGTTTACCTCCGGAATATTTTACCCGGGAGGAAGCCATCATCAGTATATCATTCATACATCTACGTTAAGTGTCCACTGCAGCAATTACCTCAGTACTGGTAAGCATCATTTCACTGTGCTCTTCTTCTTCTTGTTATGCTACCAACTCCTCCACATTTCCTTCCTCTGCAGTTATCAAAGAATCCTCCCCAGAAACGAAGTCCTCAACAGTGCAGTTTGACTACAACATTCTCCATACATCAGGAAGCAGGCCTCCTTCTTTCACTGGCAGGCAAGAGTTGAAATTGTAGTCTGCTTCACAACTTTCCAAGACTTTTGAATAAAGTGAAGCGCACCCAAGATTGAAACTTAAAAGGATAAGGATTTAATATGCTTCACCAGGTTCTCCCTATAGAATGACTTAAATCCGGCTCACTCCCAGGTGGGGAGCGATTTCCATGATTGAAGAAAATGTTTAATTACTTGCGTAGAAACCATCTTACACCAAAACGAACTATAGAAGGGCGCTAAGATAAATATCTCTTTGAATATAGTGTATTTAATAGTTGAAAATCCTATTTTAATTTTTCAATCCTTTACGCAAGAAGTTCCAAGAGCTTTCACACTATGATACAGAGCTTGTGTCTCCCTAATAGTTGAGATCTGGTTTCTTTAAAATAGTAACTCATACCTAAATATTTTAGGCAGTTTACTAACAATCCTTGCATGGAAATAAATTTTATGTACTTGTAAATTGTAGATTTACAACGTTTACATGTTCTTAAATGGAATTAATTATAATAGTAACGGCACTTTCTATGTTGGCTAGCGCTTTTGAGGGCTTCAATTCATATAGGCCTACCTACAATTCATAAGTGACATACACGGACGATATTATACTACATGAAATACTTACAGTATTTTCAGTCTTCACAGTGTTATGTCTTTTACAGCTGTTCATTATGATACACACACACAAGCAGATCATGTTCATCCCGATTTCACTATATTTGTATGATTCCATTCCGAAACACGGTCGTTTCATTGGTACGTGAACTTTCCACCCTGACCACCATTTCCATAACAAGAGATTCTCATCAACTGACTCTTTGCCATCAGGAGTATAAGCTTACAAACATTTTTCTACCAGGTGGTAAAATACTGGCCTTATCTTGTATATTTGGGGAGGAATTTATCCATTATACGCTTCATTGTCAGAGAAATGTAAAAATGTTGTGAAGGAAAATATAATAATAATGTTATTGGATGAAATGACCTACCTACCAGCACACTGACAGACTCACAGACATGAACAGGAAAGGCAGACTAACTTTCTATGGGCACATACACACAATGGATAATAACAGACTTACAAAGAAAACATTTGATGTGGTTCAAGCAAGAAAACAAATTCGTATCATGAAATAGCGGATGTCTTAAGGCAGGTGGAGATCAACAATAACATAATAGGAGACAGAAAATAATTTAGAAAAAATTTTTAGGGATACAAAATTTATAGTGAATGAGAAGAAGAAGACAGGAATATTGAGGTCAGAACAAAGGAATTAGGAGCATAGCCAAAGGATGAAGAGATTTGGGGAAGAGAAGATGAAGAAGGGAAGGAAGTGAAAATTGTGTCATCATGAGATATTCGCGTTCAAACTCTCTCCATAAGAGCAAAAATGATATGAATGAATTGAATAATGTTATTGGCTATACGTTCCACTAACACTAGATCTACGGTTTCCTGAGACGTCAAGGTGCAGAATTCGGCCTTAAAAGTGTTGTTTCGCATGCCAGTAAATTTACCAACACGAGTCTGACATAATTGAGCAACTTCAAATACCACCGGACTGAGCCAGGATCGAACCTGCGAAGCTGCGGTAAGAAGGCCGGCCAGCGCCTCAGCCGCCTGAGCCACTAAGTCCAGTGAGAAAAATCTATTGGTGTCATCAGCTCATAGAAAATAAGCGTAGTCAAAAACCGATTGCGAGAAATATAATGTCCCAATTTAGGTTTCTGTAAAAAAACCTGCGGCAACAGTATGCCCACAAGAAGCTTTATTACGTACTTATTTATCCGGACCCGGTATTAATGTTGACTCCTTCATTATATCTTACTAGCCTGGGTTTTCTGTGTGATTTTTTTCCAGACATCTTCTGTATGTTCAGCTATGTTCTGGTATATCTCGTCATAAAAATAATTAAAATATTTCGCTCAGTTTGCTTTTCCATAGAAACTCTCCCTTTACATCATGATGGAATTTTGGATAAAAGCGGGACCTTCTTTGTCTATTTTCATTCCAGGTTGACGAAGAAGTTGCACTGTTTTTAATGTGATCGGTATTATCATTAACACTGTCATTGTCATGGTCGCTACAAGATCTGGTACCTAACACGTTTTGTCTGTTTTGCGACGGCGGAATATTCGCATCAGCTGGGCCCGAATCCTCTACACTCGAGCCTGCAGTACTAGTTCCAGGTAACTTCCTGTAACTTACGAATTCCCCGTCTGTAGAACTTCTTTCACTAAGATCACTATCCTCCCCACTAAATTCCAACATTTCGTTTATCATGACCCGTAAATATTCTTCGTCTAATGATGGGGACCTGTAATTAATTTTAGACATTTTAGCGGAAGAAATGTAAGAAGAAGAATAGAATAGAACCCGATCTCTGCAGTTTGGTAGAAAGTCATGAATTGTGCCTGTATTACGGAACAAATGCGTGGGATATTAAATGCCCTGTAACTCGCTGTAAACACACTAGAGTCGTGAAGGACGAACTCAATACCAGGGATATTATATCAGACCAAAGTTCTAATGTGTCATGAGAATGGTCTGTGTAACATCATAATCTCCAGAAATCCCTTCTACAGCTGTAGTATTGCTTCCAAGGGACGATTAGGCGATGACCTAAAGCTTCAGCGCGAGGCTTTAGGTCGTTCTTGTCTGGACGTTAGTTGCGTTCTTTTATGATGCAAGCAATACGTGTGTGACACATTGATATTGGGAGGACATAGTTGAAATCATTCACCTCAGAGGGAAGACTCATCCAGAATACACTGCTGAAACATCTGCGGCAAGGCAATGCAGAAAAAATACTAATTAGAATTGGCGGATATATCTACGTACCCAGCCGTGCAGGCGACTTGTAGAAACGGATCTCACCGAATGGGTTAATAATATTGCACCTGACAGGGGCATGATTCAAAGACCTTTGGTCAAGACTAGTCCTATAAGTCGCAGACGTAACGCTATTTTGAGAAGATATTTTTTAAGAGATAAAACAACCCTTTAAATTTTATACTTAAATATTTCTGTAGTTACGATCTGTTGCACAACCTTTTCCTTGCCTAGCAGCATGTACTAGTCGAGTGGGAAATGAAAACTGTTTCGAATCGGAATATGGGAGCGTTATTTAAAGCCGCATTGTGAACTTAATTACCTACGCCGAAGGAATGAATGAAATTCATATTCCAGCATTGCTTTTCGATCCAGAAGATCTGGTTATAATTGGAGCATTTATTTAGGGTATGTGGGGCTTTTTATGTTAATAATTTACTGATAGAGAAAGAATAGTTGGTTATATAACCATGTAAAAATACTGGCAGCCATCTGGCATATTTCTTCACACGTCATTTACACGGAGATTCACCCGAGGAGGGGAGAAACCAAGGAGAGATATTTATTAATTACGACAGATCCCACGATCGGATTTCGCACGGATATGTCTCATGTACATCAGGTGAATACTGGTCACCTAATTATCGCACTATTTTGTTTCTGTTAGGCCGTGGACAGGCCATATTCGAGTTTTGAGTGGGGATAGCCTCTTAGTTGTTAGAAGGTTGCAGAAGCGTCAGCCCAGACACTTGTACCTTTTGTTTCACCAGGGGCGGACGTATGCCAGGCGAGCTCCCAGTATCCCTTTGTTCTGTGAACTGTTGTTTCAAAATAGCGAATAAACTGATTAATTCGAGTGAACTGTGCGCTGTACGGATGCAAGCGACTTCAATGAATGAGTGATACAACCGTGTTGAGTTTTAGAACACTTTACGTAGCTCGTAAACTTTTTTAAAATTATTATTACCGCCCAACGTTTACCCAAGGTAACTGCGGGTATCCGTGGTTGTAAATGAACTATTCCAGTAAAGACACAGGGTAACTCAGTGTTGAGTCGTGGATTCTCTTGTGCGGGCTGTATCGCCATACCTTGTATCAATATTGTTTGACTCGGGACTTGCTAACCCTTTCATCCCAATGTTACTTTAGTTTAATATGATGTTCAGTACATACATGCACCTAGCTTATTATTTTCCCCTTGTGTTCGAACGTTGCTGTGAATTAACTATAGATGTAAGCTACCATAATCAGTCAACAGATGGCAGAAAAATCGTATATAATTTCTCCTAGACAAAAAAGTTGCCAGTGGTGTACTGCATGGTCATGGAGGATTATATCTTGTTGTTTAATTTCTACGTTTTATAAGTGAGAGTGTGTTGCATTAGGAATGTATTTATTTTGTTTGGTGTAAAAAGCTTTAAAAATACCATGTGCACCAGATAAACTTAAATTTAGAAATATTATTTTGTTATAAATAGGTTTGATGTTGTTGTTAATCTAAAGCAACATTCGTACTAAAGGGGTAAACTGTGTTACCATATCCTAACGTCAAAACAATACTGAGCAAAATTAAGCATTTTGGAAGGAAACGGAAAGAGACAGAAATTGAGTATATTCTTGAGAAGCTTGTTGACGGGACAGTGTCCGACTTCGAAGATAGTGATTCGGCTGTTCGGTAGGAAGGCCGTTAACTTTGTTTCTACATACATATAGGTCCAGAATATAAAATACAACGATGGAGCCAGTCGGAAAAGAAAACTGTGGAAACTGACTGTACCCAAGCGGTGAAATAGTATAATCTCTTCATGGGAGAGTAGATCTAGCAAGTAGTATAATAAGCGGGTTCTGGCGCCACCGCCACCGCGGGCTCCCAGAGGCCACCTCCACCGCCACCACAGCCAGAGGCCTCCCAGATGCCTCCTCCACCGCCACCACAGCCAGAGGCCTCCCAGATGCCTCCTCCACCACCACCACAGCCAGAGGCCTCCCAGAGGTCTCCTCCACCACCCGCGGGAAATTTGAATTTGTAAACAAAGCCACGTGCTTTTCGACAGCTATCATCGACAACAACGCATCGCTAACCTCACTGCTGCCATCTTGACGGGCCTAAACCTCAGTAGTACCAACATAACCTAACTAGCGCGAGATTTGAATCGGTAAACAAAGCCGCGTGTTTTTTGACAGCCACGTGCTTTTTGACAGACAACAACGCATCGCTAACCTCAGTACTACCATCTTGACGGGCCTAAACCTCAGTAGTACCAACTTAACCTAACTAGCGCGAGATTTGAATAGGTAAACAAATCCACGTGCTTTTTTGACAGCTGTCATCCACCATCTTTAAACTACAGAGCACCGTGCTGCCCTCTTTATCGCAGTAGCTGCAAATTCGTCACCTGTCATCCGCAGTGCTGCCATCTTGGCGGGCCTAAACCTTAGTGCTACCAACTTAACCACACTAGAGCGAGATAAACAAATCCACGTGCTTTTTTTGACAGCTGTCATCCGCCATCTTTAATCTATAGAGCAGAGTGCTGCCCTCTTTAGCTACTTACCTTTGAAATGTGGTGGCGGATAATTTGAAAAATGCTTTTTGGCAGCAGCCATCTTTGAGCACCGTGCTGCCCTCTTTAGCTTGATACCTTTGAAATGTGGTGGCAGCCAATTCGACATGACAGCAGCCATCTTTAATCAAGAGAGCACCGTGCTGCCCTCTATGTGGTGGCGGCAAATTCTACATGCTCTTGTTTGGAAACAAACTCACGCGCTTTTTTGACAGCCGTAATCCGCCATCTTTAATCAACAGAGCCCAGTGCTGCCCTCTTTAGCCAGATACCTTTAAAATGTGGTGGCGGCAAATTCCACGTGCTCTTGTTTGGAAACAAAGCCATGTGCTTTTTTGATAGCTGACATCCGCCATCTTTAATCTGTAGAGCACAGTGCTGCCCTCTTTAGCTACTTACCTTTGAAATGTGGTACGTAACAGCTGTCATCCGCAGTGTTGCCATCTTAACGGGCCTAAACTTTAGTGCTACCAACTTAACCTTACTAGCGCGAGATTTGAATCGGTAAACAAATCTACGTGCTTTTCTGACAGCTGTCATCCACCATCTTTAATCCATAGAGCACAGTGGTGCCCTTTTAGCTACTTACCTTTGAAATGTGGTGGCGGATAATTTGAAAAATGCTTTTTGATAGCAGCAATCTTTAATCCAGAGAGCACCGTGCTGCCCTCTTTGTGGCGGTAGCAAGTTCCACATGCTTTACAAACTCATGTGCTTTTTTCTGACAGCTGTCATCCGCCATCTTGCATCACAAACCTTAGTGCTGCGCTCTTTAGCTAGTTACCTTTGAAATGTGGTGGCGGCAATTTGAAAAATTCTATGTGCTCTTGTTTGGAAACAAAGCCACGTGCTTTTTGACAGCTGTCATCCACCATCTTTAATCAATAGAGCACTGTGCTGCTATCATGCGGGCAATTTCGTCAGCTGTCATCCGCCATCTTTAATCTACAGAGCACCGTGCTGCCCTCTATGTAATAGCGGGCAATTTGAAAAGTTCTGTTAGCTGTCATCCGCCATCCTTAATCAAGAGAGCACCGTGCTGCCATCTTTAGCTAGATACCTTTGAAATGTGGTGGCGGCAATTTGAAAAATTCTATGTGCTCTTGTTTGGAAACAAAGCCACGTGCTTTTTGACAGCTGTCATCCACCATCTTTAATCAATAGAGCACTGTGCTGCTATCATGCGGGCAATTTCGTCAGCTGTCATCCGCCATCTTTAATCTACAGAGCACCGTGCTGCCCTCTATGTAATAGCGGGCAATTTGAAAAGTTCTGTTAGCTGTCATCCGCCATCCTTAATCAAGAGAGCACCGTGCTGCCATCTTTAGCTAGATACCTTTGAAATGTGGTGGCGGCAATTTGAAAAATTCTATGTGCTCTTGTTTAGTAAACAAAGCCACGTGCTTTTTTTGACAGCTGTCATCCACCATCTTTAATCAATAGAGCACTGTGCTGCTATCATGCGGGCAATTTCTTCAGCTGTCATCCGCTATCTTTAATCCACAGAGCACCGTGCTGCTCTCTGTAGTAGCGGGCAATTTGAAATGTTCTGTTAGCTGTCATCCGCCATCTTTAATCAAGAGAGCACCGTGCTGCCATCTTTAGCTAGATACCTCTTGAAATTTGGTGGCGGCAAATTGAAAAATTCCACATGCTGTTGTTTAGTAAACAAACTCACGCGCTTTTTGTCAGCTGTCATCCGCCATCTTTAATCTATAGAGCTCAGTGCTACACTCTTTAGGTACATACCTTTGAAATATGGTGGCGGATAATTTAAAAAGAAAAATTCTACATCAGCCATCTCTCGACGCTAATTGCACAAGATGGTGGCTATACATGACTCCTTAAAGGTGCTTATGCAAGATGGCCGCTATACATAGGTTCCTATGAGATGCCCTTGGGATGCTTGCGCAAAATTGCAGTTATACAAGGCTCCTTATGAGAAGCCCTAGAGCTGCTTGCGCAAGATGGCGGTTGCTCTTATGAGGCGGCTTAAGGGTCCTTGCACAAGATGGCTAGAGATGCCCTAAGGATGCTAGCGCAAGATGGCGGACGCAAGATGGCTGCTATACACGACTCCTTATGAGACGCCTTAAGGGTGCTTGCGCTAGATGGCTGCTGCTCTTATGAAGAAAGCTAGCTTAGAGGCTAACGTGTCGTGCTAGTTCGATTCATTAAATTTGTGGCTTAAATGCATAATGTTAAATATCTCGAAAACGGTGCATCGTAGAGCAAAACGGACAAAATTTTTCTACCCAATACCTCGGTTCTCAGTATGGGGAACATGATATCATAAGAAAAACATAGTCTAATGATGAGATCAACGGTTCGGTTCTAACTTAGGCCCTTTGACATTAGCTCTGTTTCAGCTTGTAATGAAGCAAGTCTTCATAACATGATCAGGTCTAGCTATGGTAGAGAGTATAACGTACCGTGCAGGTTCGATTCATTACATTTGGGGCTTAAATACAAAATGTTAAATATCTCGAAAACGGACAAAAATTTTCTACCTGATACCTAGGTTTGCAGTATCAGGAACATGATAGCATAAGAAAAACATAGTCTAATGATGAGATCGACGGTTCGATTCCTACTTAGGCCCTTTGGCATCGGCAGCTATCTATTTCTACAAGATGGCGGCTATACATAGCTTCTTATGAGACAGCTTTAGAGCGCTTGCACAAGATGACTACTGTTCTCATGAGACGCCCTAGGGGTGCTTGCGGGATGTAGCAGCGACAAGACGATGACTATACACAGCTGCTTATGATACGGCCTAGAGGTGCTTACACAAGATGGTGGCTGCTCTGATGAAGAAAGCTACCTTTGCATCGTGCAGGTATTTTTACAGCACTAAACCTCATACCATTGAAATGCGGCGGCGGGTAATTTGAAAAATTCGACGTGCTTTTTCATAAGCTGTTAAGTCCTCCTCTTATGTCAAGGCATAGCTCTATCGAACAAGTTTAAACCTGCATCGGAATAGCTAGAGAATGCACGTGCTGCAGTGATAACGTCATTAAGCATGTTTAGGCTTGCAAATCACAGAAGAAACGTAACAAGGCTGGAATCGAAAACTGCACTCTATGCCGTTAACTTTATCATGTGACCGGAACATTGATTGAAGTGTTTAGAACACTAAATAAGTAGAACCGAACACTGTACTCGATACAACATGTGTTTAGAACATGTCAGATGATACCTTTGTTCTAAGAAGGTTAGTTTACCGCACATTCCTTGTAGGGCTAATAGGCTAAGGGGCTAATGGGCAAAAGGGCTAATGGGCAAAAGGGCTAAAGGGCTAATGGGCTAAAGGGCCGAAGGGCTAAAGGGCTAAAGGAGCAACAACCTCATCGATCGCTATCAGCAAGAACGCTTGTACTTTGTTAAGTGTAGTAAATTAATCTTTATTTGTAAATGGTTTCATGTTCAGAACAAGGAATGGAACCTAGGGGTTACGTCTTACCTAATAAAATCCCCGAGGTGCGATGAGTTACGTTTTTCGAACTAGTGTTTGGATCACTGAACTTTTCAAGATGATAGCAGAGAGTTTAGCAATGTTCTGTTGTTGGATTATAAATTCCGCGCTACAACATGCATAAGGAGGCAGCCTTGAGGTTTACTGCTGTAAAGATGACAAGAGTGAGGTTAACAATGTTCCGTTGTTGGATTTTAAACTCCGCGCTATAACATGCATAAGGTGGCAGCCTTGAGGTTTACCGCCGTAAAGATGGCAGCAGTGAGGTTAGCGACGCTCTATTGTCCTTCAAAGTGAGGTTAGGGTTCGTCAAGAAGACAGCTGTCAAAAAAGCACGTGGCTATGTTTACCAAACAAGAGCACGTTGTCGTGACGTCACGGTCACGTAGTATGCTGCCTCAGCATGCAAAGTTCAATGTCTACACCTACGTAGTAAACATTCTGCAATGTTCACAAGATTTTTTACACATAACTATTCTTTATGCTTTAAGTTCATGCACATAGGCTATGCTAAGATAGCAGCACAAACACATGCGAACTTTGTACATTATAATGGAATAAGCTTAGTACTGCGTGCATCATGGATACATGATGTGTACACGCATTTAAACATGGCTATACTTAATGCTGCTGCTTTGTTTACAAGATTTTTATACATTGCTATTCTTTATGCTCTAAGTTCGTGCACATACAAGCGATAGTCGTGCGCTCTGGCAGGAGAAGTTTAGTACGATATTCGATACATACATTATCGATAGGTGATGTGTACATGCTTTAGAACATAGCTCTTCTTTGTGCTTTAAATTCGTGCACATGGGTTAGGGATACACAAAAGCGATTGCTACATGCTCTAGCGGAAGAAGTCTAGTTCGATAGTCGATGCATGTAAAATCGATAGGTATTGTGTACACGCCTTGAAACATGGCTATTCTTTGTACTTTAAGTTCATGTGTATAAGTTATGCTAAGATAGCAGCACAACCTAGTGGAAGAAGTTTAGTACTATATTTGTTGCATGCAAAGTCGATAGGTAATATGTACACGCTTTGAAACATGGCTATTCATTGTACTTTAAGGTCACGCGTATAGGTTATGCTAAGACAGCAGCACAATCTAGCGGAAGAAGTTTAGTACGAGATTCGATGAATGCAAAATCAATAAGTAATGTGTACACGCTTTGAAACATGGCTATTCTTTGTACTTTAAGTTCATGTGTATAAGTTATGCTATGATAGCAGCACAACCTAGTGGAAGAAGTTTAGTACGATATTTGTTGCATGCAAAGTCGATAGGTAATATGTACACGCTTTGAAACATGGCTATTCATTGTACTTTAAGGTCACGCGTATAGGTTATGCTAAGACAGCAGCACAATCTAGCGGAAGAAGTTTAGTACGAGAGTCGATGCATGCAAAATCGATAGGTAATGTGTACACGCTTTGGAACATGGCTATTCATTGTACTTTAATTTTATGGGCATATTTTATGCTAAAATAGCAGCACGATCTAGCGGATGAAGTTTAGTTCGATGGTCGATGCATGTAAAATCGATAGGTATTGTGTACACGCTTTGAAACATGGCTATTCATTGTACTTTAATTTTACGGGTATAAGTTATGCTAAGATAGCAGCTCGATCTAGCGGATGAAGTTTAGTTCGATTGTCGATGCATGTAAAATCGATAGGTGATGTGTACACGCTTTGAAACATGGCAATTCATACTGCTGCTCTGTTCCCAAGACTTTTTAGCATAGCTAATCCTAATGCTGCTCTTAACGACGTCGAGCTAAGGATTGATTACGTGACCGTGACGTCACAGCCACGTGCTCTTGTTTGGTAAACATAGCCACGTGCTTTTTTGACACTGTCTTCTTGACGAACCCTAACCTCACTTTGAAGGACAATAGAGCGTCGCTAACCTCACTGCTGCCATCTTTACGGCGGTAAACCTCAAGGCTGCCCCCTTATGCATGTTATAGCGCGGAATTTAAAATCCAACAACGGAACATTGTTAACCTCACACTTGTCATCTTTACAGCAGTAAACCTCAAGGCTGCCACCTTATGCATGTTGTAGCGCGGAATTTATAATCCAACAACAGAACATTGCTAAACTCTCTGCTATCATCTTGAAAAGTTCAGTGTTCCAAACACTAGTTCGAAAAACGTAACTCATCGCACCTCGGGGATTTTATTGGGTAAGACGTAACCCCTAGGTTCCATTCCTTGTTCTGAACATGAAACCATTTATAAATAAAGATTAATTTTCTACACTTAACAAAGTACAAGCGTTCTTGCTGATAGCGATAGATGAGGTTGTTGCTCCTTTAGCCCTTTAGCCCTTTAACCCTTTAGCCCATTAGCCCTTTTGTCCATTAGCCCCTTAGCCTATTAGCCCTACAAGGAATGTGCGGTAAACTAACCTTCTTAGAACAAAGGTATCCCCTGACATGTTCTAAACACATGTTGTATCGAGTACAGTGTTCGGTTCTACTTATTTAGTGTTCTAAACACTTCAATCAATGTTCCGATCACATGATAAACTTAACGGCATAGAGTGCAGTTTTCGATTCCAGCCTTGTTACGTTTCTTCTGTGATTTGCAAGTCTAAACATGCTTAATGACGTCATCACTGCAGCGCGTGCTTACTCTAGCTATTCCGATGCAGGTATAAACTTGTTCGATAGAGCTGTGTCTTGACATAAGAGGAGGCCTTAACAGCTTATGAAAAAGCACGTCGAATTTTTCAAATTACCCACCACCACATTTCAGAGGTATGAGGTTTAGTGCTGTAAAAATACCTGCACGATGCAAAGCTAGCTTTCTTCATCAGAGCAGCCACCATCTTGTGTAAGCACCTCTAGGCCGTATCATAAGCAGCTGTGTATAGTCATGGTCTTGTCGCTGCTACCTCCCGTAAGCACCCCTAGGGCGTTTCATAATAGCAGTAGTCATCTTGTGCAAGCGCTCTTAAGCTGTCTCATAAGAAGCTATGTATAGCCGCCATCTTGTAGAAATAGATAGCAGCCGATGCCAAAGGGCCTAAGTAGGAATCGAACCGTCGATCTCATCATTAGACTATGTTTTTCTTATGCTATCATCTTCCTGATACTGCAAACCTAGGTATCAGGTAGAAAATTATTGTCCGTTTTCGAGATATTTAACATTTTGCATTTTAGCCCCAAATGTAATGAATCGAACCTGCACGGTACGTTATACTCTCTACCATAGCTAGACCTGATCATGTTACGAAGACTTGCTTCATTACATGCTGAAACAGAGCTAATGTCAAAGGGCCTAAGTTAGAACCGAACCGTTGATCTCATCATTAGACTATGTTTTTCTTATGATATCATGTTCCCCATACTGCGAACCGAGGTATTGGGTAGAAAAATTTTGTCCGTTTAGCTCTACGATGCACCGTTTTCGAGATATTTAACATTATGCATTTAAGCCCCAAATTTAATGAATCGAACTAGCACGACACGTTAGCCTCTAAGCTAGCTTTCATCATAAGAGCAGCAGCCATCTTGCGCAAGCACCCTTAAGGCGTCTCATAAGAAGTCGTGTATAGCCGCCATCTTGCGTCCGCCATCTTGCGCAAGCATCCTTAGGGCATCTCTAGCCATCTTGTGCAAGGACACTTAAGCCGCCTCATAAGAGCAACCGCCATCTTGCGCAAGCACATCTAGGGCGTCTCATGAGGAGCCTTGTATAACTACCATCTTGCGCAAGCATCCCAAGGGCATCTCATAAGAACCTATGTATAGCGGCCATCTTGCACAAGCACCTTTACGGAGTCATGTATAGCCACCATCTTGTGCAATTAGCGTCGAGAGATGGCTAATGTAGAATTTTTCTTTTTAAATTATCCGCCACCATATTTCAAAGGTGTGTACCTAAAGAGTGTAGCACTGAGGTTTGCGATGTAAGATGGCGGATGACAGCTGACAAAAAGCGCGTGAGTTTGTTTACTAAACAAGAGCATGTGGTATTTTTCAATTTGCCACCACCACATTTGAACGGTATCTAGCTAAAGATGGAAGCACGGTGCTCTCTTGATTAAAGATGGCGGATTACAGCTAACAGAAATTTTCAAATTGCCTGCTACTACAGAGAGCAGCACGGTGCTCTGTGGATTAAAGATGGCGGATGACAGCTGACGAAATTGCCCGCATCATAGCAGCACATTGCTCTATTGATTAAAGATGGTGGATGACAGCTGTCAAAAAAAGCACGTGGCTTTGTTTACTAAACAAGAGCTCATAGAATTTTTCAAATTGCCGCCATCACATTTCAAAGGTATCTAGCTAAAGATAGCAGCACGGTGCTCTCTTGATTAAAGATGGCTGATAACAGCTAAAAGAACTTTTCAACTTGCCCGCTACTACATAGAGGGCAGCACGGTGCTCTGTAGATTAAAGATGGCGGATGACAGCTGACGAATTTGCCCGCATGATAGCAGCACAGTGCTCTATTGATTAAAGATGGTGGATGACAGCTGTCAAAAAGCACGTGGCTTTGTTTCCAAACAAGAGCACATAGAATTTTTCAAATTGCCGCCACCACATTTCAAAGGTAACTAGCTAAAGAGCGCAGCACTGAGGTTTGTGATGCAAGATGGCGGATGACAGCTGTCAGAAAAAAGCACGTGAGTTTGTAAAGCACGTGGAATTTGCTACCGCCACAAAGTGGGCAGCACGGTGCCCTCTTGATTAAAGATGGCTGCTGTCACGTGGAATTGCCTGCCACCACAGGTATCTAGCTAAAGAGGGCAGCACGGTGCTCTTTGGATTAAAGATTGCTGCTATCAATTTTTCAAATTATCCGCCACTACATTTCAAAGGTAAGTAGCTAAAGAGGGCACCACTGTGCTCTACGGATTAAAGATGGTGGATGACAGCTGTCAAAAAAGCACGTAGATTTGTTTACCGATTCAAATCTCGCGCTAGTAAGGTTAAGTTGGTAGCACTAAAATTTAGGCCCGTTAAGATGGCAGCACTGCGGATGACAGCTGTGACGTACCATATTTCAAAGGTAAGTAGCTAAAGAGGGCAGCACTGTGCTCTATAGATTAAAGATGGCGGATGTCAACTGTCAAAAAAGCACATGGCTTTGTTTCCAAACAAGAGCACGTGGAATTTGCCGCCACCACATTTCAAAGGTATCTAGCTAAAGAGGGCAGCACTGTGCTCTGTTGATTAAAGATGGCGGATGACGGCTGTCAAAAAAGCGCGTGAGTTTGTTTCCAAGCAAGAGCATGTAGAATTTGCCGCCACCACATAGAGGGCAGCACGGTGCTCTCTTGATTAAAGATGGCTGCTGTCATGTGGAATTGCCTGCCACCACATTTCAAAGGTATCTAGCTAAAGAGGGCAGCACGTTGCTCAAAGATGGCTGCTGTCAAAAAGCATTTTTCAAATTATCCTCCACCACATTTCAAAGGTAAGTGGCCTAAGAGGGCAGCACTGTGCTCTATAGATTAAAGATGGCGGATGACAGCTGTCAAAAAAAGCACGTGGATTTGTTTATCTCGCTCTAGTGAGGTTAAGTTGGTAGCACTAAGGTTTAGGCCCGCCAAGATGGCAGCACTGCGGATGACAGGTGACGAATTTGCAGCTACTGCGATAAAGAGGGCAGCACGGTGCTCTGTAGTTTAAAGATGGCGGATGACAGCTGTCAAAAAAGCACGTGGATTTATTTACCTATTCAAATCTCGCGCTAGTTAGGTTAAGTTGGTACTACTGAGGTTTAGGCCCGTCAAGATGGTAGTACTGAGGTTAGCGATGCGTTGTTGTCTGTCAAAAAGCACGTGGCTGTCAAAAAACACGTGGCTTTGTTTACCGATTCATATCTCGCGCTAGTTAGGTTAAGTTGATACTACTGAGGTTTAGGTCCGTCAAGATGGCAGTACTGAGGTTAGCGATGCGTTGTTGTCGATGATAGCTGTCAAGAAGCACGTGGCTTTGTTTACAAATTCAAATTTCCCGCAGGTGGTGGAGGAGACCTCTGGGAGGCCTCTGGCTGTGGTGGTGGTGGAGGAGGCATCTGGGAGGCCTCTGGCTGTGGTGGCGGTGGAGGAGGCATCTGCGAGGCCTCTGGCTGTGGTGGCGCTGGAGGTGGCCTCTGGGAGCCCGCGGTGGCGGTGGCGCCAGAACCCGCTTATTATACTACTCTAGCAGATATATTGCTTGAGCTATACAGAATAGACATTAGATTGGTCAAGTGATATATGTGAATTAGTGTTGCAGTAATGAATGGTTATCTACTGTATCGTAAACATAAAATGCAGCGAGGAGAAAAATGCATGTATCCCCTTGGACAAATTCAGTTAGAAATGTCTCCTGCACTGACCAAGACAGAGAAGGTTCTGAATCGGAAGCGTGGGTGACCAAATGGCGGTCCAATTTCGGAACCCAGTCGAAAAAATGTTGCTCCAAGCCCAGTCGATGATGTTAGATATGATGCATATGGACACTGGCCTCCGTATGAAACGAAGAAAGGCCGATGTATGTTTTGTCCTAGTGGAATTATCCAGATGACCTGATCTAAATGTACAGTTAATTTTTGCTTGACAGGAGCCAGGAACAGGTTCATAATTGAATAAACTATATATTTTGATGCACGATGTACTGCTTTATTCGCATTTCTGGAATTATATAATGAGACAATGTTAGATATAGCTTATTTTGTTCGCTAGATGTAATTTGGCGTACAGAAGAACACCATGTAAATTGCTCTGCGAAATATGTATGTCGCATTTCAAAGTTACCACATGCTCCCACTGTTAACAGAGCAACATGCTGGATTTTCTAAATTTATGTGGGAAATTTTGATCGTTGTTAACAAACATGATCTCTGTGTTCTAAAACAACTGCTCTAAAGGAGAAAAAATTCTTCCGAAGATAATAATTTTGGACTGAAAGGGTTCTAATCAGAGAACGCGTCGGGTCGTGCGCGGTGAAGCTGACGTGCGTAACGTGGATTAAACATGTGCATATTCTGTGCCTAGATACCTGGAGAGTCGTCACCAACCGAGGACAATGGAGAGTCAACCTAGCAGTCAACAAGTGCAATCAGCGACCGTCTCAGTGCTGATGGATTGGCACTAAACCTCAAGATGGACCACCTAAGCTGATGAAGGTGTCTCGAGAAATTTGAGGCCGAGTACCCCATATTTTCTTATGCATGATTTTTGGAAACGGGAATTATTTTACGTAAAACTACAGCTATTGATATTAGGGATTCAATTATATTTAAACATAAATGTGCCGAAGTAGAAGACAGAATCTTTCCTTTGGAGTAAAACTGAGTGGCTTTAATTGTAAATATGGGGAAAATGATATATGGGAAAAGGAATTTTATTTTCCATACTGTGTGGGGAGTTTACGGTATATTATTGTTTTATAAGATCAGTAGATTTGATAGATTCTAGGTTTAATAATGTAGGATAAGCTGGTATTGGACCGGCATAGTTAGTTATACATGCGTAGTGATATTATCGGAGGATAAGTTATTTTGAGAAGAGAAGCAACTACAAGAGATGCCCAGAGGACTGAAGCCAAGCCCTCTAAAAATATACTTAGCTAAGGACTGTTTCATTTTATTTGTGGCATTTTAATTGGTGCGTGTGTTGCTTTATTAACACGTGTGTTGTTTTAATTACCGTGTGTGTTGCCTTTTAGACACGTGTGTTGTTTTAATTAACGTGTGTGTTGCTTAATTAATGCGTGTGTGAAAGATAAATCACGTAGGCAGGTCGGAGGGAGTGTAGACCCATTTGAAAGCATCATTAATAACATTCATAATATTAACAATGACGATAATAATAGTAAAAAGAAGAATATGCATACTAGAAACCGGTGTCTTGATGGTCAGAGGATCTTGTCACATCAGCTGTTTATGAAATTATGTGCGGAGATGAGGTTTACAAAGTCAGGATAATTTGAAGACAGGTCTCACATGTAGAGATTTATGAATGAAGAATTGGCCTGATGGTTATAGCGATATGCTGCGGTAATGTGATGTCTATTTAAAGGGACGATGTTTGTTCTTTCTTTAATGAGTGGTTTGAGGTTCATAGTCCCGCCCGCTGGCCTAGAGCCGAGTCTTGTGTGCTGTATTCTTTTTGTTTGTGAGTACTTCGATCCAACGGGAGTCTTTTGCCTGACTGAAGTTTTGTTGATCACGTTGATTGATTTATTGGTACAGCTGTTTTAAGTCTATTCCGGTAATAAGCGACCCGGTGACCTATATTTAATATTTATTTTATTATTGTTTCTTGCATTTAAATGAAGACTAGAGTTTTCAGATTCCCCGGCGACATTGTGGTTACTAGGTCGGTCCTGCAGCCATTCCACAGTGTTGATGTGTGTATATAATAATGTTCGTTGTGTTCCATGCATTCATTGTATCTGTGTTTCGCGTCGACAATGGTTCTGACACATTGGTGCTGCGAAATTGTGTGTTTAAGTGAAGTTTCGATCCAAACCCAAGACGTTAGATCCTCGTACAGATTGATTAACATTATCTTGATTTATTCCTTCGGGAAACAAATTTGTAGTAGAAGTCACTCAGACTTGCTTACAATGTGTGTTTAACTTATTTTTCCCAGTGATATGGGAATAGCTTCAGTGATTTATGGTAGATGTTTCCGTACACGGTAAGTCATACATATTTGCATTGCGATGGGTTAGTATTCGGTCTCTTTCCTCAAAATCAATTTATTATTATTATTATTATTATTATTATTATTATTATTATTATTATTATTATTATTACAATCTACCACGACAGAGAGTCAATCCTTGTATATCATTTGTATACATGTTTCATTCCCCATAATCATCAGTATTTAATAAACTCATTCGATTTAATTTAAAATTAATAAGTATGTGTTCTCATTCTAGTTTAGTTATGCCACCCGTCTTTCCCTAACCTGTATGCCACTGTGTCATATTATGTTTTACGCCCACTTGATTATAATCCGTTAGCGGCCCTGTAGATTTATCGCCGGAGCCCATAGGGTAGAGGGCGGGGGCAATATATGAAAAAATAATTTGTTTGTTAGGTGACTCCTTGGCAGGTAGTAACTTCACAACAGACCGACTCATCCTGTAACACAAACAGAGTTAAGTACAGGATAAAAATCTTAAACTGACTCCAGAAATACTGTAATAAAATTCTAGCATGCGTTATTTGTGCAACAATTATCCATAACACGAAAATTGAATATATTAAGAATAATAATACCATTGATAGTAATATCCACCGAATAAGCATGCTAGTTTCATTGTGGAAAAGAAAAATTAATATTCAGAACTTCCCACACGGACAAGGAAGAAAGCAGATAATTATCCCTTGGGTTCAAATTGGGGGACATGCCTGAGAAACAAATTAAACTCCTTTACACCGATGTATGCCACTTTTATCACAGCCATTACATAAGATACACATTACTTAAAGAAACCAACGTTATAATATTTTGCTTCCGAGTGTAGAAGCTCCTACATTCAGCTGGAAATATATCACATGCAATATGCTTCAATGTAGTAACAAACTAATGTACTGAATTGTAGATTTGTGACAATTAGACCTACTTTCTATAGAGTTCTTGCAGTTACCATGCTAAGTCTTAAACGTATTATCACATTATAACTTCAATATTAATAGATCATAGCAGAGGTTACTTTAGTCATGTACTTCAACAGCTGAGTTGTCCTGAGTTCGGGATACAAGTTGCTACAGCATAGGTTGTAGAGCTCCCTGTGAAAAGCCACTGCAGTGAGCTCAGAGTTTGATCAACGGCATTCTGTGAGGAAGAATTCCTGGACCACACTATCTCTACATCGTTCGGTTTTTACATCAACTTTGCTGCATGGGAGTAAATGCTGGGTGGAACTGGGAGTATATTATTTATGAGTTACAAGTAACAAACCTGAAAGTAGTGAGAATGCCTGCTGGTACAAACAAATGGAAACAATGGCAGGAGGGTACTTGGTATAAGGGAGTTCAAAGCCAAGAGAGGAATGAACTCGTACAATGAATCCGCTAATTTAATCTGGTTTTGGTAATGGGGTCATGTGAGGCAAGTGGCGGAGAATAATGTACACTGCCATAGAGCGTAAGAGAACTAGAGGGAGGACCAATACGATGATGGTTAGTCTCAGTTCTTAACGAGTTAAGGATGAGTGGTATGAAACTAAATAAAACACAGAGGGTTGCAGACTGAACGCAGAAGGCGTGATATTTGGAAATTAAAAACTACTTCTAAAGACACACTTCCCGAGTCTTTGGCAGTAATATGTGTTTGTATCAACCCTGTCCTTATTCCAAATATTCCTCCTTCCAAGATGCGCAGGGATGAAATGACGCCAGATGCCACTAGTTGCAGGAAAAGATGGCCGATACAAAACTTGGTCACGTGTCACAGCTTATAGCTTCTCTCAGAATACCTGATGAATACAGACATGTGGAAAAAACAACTTTAGGAGATAAGAACTATCTCGAAATTTATGAAGTATCTAGAGAAACATAGTGATTACAGGTGGTTAACGATCTTTTGCAATATTTTGGTTACGTAACTGTGTGTGGCCATGTGAACTATTTTCCTTTACTTATGCGATTTTCATCTCCGCGGGATGGTTGTTTCAATTCATGTACCTCGCCCGAGTTCCCCATTTCCTTTTTCCCCATTATGGGGCTCTTTCTTTTTAATGCTCGCCACTTCTTGTTATTGTTATTCGAACTTTGTATCTGAGATTCGATGTAAGATTCTTTTCCAAGTAATATGTGGCTGGTACACTGCACCTTGGCCAGTGATTCGTTTTATTAATGTTATTCCGTGTTGCTCTCTTAACTTGGTCCTCTGAATTGTGTATTTAATTCTTGGCATAGGTACATGTTATACGTTGAGTTGTTTGAAATATTTGTCCACTATCTTTTGTCAATAATGTGCTTTCCTAAGAAAACCTCTGGTTGCCGAAATGCTTCCACGAACCTAGTTATTTCCAGTTATTATTGCTTTTTGTCGGTTGGTCATTAGTTTTTGTATTAATGTTCGTGAGTATTATTATCATTATAGCCAACTTGCTTGAGCTAAAGTCAACATGCCACATTTGATACCTAACCTAACGCATAACAGCCGGAACACATATGTATGTGCCCTGGTACAGCAAGTGTTCGCTTCACAACGGTCGTTTGGAGATTGTTCCTTTCCCCGGATCTCACACCTCTTGCTGTCTGAAAGCATGTGTTCTCCGCTCAGTCTAATAGTATACATGAAGAATGGGTGACATAGGAATGGGATACAATTGGGAAGGGAAGATATGGGACTGTGTAAAAAGGTGGTCCAATTAAACGAAGGAAAAACGAAAGGACAAAATGTACTGAATAATCTCAAGAGAATGAGTAAAAATATGGCAGCAAGGACTAAAATGTTAACGAAAAAGGAGATGAGAGGGATAAGGCTGTAAGACAAGAACATCCGGAGATTTGATGCATTTAATGCTATAAAGGTACGTAAGTGGCTCATTTACTAGAAGAGTAAGGAGAAAAAGAAAGATCATAGTGGATGAGAGGGAGATAGGTAAAATCGAAAACGAAGCTAAACTTAACACTCTCGTTAAGGTATTAAACAGAGAATGATGCCACCAGCAAAACTATTTACTATTATGATAAGAATATGAGAAAATAAATTAAAAGAAGTTTAAAACAGAGAAGATATATGCAGCTAGTAGTAAGGTTAAGCATGCGGAGGTATCCTAGACGCAATGACGTAGGTAAAGACTGGGAATTACCTCAAATACTAAGTTTATATAATGACAAGCAGATGTATCCGTGCTTCCCTACGATATTCTACATTGTGAATGGATTTCTCCGTAAATTACTGCGAAGGCAGTTAGGAAGATTATATTAAATTTCATGTCTCTTAGCGATATCTGAGAAACAAAACTGAGAGGACACCATACGTTGCTTCCGGTGTAAGGTAGGCATTGGGGAAGTTTTGTTGATAATGGCAGGCCACATGTCTTACTGCCAATCACAATCCAGTTCGGTAGTTTCTATTATAATGAGAGTCTCACTTGGCAACTGCCATTCGCAGTAGAAATGGAGAGTTTTCGTTATAAAAACAAGCCCCTTTTCGTAATGCCAGTCACAGTCGAGTTGGAGAAATTTCATTATAATCGAGAAGTGCAGCGCTGAAGTATCAAAACTGGAGATACGACAATAAATCAAAGGACCAATGTTGTAGATCTCTCCGAATTGAACGGCGATTGTGCTATCTGTTTTGTAATACGCCTTACCGTATAGCCACCATCTACCCAGAATTGAAGGTCTGCACCGTTCAGGAAAGAAATAACAAATAAAATCTGGGGTAAAATAAACCATACTGAAATTACAGGCAAGCTATGAACATCAAGATCATTGTGACATGAAAGGTGACCACGGAGTCACATATCTATGCAATCCTTTGGAGACTGTTCAGTTCCCCGGATGTCAAACCTGTAGATGGGCACATATGGGGCATACTGAAGGAATTTGTTTTCCAGTCAAGACGACTCAATCTAGAAATGTACATGAATTACAAGAGAAAACTGTCTGCTGCAACCAGTATTCACAGATGTGTCTGACAATCTACAGGAATCTTATGATCAATGCATGACGCATTAGGCCACTCATTTTGAGAGACTTGCACAGCAAAGTACATACCAGTTCGTGCCAGTGCTGCAAAATTAACACATTGCGCACTGCCTACGCAAACATATGAGAGAACGGAATAAGCGAAGGAGACATTTGCGGGCGTTTTTACAATTCTCTACAAGTCTTTAGTGGAAAGCTCCCATAGCCAGGATCTCAACCCCATTTTGCTAATTATCATGCTTCTCAGTGTTGCTGTCAATCTTCATACAGCAACAGCGATTGCACTCAGACCGGCTACTTCATGCCAGGGAAAGGCTGATCATTGTAAGCTTCAGTTTGTACCTGTGAGATCATGTGATTCCTATGGGAGAAGTTGAGGCACTTAGAGACAATTGTTTATGAATATCTGTGACCAACAGTGCTCCCTCTGTTTTCTCGTGTGAGCTGTATTGTATATGGCAACTATTTCCAGGTATTGGGGAGACTCACTCCACTTCATAACAAGCCTAGGCTCTTCTCAAAATCTCTAAAATGATCATTAAGAAGGATGCACACTGATACCAGTCATGCTTAAAGGGGAGTGTTTACATATAAACCTCAACATAAAAATACTAACTATGATTACAATTAAATAATACATAACAATAGTTCGATATGGACAAGGAGAATATTTCAGTGATGTATGTAACATAAATATTACATACCTTCGTGATTTGTGTTGGTTGTGGCAGTGAATTTACAGACGAGGAGGTGACAAGAGTTAGCTTATACAATTAATGAATTATTTTACTTTGTTATACGAGTTTATTGAGTTGAGTTCTGAAAACTGACCATGTACGTCAAAAAATATTTCTTTCAATTTTGTTATACCCATTTCCTTATTTCAATTGCATTTGTGATACTTCAGAAAACGTGATAGTTAATTGTTGCAGTAAATTAAGTGAACATTATAATCAATTCATTACGTGAATTAGAACAAAACATAAGTCATACATCCCGCAGTCTTGTACCTTAATTACTGTATCTTAATCTCCCCTATTGAGGAAACTGACAACAGACCCACATTAATCCCTTGATGCCGACATCCATACATCATATAGGACTCCTTTTCTTCACACGCTGCCGACCTCCATACGTGGTATAGACACCTGCAGGCCTAACTTCATTTTGTTGAAGCTCCTAAAGTAATAAATGTTGTAGAGATGGAAAAGGTACATCTTTGACTTAAAGATCTTTTCCTTCCTTCCTTCCTTCCTTCCTTCCTTCCTTCCTTCCTTCTTTCCTTCCTTCTATGTATGAATCATCTCAAATCAGTGTTTCTGTCTTTCTCTCCGAAGTGTTTGAAATAGTCTGACCCCTATCCTCTTGGGAGCACGAAGGCTTAAATTTCTGCTGGATTCTAGCAGATGTACGTTTCATTATGGGATGTTTCCTCATGCAGATTGATAGTAGAAATCGCCATCTCTTCACTGATATTAATGTTGACATCATCTGGTGAATTCGTATAATTTTTTAAACGCCTTGAAATCTCCTACTTGAGAAAAATATAGATTAACCAACCAATCAATACCGAAGTCAACACGGCCAATATGAGCTGATTACTTGTTATCATAATGAATTGATTCGCTGTCAATTTGAAATGACATTGCGTGGCGCAGAAGGATGGCACGGTGCAGTTTGAATGAAAAGGAAGTAATTAAGTTTTAATAAATCAGACGATGACAGCACTACACCAAACTAAACTGAACGAAGCAGGAATGGGCGTATTAACATAAGAAACGGGAGGGCATGGTGCTCGCGGCCAAGTAATGGACGACGAAACACGCCAAAATTTACGCTCCCTTTCTCATGAACTAATCGACCCATTAACCGCGGATTTGTGCCAAATCAATCTTGGAACTATTGTTCTCGGTTCTCCCACTCATGTTTCCGAGACGATTACCGTAGTTTTCACTGCATTGTGAAACAACCCAGGCAAATACAAGAACGTCACTTTCATTCTGTACAAATGCGGAAGATCCCTTCTCGATTACTAAACTATCAAGGTAAATACAGAGTTAATGTAATCTACATTATTTTGAGTCTCTACAGTAAACATTAGAAAATAATCTGGACTAAACTGTATGATCTGCATTGTCAGTGCTCAATTATGCAAATTATAAGCCTTGGTTTTTCCTCCTATTCTCCTGATGCATTACAAATTCATGTCATGTTCACTTAAAAGAACAGGCATGTTTCGGTCCTTCCTTATGGACATTTGAGGTACAGCTTGTGTTGTACTGAGTTTGAAACAATCTAGATACACGGTGCGGTAGTATAAAAATTCACAATTATGATACACTAGCCACTACATATTAACATTCACAAATAGTGGAACGGAACTAAAAGTTTTTGATAAAATAAAAATTGCATTTGGATAACAATAATTCTAAATTGAGTCTGATAGCCATGAACAGATTAAACAAACCTTAGCCATACACTAATACTTTGTCTACAGGCGGAATCATTATTGACAGTGCTCTATTAACTTGGATGAATCCTCCTCCACTACACTGACGCTTTTAACCTTCAGAATGAGCATCAAGAATAATTGTCTACACGCACTCAAAAAATTGTTTATCAATAAAATCAAGTATACAGGCAAGACAAAACCATTTTATCAACCTACCGTTCTGAATAAACTGAATCTATTTTCAGAATACACAATAATTTAATATAAATTTTGGCATGATGATCATATGATTTTAATATTTTTAATGGGAACGGATACTCAGTATGTTAACAACCACTTTTACTAAATTGTGGGCTTGTGAAAATTAGGCCTGCATTCTACAGAGTCCTGCAGTTATCCTGCTAAGTCTTAAACCTGTTACCATGGTATAAAATTTATATTGATAATAATGATTCGTGGTGTAGGTTACTGAAGTCAGTTTGTGAATCAGGGACAACAGCTGAATGACCTGGTAAATGAAGCTGAGACTCTGATACCAGTTGCTACAGAATAGGAGTGGAAATTTCGAGAAAACTGTGAGCCACGGCCCTGCTTGTGAAAAGTTACTGCAAGTAGCTCGCAGTTGTGCTACATGGGTCTGTTTTCAGAGGAATATTGCTGCATGGGAGTGAAATTGGTGGAAGTGGGATATCTTATTCATGAGTTTTAAGTAACAGACATGAAAAGAGTGAGAATGATTGCTGGTACAAACAGGTGGGAACAATGGCAGGCGATTATTCAGAAAGACGGGAGATCAAGGCCAAGTTATGAATGAAGTCATTCGATAAATGTGTAAACCTGCATTTTCTTGGATCCTGTGTTATTGAGGAGAGTAATGGACTCAGCCATAGAGGGTAAGAGAAGTAGCAGACCAAGACGACGATTGTTAGACTCAGTTTCTACTGAGACAAACATTAAAGGTATGAAATTTAATGAGGACACGAAGCCTTACAGACTTACCTTACCCCTCTTTCAATTTTCACGGAGAAGAAATGGTGTGACAGGCTGCAGGAAGTGGTGGCTGGTACACAGCTAGGTCACGTGTCACAGAGCTAATAACTGTTGCATTCAGAAGTACGTAGAGCTGTGTATAAAGATGAACGTGTGGATCAGTCTCAACTGCTTCAGCAAAAAAGAAATAACAAGTACAGTCTGGGGTAAAACAAACAAACAAACAATGCTGAAATTACACACAAGCTATGAACATCAAGATTTGTCGTTGTAACATGAAAGGTGTCCACGGGGTCACAGCACGTGTTACCTCACAATGGTACTCCGGATCTCACGCCTGTAGACACCTACATATGGGACGAGCTGAGATAATTTGTTTCCAGTCAGACGACTCTGTCTAGGAATGCACTTGAATTACGAGAGAAGACTGTCTGCAGTAATCTGTGTTCATACACATGTTCCACAATCTACAGGAATCTTAGGAACAAGGCGTGTTGCATTGCGCTGCACATTTTGACGGAGTTGCACAGCGAAGTGTGTATCAGTCCGTGCCAGTGCTTCAAAATGAAGTAACAACTGTTCAGTGCCTATCCAAACATATGAGGAGGTGGAATAAGGGAAGGAGACTTTTTCGGATACATCAGCGAGTTGTCCAACGAACAGTTAAGGGTGTTTTTACACTTCCCTGTATGCCTTTATTGGAAAGCTCCCATAGCCAGGGTCTCATCTCTACTTTGCTAATTAACATGTCTCCCAGCATTGCTGTCCGTTTTGATACAGCAACAGCAACTGCGCTCAGACCAGCTACACCATGCCATGGAAACTACGAGCTTTTTTTGCTTCAATTTGTACCAATGAAATCATGTGATCGCTATCAGACGAGCTGAGACACAGAGAGACAAAAGCCCGTGGATAGCTCTGATCCACCATGGTCCTTCTGTTTATCAGTGTAAGCTGTCATGTATAGGGGAACTATTTCCAGCGGAGATCGGTTTCATTAAATAACGAGCTTCACCTCTTTTCAAAATCTCAATGAAGCATATACACTGGCACGAGTTTGCCGACGGGAGAGTTTTTACTTATAAAAGTGTTAAGTATTGTTACATGTAAATAACACATAATATGAAAAGGAGGACATTTGTGTGATACATGTTACATATATATTACATAGCTTCATGATTTGTCTTGTTTGTGGCACTGAATCCGTAGACGAGGATATAGAAATGTAAGTTAAGACAATAAACTTCATGATTGATTGTATTTTACCATACGAGATTATTGAGTAGACTTGTAAAAACTCACAATGCTTGTCATATTAAGTTAAGTTAATTTGTTTATACCCACTTCTTTATCCCAAACACATTTTTGATACTGCGGGAAAGGTTAATTCATTAATTAAACTAAGTTAACGTAAACAATATAATCAATTCATTATGAAAATTACAACAAACGTTAATCACACCTAAAGTACCCACTTCCTGCCGTCTTCTTGTCTAAAACAGGATAATTCACAGTTACCTTTCAGGATTCCAAGAGGAAATACAATGAGTAAGGAGCCAAGCTCAGACAGCCTATGAACAAATGAGCAGCGCTACTCATTATAACAAGAGTAAATTATAAGCTGTGGTTCAGATTCTTCCTGTGTTGCAAACTTATTAAAGGACAACACTCATTCTGCGCCGACTACACATCATTCATACAAGAACTGAGATGATATGCCATCTGGAGAAACACAATTCAATACAGTCAATATTTACTGGTAGGAAGTATGGCATATTGATTGAAGAACCCTTAAGAAGATCCCGATCATCTTCCTTCCGACGAAAGGCCCAGGATAATTTACAGGCAACAAGATGAATGGGTCTATTTTATACAGCCCAATGAATATCTTAAGATTCATCACGAACAGGTCCAATATGGCGTGGATCGGACAGTGGCAACACAAGGCTGCCAACTTAGGAATCCTTACAAGACCATTTGGCTGGATGGGTTAGGCCCAGCTGGTGAGAAAAGCTTAGGAATGACTGCTCACAAGGCGGCTTGGGGAGCGGGCGGGGAACCACAAGTTTCAAGCCGCGAAGCTGCCCCCAGGATTCTAGTACCCTACGTTACATCACCACTAGTCTGGCTAATGACAAGACCACTGCTCTGGATAGGTAGGGTCCGGGCAGTCATCAAACCATTGGGATGGAGTCCTCCATAATTTCTGAAAATTGTCACCTGTACTTTTCAACACATGTGCCGACAATTCTGCGATGTCGTTCTACATTTGTTGTTGTTTTTGTTTGAGTCATCAGCCCATAGACTGGTTTGATGCAGATCTCCATGCCATCCTATTCTGTACCAAACTTTTAACTGTACATAACTGCTTCACCCTACTTCTGCTCTAATCTCCCTCCCATATTCACACCTTGGCCTACCCCTACTGTTCTTACCGGCTACGCACGCTTAACAAGTGCTGGGTGTCTATCAGTTTCTCTCTCCCTCTCATCAAATTTACCAAATTGATCTCCTCTCACCAATTCGATTTAGGGTGACGATGCTAGTCTCTTACGTATCTGAAGGGAGTGAGAGCTACAGATTTATGTCGGTTTCAAACAACACGTACACGGTTTTTCATTTAATAATTCTTACCCTGCACCACAGAGATTCATAGCTCGGCAATTTTGGTTAAGAACCCAGTGACTGTATCGACCTTTAAAAGCCATCCCGCTGACCTACAAAGTATGCATCGTCAAATTCCCTTCCAAAGTGAAGAATAAAGCTACACTGCGAACCAAGATTGAGGCTGTCTATTACCCTACATTGCATTTGGAGTAACAAAATGTGAAGCAAGTCCTCAACGAGTTACCAAACAGGAATCATTCAGGAAACTGCATTTCTCTTTGTGGAATGACAAAGCTGAAATTCTTTCTTAACCTGTCAAAGCCCAATGTCACCTATAGGTGGCACCTAATATTAATCAAATTTCCTGCTAGAACTTCTCTGCCTGTTGGAAGTATTCAAGGAAAGGTCTTGGAATTTGAAATGGACCATTTTTAATTCGCAGCCTGTACTGGTCAGTCAGCTCACGCTCAAGTACAAGAGGAAACTGACAGGATTGAAATGGAGAAGCAACTGCGCGTTATTATGTCATGGAAAGCGTGTGATAAAAGGTAATTATATTTTGACGTTTATGCTCGTATATCGCTTAAATGATCAGAAATGAATGTGATACATTCTTAAGCATAATATTATGATTTAAACATTTGTTATTGACATTTATTTGTTACCTGTATGTGTCATTGGTCACATCAAGTAGGCCTTTTTGTCCAGTTTCAGTTATGAATAGTATCTGATATTCATTTCATGTTTTCTCTCCCTTTTCAGTCTGAAACTGGATGAGGTACTAGGTACCTATAGATGATATTACTATGACAGGTATTTTACAGAAGAGAGAAGTGGCGATGAGGCAACTAATTCTATCGATCTCAATCCCCTTCCCGGTAGAATGTTGAGGTTGACAGTGGAAATAAATATATCAGCAGATGATGGTACGCCGGTACCTTCTAATGAAATGAAGCAGGCGCCTGGTTTTTCTTGGGCAAATAAACGAGCACCTTCTAAGGGAAAGTACAATAAGTTGTGGACAGCTACGGAGGAGAATTGGGTGAGGGACGGGCATGAGGAACCTTCAGAATATGACGGACCGCAACTGTCTCCAGTTCAGTGTTTTGAGTTACTGTTCATTGCAGAAGAAGAATCTCATTGTGAAAATGTCAAAATTATACGTTGTGCACTGGAACCATATGTTGGACATGAATTCAGATGACTGAAAAGTTTTTATCACTGTACTATTTTTGACTGGCAAAACGCATCTGAAAGACATAAGAATGTTTTTTGAAAAAAATCAGATGTTTACAATAACTTAGTTTCTAAAGCATGAGAAGAAATACACTTCCAAAAATTAATCAGTATTTGTACCCTTCAGAAAATATGAATCTTCCCCTCAATAACGAACTTAGCAAGGTACAAAAATACTTGACATTTCTTAATCAAAACTTTGGCAGTAATTTGAGGGAATCGGTTCAGGTGATCTTGCAGTGGATGAAGCAATGGTTTCCTATTACAGCCGTCACAGCGCCAAGCAAGCGGAAACCTCTAACTGTGATCAGTTGCTACGCGATTTGGTTACCTCGTATCCTTTGAGCCTTACCAAGGATCTAAACCGGCCCAGCATCCGCGACAGTCCAATATGCGTTAGGAGCAGCAGTTGTCTTCGCAATTGAAAGTAGGCTACTAGCAGGCTGCAAACTGTAACTATACTGACCAATGTAACCTACAGGTGGCACCCCTGTATTTCATGTTTTTTTTTTTTTTTTTTTTGTGGAATGCTTTTCCTCTAGATTTTTAGTTTTGCTTTGTTTTTCGTAATGTAGCTAACCTAATCTAAAATGAAATACATAGATCCATTTCGTACACTGTATTTGCGCTTTGACGGGTTGACCTGGGGTGTGTGTGTGTGGTAACTATCGCAGACTCAACGAGTGTACTATACCTCAAACTGATGACTTCAGTTATTTTCTTCAAGGAAAAACAGTGTTTTTTTTTAATTAGACATGTGACAAGCCTTCTCCCTGACATGCTTAGCAGATGAAGATAAAGAAATCTCAGCCGTAACCACCCCTTTTGGACTATTTCCACTCAACTACATGCCGTATGGGCTTAAAAGAAATCACATTTATTGTAATGTTTTGAGAAGATTGAGAACGAATATGGTAGGGGTGATGTAACAATAAAGGAGTATATTGGTTAAGATATTACTTTAACAATTCAGAATTTTTTCTGGAATTCTTCTTTGAGACTATAACACGATTGCGATGCAGAGTGCCAGAGCAGCTACCTACCCAACGCATTACAACATTTTGAATCAGTTGTTTCAGAAATAAGATAAAATAATGAAAGGTATCAGGTAGATGGAAATGAATGTTCTACTCCAACAACAAAAAGCTCTAAATACAGTTCTGCTTTAAATCTGATTGTTGATGCCAACGAAGTGTGGGGTATAGCGATCAACCAAATGAAAGACCGATTACCACAGTCTCATATATTAAGCAGTTTCGAAATTTTGTTCCGAAAAGTTAGCTACGTTCAGAGAAATTTTACCAACGAATGTAGTCAATAATTTTTCATTAAGTTGCTGTTCATTTATCTACCAAGATAAACTGAGAAATGATTTTCCTCTTCATATTTACGCAAGACTACCAACATGTAATAGGGATTACATCCCATCACGTAGGCTTGACGCCGGGAAGAGCATCAGGTCGTATAACAGAGTCAAATTCACATGTGCGACACATGTCGTACCCACTGGCGAGGTAGAACACAACAGATCCATGCCATGGTTACTGTACCGGAGGTACACCCACCCCGTGCGCATTGTAGAAGGCCATGTAGATCATGAAATCTGAAACTCATTTTGGAAATATTATGGAACATTTCTCGACAGATGTCACTATTATCATGTTGCGCTTCTGGGGTGGAGATAAACTACTATATTTCGAATAAATTTTGTGTGTTAAGTTTTCCTAAACTGGAGTATTTATTGTTTGTGTTTGATGTTCAAAAGTTATCAACAGTTCTCTCTCTTCCCACCAACTGAAGACGTTGGCCAGTGAAAATTTTTGTACATTTATTTATCGACCAATCAAAAATTTCTCATATTTAATAAATTAACCAATACGAATGGGGGGTGTCAGAGCCTTGGTCCATAGTTTGCTGGAACTTTCCTCTCCGCTATAAAAGCCGAGGCCTGGTGACCGCTCCAGTATAGAGTGTGTACGTAACGGAGGCAGGGGGAAGGCTCCCTCGTCCATCTTCTGGATGTTCACCAGCTCAAGGTAATGGCAGTCTTGAGAGCTAGCTCGAGGGGAACGTTTCAAATATTTAGTACTGTAACTTTTATTTTCTCAAATGTTAATTTAAAACTTTAAATGTAAATTTCAAACAAGTCAAAAGAACTTAACCGAAATCAGGGAACAGAGGGTGATTAAAACTCTCTTGTATTCCCTCTCAACTTGATATTGAGATGACAATGATTTTACAACCGTTAACATCCACCTGGCAGTTTTGTAACTTAAATTTTTTCTCCATGTAGTCACCTCCGTAGCCGCTGTAACGTCGGGCCGTAATCCCAAATAGTGTTTCAAGGAGTGCAAGTGTTCGCCCTCTTTAGGCCAGTAACTTTACAAAGGTCAGGTACGATGGGTACTTGTTACAGTTAACATCATTCATTTCATTTTTAGGCAATTAGACTGTTGAGCTGTTAGGACAGTGACTACTGTTTAATTTTGTTAAATGTAGGTTGTGCCTGAAGCTGTGATCAAGTACGCAGGTGAGAGGGCTAAAGCACGTACGTCGGGTTTTCTTACGACCATTACGTTAGTATTTTACGTGTTTAAACGCACAAGTGTGCTTGACCACAGAGTTCGCTAAAATTCGTGGATCATCAACACTTATTGCAAACAGAAACGAATCATCTGCATAAGCTAGCTTATTTATAACGATTCCTTTAACCATGCTGATATCCTGTTTTCCTTGGAGTGCTCAAGAAAAACACCCTTTCACAGCAGTTATTGAAGGGGAGTGGAGTTATAACAGAGCCTTGACTCATCCCTTGCTTTATTTCAATAGCACAGGTTTTGGTGTTATCAACCTTAACAGATGCGGACTGATTTTAATACAGGTTGTCAACACTTCGTATGTCTTTTCTATCCAGACCAATATCATATAGTATAGTCAATTTACCATGTAAAAAAAGAAGTCTCTGGAAAACTGGGAATAAAGAAACACCAAGATGAATTAGTCTCTTCTGCAGGGAAACTCCCTGTCTTTCATGAATATATATAACTTGATCATGACCAAGGGTTTCTAGTGTAATGTGGAATCCGAACCAGAGGATGCCTTCATTTCATAACTCCCAAAATCCGTGGCCAGAACTCCAACCGCAGCCAGCTCAGCGACAATGATACTAGGCTATCATGCCCCCTGATCTATACCATCAGATTAAGTCAGCAATACCCTTATGACAGGAACATCGGTCCTGGTCGAAATGGGCCTCTACTTTGTGTCAAAATTGGATGTCTTTATTTAAGGCACCATTTGGATGGTCCACTGAGAGAACACTAGCAAGGGAGATGTGCAGCTACAGGAAGAGTCCAAGCGAATTTAGACTTTTGTGTAAATGTGTTGGAAGGAAGATATTTTAAGATGTCCTTGGTGATGCGGGTAGTCACTTCACCACCGCCCGCTCGAGAGCTTCCTGAACTCTTTGAGATTGTCGGTTTAGTCTTTCACGGCCGGTGTCTTGGCTGTATGACGTGGTCGAATTGCGTTAGTAGTTGCCAATTTCCCACCGGAAACTGAGCGAGGCATTCCCAGGAATCTGCTCCGTATGAAGGTCAGTAGTGTACTGAAGATGTGGCATCCAGTCAACGGGAGAGCAACCCGAAGCGGCAAGAAATTTCTCTGAAAAGAAACATAAAACACTTTGTTGGTGTGGCTCTGAAGATGTAGCAAAATGAAACTGCCATGAAAGTGGGAATCAGGCAACGCTTGTGGCTGTCGAGTGGAATGACGTGTTCCTACAAGGTGTGGCTCAGCTTACCTCGCCTTTCCGTTATGTATAATAGAGGAAGGACTGTTTTCCACTCGGCCATGTGTACATACTTCAATCTGTACTCAACATACAACAGCCACACCCAGAAATCTCCTGGGCTGTATAGTGATTACCTTCCTCATGACGGAACTGCCACGTGTGTACAAATTAGCCAAGTCTACTCCACACCTTCGTGATGTGATGATGATATTGATGATGAAGATGATTGTTGTAGTTCAAAGAGGCCTAGCATCTAGCTCCTCGGCCCCTAATAATACGAAATGTAAAAACAATTTAAAAGTCCAACTATTCAACCTCTGACCAGAATTCATATCTCGATTGTGAACAATGAATGGACGAATACGAAAGCGAGTTAATCAGCGCATCCAACTCACAATATTAAACATTAAAAAGAATTCCAACGATCAATCCTGCGAATACAATTATAAACATGACGATGAACAAAGCAATCAGTGCATCCGGTTCGCAATGCCCCACCTTCCCAGAAGCTAACAATGGCATATACTGACCAAGGAGCTGCTTCCAAAGCACATCCCTGAATCGATGAAGCTTTTTGTCTAATGATGTCGAAAATCTAGGTGAACGGCCCCACATAACGGTACCTATCGCTGGTAAAGAAGAACCATGGTATTTCTCAAAAGTAACGAAAACTTTCGGTGCTCCACATATAAGGGCGCAACCCATAGGCAACGCAAACCCATGGTGTTCCCCGCTCAGTGAGTACTATTCACTGGGACCCGTTCTACCCCGCGGTATTCCTGACATAGTGGATAGTAATCATAGTGACCCTACTATACCGTGGTGTTACCCACATAGTGGGTACTAATCACCGGGATCCGTATTATCCCGCGGTGTTCCTCCCACTGTGGTACTAATGAGAGGTAAAAGCGACACACGTGGTGTTCCCCACATAATGGGCACTAATGAGAAGTAAAACTCAGACCCGTAGTGTTCCTCGGAGGAAAACTCAAGTTATTCCTCACATAGTTGTAAAAATCTCAGGGAACAGTACTATCCGTGGTGTTGTTCACATAGTTGTACGCATGACAGGTAAAGCCCAGACTCGTGGTGTTCCTCGGAACGCAAACCCATTGTGATCATCACATAGTGATACTAATCACAGGAACCCGTACTATACCGTGGTGCTCCTCCGAACAAAGCACATAGTTGTACAAATCTCAATGGACACGAACTATACCGGGATGATCCTCAAATAGTGGGCACTAATCACAGGTATATCCTAGACCAGTGGTGTTCCATGCAACGCGGACCTATGATGTTCCTCACATAGCGCAACTAATCACAGGGACCCGTACTATACCGTGGTGTTCCTCGGAACAAAGCACATAGTTGTACAAATCTCAATGGACACGAACTATACCGGGATGATCCTCAAATAGTGGGCACTAATCACAGGTATATCCTAGACCAGTGGTGTTCCATGCAACGCGGACCTATGATATTCCTCACATAGCGCAACTAATCACAGGGACCGTACTATACCGTGGTGCTCCTCGGAACGAAGCACATGGTGTTCCTCACATAGTTGTACAAATCTCAGGGACCCGTACTATTCCGTGGTGTTCCTCACATAGTTATACAAATCTCAGGGACCCGTACTATCCCGTGGTGTTCCTCACATAGTTGTACAAATCTCAGGGACTCGTACTATACCGTGGTGTTCCTCTCATAGTGGCACTAATCATAGGAACCCGTACTATACCGTGGTGTTCCTCACATAGCGGTACTAATAATAGGGACTTGACCGAGCTCGATAGCTGCAGTCGCTTAAGTGCGGCCAGTATCCAGTAATCGGGAGATAGTGGGTTCGAGCCCCACTGTCGGCAGCCCTGAAGATGGTTTTCCGTGGTTTTCCATCTTCACACCAGAAAAATGCCAGGGCTGTACTTCAATTAAGGCCACGGCCGCTTCCTTCCACTTCCTAGGCCTCTCCTGTCCCATCGTCGCCATGAGACCTATCTGTGTCAGTGCGACGTAAAAGCAAAATAGCAAAAAAAAAAAATAGGGACCTGTATTATACCGTGGTATTCCTCACATAGTGTGTACTAATGACAGGTAAACCCCAGACCCGTGGTGTTCCTAGGAAAGCAAACCCATGGTTTTCCATACAAAGTTGTGCATAACTCTGGAACCCGTACTATCCCGTGGTGTTCCTCACATTGTGGTACTAATCACAGGGACCTATACTATCCCGTGGTGTTCCTCACATAATAGTACTAATCTCAGAGACCCGTACTATCCCGTGGTGTTCATCACATAGTGGGAACTAATTACAGGGATCCGTACTATCCCGTGGTGTTCCTCACATAGTGGGTACAAATCACAAGTAAAAAAGACAGACTGGTGGTGTCCCTCGGAACGCAAACCTATGGTGTTCGTCACATAGTTGTACAAGTCTCAGAGACCCATAATATCCCGTCGTGTTCCTCACATAGTGGTACTAACCACAGGGACCTGTGCTATCCCGTGGTGTTCCTCACATAGTAGGTAGTAATGGAAGGTAAACCCCAGACCAGTGGTGTTCCTGAGAACGTGAGGCCATGGTGTTCATCACATAGTTGTACAAGTGTCGGGGACCCGCACTATCCAGTAATGTTCCTCACATAGTTGGTACTAATGGCAGGTAAACCCCAGACCCGTGGTGTTCCTAGGAATGCAAACTCATGGTTTTCCATACAAAGTTGTGCATAACTCTGGAACCCGTACTATCCCGTGGTGTTCCTCACAGAGTGGAAACTAATAACAGCGACCCGTACTTTCCTGTGATGTTCCTCACATAGTGGTACTAATCACAGGGACCTGTACTATACCGTGGTGTTCCTCGCATAATAGTACTAATCTCAGGGACCCGTACTATCCCGTGGTGTTCATCACATATGGGAACTAATTACAGGGATCCGTACTATCCCGTGGTGTTCCTCACATAGTGGGTACAAATCACAAGTAAAAACACAGACTGGTGGCGTCCCTCGGAACGCAATCCCATGGTGTTCCTCACACAGTGGGTTCTGATGACAGGTTAACCTCAGAGGCGTGCCGTTCCTAGGAATGCAAAACCATGGTGTTTCTTACAAATGTGTGCATATCTCGGGGACCCGTGCTATCTCGTAGTGTTCCTCACAGAGTGGGAACTAATCACAGGTACCCGTACTATACTGTGGTGAACCTGACAGTGCGTACTTATGACAGGTACAACCCAGACCCATGCTGTCCCTCGGGACGCAAACCCATGTTGTATGTCATATAGATTTTCAAGTGTCAGGGACCCGTACTATCGCGTGGTGTTCCTGAGAACGTGAAGCCATAGTGTTCATCATATAGTTGTACAAGTGTCAGGGACCCGTACTACCCCGTGGTGTACCTCACATAGTGGGTACTAATGGCCGGTAAAACTTAGACCCGTTGTGTTCCTCGGAATGGAATCGCATGGTGTTCGTCAAATAGTTGTGTAAGCCTCATGGAACCGTACTATCTCGTGGTTTTCCTCACAGAGTGAGAATTAATTACAGGGACTCGCACTATCCCTTGGCGTTCCTCACATAGTGGGTACTAATGACAGGTAAAACTTGGACTTGTGGAGTTCCTCGGAACACAATCACATGGTGTTCGTCACATAGTTGTACAAGTCTCAGGGACCCGTACTATCCAGTGGTGTTTCCCTCATAGTGGGTATTAATGACAGGTAAATCCCAGAATTCATCACATAGTGGTACTATTCACAGGGACCCGTACTAACCCGTGGTGTTCCTCACATAAGGGTACTAATGACAAGTAAAACCAGATCCGTGGTTTTCATCGGAACGCAAACCTATTGTCTTCTTCACATAGTGGTACTCATCACAGGGACTGGTACTATCCCGTGGTGTTCCTGGGAACGAAGCACATAGTTGTACAAATCTCATTGACACGAACTATACCGGGATGATCCTCACATAGTGGGTGCTAATCACAGGTATATCCTAGACCAGTGGTGTTCCATGCAACGCGGACCTATGATGTTCCTCACATAGTGTAACTAATCACAGGGACCCGTACTATACCGTGGTGTTCCTCACATAGTTGTACAAATCTATGGGACTTGTACTTTCCCGTGGTGTTCCTCACATAGTTGTACAAATCTATGGGACTTGTACTTTCCCGTGGTGTTCCTCACATAGTTGTACAAATCTATGGGACTTGTACTTTCCCATGATGTTCCTCACATAGCGTAACTAATCACAGGGACCCGTACTATACCGTGGTGTTCCTCACATAGTTGTACAAATCTATGGGACTTGTACTTTCCCGTGGTGTTCCTCGGAACGCACACCCATGGTTTCCACAACCTGATGCTGAAACAACCGAGCGACGTTAGCTTCTTTTATCTCCCTGGGATCCTCTAACCGAGTCTAGGCAAAGGGTTAGCCTCCGTCATAGTGGTGGGTACTGTAAACACACAGTGATCCTCCAACAGACACATGGTATTCCTCAGTTCGTGGTGGTTAATCACAAGGATAGGGGAACTCAGCACAAGTCATTTGATACAAATTCAGCATCCCTTGGTCTCGTCCCCCACCCACAGAGATCTGTGTGTTTGGTCCGCCAGAGCTATATTATTTCGCTCATGTCGACCGGAAAGCCAGGTAAGACCCCATACACGCCACCTGGGACGCAGCACGTGGGAGTAACACCTCTCCCCATGCTACGACAGCGTAGTAGGTTCGTGGATAATCTGCTGTTATCTGATGTCGTCTACCTCACTCTGCCTTACCGCGCTTACAACTGCCAATGGCTGCCATACAGAAAAGCCACATAACATGACTAGACTCTAATTCTTCTGAACGTAAACATTTGAAATCTGTTGTTGAGGTTTACCATTTTCCACGAGCTGGTGGGCAATCTGTTTAGCTGGTACATTCGCACAACCCTCTCTAGCCTTTCTGGCTACCTTTCCTTGGATCAGTCTCCCCCATAGCTCCTGTTATTAGATATCGCTTTTAAGAAATCTTCCCCAGCTTGGACGGTATCGGATCTCTCAAAGAGATCACGATAGTTTCTCAATATTCCAATAGTTTTTTTATATAGTGTTCACCGTCAGCGAATTGGGATACGAGAAAAACTTCACGATATGTACATAATCATCACATGATTAAGGAAAAGGCTCTATATTCTGAACGTTCTCCTGCAGTGAAACAGTACATTTGCCCCGATCAGCCTTCTTAAAACGACATCGCCTTCGAAAAGTTACTCAGGATCTAACGATTTAAAGGTAAGATGTATGGAACTAAGACGAGGCCACAGAACTAGTTGCAAATAGAGGATTGTGGTGGCGTTTTGCAAATTCACATAGGGTCGCGGACTGAACGCTGAAAAGTCTGTAATGAAGATGTATGTATGGAAAGGAACTGTCTGCGGTCAGATTGCAGCATATATCTTGCATATAACAGGATGATGAGGGATTGTTTGCCCCACTGATTTCTTTCAAAACCGAGATATGTGTTTGCTTACGCAGATACTGTAATTTATTATCTGGATAATATCCATCCTGCATCTCGCACGGTTGAATGATACTGGAAGTTTGTTATCATGCTGTAGAATTAGATTGCACGAATCTGTCCATTCTACGCTAGCCTCTCCTCTTTCGTCGGTACCAGGGAAGCCCCATGTTGTATCATGACTGTTGATGTCACCAACCACAAACTTCACATATTGATACTGGAAGGCTCCACAAGTCTAAATGCAGTACCTGGTGGCTTATTAATTGAGATCCACTGTGAGTGTCTCAATGTCATCACGGGAGATGATCTGGATGTTGGATAGCACTGAGGGTGTTCAACCACTAAAAGCATGACTTTGATTTTGGGACGGCGAAGATACTAGTCTCGGCGAGTTTCCTGAATGCATATTAGTGTCGAGCAAATTGCAAGGCTACATATTTTGTGTTGTCTGTCAGATTCTTAGAATTAGGTGAATAACAGAAATAAAATAATAATCAAAGTGCAAAATATAATTATGAAAACTTGCGTAAAATAAACCAGTAAACCCATACATACAGAGGACGACGATGAGCAGAAAATGGGAGCTGACTTAAATATAGTCTGTGTATTCCAGTAACTTCTACAACGTAGTCCGGTGTATTTTGCTATGTATAGGTCTGATTTGACCTCGCAATATTTTAGTGGAAGTTTATCACAGTTTCAGCTATTAATTTTTGTGCTGAGAAGACACAAGTAGAAATTTACGATGCTTGCGTGTGTTAGAAGTGTCGCTGTGTTATAACCGATATTTAGTCATATTTTTCTTCAGGATGGGACGTTAGATTGAGTGCATTCCTCATAAAATTTGTTCACACGTAATGCGGAATATGTTTGCAGTATAGCAGTGAAATTTAGAGTAATTGTATGTTAATTTGTGAGATATCATGTCCACAGACGTAGAATCAGTTGTGTATGCAGATTGGAAATTTCTGGTCTACTTCTAATTCGTAAATATCAGTAATTACAATAATTATTTATTTGGCGTGTGGCTACATCACTAAAAGAAATAATATTTACAAATATTATCTCATACTAATAACGATAACTGATTTTATCACGCTAATAAGATGAAGACAGGGGAGAATTCGATTTTAATCTATCTCAGCAGTTTAACTAAGATACTTAGCATCTGAGGTTGCCTCAAGACATTTTCTGTGAAGCTAGTTAATCATAAAGTTCATATCAAATGCTCCGCCTTCACAAAAGGTCTCATTATTTTATCCATCAATAGGCAGGAATGAATTCAGTCCTTGGAAAACTTCATGCAATTGCATCTAAAACGAATCAAAGACTCATATTAGAAAACCCAATACATGGAAGAATCTATTCGATAATTACACAAACAAAATCTTGTAACTTTGTTGGCAAAATAACTCAGGTAAATAATTTCAAATACTTGGTGAAGTCATCCAACCATCTGCATTAAATCATGAAGCAAACAGAGAGAGAGATATTTCTATATTACAAGTAGGCCATAGAATCTCATGGAAAAAGTAGGACAAAAATCAGTATCCCGGAACGTTATATTAAAACATTATAACACCGTAATTAAGCCTCAAATGTTACACACGTCAGAAACCTTGATCAGTGGAGAAAGATCATTATCTAAAATGATCTAAAAAAGAAAGAGAAGTCCTCAGGGAAAACATGACCAAGTATGCATAGGAGTGTGGATGAATAGGTCTCCGGAATTATGTCACCATACTGAGAAAATATCAGATACAATATTTGAAAAAGGTGATTGTAGATTGATTGCCATATTCAAAGAATAGATGATGAAAGACTCACTAAAAAGGTATTTAATAATCCCTCCTCACTAAAAGTCAGAATAACGGGATAATCGAAATTGAAAAGGACCTTCAAGGAATCAACATACCAGATGAAATTATATGGGACACGCCTAGCTTTAGAACGTTGGTGAACAAATATCACTTTGCTGAAAACACAAGATTAGAGCACAGTTACACAGAAGGAAGAACAGTTGATAAACACAAAAGGGGAAGAAACTCTGGCAGGAGAAGAAAGCACAACCATCTGCAAAATAAGTATAATCACGCTCCTTGGTTGGGCAAAACATTTTGAAATAATAATTAATGGAATGAGTAATAGTTACAATCCACGTGGTATGCTTTTTTTGAAGGGACAGTCTGTGATACATTTATCAGGAGATGATAGCTCGGGGTTGGGTCTATTGAGGTTTGGGGTCTATGTTGAAGGCAGTGTCATGCGTCTGGGGTATTGTATTTCCTAATGAAGTGAGAAACTTCGTAACTGTCCATAACTGTGGGTGGTAGATAAGTTCTATTTGTCCATGTAGTTATGAAACCATGCGATTCAGTTTGTGAGACATGCTCCTAGTAGATACTTCAGAGGTAATAGTGTAGATAATGCCCAGGTTTCTTTGTAAAAATGCTCGAGGGAAAATCATCAGGACAGCGTGTTTTGAAATATGGTAAGGTCCATTGTCTGAACACTGAACAGGATCCTGTATCCAGAGGGATTCTTGGTTCATCCAATAACTCCATTAGTACCAGTGAAATGCATATCAAATTCCACAGATCCCATTAGACTTCAAATAATTCGTGATGGCAATAATGTTGACCGATAAATTCTGATGATACAAGGATTTGGACGAAGATTTGTGCTGTAGTAAAAGGCCATCCGTGGCGAGATTTGTTTGCTCACTTGTAAGCCAGTGGAGAGCGACAGGTATAAACCGGTTTGACGAGATAACAGGTGTTCACATTTATGAGGCGGAACCTCTTTGGAAATAGAGGGCCGTGTTACAACATTATTGATGTTAAAATAAATGTCAAAAACATATCAGATATATGGCTTTTCCAGCGTTTGCTCTATTAACCAGCGTTTCGTCTTAGGTCTGACACTAGACTCATCAGAATGGGCTGTGTCAGACCCTACCCACTGACGCTGGGGTGTATGCAGGTGAACTTATCAGAAGCCCTTATAAGAGGCACAGCCTGATAACTGCATATGGGAGATAAATCTCCACAATGGAAGTATAAATGGGGAGTAATTTGAATTTCAATTCTACTGCATAGGCAAATGACAGAGTGGATTCTCAGTAACATTCCCGAACAGTTGACTATGTACTCTACTTTCGAAGTTTCCATAACACAGTCATAGTTCGTATTGCCACTGAGCGTTTAAATAATTACTTTGGTGTCAGAAGGTTGTCCTTAGTTATTAAGATTTCCATATATTCGATGGCGTGTCCTTCAGTGGAAGGCAGGATGGTGGTTGAAGTGTATGGAAGGGATTCTTGGGATTGTTCAGCCATGCTAGGATCGTGAAATTATGTAGCTAGCCAACTTCTCCTAGATGAGAGGTGAGTATTGCAGTTTGACACAAAGAGTCGGTACCACATGGTATTCCATAAGATGTAGTAGAATCCTGCCATTAATCCATGTGCTACCCATGATTTATGGCCATGTTGTTCATAAAGGAGTTGTAATATTTTGTGTTTATATTTTAGTACGACTATATGAGTGGATGTAGTTGAATTCCGTGACCTATAACATGTCAGGGTTACACATGAGTCGAATTTATTTTGGGGTTTGACTGAAGGTTATAACTAAATGTTAACAGGATTCCTTTTCAGAGGCTTACATAAATTTATTCCAATCACTGACTTCAACCTGCTGTTTTGGTTCATGAAACATCATTCATTTAATATAAATAACACTACTTTATGTTGTGTAATTCTGCTATTATTCACTGGCACCTGAAGTCCACTTGTTTTGGAGGGTCACGTTGGTCATCACGCACGTTTCCTCAACCTTGAACATTAATATAGTGGGTGACCATGATAGCTCAGTGATGTGCATTCGAGGTTACTCAGATTCCATTGAGGGTCCAGGTATCTCATCCTATACTGATGGACAGTTAGTGGATGGCCTGAATTAAAAAGGTATGGAAAACACTTCCTGATATTTAGACGATCGAGAAATCGGAAGCATAACGTACAGTTGTTTATGGAGCTGAGCAGGTTGAATTTCATGTTGTTTTCTAGTGAACCATAAACTGGTTTTCTGTAAATAGACCTTCAGGCTTTCTTTTGT